>NW_017729024.1:119060313-119067542 GCF_001723915.1 Gavialis gangeticus | reverse complement strand
TTTTTTTTTTTTTTTTTTGGTGCGTCTTTTTAGACACCAGCATTTCCCAGTATCTAATTTTGCTGCCATGCTGCAAATAGACAAACATGCACATGCATTTTGCGGAGGGCTGCTTACCAAGTTGTGGCAAGCTGTCGAGAGCCGCATGGGGTAGCCCTGTCCCTTGACAGGTACCCCGCCCCCTGGTCACCATCTTGGGACCAATGTCCCAGGGCCAGCACCGGTGAGGCCCAGAGCAGGGTGCAGGCTGGCAGGGGTCTGTGGAGCTGGGCTTGGCTGCACCAGCAGGGAGAGGGGGGAATTGGCCTGGCTCCATAGAGCCCCTGCCAGCCGGGATCCTGTACTCCTGTCGCCCTGCTCTGGGCCTTGCTGGCGCTGGCCCTCAGACATGGGTGCAGGCCCCACTCACTCCCCGTGCTCCCCCAGCCCTGCAGTATAGGCAGGGGGCAGTGCACAGCCCTTACCCCCTGCTCGCCAGCAGGGGACTAGCTGGTGCTGAGCACGGGGAGGGGAAACAGTCCCTCGCCCACCCCGTGGCCGGCGCTCCCTGCTGCAGCCGCTCGCAGCCTGTGTGGGGCTGTCCTGAGCAGGCAGAGGCAGCCCCAGGTGGGCTATAAGTGGCTGCAGCGCAGGGCGCCAGCCACGGGATGGGCGAGGGGCCACTTTTTTTTCCCCGCACTCAGCACTGGCTTGTAACTCGCCTGCACTGGCTCCAGGCTTGCCTGTTGGGGCTGTACCGTGGCAGCAGCTGTGGCCCCCCCCTCCGCTTGCTGCGCTGGGCAGTGTTGGCTGCTGCTGCCTGCCTGGAGCTCATGGGCTGGGGAGCAGCAGCAAACGCTGCCCAGCGCAGCAAGCCAGGGGAGGGGCGATGAAAATCTTGTTTCACTTCCCATGAACTTACTCTGTTCCCATCTCCAGAATGTGCCTTGTATAATGAGCATGTTCTTTCTTTGGTGATGAACCACTATGGTCACCTGCAGACTTTCAGTTTCTACTAGGAGAATTACTGTCAGAGTTACTCCCAGAGCAAGAATGGTCAATCTGGGAGAAAAATAACCTGAAAACAACCAGGGTTTAAATGACTTCCAAGAAAGTTTCTCCTGGAAGAGCAAACTTCTGTACTCTTACCTTCTGAGAGAAGCTGCACTTGATTGAGAAACAATCCTTTGGCTTCCCAGTGTACTTTGCTCTCAGTTACCCCTCCCCACAGCTCCAGGGAGACTGCATGTCACTTGGGCTGGACTCTGAGCAGAGAGCACCATCACAATCCCCATGTTGTGCTGCAGGGTGATGAGGCAGCCAATGAGGGCTGCCATGTGCATTACTGTCATCTGTTGCCATGCAGCTGTGGCATCTGCAGAGCACACTGAGATGTTTGCTCATTCCCCCCCCCCGGCTGGGCAGCAGCTCAGCATTTGCCTACTGTTCAGGGGCCCCCAGGTAAGTTTTTTTGGGTTGTTGTTTGTTGTTTTTTTAACCAGAAATAACAGCAGAATTTTCTTTCCCAGGTTGTTTGAACATATGTATGCAGCCTATCTGGCTACCACTTAGAGTTGGTGGTTGGATGTCACATCAGTAAAACTCTGAAGTTGAAGGGCTACATGTAATGCTTAAAATGACATATTGTTGCATTACTTCCCAAAACTATGTAAATTGATAGACTTTGCATGAGTGTTGTACCTCCCTCCCCACGATGTACTTGTTTTCCTGTGAAACTTATTAAAATACTAGGTCAAAATCCTGATGTTATTTATAGGTTACAATTCTTGGTGTACTGCTAACATTATTATAGTCTTACTGATGCAGATACTTTGATGTTTGTTATAGTTTAGATTTTGACTTATCTGTTCTTCTTATTGGGTGGCAAAACTGTTTTGAATGCTTGAGAATAGAACTACAAAATCATGGAACCCATGATTAAGAAATCACTTGCTGCTTTTCAGACTTTGACTAGTTGAACTGAAGAATGATGAAGATAATTCCTCTGCTGTGTATTTTATTCGCCATTTACTGTATTAAATTATTAGTTTGTTCTGGCTTAGGCAACAGTGGTATCCCTGTATTGAACTGTTATGCTTACTTTACATAGAATTGCTTTATGTCTTTGGTGCTTTGTGCAACATTTGTGACAATCCAAATGTATGGATTTTTAAAACAGAATTGACAGATTTTTTAGCTATAGCACTTGCTTTAGTTCATCATTTTAAAGCAGTAGGAATCAGATACAAAGTGCAATCTATTTTTTTTTAATTTTTCAGAGGCCCAGACGACATAATAAATGATTGCAAAATCCTTTTTATAGAGGAAATGTACAAGATTGAAAAACCAGGAGCTTATCCGCTGACATTTGGGGATGGAGATTTCAAAAGTATGTTTTTTTATTATTTGATTGAGAGCATTGTTTAAATATTTGAACGTTGTTTTTAAAAATTAAAGTTTTGTAATGGTGATCTAGCAATGCAGATTTAGTAATCATTTAATGAATTTGTTTGATGTGTTGAGTCAAGTAATAATGTAGATTCATAATTAGACAGACTCTAATATTGCTGATGTTCTGAAGAGCCATCATGAATATGGATTACATAGAAATGTTTGGAAAAAAATGTTGATGTATTGCATTAATTTATGAAGTAATAGTATCAGAACAAAATGTCATACAGTTAGCATTTAGATTATATTTATCTGTGTCTGTATACATAAATCAGATTGGTGGTTTAAATTTAATTCCTGGTGAACAAGTATCCATATTATAAGCAAGGTGCCAATGGTGATTGTATGTTCAATAGAGACCAAAGGTAGAATGGGCCTGTAGTGAGCTGCTCCTCAAACTTGACCTCCTCTAAAGGTGAAAAAAGGAGCCAGGTCATTTGGGTTCAAAGCTCTTGTTATATGCCAGTTATGTGAATAAATGGGTTAAGTTCTTGGATTTGTCAACTTCAACCTTTGTGGCACAACATTTGTCTTAGAAAAACTGGCTTCTTATCTTAAACCTGATATACTCTGTTGACTGCTTCTATACATGCCTTGCCTCCATCCTACATTCCAGGCATTACAAACTAAATATGTTCAGCTACGTTCTGTCTGATACTTGCACCTATATTTATTCTAAGAAGACCCATGAGTTTATGTAATGAATTTAGTGGGAGGGATTTTTCTCACCAAAGGGTACTGTTACTGGAGGCTGATTCAGGCTGCCCTAAAATCCAGAGTAAGGCTGTTCCCACAAGTGTGACTCAACTGAGATAACATATGATACTTTGAAGCGCAGCCAGGGAATGTACTGCATGCATCTTACCATAAATGTGTTGATGCTAGCCCCTTCCTTTTTCATGAGTGATAAGATATACAGCAGAAATATTCTTCTCAAGGTGAATGGTTAATGCTCCTTTTGAGGAAAACCAAAAATGTGGTTATTCAGGTAATTATTCAGACTGCCATAACATATTTAATAATTTGCAAAATTCAAATGGTGTGTAAAAGCATTCATGTAGAAGTTACTTCAAGGAATAAAATAATTAGTGCACGTAAATAATACAAAATAACTTGGTAATTTTCTTACTAAAAAGAAGAGTAATAAAGCTTCCAAAAACACGAGGCTTTACATTGTCTCAAACACAATTTAAAAGTTTGGTTGCTGCCCCTTCTTTTAATCAATTATATTGTAATACAGGTTCTGTTTCTAGTAGAAGTTAAACTTGGAAGATTCTGTGAAAACAGATGAAGCACTCTGCACTGAAAAAAAACAGGCTGAAACCCCTATATGTAGTGGTGGAATATGCATGTGCAGATACAGTCGCTGCAATTCGTCAAGAGCTGATTTAAACCAGAAATGGAAACATTAGAAAAAAACCTCAAGACATACTAGCAGCAAAAGAGTGTGTATAATCATTTGTGCATATAGAAAAGACCATCTAAAACAGTACTCTGATTGGAATATAGGTTAAATAGATTTTCAGTATTGTGTTTCTGTGAATCTGATTTATGAAAAAAGCTAAAAATTAATTCTTTGAGATGATGGTCTATTTTATTAATAAATTCTGGATACTCCTGGTGTTCATACCTACTAAAAACATAGCATAAGCCTGTATTTAATATATGCTTCAGAAGCCAGATTATGTGAGAATTTGTTCTTTGCTTCTGTTCATCTGAATGGCTGAACCAGTTGACTTCCCTCTGTTTGAACTGACTAGAGGGAGTGATCAGTCATCATCCATCCAGATTTGTTTTCCTTGGCCAGGTGTAGTCTTTCTTTAGGTGGACTGTTATGCTTTCTTCAGTTTTTCTTTCAAGTAGAGTCCTTTGACTGCCTATGAAGTAGTTGTTTGGCCATCCATACCGAAAATAGCAGTGTGGTTATGTATACATTCTTTATTAACAATCTCATTATGTCC
This sequence comes from Gavialis gangeticus, assembly GCF_001723915.1. Lineage (NCBI taxonomy): Eukaryota > Metazoa > Chordata > Crocodylia > Gavialidae > Gavialis > Gavialis gangeticus. Next base: position 119,063,151 of record NW_017729024.1, on the reverse strand, counting down.
CAGTTGTGATGCTTCCTTTCACTCTCCCTTGAAACATACAGAAACAGAGCCAGGCCAGAATGCTCCCTCCACTCTTAGAGCAAGTAGGACTATCTTAGCTTATCCAGTGGTGGTGAACATAGTAGGAGATTTGGCTTCCCTTTGCTTCAGGTGAGTCTAACCCATGCTGTCCGGTTTTTAACTGGACAGTTAGTGATAGAAACTGACTCTCAGCTCATCATTTTAGGTCATTTCACAAGATTTTCCAACCTGAGTTCTAGTTGCTTCACTTTTTTAGAATTCTGTCTCTAAGCTCCTTACTTCTCTGAAATTAAACATTTAACTACATCATCTTTTCTGCCTCTAGAGACAGTGTGACAGCCAGAAGATCCTGAAAGCTACAGCATTTTAGCCCTTGTTTGTCATAAAGGGGATGTTTCAGGCAGTAAGACATCTGTCTCCAGGTTTTACCCTGAAATTCTTTCCTTAGTGGAAGATACTATTCCAGGACTTTGTTCATGACTGAAGCTAAACCTCCCACAAAGAGCAAATCATTGATTTATCTTTATCTTATGACTTATTTCTTTCTTTACCCAAAAATATAGGTATGTTGCTGAAGAAGAAAAACTTAAAAAGTGTCTGTGGGTTCATTGGCACACAAGGAATCCTTTTCATCTTCTATTTAAGTCCAAACTTAATAGGAATTTTTGTTTTGAAGATCTCGGTTAATTAATAAAGCTGATTTCTAGGACTCTGTACCTAGGTGACCCCCTGACAAGCTCTCCAGTTTCTAAAGTAGGGGTTGCCAAAGTATTGCACCTGATGGGCTATTTCAGAGAAGCAGTCCTGAATGGTGGGCCTCATCAAAGGGGCTTCCAGGCTGCATTTGGCCCACAGGCCACAGTTTGGGAATCCGTGTGCCAAAGGGTACAGTTTGAACAAATATGTGTACAGAGGATGAGAAGAGGAGTACATCTCTGGGGATGCTTAGGTGGACCTTTCTCTTTTCTGAATACTTAACCAAGAGAGAGGAGCTTGAAAATCTCTTTACTTACACTTGTGACATATACACTACAGCTCGATACTTCAGAAACCCATTGGTCATTTTGTACATGAAAACAATCCTTCATTCCCTTAAAAGCTAGTCTTTCTCTCAGAACCTGAGAACAGACAACTGAACTCTGGATCTATAAAGCAATATTAATTGACACTTAAATGTCTGGCTATATTCCTTTTCTCCTTGTACATCAGCCATCTTTTCCATGGAGTTGCCATTTCTGCAAGAATCTGGAAGCTTCATGCTCCCTGACTACTTTTTAAAGAATAACTTAGACCTCTCATACCTAAACGACTAAAACTTGGCATTGCTGAAGAATCACTAAGAACTTGTCCCAGGTAACAGCATGTGGCAGTCGTGGCTTGTTCCACTATGAACTCTTTTTATTTGGACAAATTAAAAAGAGAGAGAGAGAGACAGACAGACAGACAGACAGTGAAAATGATTACGTATCTAGAAAACATGACATATAAGGTAAAATTGGAAGAACTGGGAACATTTAACTGGGAGAAGAAAAGACGCACTTGATATGTTTACAGATACAAAAAAGATTGTTTTGAAGGGGGTGGTAATCCAGCTGTTCCCTGTGTTTATAGGGGAAAGGTGAAGAAGTGAAATGGGTTTAATTTCCTACAAGTTTAAATTTAATCTTGATATTAGGAAGAACTTTTTGTAACAATGAGGTTGGTTAAATACTGGAACAGATTACCATCAGAATCACCATCTTTGGAAGTTTTTAAGTGGAAGTTAGACAAACAGGATCTCTGGTATGGTTAGAGAGCTTCTTTGGTCAGGGGGTTGGACTACATAACCCCTGAGGTCCATTCTAGCTTTTGTTTTCTGTGATTCTATAGTTTTGACTAAGACTTTGGAGGGGTGATTTTTGGATGCAAGCTTGCCTTATTTTAGGGCTCTCACCTTTCTTACAAGATTTCTTCAGGCAAATACAACCTAAAAAAAGGAGGACCTCTTCACCTAATTCTTTTTGTAGATTCCCAGGCAAATATATTTCATGCTTTGGCATCCTGGGTACCTCCAAGTCACCTTTTGATGTTGGAGCCCACGAACCTATTTTGTATGCTCCAAAACTAAACAGTTTTTAGTCTAGTTCTTTGTTCCTTCCCTAAGATTCTTTTAGAAATTGGATTCCTGGAAGTAAAAGACCACGGAAAGAAATTCCTGCAAATTGATGGGCCCTGTCAGTAACAGAAAACGGCTTTTTGTTTTTGAGCACTTCATTATATTCTTTTTCATCTTCTTTTTACTTAAAATAGAGATCATGACAGAAGACAAACACCAGGTGTCATTCCTTTTCTCAGAAGGAAAAGGGAAGAAGAATCCATTCTCTCTAATTTATAGAGTTGCTAAGAATCTGCAGTTTTTGGGGATTTAATAACTATATATGTGTACTGTCTGGTAAATAAACCTCTGCAGAAGGCAAATAAACCAGGAAATGGAGATGTGGACGTCATAGGATAGGCAGGGGCCAGAGTATTCATTAACCTTCCTTTTCTCTGTATCAAAAGAAGGGAAGGCAGGCTCACACAGATGCACATGAGCAGCCCCAGCATGCATGCAGCTAGGAATGCAGCCCAGCTGCATATAGAGCAGTGCCCAGCAGGTAAATCTGTGGAGGGGAATGAGGGGTGGGGAGGCACAGATCAAGGCCCCAGTAGTGAGGGAGGGAGTGGGGCAGGGTCTAGGGTCAATGGAAGCTTGTCTAGAGGTGCTGGGGGGGGCACAGCTCCCCGGTGCTGTGTATACCCCCTGGGGAGGCATGGGGGTCATGTGCCCTTCCCTTC
>NW_017729024.1:119056916-119059979 GCF_001723915.1 Gavialis gangeticus | reverse complement strand
CCCACCCCCCCGATTTGTGCACAGAGCAGAGGCAGACTGTCCACTGCAGGCTGGGGCTGTGCTCTGTGCTGCATTTGCCCCAGGAACCGTGTGCTGGCTGTGCCCCACATCACTTGACCACCTGGAGGCAGGGAGCACAATTGCATTGCACAGCTCCTGGGACAAAGGCAGCAGGGTGCAGAGCCCCAGCCCACAGCAGGAAGCCTGCCTCTGCCCCTCACACAAATCCAGGAGGCACCTGGTGGTGTGTGCACTGGTGGGCAGCCATGTCCCCTGTGCCCCTGGATGAGCTGCCCATAGCTCTGTCCCATAACCCCCCCTGGCCTCGGGGTCTCATTCATCTCATCCCCTGCCTTGCTCCTTCCCTCACCATGGAGGCCTCAGTCTGCCCCCAATGCCTCTTTCCTCTCCTCCCTGCCCCTTTTTCACAGACTGACTTGCTGGGTGCTGCTCTGCGTGCTGTGGGCTGTGGTCCTGTAGGGTTACCGTATTTCCTGTTCCAAAGAAGAGGACACCTATGTGTGTGGGGGGCAAAGTACCTGCATAATTTTGCATTATTTTGAGTTTTTATTGTTTTGAATTTTGAGTTTTTAGCTGTGCAATTAAAATTGCCATTAATTGTGACCAATTGCGATTAATTGCGACCAATTTTTTAAATTTCGCAGCTAATTGTGATCAAATTTTTAAATAATTTGACAGCCCTAGTCAGAGCCCTTAAGTTCTATTTATGTCATAGAGAAGCAGGGCTGGAAGGGACCTCCAGAGGTCATCTAGTCCAGCCCCCTGCCTGTGCAGGTCATTCCTATCCAAAACATCCCATACAAACCATAATTTAAACTCCGCACAAGACTTCCCTCATCCCTGACGCAACACGGACCTAACACCCTAATTTGCCACAGGTATGGCAGTGGAACCACAGTAGCCAAAGAATGCCCTGCTTCTATAAAATGTCAATATATACTCGAGGTCCCAGGGAGAACTCCAAACCCCCTGCTACAGGGGAAGGCAAAACCCTCCACAGTTCATACCAGTCTGACTATGGGGTATAATTCCTTCATGACCCCAGATATGGCAGTCAGGCTGACCCTGAGTGAAAGGGCAAGACCCTCTAGCTAGGAACCTCTGGCTTTGGTCTCAGCAGAAGCATTGGCACACTTCGGTCAAAGTGCTCGGCCTTGGCTGTAGCTAGCACCAATGCCTCTGGGAAGGCTTAAATAGACCCTGACACATATAGCAGAAAAAGTTGGCAGGGGGAAACCAACAAAGCCAAGAGGTATGGGAAATACTCATGATAGAACATAGACATAACTTTGCCTAGATCATCCCTGACAAGTCCAACCTCTTCCTGAACACCTCCAGTGCTGGAGAGTCCACAACTTCTGTAAGCAGTTTCATAGATTTCATAGACAGGGCTGGAAGGGATCTCGGAAGATCATCGGGTCCAGCCATCTGCCCCAAGGACAGGAAGTCAGTTAGGGTCAAAGGATCCCAGCGAGATTAATGTCCAAACTTTTCTTTAAAAAAGTCCAGAGTAGGTGCTTGCACTACCTCTGGAGGGAGTCTATTTCAGGCCTTGGGATCTCGGATAGTAAAGAAGTTTTTCCTTATGTCCAACCTAAAACAGTCTTGGAGGAGTTTGTGACTGTTGGACCTTGTCATCCCATAGGGCGATCTGGTGAACAGGCATTCCCTCAGATCCTGATGCACACCCCTGATGTACTTATAGGCTGCCACCAGCAGACCACTGCCCCTCCTACCAAAGACTGGATTCTGATCATGGAAGCTGAAGACTTCACAATGACACCAGCGCCGCAGTCTTTGGTTGACTACCTTGATCCATCTCTCCCTCCTCAGCCCATGACCTGTAACCAGGAGGTTCAAGGAAAAAACCACCTGCGCCCCTAAGCCCCCTTCCCAGAGCCCTGTAGCCATTCATGACCCAGCTGTGATTGCTCCAAGTCGTGTCGTTCATGCACACATGGATAAGGAGCATAGGGTAGCGGTTGGAGGGCTGGATAAGCTTTGGGATCTTCTCTGCTATGTCCTGGATACGGCCTCCTGGGAGGCAGCAGACCTCCCGAGCTAAGGGGTCGGGGCAGCACATTGCTCCTTCAGTCCCCCACAGAAGGGAGTCTCCCATAATGACCACTCTGCGTTTCATCTTAGGGAGAGTAGGGATGGTAGCTGTTGGTTAACCTTCCGTACCTGCAGGAGCTGGCAGCTCTGCGGGCTCTACTGGGGCTGCAAGAGGTTCATACCTGTTGCAGAGCTCCAGAGAGCAGGGGACCCTGGTGCAGTGTTCCTTGGGGCTGTTCACCACCTTGGTCCAACCCCTGGCTGGACAGTGTGGGAGATCCCCAAGTCCTCCCTTGCCCTGGAAGGTGACCTTGGCCGACCCTTGGCCTTCATGGGGTGAAGGGCCTGGCAGTAGGAGTCTATCTCCTGCTTACCATCCCTGATGGCCTGCAGTCTCTGGACTGTGGTTTTGGAGCTCCTTTTATTTGGCACCTCAGAGACTCCAAAGTGGAGCAGACCTTGCAAAGGGAGGTGGCCATGCTCCCAGTCCCATGTGCCAGGAATCATGCCAGGCAGTCCCCACAGCCAAGAGCCAGAGACTCTGTCTGCACACAGCCCAGAACCATGGATTCAGTCTGGATGGAGACCTCAGACGTGCCAGAGGTGGAGGTCTTAGACTCCAAGGGTGTGGTGTGTGGCTATCCTCATTGCACCAGTGGTAGTCCAGCTACTGCTGTGCTAATCTTCCCTTGGGGCTCGCTGGTAGGGCCTTGGGCCCTCCCACTTGTGCAAACTCCCATGCTAACTTGTGTGCTGGGCCCAGAAATGCACTTGTTTGCTCGTCCTGTTCGCGCGGTTCTGGGGGTGTTGCTCCCTGCAGGGCTGGACCAAGTAGAAGCTGGGGGATGGGGAGCGTGACCCTCCTCAGCTCCTCTCAGCTGCCTCCCCGCAGCTGTGCTAAGTCCCTCCCACCATGGGGCCCTGCTTACCTCTGGATAGGCTGGGGCTTGTCGTGGGTCCTTGGGGTCCTCCTGGGGGGGGGGGGGG
>NW_017729024.1:119055772-119056453 GCF_001723915.1 Gavialis gangeticus | reverse complement strand
TTGGGGTCCCCCCGGGGGGGGGGGGGTCCTGAGGCTCATGGGGGCGCAACGGGCTTCCGCCTGTACATCTCTCACTGGAGCCAGGGACCAAATTTATTCCACTGCTTCATTATTCTAACAGTAAAGAAGTTTTTCCAGATATCCAATCTAAACTTTGCTGCAACCTCCAGCCATTGATCCATGTCCTTCTCTCTGAAGTAAGAGAGAACAGATACTTTCCCTCTCCTTTATAGCAGCCCTTCAAGTATTGAAAGACTGCTATCATGTCTCCTCTTAAGTGTCTTTTTTATAAGCTGAATGTGCCTAGCTCCTTCAGGTTGTTCTCATATGGCTTGCTTTCCAGGTACTTCCTATGTTTGTTGCCCATCTCTGGACCCTCTCTTAATTTCTTCACATCCTTTTTAAAATGCAGAGCCCAGAACTACACACACTACTCCAAACAGGCCTAACTAATGCCAAGCAAAGAGGCACTATCACCTTCTGTGTCATGCGCCTAATGCTTCTGTTGCACCCAAAATCACATTTGACCTCTGATCGTGTGCGTGGCTCTTCTCTGGACTCTCTCAAGCTTCTCCACATCCTTTTTGAATTGTGGAGCCCAAAACTGGACACGGTACTCTAGCTGCGGCCTCACCAAGGCTGAGTACAAGGGGAGAACGACATCCCGGGATTTGCTTGAGA
>NW_017729024.1:119055246-119055514 GCF_001723915.1 Gavialis gangeticus | reverse complement strand
TCCCAAGGTGGAGAACCTTGCAGTTTTCAGTGCTGAACATCATCAGGTTCTCATCTGCCCATTTGCTGAGCGTGTCCAGGTCAGCCTGGATCACCCGCCTGTCTTCAGGTGTGGATGCTTTGCCCCAAAGTTTGGTGTCATCGGCGAACTTGGGCAGTCCACTCCTGACTCCAATGTCCACATTATTAATAAAGATGTTGAACAGTATGGGTCCAAGGACAGCCTTGAGGGCCCCCACTGGTCACAGGACACCATGATGATTGACTTC
>NW_017729024.1:119043037-119054207 GCF_001723915.1 Gavialis gangeticus | reverse complement strand
TTGAGGAGCAACCATTCTTCTTGAACTCCCCTCTCCCTGGGATCATGGTCCCTTGGGAGGCTTGTCAGTCAGGCCCTAAGCTTGTCAAAGTTGGCTTTCCTAAAGTTAAGGACTTCCATGTTGCTGATTGATTTGCCAACTTGACGGCGGATGGTGAAGGTGATCAGCTCGTGGTTGCTGTCACCCAGCTTCCCATTGATCACCAGGTCGCCGATTACGTCATCCCCAGGAGCCAGTGCCAGGTTGAGCAGTATTTTACCTCTCATTGGCCCATAGACTTCTTGAGTCAGGTAGAGGTCATCCACGCACAATAGGAAGCTTTGCAACTGCTCAGATTTTGCTGAGTGATCCTCCCACGAGATGTCTGGGTAATTGAAGTCACCCACGACAACCATGGTCCTGGAGCATGCGGCCTCAGCCAGTTCCCAGGTGAACTCTTTGTCAAGCTCTTGACTTTGGGTGGGAAGTCTGTAGTAGATTCCCACCATTGTGTCCCCTGTGCCGTGTTCCTCACGGATTTTAACCCAGAGGGTCTCCAGTTGTCCACCCTGGTCACCGATATCAGCTTGCAGCTTTCCTTAACATAGAGAGCTACACCCCCGCCCCTTTGATTTACTCGATCCCTTCTGTACAAGGTATAGCCATCTATACCCGTGGTCTAGAATAGCCTGCCATCAGAGGTGGTTCAAGCACCTACATTGAACATCTTCAAGAGCAAATTGGATGCTTATCTTGCTGCGATCCTATGACCCCAGCTGACTTCCTGCCCTTTGGGTGGGGGGCTGGACTCGATGATCTTCCGAGGTCTCTTCCAGCCCTAATGTCTATGAAATCACACTGCAGACTCATATTGAGTCTGTGATCTACCAAGACTCTTGCTTCCTTTGCCATAGTGCTGCCATCCAGTCAGATGTCACCCATTTTATACTTGTGGTTTTGATTATTCCTTCCAAGGTATAGCACTTTGCATTTGTCCACACTAAACTTCATCCTGTTAGCTCTAGTCCAGCTTTCCGATTTGTCAGGATTTTTTTGAACACATCCTCCATTGTGTTTGCAGTTGTTCTCAGTTTTGTCTCACCTGCAGACTTACTCAAGAATCTTGTAAATCATGAAACACGTTGAACAGCACTGGGCCCAGGACAGACCTCTACCACTCCACTCAGAAGCTCTCCACATTCTGACATGGACCCATTAATAATTACCCTTTGCTTGTGGCCATTGAGCCAGTTTTCTATCCACCCTGTAGTAGTTTTATTTAGCCCATATTTCTCCATTTTATTAATGAGAAGGTCATGTGGGACCTTGCCAGAAGCCTTGCTGAAGTCTAGATACATTATATCTACAGCATTCTCTTAATTCACCTAAGTAAGAAGGAGAAGAAGGAGAACAGGTTTGTCTAACATAATTTATTTTTCATAAAACTGCTGGCTGCCTTTTCTCCTCCAGATGCTTACAAATGGCCTGCTTTAGGATATTCTCCAGTAACTTCCCAGGTATTGAGGTGAGGCTAACCGTTCTGCAGTTCCCAGGTCCTCCTTCTTCCCTTTTTTAAAGAGGGGCACTACATCAGCCTTTTAGAAGTTTCTTGTGCAGCCACATAGGTCTCTTGTCGTCTTGTGCTTTCATTGTGTCAGGACTGTTTCTTGTTTGGCTTCCAATACTGTGCCCCTTAGAAGCTCCTGGGTGCTTTTATTTCTCAGTCTATTCTTTTAGCTTCTTGAGGTGGATGAAATTTACCTTTTTGAAATCTAGCATCCTGTTGTGCTTTGCTTCCCTGTCTCAGGATCTGGGATTCTATTGTATCATGATCACTTCCGCCCCAAGTTACCCAGCACTTTCACATCCTCCACCAGTTCTTCCCTGTTTGTCAACACAAGGTACTTTCTAGAATGGAAAGTTGTCCTCCATACAAGTTAGGAACTGGCTTGACATGTTATTTGTTTGGCTGCATTTGACTTCTTTTGGGAGCAGTCCTGCTCCCAAGAACATCCACCTGTTGTCAAATGTCTGGAAGACTAAAGTCTCCCATCAGTACCGTCCCAAAGCTTTTGGATAGATTTGTCACCTGCTTGAAGAGTGCCTCACCCACCTCTTCTTGATTAGGTGGTCTGTAATAAATCCTCACCATTACACTGGTGCTGCATTTTTCACCTTTCGTCTTCACCTAAATGCATTCTTCTTTGCTGCTTTCCTCCTCCTGAACCAGAGAACAAGTGTATGTGTTCCTGACATACAAGGCAACACCATTACCTTTTCTCCCAGCCCTGTCCTTCTGAAACAGAGTGCAACCCTCCATGTTGACATTTCAGTCATAAGACCTGTCCCATCACGTCTTGGTGATACTAATGAGATTGTAGTTTGTTTCAGAGGCTGCAACTTCTAACTCATTTTGTTTGTTCCCTATATTTCTTACATTTGTATGCATACAATGGATGTATTATGCATTTTGATCTCCTCACTCCCCTTTTGCACCACTTCTTGCAGTCCTCTGGCCCTCTCCAGAGTTGAATTGCTTCTTCGAGTTCTTTCCCCTCTGGACTGCATGTTCTGTTGCTGGGGGGTTTTGATCCCCATCCCCCATGGAACCTAATTTAAAGCCCTCCTTACCAGTTTGGCCAGATGATGCCCAAAGATGCTGTTCTCCATTCTCGTCAAATGGATCCCATCTCTTGATAGCAGTCTTCCTCCCAAAAACATCTGCCTGTTGTCTTCACGTTCACACCACTGTCTCAGCCACATGTTTACTTCCAAGATATGATGGTCTCTGCCTGGATCCCTGCCCTCCACAAGAAGCATCCGTGAGAACAGCACTTGTGCTCCAGGCTCCTTAATCTACCTGCCAAGAGCCTCATCGTCACCTCTGATCTGGTCAGCGTCAATCCTGGCATGATTGTTGGTGCCTACATGGACAAGCAGGAAAAGGTAGTGGTCTAAAGGATGGATGAATTTTGGCAGACTCTCTGTGACATCCTGAATTCAGGCTCCAGGCAGGTAGCACACTTCCTGGAAAGAAAGAGTTTTCCACTATCTATAAATTTGATTTCTGATATTAAAAAAAAATGACAAGCTTAAATACATTCAGACTTATATGTTGATATTGATAACATTACCTGTTAACAGAGGGTTTGTTTTTTTACTTAAGTTGTAATTTATTATTCATAGGTCTGTTACTGTTATCTAATGGGAGTTATTGTTATAGGTATATTTAAAAATTAAGGAAGAAATATGGTGAAAATATGTGACCCTGCCTGTAAGATAGAGTGCTCCTGGACTGGGAGAAAAAATCTTGGAAGTTGATGGATTGTCATTTTGTATACAAACACCAGGGGTAAACCCTTTGATTCAGATTGTCAAATACTTCATTGTAGAAACACCATTTTCCCATAGGAAAAAACTTCTTGTGTATAAAAACATGTAGGTTTGAGTTTGTAGTGTTACACAAAAACAGCAATACGGGCAGATATTGCAAAAGGAATAGTACAGGCTGATCCAAATGTTTTAATTAGGATAGGCAGACATGGTTAAACCTATTCTTTCACTTGGCATTGTAACTGAGGGGAAAAAAACTTGCTCTAGTCTCAGGATAAAAGTAAAGCTGCCCAGTTTCTCTCAGATTTATGTGAAAATGACCCTGAATTTGTCATACAGATGCCATACATACCATATGCCTGTGTATAAGATATGCATCTTGTTTTTGGAAGGTGGAATGAAGAGAAAAAAATCTTTCCTATATATGAGTAAGTACAGTATTTTCATAGTGAAAACACAGGCAGCTACAGCAGAAATAAACACCTGTCTGTTCTCCTAACCTAGCTGCAGGATGCAGTGTCCACCCTGGTGGGCTGGCAGTTCAGCTCCAGTAGGATTGGGCCCTCAGCTGGTGCTGTTGGCTAAGCAGAACTGCCCAGCCTGTCTCCTCAAGCAGACTTGGCAGTTTGACTCCCACAGAAAATGCCCCTCTGCTCCCTATGCTTCCATGTTTAAGATGCTCGGCTCAATTTCCAGCAGCTAATTTGGGAGGGGAGGGGCAGGGAGAGAGGTACATGTTGTATGATATAGATTAAAATAAAGTTTTGATTTCTGTTTTATATGTCAGCCCTGTACATATTTTTCCTAGTTTTATATCAAAATTGACCCTGACTAAAGTTCAATTTTCAACCTGTTTGTATTGAAATGAGGTATTGATCCACTTGTAATATGCTCCATATTGGTAGGCTTCCATTGAAATCAACAGGAATTGTCAAGATTTTAGAGAGTAAAGCCTATTTTTGATGGACAGGTAAAACTAACTTTTGTTTTCCCATTGTGCTAGTGACAAAAAGCATGGTTGAGCAGACTGTGCCTGGAGTGGCAAATAATCATTGTTTTGTAAGTCTTAAAGAAAAGGTCATAAGTTGATATTGGCATTAGCTTCTTAGATTTGGTATTACTATATGTCTAGCTACGTAAGGGAATGGTTTTCACCAGTGGCCATTATGCTTGGGCTCTCTTAGGTGAGAGACTTTTTGGAAGCAGGAAATTTTCTGGACCCACAGTATTTATACCACATTAGCTCTCCACACACAAACTGTCCTTCTCCCTGCTGGCATGTGTATAAATGTGGAATCGTTTCTAAGACTTGGCTTTCTCTAATTTGTTTTGACAGGGAAGAGTGGCCCCGAGTGCAAGCACTGCAGGGCAGATCCAGATAAGGAATGCCGTTTTTGCTCCTGTTATCTGTGTGGTGGAAAACAGGATGCTCACATGCAACTTCTGTGTGATGAATGTAATATGGCTTATCATATATACTGCCTGAATCCACCTTTAAGCAAAATACCAGAAGATGAGGACTGGTAAATATACAAAGATGATTTACTTTTATGCATAATCCCACTTTGTACAAGCTACCTTTTTAATCATTTGAAACTTCAGAGCGACACAAAAATGTCCTGATTTATAGAGAATAGTGAAGAGATATGATATTGGTGTATATTTTTCATTTTGCAATGCACAGTTATTATACAATTTTATAATAAACCATTACACTTAGTTGATATTAAGGCTCCATTTATACATAGTTAATAAAGACTTGTTAAGTAGTTCAGCATTATTGATAGGTCAGTAAATTACTTAAGAACATCTATTACAAGATTATCTGTGATTGTCTTTACAGGTATTTGTAGCTTTACTATGACCATAACATATATTAATCACTTTATCAGTCTTTTAAGCATTTCACAAATTGAATCTTAATACAAAATGTATTCCATTGCATATGCACTAGTAAACTTTTAGGGACCCAGTCCTACAGGCAGTTATTTATGTGTATAATTTCAGTGGCACTACTAAATTGAACTAAAAAAAAATTATTAAAGAAATACCTGTGGAAGTTGCAGTATTCTGTGGAAATAAGTGACCAGGTCTCTGAAGTCATTTGTAAAAGCTTGTTCTAAGCTGGTCAGATAATTAGCAGAATTGTTTGATGCACATTCCTGATGATATTATTTAATCTGCTGCCTAAGAAGCACTTCCACACAGGCCACCTTACCACTGGGGCCTTGGACTCTGCTTATATTTACATTTCTGTCTGATTTAGGGGTTAAGACTTAAAATATTTAATTTAGACTTCAATATTTGTATTCTGTTCTAACTTTACGTAAATCTACCCAGAGATGCACTCGATCAAGCCAAAATGAGGCAGCCATATTTCTGTGAACTTTTCATATTTCAGTATCTTGAGTCGAAGATTCTGATCTCATTGAAGAATCTATTGACTTTGAACACTGTTTTAAAAATATCTTCAACATACTAAACATTTTGAGAGGTGGAAGAAGCAAATGGAATACATACTTAAATATTGTTTGTTTGTAATCCACTTCTAGAGTGTGCATGGGTGTGCAAGTTTGTAATTTAACCAACAGTGTCTGTCAGTCATCATCTGCATCCAAGATATACTCAGCCCCTTGTCTGCAGAAGATATAGAAGGCTTACTTGTCCAGTGGTGTCTTCTCAGTGCTGCTTGAGCAATTTACATTTGGCCAAAGCTCTTAGGCAAATTTCACTAAGCATGGTCATGTGGACAAATTAGGTTAGGATGTGACCTTATAGCTTGTAAATTACTCCATAGAACCTACCAACATGCATGCACTTACCATTCAGTAAATACTAGGGAGTTTACCCAACTTGATTGATGGTTAAACTGCTTTACTTTTACTGTGGGGTAAGTGTATGAAATTACTGTAGAGTAGCCAGTTCTGTAAAGTCACTCTGTACATTATGGGAACTTGATCATGTGCCCATACCATTAGTTTACCACCTAAGAGTTTCTTTGGACCCTGAAAATAAAAAATACTATGCCTACCCAAGAGGCTTGGGCAGATCTGAAGTTCATCAATATGTCAGTAAATTAGAATGCAGCCCCTCCATTTAGAGTGTCATAATGTATGGGGCTTGGAATCAAGTTCAGTAGTTGCACATAGACTCTGCTTTAGTTCTTGAGTGTTCCTGAATATGAGACCTATTCTTACAAAAAACTTACTTCTTAGATTGACTCCATGTCTAATGCCAAGTTTAATCAAAAGGGTTGTATTGGCACTGATAAAAGCAAAATAGATGTTATCGGCAATTGGCTTTTTTTGGCTGATGTGGCCGATAAATGTTGCCAATGAATTCTGCATGCATGCGTACGACCTGGCAGCTTGGAGAGCAGCGTCTGGCTGGTAAGTCTGTGGGGGAGAAAGGGTGGGAGGGCAGATGGAGGCCCCCACAGTGAGGGGGGGAGTGGGGCTGGGGCAGGGCATAGCTCAGCCAGGGCAAGGCATGGGATGGAGCTGCAAATGGCTCCTCTGGGGGCTTGGGGGGCGGGGGAGGGAGCAGCTCCCACCACTGGTGCACGCCAGGGGAGGCACGGAGGGGCACATGCCCCCTGGTTCTGTGCATGAGATGAGAGTGGGCTGCTGTTGTGAGTTGGGGCCAGGAGCAGTGCCGGCTCTTCCTGGTGGGGGCCAGGGCTGTGTGTGGGGCTGGCGGTGGCGGTGCTGGGAAGGGAGGTTCGAGGAGGGGTTACAGCAAATTCTGGGTTGGTCACAGCCGACCCCGTAACCCCCCTCCCAGCACTGCCACCGCCACCTGCACCATGTGCAGCCCTGGCCCAGCCCCCCTATTAGGAAGAGCCCAGCGCTGCTCCGGGCTCCATCTTGCAGCAGCAGCTTGCTCTTGCCCTGCTTGCAGATCTGGGGGGCACATGCTTTTATCTAAATCATCTATTAGATAAAAGCACCAAAAAACCCTGATGGAGTGCATAAGCTATAGAAACACTGGGCAAGCTGTATCAAACTGACACAATTCCTCTTCTGGGCATGTGCTGTGCTCAGTGCAGGAGTGTGCCGAGCTGAAAATAAAGCGCTGGGGGTGGGGTTTCCACGCCCTGAGAGACCAAAAGCATTTAGGGTAGAGTTCTCCATAGGTAACTCTGGCCAAGGATTTTGAACTTATGCATAGAGAAGTTGAATTGATGCTGTTAAAACATCTCACAGAACTTCAGTTATTGATAAAATATGGAAATTGCTTTTGTGTGTTTAATTTTGATTTCATTTGCTTTTATAGTCATTCGGGTTCTGTGATTTAATAACAAGGAGAAATAGATAAAGCCAAGTTGGGGAAAATGAACCATGTGGTCCTGCCTATTTTGTAGTCCCTTTTTGGGTTGCTTTGTAGTGCTAGCCATGTGCAGCCCTGTTGTTCATTTGTGTGTAAAAGGACTGCAACTATGTAGTAATGTGCCAGCACAGGAATATTGAGGAAGGACAGTGCCTTGTTTTCTTCCCTCCTTGCTTGCTAGTTTAAGGTAACTGCACAGTATGATTGGCTACCAGATTTTTGTTTATTTTAAATAGAAAAAGTTTTCATTTTTAAATGTTGTTAATTTGAAGTTGGCCAACCCCCTTGGTTCCCAGTCTGTACTTTGGGAAATGCTGATAAGGCATTCTCATACAGATTAATATCACTATTTATATGCTAAACAGTATTTAATATTCCATACAAAAACTCAGTGAAGGAAACATTAAGAGTGCATGGCTAAGCAGTCATAAAGCAAGAATTGCCATAGTTAAATTTGCCCTCTTGTGAGTGTGCATTATGGCACAGTACTTTTCATTATGATTATTGCATTCTGTTCTTCAGATAGCACAATACAACACCATTCATATAACCTAAGTTTTTGTTAAAACTTTAGAAGGGTGCCTGCAGACTCTAGTATTTTCATGTCTTTTTATTTTGTTGTTCTAATTGGTATCTCTATTGATTTTTGGGTCAAATCATGCCCCATTGAAGCTGATGTGGGTTTTGCAGCTTGAGGTTAATGTAGCCAGGAGTTGTCCTTAAACTTCTTCTGTTTTTTATAGAGTTTGTTCATCAACATCCATGTATTGTAGTATGAGCATTTTTAACAAATCACACAGCTTTTCTTTATACAGTAACTTAAGGACTGTGTCACTTGACAGAAACTAGCATACACAGCACAACTTTCCTTAGCTGCTTGCTTTAGAAGCTTAGCCAAAAGTGAAGTACAAAGTGTACTGTACTATGCGTGGCGTGTGACTTAAAAGACTGCTAACTAGGTCAAATCTACACCAGTTTTCAATGGAAGACTCAAGGCCCTGAAGGGAATTCCTTGATAGTGGAAGGTGGAGAGCACGCTGGCATGATACAGCAAAGCGCTTAATCATTTGCTTTACTTAAGGCAAAGGAACAGTCTCATTGCCTCTCTTACCACTACATGTTCCAATTCAGTGGGGCTGCTCGTTTACTTAAGTACTAGGCTTCGGATTAGATGTAGAGTGCCCATTTGCTGGCTGGATCAGGCTTGAAGTGTTTCTCGTAGGAAACATTGTTTTACAGTTGTTGACTTGCAAGTGGATGAACTGTATATTTTTTTAATGAATGGAGTAGAAGTGTCCACTTTCAGACACTATTCATTCTGAAAATTTTCAACCCAAAATAAAATGATTTGTGACTTAAAAACAGGAATTAGAGAGTTTTAAAAGAAACTTTTGCAGTCATGTCTGCCACTTCTGCTTGCTTACAGAAATCTGGAAGAGACTGGTTTTCTCATAAATGTGTCTGTATGGGGAGTGGAGATTTCTAACTTGTATTTGCATCACTGTTACAAATTTGAGGAAACTCCTTTATCTTTGTGCCTCAATTGTATGTAATAGGTTTGTTATAATATAGGGTGATGCCACCATTACTTAGTGTGATTATGGCAGAAAAGTGAAAATGGCAGCTTCTTATTCAGGAGACCTCCTCCATATGTTTAAAAAGGTGTTTTTACACCTTATTTTGCAGTACCAACAGCTAGAGGAAAGCTGGAGTCTTGTAGAGTTGTTAATTATGATTCAGTCTCAAAGCCAAGTCTTCCTTCTGTTACACTCTCTTATCCCTATGGAAGACTAAGAGATGGTACAGTTTTGAATTGAAAGTGGAATTTGGCTTACAGAATTTTAATTACTGGTGATATGCAAAAAGTAAATCTAGCCTGACTGTCAGATTTCAAGTTGATTTTGCATAGCTGTCAGATGAAAATTTTACTTGTAAATTAGACTGTCGTGATCTGGAAATGATTGAGAGAAAATAAATAATTCATCAAGTATTTTGAGACTCTAAGATAAAAGGTACAATATAAGTATAGAGCATTATTATAATAATACTATTAGGATTATTTTGGAGGTTGCTGATATTTTTTAGGTTTATTTCCTCAGCTCAGAATACTAGCTTGAAAATGTTCAGTTAAGTTTGAAAGTCAACACCATTCTAGCTATACAAAGTATGTTGCCGTTATATTGAGCAATTCAACATGTGTCAAAACTTTTTTTTTTTTAGGTATTGTCCTTCCTGCAAAAATGATTCTAATGAAGTTGTAAAGGCTGGGGAAAAACTCAAACAGAGTAAAAAGAAAGCAAAGATGCCATCTGCCAGTACTGAGAGCCAGAGAGATTGGGGCAAGGTAGAGTATATTTAGGAAAAAAAATACTACATTATGTGTGTATGTATATGTTCCACCTGTAACCAGGCATATATCTTTATTGTGCATAATTTAGTATTGTATTATATGCCACAAAGTAGGCAGAACTTATACATTCATCGTTGAAATTACACTTTTTGTAAAACAATACTGAATTTTGCACATTGTCTCCAAGAAGTTAAAAATATTTTTTAAGGATGACTTACAGATAAGGATATCATAAACAAACATTAGATTGCACTTAAAATTGTTGTTAACAATTTTTTAATCAATCTAGTTTTAAAAATGTCCTTTTAATGACAAGAAAACCTTGTTCACGTTAGACTTTTCCTAAAAACTTGAAGATCATAACATTAATATTTTCTGTTTGTTCTGATTTTAGGGTATGGCCTGTGTTGGGCGCACCAAGGAATGCACTATTGTTCCTTCTAATCACTATGGACCTATACCTGGTGTTCCTGTTGGAACAACCTGGAAATTCAGAGTTCAGGTATGTTTTAGAATTGAAGCAAGTAAAATTCAAGAAAACAAAGATCATGGGGTGTTTTGGTTGATTTTAGTTTCTGATGCTTGTCTTAGAATAATTATAGTTTATTTAAGTTCATTCTGCTTTTGAGGTATTGCATACTTTAAGTATTCAATAAATAGAATTGGTAATACCTTTAAAAATGGAATTAACTTTTTAAGGGGACCCACATATTAGGACAGGATTTAGGTTTAGAACTCAGGTTCCTGAGAGAGAAAAACCTAGTGTCCCATGGAAATAAACTTAGAAAAGATTTAGCTTTTACCATAGTGTTGCATACATCTCTTTCCAGTGAGATATACTGATAATCAACATAAGTACCTTCAGTGATAGTGTAGTTTTTCCTGTGCTTCATTTGACATTGATGAACTCTGTGGCTATCAGAAGTGGTTCATTTTTATTTTTCCTAGTCTTGTTTTCAAAATGGGCTAATTTTTTTTCTCCTATTTTGGACCCAGTGGTCCAAAGAGTATTTCTATCGTACTTCTCTTGAATCCAGCTGAATAGAAGCAGAGTTTCTGTTTACTTCAGCAGAGATGAGTGTGGGTAGGAAAGAACAAGGAATATTGCATTTAGGAATGCAACACAGATCTTGGTGCTAAAATCCTTAGCACCTGAGGTTCCTCTCCACCCCCCCCCCG
>NW_017729024.1:119022146-119042959 GCF_001723915.1 Gavialis gangeticus | reverse complement strand
TCCTCCCCAGGTGCAGCACCTTGCACTTGTTTACTTAACTAATAGAACAGATAGAGAGCACTCCAAATGTTTCAACTTGGTTATGACATCCAGTAAATGCTTGCCTTTCTTTTAGTATTACCATTGTGCTTCAAGAATTTTCCATACCCGAATTTTGCCGGAAAATAGCTTGGAATTACATTGTAGAAGGAAGCAAAGTAGTTCTTGAATTAGCAGTGTCAACCTACTCCCCCACTTTAAAGCTTACCGTCAAGTAATATGTTTAGCACAGTTCTTTCCTATATTGTCAGAAAGTCACATTTACCTCCCAGCTGTTCTTTTTCAGAGAGGTTAAACTCAGGCTTCTGACATGGATGTTTCCCACAATGATTTCTAATTCTCACTGATAAAGAGTTCTAAGGAAGATTGGAGCTATAGTCCTGCCTCAGTGGTTGAATAAAGTTGCAGAAATAGATTTCAGCACCCAATCCTGGACCCTGGCATGTAAATAGGGGATAATTCTCAAGATAATTTGTAAGAGCACTGATGTTTAGAGCAGTCATTGTATCATCTTTAAGTATTGTGCAGCATGGTACGAGCTTGATAATCCCATTGAAGACCCAGGGCATTTGAAGGTTTTAGGACCATACAGACCAGCCCCAGAGTGGCTGGCAGGACTGTGTTATACACGGTGCCCACTCCTGATCCAGCGCCCCCCACTCCAGATCAGGGCTGGTCTGTGGGCCTGGTCCAACCTGCATACTACCCCCATGCCACACATCTGGCTCAGTGGGCCAGACGTGTTTGACATCCCTGATTTAGTACATCTACAAAATTTACAATTTCTGATACTTCTTGAGTGCCTATAAGCACTGACCAGTAGGTTTACTTTGTAGGTTTACTTGTTTCATGTACTGTCTTCCTTTTATTCCATCTTTCAAATTGCAACAAGAGTGTCAGGAAAATGCATGAACCATTGTTCTATAGTGAATGCAGCTACTCAGGTTTTTCCAATGGATAGAACATTGAGCATTGAATTCTTCCAAATATAATAAATCTGGTACAGAAGGATTTCTTGTTTTTCCTGATGTCCAGTTCATTAAATTTCTCAGTGAAAATTCAATGTACCACTCTCCTTATTGCTGGTCAGGCCTTAGGTAACTGGGTTCATTTTTGGGTATAGCATTGTACAAAGGACATCAAGAAACTGGAGAGTGACAAGGGATGTAAAAGCAAGGTATATGATGATACCGTGATGGTATATTTAGTTTGAAGAAAAGGAAGCTAGAGGGAGGGGTGTCAAGATAAGTTTACATATATATGAAAGGCTGTTGTAAAGAAGAATTGTTATTCTCCCATTAAACAGAGGGAGAACATATGGCAATGGCTTTAAACTTTAGAAAAGCAGTTTAAGGCCATGTACAGATGTTCAGCTTCTCCTGGGAGAGTTGCTGATCCCAAGGTAAAAACGAGAGCAATCAAGGTGAAATCACTCCTAGGAGAGCCTGTATACACTACCTTCTGAAAGAAGCCACAGCATAGTCCTCCAGTATTTCCAGGGTGCTTTGTTCCTTCCTCCCCCACCCTCAGGAGACTGTGCATCTCTGCTGCTCCAAAGTAGAACATGCTCCCTTCATAATGCTGTATTGTGCTGCAGGGAGAAACAACTTAATCGTGATCAGTCTGGGGCAGGCAGTCAGGGCTGACCTGTGCACTGCTGTCATCTGTTGCTAGGCTGACTTGGGAGTCTGTAGAGCATGCTGAGATATGTGCACAAAAGTCCCCTTAGTGCTCAGTAGGGGTGTGTGAAATGGGCCGTATTCGATTCGGATTTGGATTCAGCCCGAATTGGAGACAGTGGTTCGATCAGTTGATTTGGATCACTGTCCCTGATTCGATTTGGCTGAATCTGAAGATTATCAATTTGATCATAGACACAGCTTTAAATGTTTTTTCTACATACCTTGAGGTACCAGGTGCAGCTCATGAATGCTGTGATGGTGCGTGTATGGAGCATCCCACAGGAGTGCAGGGGGGTGGCCTGCATGCTTGGCAGTGAACCTGGAAGTGGATTGGAAGTACTCCTGGTCCACATCCGGGTCCGCCACCAAGTGTGCTGGCCCCCCCCCACACACACACACACTCAGCTCAGCGATTAGCCACAGGGGGACCCCAGGTGCCCCCCTAGACCCAGGAGGCACCAGTCGCCAAGCAGGGCAGGTGCAGGGGGGCCCCTCGTGTACTCCCCGGTGGACCAGAAGTGGATGGGAAGTGCTTCTTGTCCACTTCTGGGTCTGCTGCTGAGCGTGCTGGGGAGCCCCCTGCGCTCCTGTGGGACACTCCATCTGCCCCACCATCTCGGCATTCACGAGCTGCCTGGTACCTGTAGGTATGTAGAAAAAGCATTTAGAGCTGCGTCTATGTCTGAATCATTGACTCTTTCCGAATCGAATCGGAGGGTTCTGATTCGACTCAGAGAGATGAAAGGGTCTCCTGAGCCGATTCAGAGATTTGGCCACCCAGTTGGGCTGAATCTCTGCTGAATCGAATCAGGGACTGAAGCTTCACACAGCTCTACTGCGCAGCCTCAGCGCTGCAAACTCTTGGTTCTAGAAGAAATCTAAAGGAAAACTTTCTAATTGTAGGACCAGCAAGACAGTTTAAAAGTCTACTTAGGAGTATGGTAAGAACTGCCTTCACAGGAGGTGTTCAAGCAGAGGCTGGAAAGACATATCTGGGATGGTTTAGGAATAGTCAGTTTGGCATTTGAGATTTGACCGTGGGTTAGGTAGACTAGATGACCATTGAGGTCTCTTCCCATTCTATGGTAATATGATTCTAAACTTACTTTGAAAAAGTATAATTTCCATTACAGTATTTCCTTTTTTTGACAGACTATCAAAATTACATCATATTTGAAGAATATTTCTGTGAAGAGATCTAAAGTAAATTCTTCAAAATGCAGTTATTCTATGAAAAGTTGAGCTACAACCCTGGCATTGCAGAGTTCTGTGTGTATATATTTTTCATTGACTTCCAGTTCAGATATACTCTGCTTATAAATTTATAAAAAGTTATACAACATTTCTAACAGGCAGTGTTGTAGAGTCAAGTTCTACTCTCTTTGGTCTAGCCATTATCAAAAGTAGTAATAAAATAAGTAATTTATTTACATCTCTGTTAACAGTTTTGATGGCACACAAGCCAGAGTTGATTTCAGCAAAATCATCTAGTGCTGTTTATTAGAGGTAAAAGCAGTAAGACTATTTTTTTCAGTAAATTAAGTCCCTTCTCCACCCCATTTTAAAGCTGTATAACTATTTCATCTGTCCATGCCCTGTGTTCAGTAAGATGGTATCTGTATACCAGAGGCTCCCTGTTACTTTAAGAGAAAACCAGCAGTAGGAAGACCCCCAGTTGGGATCATCTGCCCATTAAGAGTAGTAGAAGAACAAGTTGCCTGGGTACTTTAGTCTGGGGGTGCTTACGGCAGAGCTTGCTGTTCTGCAGTAGTACAATAGGGCAGTGATTGCTTGGGATAGCAGAGGGCTTACTGCAGATGTAGGTGTCCTACAGCTGTAGTAGGGAGCAGGGCTACAGCTCTCGCCCAGTAGCTATAAGCTGCTGTAGATGTCAGTCCACCAGCCTAAAAGAGAACACCTGTGGTGGCTGGGGGAAAATCACATGACCCAGAAGGGCTGGGCTTAGGCAACATATAAACTCAGGGCTTGAGCCCAAGAGTCAGTCAGACTCTACAGGCTGCCAGGGAAAAAGCAACTCTATGATGACTGTGGCTGAGAGACTACTTGGGCCCCCTGCTGCCCTGCAGACTAAAAATAAGGAACTGAGAGCTTTCAGAAGAGCTAAATGTTGTTGTGCAGCTAGAGTGTTTCTAATTTTAGTTACAACCAGAGGACCCAGTAAGGGACTAGCAGGGAAGATTGGAGGTCGCAGTGATGCCTGAAGGGCACATGTTTGTGGTGAGTCCTGCCAGAGGTCAGGCTCAGTGTGTGAATAGGTATTGACCAGGAAGGGGTTGTTGGAACCTACATTGGAAAAGACCATTGCATGAAAAGGGTGAGAATCAGGATTAGGGGCCAGAGGTCTGAAGCTCAAGAGGGGCGGGGAAAGAGCCAGGGGCCTGCAGTCCTTGAGGGGTGAGGATATGGCCCGAGGGGGTGAAACCAGAGCCCTTGAGTGGGTGAAATCAGAGCCCTAGAGAGGCAAGACCAGGGCTTGCCCAGACTGATAAGGCCGAGACTGAAGTTGGAGCCCAGAAGCCAGGCCTGGCACAGTGGACCTAAGCAAGAAGAGTCCAGGAAAAAGGGTCGAGGTTGGAAAGGCCAAGGTCCCAACAAAGGACATAAAGGCCTAGAGCGGCCTGATATAGGACTTGGACTGAGTGCCTCCTGAAGTGACTAAGTGGTAACACCTGTAGGGGAGGCTGGAGACCACAAATAGCCATTTAAGGTGGTTAGTGTCCTGGAAGGTATAGACAAGCCAGGAGGGCCAGAATTAGCGCCTGAAAGCAGAACTGAGGCAGGTACGGTTCATAAGGAACCTGTAGACCAGAGGAAGATGAATGCTTACTCTGGGACCTGGGACAGCTTCTCCCTTAGTTCCAAATCAGATAATAACAGCAAGACATGGCAGGAGAGAATGAGAAAGGGGTGGGGAGTACCTAGCAAGCCAGAGTAAGGCAGGAGTCTTGAGGTCACCAGTGGCCATCACAGCTGTCCTTGGAACTTGATCCTGCTACAGTATCATTTTTACATAGACACTTCTTTAAATATAACTACACCTTGACATTGTTTCTTTCTCTTATTTTTAAGGAGAAAACTTTTAACTCTGGTCTACGTAACTTTTTTTCTTAAGTTCTTTTTTGACCAACTTGAGTGATCTCCGTTATAATACATGGGTTCCTGATAATGGATATATGAGAATTTGGGGGCTGCCCATTTCTTACTTCCTTTTCGTAGGCTCTAATGCAAACAACTCCTTAAGTTTCGTTTAAAGATGCTATTCATGTAAATCACACATGTAGACATATGCACAAACACGTCCTAAGATCATCACTGTTGTAAGAATTAGAACTGTCTTTGACTTGGGAAGAAGTCTCTAAAGTATCACTTGTGGAAATAAGTTGTTGTAACACAGAAATGTGATTCATTGTGAACACACATCTTGAGTAATCACATAAAATACAAAATGTTGCCTAATCAGATATTAGATGTGTTTTGCCCAGGTGCAGATTAACAGTCAGTTGTATGCCAGATGGCTTTAGGACTTTTGCTGTTAGTGAATTTTGTGAATTATCAAGGTACCTATCCACTTTCTAGTATTGCATACTTTCATTTTTTGGCATGTTCCCTTGGGTGAATTTTAGTCCCCTTTCTCTGGCTTTTCTTCCTTTAAAAACAAACAAAATCTTGTTTTCCCATGGTAGTTTTTGTACACCTAATTATGGAGACATTTTCTCTTAAAATCCCACTTCATTAAACAGGAATTTAATTATTATAGATGAGTATTGATGAATATTTACTTCAATAAGTTATTTTAAAAATTGTATCTCTTATTATCCAAGGTGAGTGAAGCAGGCGTTCACAGGCCTCATGTTGGTGGAATCCATGGACGCAGTAATGATGGAGCTTACTCCCTTGTGCTGGCTGGAGGATTTGAAGATGAAGTGGTATGTCTTTTTATCCAAACCACTCAAGATTTGTTGTAGGAACATGTAGCATTAAGTTCATGGTTGACCCAAAAGTTACTTGTTTATGAAAGTAATGTGAGGATGCAGAACAATCATTAATCCTTAATTGACTGGATATGAATATTTAAAATATCTTTTAGGCTGTATAATTAGCAATGAGAGAGGACAGCTTCATGCTTGCATGTAAATTACTTCAATTGCATCTGGATTTTGGCTTGTTCATAAAAGATAGTGTATGGAGAATGCATATAAAATCTGATGAGCCTGTAACAGTGGGCTTTGGAAATTATGCATTTTACATCCTGTCATGATCATCATTTTTATTGCTTTCAGGTTAAGTAAACTGACTATTGAACAGATAGATACCTTCATTCTTTTGCCCGAACCTTTGGCCATTATAACTATAAAGTTTCTAAAACCACCACAAATTTAATTTGATTACGGCCAGGGTAAAAGCATGGGGCCTGATCCTGTTAAGTGTTTAGGGTCCTTGACCTCTCATCGATTCAGTTGAGAGTCGAAGGTTCTCAGCGTCAACCAGGAAAATCTCTGTACTTTGTATCGCCATGCTGCAAAGAAGGACACCGGTAAATGGTCCACATTGGTGACCTATACTTATCACCATCTAACTAGAGTAATCAAGGCACTTTTAAAGCTGAAATGTAATATAGATCTTGTCTGTCCTTTCTTTTCGTGAACCTGACCAAGATTTGTATGCAAATAGACTACTGTTTTGTGTAATCAAAATAATGTTTACACAGGGTATTCCCTCTCCTGCAGCTCTGTTCTATCAGGCAGAATTGTGAGTCATGCTACAGGTGAACAATAAAGCAGTAAGCAACCTGTTTTTTAAAAACATAGGCAGCTGTTAATTGCAGGGAAAGAGACATTAGACAAGAAAATGAAGCAAACATCCTAAATAGCGTCAGAATATTATGTATTCTTTTCCAACAGCAGTTACCCAGCTGCTGCCGTTGCTGGAGTTTGCCTCCGAAGGCATCAATGTCTCTCTGTTGGAGAAGTCACATAAGGAGGTACTTTGTGTTGGAACATTACTACAGCCCTAGAGTCAACCCCAACCCAAGCCCCAGGGCACATGGCCATGGCACCCTAATGAGTCTGCTGTTCAACAGTTACAGCTGGGTAGCTGGGGCATGCTGCTGCTCCTGTTGTTTTTTGGTAGTGGCATTGATGCTATATTTATTAATCGTGCTGCCTCCTATTCTTGTATTTTTAATAGAGAATAAACATTTGGAGCCTTTGTATGCCCCCTCTCAATCACCAAACTAATGGTGTGGCTAGGTCAGAGGTGGGCAATTGTTTCAGCTGGAGGACACTTAATGAGTTTTGGGGACCTGTTGAAGGCCACATCCATCTCTCCCCCTTTTTCTCTCTTTCTCTGTCTACCTTTTTTTTCTTTTCTCTCCTCTGTC
Organism: Gavialis gangeticus; assembly: GCF_001723915.1. Taxonomy (NCBI): domain Eukaryota; kingdom Metazoa; phylum Chordata; order Crocodylia; family Gavialidae; genus Gavialis; species Gavialis gangeticus. Next base: position 119,035,837 of record NW_017729024.1, on the reverse strand, counting down.
TCCTCTGCTCTCCTCTCTTCTCTGTCTCTCCCTGTCCCCCTTCTCCTCCTGTTCCCCCTCCTTCCAGAACCTGCCAGAGCTGTAGTTCACCGCAGCAGGTGGGCATCATCATGAGCTGTGGATGCTGATGGTAGGTTCAGGAGCCTGGATGCAGAACCTGCCTGCAGCATGCATAGCTGCCGCCACTGACTTGTGGGCACAGTGAAAGCTCCCACGCAGAGCCCTGACCTGGAACCTTCCAGCAGCATCAGCAGTGGACCCAGGAAGGAGCTGCTGCAAGCTGGGCAGGCAACAGCATCAGTTGTGGGCACAGCCAGCAAGTTCCAGAGCCCTGATGCAGAACCTGCCAGTGGTGTCACAGCTGCTGCTGCTGCCTGCCCAGTGCAGTAGAAGCCCTGCCTAGGTCCACAGCTGATGCCTGATGCTGCTGGGCAGAAGCAGTGCCACCCACCCAGTACCCCATGGTGGCTGAAGCTGCTGGCCACCCACAAGCCATATCCAATTGCTTGGTGGCTGTCCATCTGTTGGACGTATTGAATCTGTTGTTGGGCCAGATCTGGCCCCCAAGCTGTATTTTGCTTACCCCTGAGCTAGGTACTACTTCACGTGCTCCAATAAAATCCCAGTCTTGGGTGCTTTATACGTAGGAAGGGTAGAGAGGTAGAGGGGTGAAAGATAAATATTGCATTTGCTGCTCTCCAATGTTTGTGTGCCTTTAAGGTTTTGTGCCTTTAGGCTTAATTCTTGCAGCTCTTTAATGAACAAACCGCCTTGGGAATAGTGCTAGTTTCTCTTTGTTCCCTTTTCCCTATCACAAACCCTGTTTTTATGGATTTCCAGATAACTTGTATATTTCTATTTTATTGGAGGCTGTTGAGGTAGAAATACCTCAAGGAGCGAAAGAAAATCAAACTGCTGTTCAGTGGTTTGCTACCTACCATCATCCCTTTCAGCCAACAAACCATTTTATTAAAAATTGAAATAGAAGTTTGCAGTCCTGTGCCATCTATTTCATTGAACATGAGCAAGAAAAGACACATAATCTTAAAGGAGTCTTAATTATGAAAGTTTAGGTACTTACTTGCATGTATTTGCAGGATTGATTAATGAATGAATGTGAGCCTGAACAACAAGATTCAGCTTGCCAAAATGTATTACAGGAGGCAGTTGACTCTTTGATCGTCAGGTCTTACCTACTTTTAAGATGCGTATGTAAAAAAAATGCCCCATCTAGCAAACGCACATATAAGAGAGTAACTTGGCTTGTATAATCTCACTGAGTTCTCAATGAATAAAGTTAATTGGATCAATACAGCATCATGCTCTAAATTTAGAAAAAATTGCCTTAGTTGACAAGAGGAGGAGGAAACTTCACTTTTGAGGGTAGAAGCATCTAAATTGCTCACGCATTAATTATGCCATTTATGCTTCTGGACTGACCTGTAATTTTCTGAAGAGTAATGTTGATTGTGGTCATTAACTCTTTGCTTCCCTTTGTACGGTATTTTTAGGGTATCAAAGAATATGCCTCCAACTCTGTCTCCATTCCTTAATTACCATGGTGGTTTGGTTGGCATAGTGTGTCTGTGTAGCATGGGTTCATTGGAGATGGTTTACTGTTTTTCACAGATGTGACTGCAGGAACACAGGAGGTACTAGCCAGGAAAGGATGGTACTGTAGTTACCAACCATGGCAAAACAGAGAGAGGCAATAGCTAGTATATGTGTGAGCAGGAAGGATATCTTAGTGGTCATCTCAGTGATGATTTAAAGTAGCAAAGATACCATTCCAGGATTTGGTTGACTCATTTCATTTGGATATTGATTTATGGGTGATGAGCAGAGGTGATGGATTTATGAGTGATGAACTGTATCTTAGGAGGCAAAAAAGCTCATACCAGAAGTGGGGGAGCCATTCTGAACCTTGGTCAGAAATAAGTCTGGCTGGCAAACCATGAAGTTTAAATGTGTAGTTTAGTAAGAATGTGTTCCTTCAGCTGAGAGAGGTATAGTAACTTTGCCTGTGCTGATGAGAATGATTGATAGCTCCAAAATAAGGTCCGTAAAACTCACTTAGTTCTGTAAAGGCCAGGGTTAGATTTGTAAGGTCAGGAAGGGTCCAAACAGTTTGACATATTACAGCATGGCATGCGTGTCTTGACTTGGACAGATAGATCATGCATATGTGGCCGCTAGTAATTGTGAGAAATAAGCAGGTATTTTAAAATGACCGGAATAGACAGCTAGATGGGAGCTGTGAGAATTGTAGTATTTCTAAACAAACTTTGCCTCCAGAGGCATAGACCCATCCCATATGGTAAGTTAACACCTCCTTCTAGATCTGAAGCTCAAGGTTTGGCTGGTTGTCAGCAGTGATCAGGATAGAGATGTTCTGGGTCATGACTGGATCTTGGGGAAAGAAATGAGCAGCAACAGATCACTTGCACTATCCTGTCGGCATATCTGGAGTCTCCTAGGACCACTGACTAAATTTCAAGACCTGGCCCCAAATATTTGTTCTTGTAGAAGAGTGCATCAGCTTTCCTGTTTCTAGCATCTGGCCAGCATATCAGTTTAAAATTTAACCTTGGAAAAAGAGAACATCAGATTTGTCACTGGTTAAGGCTATAAGCAATATGAAGATCTTCCAGATTTTTGGTCTATACATACTGTAACCTGATGCCTTCCAGGTGGTGGCACCATTCTTTGAATATAGTTTTGATGGCCTGAAGCTCCTTATCCCAGATGTCATTTCACTCAGCTCGTGTCAGAACGTGCAGGAATAGACTTGATTTTCAGTGCCTCACTGCTGAGAGAGAGACTCCCGCTCCCCACCAAATGCTTTGACAAAAAGGGATTTGGTGGGATCTGGGTGCATCAGGTTGGGCGCACCAATATATATGATTATTTCAATTCGTTGAAAGCAGATTGTGCCTCTACCAAGCAAAGAAGATAGGTGGTTTACCAGAGGGTTTCCCCTTCAGTGAAAATATTTGTTTGGGGAAATCCCTGATGGAGCATCATTAGAAATGAGTTAACTCAATAAAATATTGGACCTTTTTTGCGTTCCCCGTGCTGCCCAGCCTGTGATACCATATCTTTGTGCTAACCCCCTTAAGGGGTGAACACATCCTAGAATTTTGGTTGACTGCTCCAGTTTTGCATGCAGAACAGCCTCCATTCATTGTATGTCCTGGTTGTTGGTAGTGTGGTTGTCAGAAAATTAATATTGAACTAGCCTAGGTTGTCGATGCAAGATTGCCAAAGTGTTAGAAAGACAAAACGGTGTCAGCAAACATTTAAAGTGGCTGTATTGGGTTCAGAACACCTTCTTGTAGCTGTCCTTAGTTTTTTTACATGCCAGGTTGTAGGTGCTGCAGTATTTCTACTTGGTGAATATTCTGGCAGAACACATTGTCTCTAGCAGAGCAGTCAGTTGATTAATTCTTGCTGAATTTTTTTCACCTTAATTTTAAGAATTCATAGTGCATTTAAAGATGTAATGAACAGGTTTTTTTCTTGACAAAAAGATTGGAGCGTTGGCTAGGGAGGTGGATCATTGAATAAAGGTTTTGTCTATATTTTATTGAGGTGTTCAAAGAGGTTTTTGGTTTCAGATAAAGGATAGACCTGATGAAACAGGATCTTTGACCCTGGTGGTTGGTTAGACAATTGTAGAGTTGATTGAAAGGTAGGGTGTCAAAAATGGTGGTGGAGGAGGGGGGATTGGCAGCATAGAGGCTTGAACATTAGAGACTTAAAGTGAGAAAACCAAACTAGATTTGGTAAGCTTAACATTGTAGTGGCTGCGACGAAGAGTTTGTCAGATGACTTAGACATTGGTACAGGACTGAGGGTATTGAGGCACAATCATGGGCAATGTCATGGTGAACGTGTTCTCCCATGTCGTCCTCAAAGTGTGCAAGTCCTTTAGGCATAGCTGTCAGACACCCATCATAATCGGAAAATGATAAGATCTTTTTTTTGTTGAACTGAATAGTTTCATGGTGGCTTTAGATCTTGGATTCAAGACAATAGTTTCAGGACCTAAAGAGGCTAGAATGACCATTCGTGACTTCCATGGTAACTGACACAGGTTTGGGCTGCACTGAAATCCAAGGGACTTTTGTGAAACTAAGGTCTAAGAAGCTGTTTGGAGGCTCCTGAACCAACCTATGCATGTAATTGAATTTACAGTCCAGGATAATGAGGACAGAATAGGACCTGGCAGCATGGTTGACACAGGGCAGTTGCAAGCAACCTACAGATTAGTAGTGTTTGTGGGAAATTGTAAATCTTGGATTGGTTAGCAAATCCAGTCTGAAATTTTCTGCTGGGATTGGATGTTGAGATTTCCTGGATGAGGTTTTGGATTTAGTTTTCAGTGACATTGACAAGGTGATTGGGTTCACCACATTACAAGCACAGATTATTCCCAGCATTGAAAGTTCTTCGCTTCATCAGTGAAGTGACATCTTTTGGTATCAATCTGCATTGGCCCAAGCAGGTATATAGGTTGAGGTTGTTGTCCCATTAAAACATAAGGGGTTACATGGTTCTTTTTCTGACAAGGCAGTTTGATTTTGATAGAAAAGTTGATGAACCCACTTATGGAAATTGTTGGCTTGACCTCTGCTGATTTTACAATGTCATTAAGCACCTGATGAAAGGCAACCAGGTTGGGTGAACTTGTTCCAGTTTGTATCTGCAACCAAACAGCAGAAATATGAACAGCCAGTTTCCAGGAAAATATACATATCATAAAACATGATGGATGAGGTCTGGACAGTTATCAAAGATCTCTGCTTAACAAGGGCAGTACCGAATTTTGTACTTCTCTAATCAGCAAGATTGATGGTGTTCAACCTTCTGGCCCTGCAGGTTGGTTCAGTAGTTCGGATTCATGGGTCCAAGTCAGTGTGAAGTTGGTTTGCAGTTGTGATCTGGCGTGCTGGATTGGCCCCACACACTGCATCTGGCTGTGGACCAACCATGCACATTGGACATCCATGGGCTGGATCAAATAGCTGCATGGGCCAGCTTTAGCCCATCACCAATCCTTGTTCTAATAGGTAGTATCTACAGCATATGTGATATGGTTGGTGTCCTCAGCACCATTGCCACACTCAAGTCATCACTTTCCATTTGATACAGGCCACTAACATGATTGTGTATCCTCAAGTCTCTTTTATGCCTTTTTGACTGTCAGGGGTTTGTTTACTTAGACATACCAAAATGTATTCAAATAATCCAAATATAGCATCTATTGGATGCCTGTATAACATTTTCATAGTTTGCCAAGCTGTCCTGTGAATCTGTGCATGTACCTGAAGCAAAAACTGCCTCATCTTTGAGACTGAAATTGCTGTCACTTCTGAATAAAAGCAGCTGAGTGTATAGTAGAGGCCATTTCCCCTTTAATACCCTTGGAATCTTGTGCAAGGACAGGGGATGGAGGGGCAGGGCAACTGCCACAGGATTTAGCTGCTCCCTCCACTCCCCAGTCTTCTATGCTTGTCTGTGCTGTGTTCCATTGTGCCATGTGCAAAGATGCTCCCTACTTCCATCCCTCCCACCCCCCAGTAACATATATTTTCATGCAGGGCGCCCTCCCTCAGCCCCATGCACTGCACTTCCCTGTGCTGCATGCAGATGATGCCCCCAGGGCTGAGGGCTGCACTGCATTGTCCCACGTGGGACATGGAGCTGGACACAAATGCTGGAGAAGAGAATGGGAGCTTGGAGACTGGCTGCTACTTCAGCCTGAGCGGTAGGAGAGGTGGTGGCCAAGTAGGAGAGCCTGCGGGCCACCAGTTGGGCAGCCCTGCTTTAGCTCAGTACCAGAAGGAACCAATCTCCCAAGGAGAGGAATATTCAGAGGGCAGGAGTGTTTGCAGATGAGGGGAGTGTGCTTGTGTGTGATGCTTTTTATTTAAAGGGGAAATCCATTTGAGGGCCCAGGTGTTTAGTTGTATGCTTTTTGTAGAAGGCATCTAATCATCCTTAGTCTGTCTTCAGGGCTGCTATTCTGTTTCATCCTTCTGGACATCTTGTCTGCTTTAACAACAGTTTTTTTCCCTGGGGTCTCTTATTGTCATTAGACTCTTGTAATTTATCCTCTGCAGGTTTTTATTCTTCCTATTCCTTTGGTTATTATATTAGCACCTCTTTTGGTGGATCCTCCTTCTCTTTTCTGCACTGCAGCAGGCATACTATCTCAGGGCGTGATTCACAAACCATCTCTGCACTGATTACTGAAATCTATATTTCCACTTCTGATTTGTCTGCATTCATCTTTTCCTGAATCTAAGCTTTGGATGTCTGATTGCTGGTTAAAATTATCTGATTAAATTTAACATTACAAAAATTGGATTTTTCTCTTCTTTATGCTACTTCCTTTTACTATCACTATCAACAATACAAATATTGTCCTTTTTTCCTCAAGCTTATTATTCTTCCTCTCTCCTTTTCTCTATATGTTAAGGACACAGCTGAATCCTGTCATCATGTGTTCTGCAACATCTTTAGGGTGCATATTTTTCTTTCTGTCCTAATAGCCTCTAAAACTCTCAGCTCTCATAAGATGTCATTTCCTTTCCTAACTTGACTGCTACAACTTCTTTTTCAGCTTCCTGAAACCCCCCATTACCTTTTGCCTGACTGTACAAAATTCTTACATTTAACATAATCTATTTTGTCTTTTATTTTGGTCAGGTTGTGCCCTCACCCCCCTCACATTTAAATCTTTTCTCTGGCTCTTTTTCCTTTGCAACCACATCAGATGCAACCACATCAAATGCAACCACATCAAATTCAAGATTCTTTTTAAACTTTAGAGCCTGTCCTAACTCCATCAGCCCTTTTCATCCACCCATGTTTTGGGTCACTTTCTATCCTCTGTTCCACCAGTGAAGCCAGCCTTATCTGCCCAGCCAATATTTTCTTCTGTGCTGCTTTTGTATATGGGATGCTGTTTCTGATGTCAGTTGAGAAGACTCCTACCCTCTGTACAACCGAGTGCCTCACAATAACATTGGAATCTAGCTGACAGAAGGACAAAGCAAACAGTTAAAAAAAATCAGGATTATTGACAATTAGTCAAGTATCACCTTGATTACTGTAATTTGGTGTTGCATACTTTAACCCTAAATATTTTCTGTCTGTCTTTAAATTTAGAGCTCTGTAGGTTTGGGATATTGCCTTTGCTGTTTACAGAATGTACATTCTGCCTGCTGTCAGAAAAAAAATCTCAAGGGAAGAGAGTTAGTCGTGCTCTGTAAAAAAAAAAAACAAAAAAAAACAAAAAAAAAACCCCACTGCCCTGTATCATCAGCCTTTCAGCTTGTTTTTCATTAATTTCAAATAGTAGCTATGTTTACCTATTCAGTAGATAGGACTAGCGTGGTCTTACATTAACTAGTAATTAGTTTTTGCTAACAAATTTTTTATGTGGAGTACAAAGTCTTCCCTCATCAGTAAATAAGGGATGCCAGTGGGCTGTAGCAAATACCAAGTAATAACTGAATTATCCAAAGTTTCTGCCCCAGAGCTTCCTGTTATAAAGTTTACTCATCTTCTTACCAAAGCTATTGAAAAGGAGATGTTAAAAGGCTGATGAAAGTACAAGTGACACACATACATTTCTGTTAAACCTTTTTAAAAATTAAATCATACAAGTGAGCACTTCTGAAATTTAGAAAAGTTAGATATACGTTCTGACCTTGAGCTTTCTGAGGGAGAGACATGTCATAATCCAAATTCTTGTATTGCTTGGATTTGTACACAAATTGATTCTATTTTAGGGATATGACTACTCTTAGTATAAACAGTTTATGTTCAGAGGAATATGAAAACTTTCAGTAATGGAACACAGACAACCTATAGTTGTCTATTTCTTTGATTTTTAGGAAATGTTTTCAGAAACTAGATCCACCTTCTCACCAGTCCACTGTCATTGAGGTTTAGTATCTTAAAACCTGTTTATTAGGTTAACATGTTAACATGTTATATCTTGGGCTGGGGACAGACATTACACACAAACTGGTTTAGGTGATCAGAAACTGGTTTAAACCTGTAACAGAACAGATGTTCAGTGCACATAAACCAGTTTGAAAATAGCTGAAACTGGTTTGAGATAAACCTGATTGAATGTAGTATCAGACTTAACTGATTTGTGTCAAACTGGTTTATGCAATGTCTGTTCCAGACCCCTTGCTGGTTTAAGTTAAATCAGACACCCCCAGCATGCTCTCTGGGCTGGGCAGAGCTCTCTGCTCCAGAGCTGGCCCCTCCCCTCTGCTATTGGCTGGAGCTTGGCACAGACTGCAGGCATCTGCCTGGCTTCCCCCTCACCATTCCCTGCTAAGCATTAGCTAGCAGACCACATGCTGACTATAGTCTGTGCTGTGGCAGATGGGTCAAAGGCAGAATCAACAGGTAGGTGGTAATGTCCTGCTGTTGTTTTCTTAATAAGGTGATAAACACTTAGGGGTGATAAACACTGTTATCAGCTCCCTTCTGGGCTGGTCAGAAGGGGGGAACCCCTCCCTCCCCCTTCCTAATCAAAACATCCTGTCAGGGCCTCAGCTCAGCATTGTGCAAGGGAAGGAAGGGCTGCTGTAACAGTCCCTAGCTTCTAGCCTGAGCCACTGCAGGCGCATGCCTGCATTTCTGGGATGTCTGTCTGGTTACCACACTGATTTAGCCTAGCTAGGTTAGACTAACGTGCAAAGACTGAATCAATTCAGGCTCAGGATTTTTGAATGTCTGTCCCTAGCATTGAAGTAAAGCTGGAGAAGTCTGGATTTGTTTGTAAAATGGTTAGTCAGATTTTGTTTTAATGGAGCATGCCATCTTTTGGGTACAATATAATGAAAATTCAGCGAAATTGGATCATATTCACACTTTGCTTTGGTATACTGCAGGATTTTCTTTGTTTTATAGATGAAGTCAACTTGTCTCTTCCTCATAACTTTAGTTTTGGTGCCTTGGCACCTGCAGTAGCTAATTGCAGAAAGATGTTTTAACAAAAATCAATCACCTTATTAAGCAAAAAGCTTTAAATGTAAATAGAAGTACAAGTTGGCCTTTAAAGATATTGCAGTCCCATATTCCAAGTCACTAAGTTCAAAACACGTTGTCATCCTTCAAAAGATATTTTATTTTATTCCTCTTTGTTGTGCCGTGTAGAAATCTTAGGCTCGTTTCTCTACCTTCTTCCTTGTGTAAAACTTAATTGATCCAGCTCTTATTATTGCATCTTTGAGAATGGACAAATGTACCTTTGGAGCAGTTTCATTGAAAGAGGAGGGGAGACGCTTGCTCTGAACTGTGCAGCAGCTCTTAGGTTCTGACAGTTACACATAAGCAGGGAACTATACAAATATAGTAAAACCGTTTCAGTGTCATCCAGGGTTAGATCGGCTCTGAACTATTGTTGGAAAATGTATTACCCTGGTAATCCAAAATATTTTAAAATTAATTATACTAAACTTCTGCTTATTCATCTGCTTTTAAATCTAGTTCTAGACCTACATTTAGGAGAAATATGAGAAGGCTATAGAAAAGAAAAATTGGATGGGGTGAGAAGAGACCTAATTCCCAACTCTTCTGCGATCCAGATGTTAATGATTCAAAATTATGTGCGTAACAGGACCAAGATTGTTAAATCAAATCTCATTATTTTATTCTCATGACTCACTATTGGTGAATCATGACATTATATTAAAAGATTGGAAGGGAACATGTCTGGTTCTCAACACATTATATGAAGGGTTGAGTACCCTTCAATCAGCTCATTATGACTTGTATGGACTTATATCTCATAGGAGTTTCTCTCAGCATCTCATAAGATTGTCTGTATTGAGATAATACACAGTTTTTAAAGGACATAGATGAATTGAATCTAACATGTTCTATATCTATTAAACAGGACAGTTAATGCGGTAATTTTAAGGAGGAGGTATGAAGACAGAGAGAAAAGGCTTACGGAAGAAAAAGAAAAGCAGTTTCAATCTTTAGAAAATATTGGAGCAATAGGAAAGTAGGAAATTGGAAAAAATAGACAATGAAGTAAAGGAAAAGGTTGGATTTATTGTAATGAGGAAATCAGATAATCTTAATTTAAAATATTTGTTTTAAAAAACAAAAAACCCTCTTAGCTTCCTGCCTACAGATTTATAATTCAGAGCCCCTAACAAACTTCTTTTAACGTCTGTCACCTTTGGGACTTTTTCTTCACCTGTTAAATCCAGCATACACAGCACTATCAGTCTCTTGAGCTTTGTCCTTTTTATCCTTTTAGTTCTTACTTCCTGCATACAGGTTGTTACTGTAACATTACAAAAGGTTTGTAGAAAGATCCTACGTTGTTATATTCCTGCTGTGCAACTTCCAAACTTCCTTTTACATACAGCATAATATTAGCCTCTGTTCAGATCTCTTTTAAAAATTTACATTTCATTGAATTATTTCAGTGGCTATTCCCTGCCCCATGTTCCATAGAGAGAATTCTCTTAAAGTTTCTGTACTTTTCATTACTCAAACCAGGTATTTGAAATTTACATTTGATCTGACTGTGTGCTGTTGGTTCTACTGTGGAGTAAGTATGCATGCTATACCATTATTTATGGGTAACCAGCTCCTGACAGCACTGTAACAGTGCTATTTGCCTTAACTTATGCCAGATTTTCCTTAATCATATGCAAGAATGAGGTTCTTCATGGTGCATAACTACTCATCTTCTGTGTACATAAACTAATCTTACAGTTTGCCTATATAGGAAAATTAAATGGAATAGTAAATGTGGAATAACAGTTCCAGAGTAGTTCCCTTAGTGGATATTTACTTCAGATTTCCCCAAGGCAGGGATTATTCTTTAAACTCACAACCCATTTGAATTTTTTTTTAATTTCCAGTGTAAGCCAGTGCTTAGGTTCTAACAATAATAAGAATGAAAAACTCTACTGTTTTCATTACTTGAGTCGCATATCAAAATCCCATGCCAGGTTATCCTAGTGGTTCCATCTAGTCTGGTATATCCATACAGTGGAATACCCAATGGATAAGCAAATTATAGCCTGCCCATACCAAAAAGTTTTCCTTTTCACCTGTCTGCTAGTAGTCAGTTTATATCCTAAGACTTTATATTTTTCATCCTACCTAATATTTATTTGTGTAAATCCTAAATTGTAGGGCTGTCTTTTGACAAGGGTCTCTGTAGCAAGTGTTGGGTCCCAGGGGTGGCTATGATGCCACCTGGTGACCATGCAGCTGTACATCGGCTTTAAGGTACCCTCCCTCTTCCCTTGTCTGCAACACCTCTGTTGGAATTATTAGAATGTAAAAAGGTACGCCGCCCAAGGGTCCCAGAGCAAACCCTAGTCTGTTTGACCTCCAGCAGATAGATCCCTCTCACATCCTGCTGATCCTAGTCCTGCACTCAGTCTGGTGGACCCTCCTGGCCTGTCTGTGTCTCCAGGGTAACTGTTGCCTTATGGGCTCTTTGTGGCCTCTGACTTCCCCTGTAGCCGTGCCCAAGCCTCACAGATGTTGCCATTCAATCACTCTCCCTTGTTGGGGCTTTGGCCTTCACAGCCTCTGCCTCTTTCCTCTCCTTTAGCCCATGCCTATGTGCTGGACCTGGCTTCTGAGTTTCAGCCTTTGTCTCGCCTGCTTTGGCTCTGGGCCCTTGGAACTGGGTCCCCGGGCCCTGTTTCTGTCCTACTTGGGCCCTGGTAGGACTTTTCCATCCCTGATAGTCCCAGCCCAGTCTGTCAGGAAACTGTAACAAAGCAGTAAGCCCTCTGAATAAAATACAAATTCCATACTGGGTCTAAAGATAAAACATCAGTTCCCTGGCTATACCACAAACTCTACCCTACCCTGAGTCTTATTCCCCTGCAAGCCTTAATTTTCCCAGGGTAGCCCAGGTGTCAGCCAGAAACTCTTCTGCAGTCCTCCTGCCTGGGAGCTCTTTCCCCTTCAGCCTGCAGGGTTAGGCTGCCTGCCGTAGCTCAGGCCCCAGGTTTATATGCTCTCTAACCCCTGCCCCTTCTGGTCAAGTTACTTCCCCAGTCACCCACAGGAGTTCTCATTCTGGGCTTGATGAGCAGCCAGCCTGCCTTTCCTTTCTGCTACAGTTTCTCCCTTAAAGTAATAGGAGCCCTAAGCTCCCTGTTAAAGCTAATTATCAAGTATCAAATGAAACTAAAACCCAGTATATTTTAAAAGGGATCCCTTTACTTTTTTAAGAGGAAAGATTCATAATTGGGGCAAGAAGGGACCTGGAGGGAGAGATTACATACACTTCACAATTTGTGTAAACTAAACTCTGCATACACCAGGAGCCCATCGATGAGCTAGGTCCCTGTGTGCCACTCTCCAATCTCTCTCTGCTTCAGGGTCTCCCTGCAACTGTTCTCACCACATTTCAAAAAGCTCTTTGTTATCCCTCTTTTCATATATCATATTCCTTATTCCAGTTCCCACCCAGATACTGGAGGCTCTGTGCTCTCTATCTTGTTGTATCCCACTTTGCTCTATATCAAAACCCCTATGTACCCTGCATACCAGGTATGGCCAGCCTGTGGAATGGGTGCCACAAATGGCACAGGCAACCTCTCTATGTGGCAGACTGGGGAGGGGACAGACAGCACAAAGGAAGATAAGGCAAGGAGCAGAAAGTAGTGCATCAAAACAGGCAAGAATGGCAGGGCAGAAAACAGAAAGCAGAGCAACAGCTCAGTCAGGGAGCCCAGGGCAAGAAGCAGAAAGTTGAGCAGTAGATTAGGTAAGGGAAAAGTATCAAAGTACCACTTTGGTAGAGGTGCACTGATGCATCAGTCCAATATCGGATTGGTACCAGTATAAAGAAAATTGTCTGTATTGGAAATCAGCCTGAAGTGGCTGATAATTTGGCTGATAAATGTCACAGCGCAGCATGCAGGCAGTGAAGTGCAAAGCACAGCTGTGTGCAGCTGGTAAGTCTGTTGTGGAAGGGGAGGAGGGGAAGGAAGGGCTGTGGGGGAGGCAGATCAGCGCTCCCACACTGAGGGAAGGAGGGGGCAGGGGCAGGCGCTGCCCAGCCGAGGCAGGGCAGACATGGGATGGACCCACAGCTTATCCAGGACAGGGTGGCTCCTGCTGCTGCATGCATCCTGGGGGGGCACGTGTGCCCTCAGATCTGCACGGGGTGGGCAGGTTACAGCTCCAGGCTGGGGCCAGGGCTGCTCTGGGCTCTTCTTGGCGGGGGCTGGGCAGGTGGCAGTGGTACTGAGAGGGGGCTATAGAGGGGGTTGTAGCCACCCCAAATTTTGCCGTAGCCGTGCTCCCAGTGCCACCACCATCCACCCAGCACTGCCCTGGCTCTTCACGACACATGGGGGGAGGCAGGGTTTGAGTTGGGGCTGCACTGGGTGGGCAGTGGCAGCACTGGAAGTGAGGCTACGGTAAAATTTGGGGTGGCTGTAACCCTCTCCGTAGCTTCCCTCCCAACGCCATCGCCACCACCCTCTCTGAGCCCAGCCCCCAGTGAGAAGAGGCCAGTGCAGCCCTGGATCCTTCCCACAGCTGCAGCCTGTCAGCACCGGCCTACACAGATCCAGGGACACCTCCCCTCCATGTCCCCCCAGGGGGCATGCAGTGGCGGAAGCTGCCCCTCCCCCCCCCCCCCCCCCCCCCCCCCCCCGCCC
>NW_017729024.1:119021364-119022014 GCF_001723915.1 Gavialis gangeticus | reverse complement strand
CCCCCCCCCCCCCCCCCACAAGCCGCAGCTCCATCCCGCGTCCGTCCTGCCCCGGCTGGGCAGCGCTTGCCACCTCCCTCCCTCCTCCCCTTCCACTACAACAGACTTATCAGCTGAATCGGAAATCGGATCTGTATCGGGCGATGTGCCTCCTTAAATATCAACTATCGGTATTGGCTCCCAAAATCTCTATCAGTGCATCCCTACACTGGCGGTTGCAGGGCTGATTTGTGGCATGTGCGCGAAAAATGGTTGGCCCCAGTTCCCCAGGAGATGGACTGTCAATCAACCTCTAGTCAAAATCCCTTTTATAAGAGGTTGTGAAGAAAGCTAGATGGAGAGGTTATCTTTCTATCATGGATGAGATCCTGACTGAGAAAAAATTAAGGGAATAAATGTTCAGTACTTAGTACTGAGGTGCCCCAAATATCCATTCTAAGACTGAAATTTTTCCAAATATTTATTAATGATAGTTTGTGGTCGACTAAACTACAACTTGTGTTTGGGGTAAAGTACGTGTTCTGAAAGGGCATGCCTTTTTAATTTGAAGACTTCCAGAGATGGAGAATTCACTGCTTTTCTTAGTAGTTTTTTTTCGAGTGGTTAATTATCCACATAGTTTCATAGTTTCTAGGGTCAGAAGGGACCTG
>NW_017729024.1:119020538-119021332 GCF_001723915.1 Gavialis gangeticus | reverse complement strand
TCTTGCTATGGTCCTGTCTGCCTCGTAGATTCATACAAGCAGGGTCAGAAGGGACCTTGTAGATCATCAAGTCCAACCCCCGGCCCTGGGCAGGACAGAAAACTGGGCTCAAATGACCCCAGCCAGGTGGATGTCAAGCCTCCTCTTAAAGACCCCCAGGTAGGAGCCATCACCACTTCCCTTGGAAGTTGGTTCCAGATCCTAGCCACCCTGACTATGAAGTAGTGCCTCCTGATATCTAGTCGAAACCTACTCTCTAACAACTTGTGGCCATTATTCCTTGTTACACCGGGGGGCTCTAAGGGGAACAGGGTCTCTCCCAAACCTTCCTAGTCCCCCCTATTAAGTTTATAGATGGCCACCGGGTCCCGTCTCATCCTTCTCTTGCGAAGGCTGAACAGGTTAGGGTCCCGTAGCCTCTTTTCATAGGGCCTGCCCTGATGTCCCTGGATCATGCAGGTGGCCCTCCTCTGGACCCTCTCAGTGCTGTCCACATCCCTCCTGAAGTGCAGCACCCAGAACTGAACACAGTATTCCAACTGCAGCCTGACCAGTGCTGCATAGAGGGGGAGGATCACCTCCTTGGCTCTGCTTGAGATGCATCTGTGGATGCATGACAAGGTATGGTTAGCCCTACTGACCATGACCTTGCATTGTCAGCCCATGTTCATCTTGGAGTCGACAGTGACTCCAAGATCTTTCTGTCACCCTGCTCTCGCGAAGGGAGTTTCCCAGCTTATAAGCGTGTTGCTGGTTCCTACTGCCCAAGTGCAGCACTCTGCACTTGTCAGTAT
>NW_017729024.1:119011724-119015538 GCF_001723915.1 Gavialis gangeticus | reverse complement strand
GCTGATTTGAACATGTCCAGCCTCTCCGGAAGCTCTCTAACCCGGTCCTCCCCGACCTTAGACCTGGCGGCATTTCTCCCAAGTCCATCTGGAATCTTGGTCGGGGAGTCCCGGTCCCTGCACAAGAAAATGGAGGCGAAGAATTTGTTAAAGAAGTCTGCTTTCTCCTCTGGTGCAACCACCAGATTGCCAAGCATTTCCTGCAGGGGCCCCACATTACCCGGTGCCTTCTTCATTCTACCTATATGTTTAAAAAAGGACTTTTTATTATCTTTGATCCTTGACACTAGCCCTAGCTCCTTATCTGCCTTAGCTTTTCTAACAGCCCTTCCACAGACCCGAGCGGTGGAGGTATACTCCTCTTTGGTGATAGCCCCTCCCTTTGACGAGGTGTACACCTCCTTTTTGGCAATCAAGCATTCACAAATGCCCTTGGTGAGCGAGGGGGGCTTTTGGGCACTCTTGCCCCCCTTGCTTCTTTTTGGGATTGTCACTCCTTGGGGTCTGAGTATCGTCTCCTTAAGGAACAACCACTCATCTTGGGCACTGAGTTTGCCTCCTTTCTCGGCCCCTCTTTCCTGGTGCCGCCCAGCTTGGCTGACACAGGGAGGCAGGAATGGAGAGCTGTGCCATGCCAGAGGTGGGGCTGTGGCCTTTGCAGCCCTATGGAGCTGGGGAATGCCGCTGCCTCTTGGCCTCCTGCCCTCTTCGCTGGACAGACCTCGGCTCAGGTGGGAGGCTCAGTTCCACCCCCTTGTCTGCCCCCTCACTGCACAATGCCAGGTGAGCAGGTGGGGGTCCGTCCTCTGGTGGCACCACAAGGGATGCTAGACAGAAACATTCCTGCCCACCCAGCACCACAGGGTTGGACTCCATCTCCCAGGCTGCTGCACAATGCCAGGTGGGCAGGGATGCTTCTGCCCAGCATCCCCCTCCATGCCAAAAGAAACTGGAGCTGCCCCCCATGGGCCCGCCAGCTGATTCTATCTGGCCTATGGGCAGCAGCGGTTCTGGCTCCAGCCTTTGCTGGCACCGCAGGCCGGATGCAATCAATTGGTGGGCCAGATATGGCCTGCAGGTCATATTTTGCCCACACCTGATGTTGAGACTGTTAGGATGGTACAAACCATGAAATTACATGAGGCATTGCAGTTACACTACATAGTTGCCTGGTAAAGCATAGGGGCGTAAAACTGAAGTCTGCTCCTGACCAAGTATCTGGCTCACCAGAGGCGTGCAAAGAAATGAAAACACCTTTCTGCCATGCTGTTTCTATATATTTAGCAACTGCATTAGCTTTTTTTGCTGCAGCATTTCACTTGGAGCTCATATTCAGTTACTTGTCCACTGTGATCCATAAATCATTACTTTCCAGGATACAGCCACTTATTCTGTATGTGTATGGCTTATGTTCCTATAGCTGCATAGCTTTGCATTTGAGTATTAAAATGAATTTTGCTTGAATGGATCCACTACAGAGTAATGCAGAGTATTTCAGTAGATGCACCCTGTCAAGTCATGTTCTCATTATTTTCCATTGCTTAACAGACTATCAGCTGTAGAATTTACTGGCAGTGATTTTTATATTACTTTCCTGAACTCTTGACTTCCCTTTAGTGTTTAAGATATTGTAGCCATGACCCTTGTTATTCAGTGGGTCTAATTTTGTCCGTCTGTCCTCAAGTGGAAATCTTTCCATGTCTCTAGTAAATGATTTCACCCATTTTTGGAATCCTTTTCCTTTTTCCTTCAAGAAATCTTTGTCTTGAGATGTGATGAATGAAATAAACAGAATATTTTTAAGGTGAGGATATGCCATGGATTTATGTAACTTGGTGTTTTACAAGCCATGGATTTATGTAACTTGGTGTTTTCCATCCCATATTTTTACTTTGTAAAATTTTTATTTGCTACTATTAAGAAAGTATTTTGTTTACAGTTGCAGTTTTTTTTCTTTAGTTTGCATAGGGGAAACTTCACGTGATCTATAACTAACTACATACCCTTCTGTAACCCTGAGAATCCTTCTCTCATGACATTATTCTTGTTCTGCTATTACCAACTGCGATTACCAAGGATTATCATAATTTAACAACATTGGAAAAAATGCATTGCAAGACCATTTCTGTTGTGATACCAAATAGTCAGTGGTGGTAAGAAATTCACTATTAAATTATACCAGTGTGTTTAGATTTTTGGTCTTAATCGTTAGTGAAAAATACCTCTTTAAGATTGATCCCATAGCATTGCTTCGTCCTTTGTAAAAGGTTCATATTTTGAAAAGAAAGATTTTATTAAATGTATATCGTTAAAAATGTGCGGATATAATTTTTCATTGGTATTGTGTATCCTTTAAGATTTTTTTTGAAGAAAGTAATGTATGAGCTTAAGTGTGTGTATATTTCCTTTATTTTTTAAGGTTTGTGTCAGTACAGTATTTAGATCACTGTCACTTCAGTGAGACAAAATTCCTTGTTAGGAAATAAATGGTACATCTAGCATCTCTCCTAACTATAAATTTGGTCAAATAAGTTATATTGCCTTACCTTACAAATCTAGCTTTGTGAATGTGGTCTGGATCATCCCAGCTACAGCAGTGCTACTTCAGTACCATATTCATTCCAGAATTTACCTGCAAACTGTATGACTCCACACTTGACTGTAAGAGGTACTCTGAGTTCTCGACAAGTAAAATTGTTTGAGGGAGAAGGGGAGAATATAGAAGAACTTTTTTTAAATACAACTTCATCCAAAAAAAGCAAAATCATAAACTTAGAGCTCTGAACACCTCTTATTTTGTACTTCGAGTTTTGGGTGCACCTACTGAAGAGCAGCTACCCATACAAATATAGTGATTAAATATACTGTTTTCTTACACAAGTGACAGTGCTAATCTACATCTTCTGCCAGTTATAATGCTAAGTTTCTTTTTTATACTACAACCTGGTTGTCTTTTCATAAATGCAGGTATAAACCTGATGCAGTTACAATGAAGTTAGTGGAATTGCACAAGAAGTAGTCCCTAGACATTTAAAAGTTGTCCACTCTTCAAAATAAGTCTACCACCAGTTGTCTTTTAATCCAGTCTGTATTTTTTTAAGGGTTGGAATGACAGAATGATTCTTAAACTGGTACATTAACACTAGTGGTATGCAGGGTGATATCTTGTTGTATGCAAATGTATTACAAGCATGGGGATCACTTATAACTGTGCTGATTTAAAGGTACTGTACTGGTATAACTTTGATTCCTTTATACACTATGATAGCTCTTAAATTTGGGAATCCCAGTATTAATAAAATGAGAACATTTTTTTTAAACAGATATGGACAGTAGGTCCTTTTTTGCATTTTTAATCCTGTAATGCTGGGTAGAGTCTGTTAAAATATCGTATGCCCTTAAAACAAATAAAACACAGTTGGATCTTGTAGTCATTCATACTGGACCATGTTGAAACTGCATTCGTGAACTGTGCTTTTACTGCACTAACAGCAGCCAGTTTTTTGATCTACAGTAAAAAAGTAAACAGCATTTTAACTGTTGTAGGTCATAAGCCATTTAAAAAAAATCAGTATTTTATGTAGAGTAAAAGATAGCAAATAAATTAAATAAAATAATTTAATCTTGACACTTTCTTTTTAAGCCTCAGGAGGCTTGTCAGTCAGGCCCTAAGGGACCATGATCCCAGGGAGAGGGGAGTTCAAGAAGAGTGGTTGCTCCTCAAGGGAGCGATTCTCAATGCGCAAGTCTATTCCATCTCAAAGAAAAGGCAGCAAGAAGGCACAGCAGCCTCCCTGGCTCTTCAGGGACCTAG
>NW_017729024.1:119004872-119006724 GCF_001723915.1 Gavialis gangeticus | reverse complement strand
TGGTGTTTAACACCGAAAAATGCAAGGTTCTCCACCTTGGGAAGAAAAACCTGCAGCATCCTTACAGGCTCGGCAGTGTCCAGTTTTGGGCTCCACAATTCAAAAAGGATGTGGAGAAGCTTGAGAGAGTCCACAGAAGAGCCATGCGTATGATCAGAAGTCAGGAAAACAGACCTTACGATAACAGGGTGAGAGCCATGGGGCTCTTTAGCCTGGAAAAGCACAGGCTCAGGGGTGATCTGATGGCCACCTATAAGTTTATCAGGGGTGACCACCAGGATCTGGGGGAACGTTTGTTCACCAGAGCGCCCCAAGGGATGGCGAGGTTGAACGGTCATAAACTACTGCAAGACCGTTTCAGGCTAGACATAAGGAAGAATTTCTTTACTGTCCGAGCCCCCAAGGTACGGAACAGTCTGCCATTGGAGGTGGTTCAAGCACCTACTCTGAACACCTTCAAGAGCAAATTGGATGCGTATCTTGCTGGGATCCTATGACCCCAGCTGACTTCCTGCCCTTTGGGCGGGGGGCTGGACTCGATGATCTTCTGAGGTCCCTTCCAGCCCTAGTGTCTATGAAATCTATGAACGAAATATTAAAAGAAAAATAAAAAGTTGACTCCAGTTGATCCAGTAATGACATTTTATGGATACTTATATATGTCAGTCACTCAAAAATCCATTGTTTCTTAAATCTGTGGTCAGCAGTATTATGGTATTATTCTTGCTAAGACTTTAAGGCTTCTTAGATCATGTATACTAATTATTTATTAATTTATTAGTAAAATTCAATGAGGCCTCACCTAAAAGGGTTAAGGTTACATTCAGTAAAGGTTGGAACTCCTTTAAGATCCTTGAGCAGAATTTGTTCTATCAATACAACACATTCATATGCGAAATACAATACAAAAATATACTACTACATTTAAAATTAATAAAATTGAAAAAAAAAATAGTCTGTCACTCTCTTGGTCACTACTTGTATGAATATTTCCTAGTCCGAAATAGCCCGTCCACCGAAGGCCACTTTAGAATACTAACATAATTCAAGCACCAAAACATTCTGATCTCATCTTGGGTCTTTTGCTTTCTCTCAAATAAGGCAAAGGCTTACATTTTTAATTACTTCATGTACATGCTTCTAAACTTTCAGTACACCAACTACAGGATATTAAACATATGGCAGTCCATTATTATGTGATATTTTGATTTCCCACAAAGTAGTAGTGGTAGAGAGAGGACATCTGCCCTGAGGAGCTAAATTCAGGCATGGCACTAAAACTAACATTGAGAAAAGAGAAGAGGAAGAGAAACAGTGCTATAGTTATACTACTACTTTATAATAGCTTACATACTACTGTTTTGGTTCCTTTAGCCTTTGTTATAAAAATGCTTTTGGAGAGGGCCCTTATACTGTTTAAGTGGATACCGATAAACGTGCCTATTTGTATAATGGTAGCATGGTATAAAGACAGCAGTCTTTCAGAGTTTTATGAAAGAAATATTTATGAATGTTACGGCATTTAATACAGCTAAAGGTACATTTTAGAGATTATCTGAGTTGTGGGCTGGAACATTCTGGACCTGATCCAGCAATGTATGTATATCTGCTTAAGTGCTTTGCCAGATTAATATCTTGCAGAATTGAGTCCTAAATCAGTTACAGTATTTATATTTTTTGCCAATACATTTTATTTTTTGCAATTTATATTGCAGTTTATATTTTGCAAATACATTGCCTATGAAACTAATCTCATGAAGCTGGAATATTTAAATGCTATAATTTAGATATGTCTATTCTTCCTTCCCCAAGCACTATTACGTTTCTTTTAAAAAAAAAAAAAAAAAAAAAA
>NW_017729024.1:118997120-119004742 GCF_001723915.1 Gavialis gangeticus | reverse complement strand
TTTTTTTTTTAAAAAAAAAAAAAAAAAAAAAAAGGAAAAAAAAGGAAAAAAAAAAAAAAGCCCACTTTTTAAAAGGTAAGAGTTTTGTGTTTTATGATCAGTTCCTGATGAGTACAGAATGTAGAAACAAGTAGCTTCCTGTTTACATAATTTTCTATATATAGAGCTGTTCTGAGATGGAGTACACAGTGGGCTTCAGGCAGTTTTTCTGAGCAAATAAGACTAATAATGCAGTAGTTTCTCAGGTCCAGTACTTGAATTTGAAATGTTAAATCAAGATACTCTTCTCACACAGGACCGAGGCGATGAATTCACTTACACTGGGAGTGGTGGTAGAGATCTTTCTGGTAATAAAAGGATTGGAGAACATTCATTTGATCAAACATTAACACACATGAACAGGTAAGTTTTGAAGATCAGCAAATTCTCTGAACTGAAGAGTATTGATTTTAAACTAACATTTCACTGGGTTCTTTATATTATACACACTGCTATTGTAAACAGTGGTACCCCTTGCTATTCACTAGCATTTTATCAAGATGTTGATTAAAAACAGGACTTATAACTGAAAAAGTTTATTGGTATATTATAGGTAGAGACCTGCTTAATTGTGGTGGAGGGGGTACCCCCTGATTTCATAGGAAGAATGTGGGCCCAAACAGCCATTTTGCAGGCAGAGCTACCTCACGCCTCTGGTTGAGGGGGGCACTGGCTCTGCCCCTCACTGCTGATTGGCTGCAGGGGCTGCCTATCATGTGGCCCTGCCCCTTGCCACTGATTGGCTGCAAGAGCTGTCTGTCATGCAGCTCTGCTTCTCATGAGGCCACATGAGGGGCAATCCTTGCGGCCAACAGTGGCAAGGTGCAAGGGGCGGCAGCCATCTTGCTTCCAGCCCTTTGAACAGGCAGTCCCCCCTTGTCCACCCTGCTTGGCTGCCACAGTGCAGTGAGGACTGCTGGCTCCCTCTGAGAAGCCAACATTTTCTTTTTTTTTTTTTAGAAAGTTTATTTTTCCCCAGTAGATTTCGCAGGCATCCCCTGGATTTCACAGAACTCACGAAATTACAAATTTGGTAGGTCCCTAATTATAGGTGAAGCCAGTCTATTGTCCAACACTTTCCATTAGAATTGGGGTGGTCAACCTGTGGCATGTGTGCCACAAGTAGCATGGTCAGCCTCTGTGTGTAGTGCACAGCGGACCAAGGAGGGGGAAGACAGCAAGGCACCAGATAGAGCAGGAAGCAGGGCAGCAGATTGGGCAGGGAGCAAAAATCAGAGAATCAGATCAGACAGGGGAAGGGGATTTTATTGGCACTTGGAGAGAGTGCAGAACTAGTTTGTGGAATGTCTACCAAAAAGTTTGGTTCCCACAGCATTGGAAAACCCTGTTTTCAGTTACTTATAACTTTTATTAGACTTTAATCGTACAGGCTAAAATGTTCCCTATTGGGAGTCTGCTTCAAGGTGATTTTCTTCTTGTCATCGTTGTCGATGGTCCTTTGATACAAGGATGACAGTCATCCAGTAAATAGGGAAGTCATCAAGTCCATAGATGAGTGAAGAGGACAATTGGAGATCAACTTGTTTGACTGCAGATGTGGCAAATAATTCCAGGAGCAAGGAGCTGGTCCTGGTGATGTCAGGTCACAGCTCTTTCCCTTTGTCTCTCTGTTTCATCTATCTGCCTTGATAGTGAAGCAAATTTGCTCCAAATAATCAACACCTTGTTGTACATGACAGCACCATTGGGCATGATTCAATACTTGAATTTCCCAGGCATTGATGTTAATATCGCATTTCTTCAGATTGACCTTCAAGGTATCCTTGATCCTTGAATTTCTTCTTTTGCTCACCTCTAGAGCAGTGACCATTGGTGAGTTGGGAGTACAGAGCCTGTTTTGGGAGCCAGTTGCCAGGCATACTTATAACATGTCCTGCCCAGTGCAGCTGATGCCTTGTAAAAATGGCTTCAATGCTGGTGGTGTTTGCTTGAGTCAGAAAGCTGCCATTTGTTCTTTTCTTCTTCCAGTTGATATGGAGTATTTTCCAAAGAAGTGGCTGATGGTAACGTTCCAAAGCTTTTAGGTGTTTTCAGTGTCATCCAAGTTTCACACCCATACAATAGGTTAGGGAAGACAAAAGCCTCGTAGACAAGAAGTTTGGTTTGGGTCCTGAAGTCAAGATCACTAAAGATGCAATTTCAGAGATGTCCAAAAGCAGCACTGACAGATTTCATCCAGTGTCGAATATTGTTGTCCATGTTTACTTTTTGGAAAAAATGATTACCCAGACACGGGAAATGCTGAACATTCTGCAAGGACCGCCATCTAATCGTCATATGTGGAGGAGCAGCTGGTTGATTTGGAGTAGGTTGGTAAAGTATCTTGGTTTTCATGAAGTTGACAGTGAGTCCAAGCATTTCATACACTTCACAAGAGTGACCTGGAGGTCTTAAATTGAGTTGGCACACAACACAATTGTCAGCGTATTGAAGATCAATAATGGAGATATTTGTTATCCTGCATTTTGAATGTAACAGTTGATGTTAAAAAATGCATGTTCCTGATACTGGATGCTGACTCCAAATGGAAATCTATCAGCAGTGAGATGCAGAATAGCTGTTATATAGATGGAAAAGAATGTTGGTCCAATCATGCATCCTTGCTTGACTCCAGTTCTAAAAGTGAAGAGGTCTAGTTCTGATAACAGTAACACGTTTTGGTGGGCATCCATATCTCATCAGGCTCTTCCACAGGGCCATTTGGTTGGTTGGATCAAAGGTCAGTGAAGGTCACGTAAAGATCTCTGTGGCGTTAAGAGCAGCACTTCTTCTGTAGCTGTCTAGTAGGGCTGTGTGAAACAGCTGTGTTTCGATTTGGTTTCAGATTTGGCTATTTCAGAGGACAGTGATTTGTTTCAGTGTTTCGGATCACTGTCCTGTTTAGTTTCAGCTGAATCTGTTTTGGAGATTGCAGTCTTCCCGGTGCTTGGCATGAGCTGCACCAAGTGGCTGCTGCTGGCTCCAGCCTGCAGTGGCAGCCTGCTAAAACCTCACGTGCAGATTAGTGGCCCGCGCTCCCTGGGAAGAGCTAGGGGAATGATCAGAGGGCTGGGGAATCGAACTGGGAGCTAGATGTCAATACCAAAGCAGTCCTTCTCCTTTCCCCCCCCCCCTTCCTCTTCTTAGTTTTGTTTCCCTGCAAGCTCAGCTCTGAAGCATTTCCAAAACATTTTGGAGCCTTCCGATTCATTTCGGAGCTGTTTCAGAGCCTTCGGTTTCAATTTAGAGTCAGTGTTTTGGGCACTAAAACAGCCCAACACACCTCCAAAATGAAATGGCTGCAGAAATTTTGTTTGGCCCTACTGTGTAGCAACAAAAATCATCTCTGTTGTATCTCTGAGTGGTATGAATCCACATGGGGACTCCGTTAGAGTCTTCGTAGGAGGAAAGCAAGTCTGGTGATGGGAACATGGGGAAGGATCTTCCCAAGTATGGACAGGAGTGCAATACTACAATAATTGCTGCAATCCAATTTATCTCCTTTCTTGAATATGGTAACAGTTCTGGCATCTCTCAAGTCACTGGGAATCTGTCCATTTTTCCAAATTTTCATGGTAATGATGTATAGTTGGTGAGAGCGCCTTTTCCCACCTTGCTTATAAATTGCAGCTGCTATGCTGTCAGGACCACATGCTTTGTTGTTCTTCATAGGCTTAGCCCCTTTCAGAGCCTCTCTAAGTTGTCAGAGCTGCAGGTAGTCCTTCGATGGTGCTGTCTTTAGCATTAGAATCTTGGTTCACGGGCTCTTTAATGTGCTCCCTCCACTGAGAGCTGATGGGGGAACTATCTTAAAAACTGTTGTTCCATCCTTGAACCTCACAGGCATGTCTGCTTGGCCCATAGATACCTTTGGTTGCGCTGAAGAAACTATTCATATTGTGGCTATCAGCAAATTTTTTATTCTCTTTCGCTTTGTCTTCTCATCACTTTTTCTTTCACTCTTGGATTTAGCTACGGGTCTTGGCTATAACCTGGCAATAAATGTCTTGTTTGTTTTTGGAGTGGATGTCAGTCTGCCAAACTTTGAAGGCTTTCCTTTTTCTTGTCAGTGAGAGCTTGAATTTCCCTGTCATTCTCATCTAAACAGTCCTGATGTTTCTTTGTGGAGAAGCGTAGAGATTCTTTGCGCACCTCATGGATGCCTTTCTTGAGGCCCAAGTGAACAATGGTGTTGAGATCATCAGAGAGGTTGGTGAGTTCCTCACTGAAGTGCTGCTAGAGATTATCATTTTTATTAGGGTCTTTCAAGCACTTGATCTTGAACATCTTTGCTTTTTTGTTTACCATGTTTTGGGGTGATGGAATGGATGATGGAATGTATCAAATGGTGATCCATCCAGCAGTCATCTGCACTGATCATTAGGGAAATCGAGTCGATTTCGACCTATTGAAATCGTGGCAGAAGTACGCAGTGCATCAGCTCCTTTAATGTTGCTCATTTCATTGGGTCCTACCCCTCTCCCCCTGCTCCAATTGGTGGAGGGGCCCTGGGAGCCCCACTACTCACTGCTGATTGCCTGGGAGGAAAAAAGGCCATTTTAAATATACTGTGGTTTTTGCCTCCCAGCCAATCAGCAGCGAGTGGCAGGACTGCCAGGGCTCTTTCAACAATCAGTTGTAGGAGGCAAAAACCATGCCATATTTAAAACCATGGTTTTTGCCTCCTGGGTGAGCAGCAGGGCTGTCCAGGCCCTGCAGCAATCAGGGGAAGGGGATTGCATAGCAAAAAGGGCAACATTAAAGGAGCCACTACAACATTTTGAATGGAAATGCAGATGATCTTTGATCATCTACAAGGTCCTTTCCAGCTCCTAACAATCCATGAATTACAAGTTTGGGTATTCACGTACTTTTATTGATCATAATTATCTTTTGTGGACCTCTTAGACATAGTCTGCAGACCCCCTGGAGTCTGTGGACCGCAGGTTGTAAAACCACTGCTCTATAGTAACCATTTCTGCCACTGTCTGAGGCATAATATTGATCTAGATGGACCATTGGTCTGATTCAGTATGGCCCTTTTTTTTGTTCTTAGTGTTCATTTGTAAGTGTCTGATTTGAGAGACCTGGTGCCTGACTTACAGAAAAGGTTTTCACTCAGCTGAGGTCCGTGAAAGACCTATTTGGAACATGAACACTGCTATACTCCTTTAAAGAAATCAGAGGCTAGACTTCTCTAATAGGGCATGTACCATTTGTTAATGCTTGTGACAATTTTTGTCTTATAATTTGTGCCTCTGTTTCCCATGCATACTATGTGTAATACCAGTAACACCTATTCTTGACGCAGAGAAGTTATCAAGATAATTTTTTTCTTTTATGATTAATATACTATACTAAGAGTACCATAGAAAAAGTGAATGGGGAAACTGATGATTCTGTATTCATTGCATGATTTAGATGATGTCCAGTAAATAGCAGATGAATCCACATTTTAAATTATAATAATTTAAATAGAATAGCTGTTGAGTCAGTGATCACTGTTTATCCTCGTATTAATGCAAGGGTCTTGTGGAAATAATAGTATGTCATCATCTGGTATCCTGGTTCTCTCTGTTTAAAAATCGCAAATTCGTTGATGTAAAACTCAAATTCTGTGATTAAAAACCCCAAATCTGTGATTAAAATGAAACGCCATTATATTTATAGGTATCAAATGAACACAATTTTTTATTGATATATTTACAACTTTAAAGCAATTTGGAAGCCTGCCACTGCCTCAGTCACTATAATGAAATGAAATAAATTCTAAATACCTAGAAATGTTGGTATTGGTTTTTGGGTTTTTCATCACAGAAAATCAGAGCTCTCCCCCTGCCCCCTTTGCTCAGCAGGATGCAGGTTCAGGCCTCTCACTCCCAAGCCATAGCGCCCCCTTCTGGCCCTCCTGGTGCCCCTCACTCCTCAGGCACAGTCCCCTGCCCTTCCCAGCCCTGACAAATGGGGGGGCCCCCAGCTGCCAGGCCTGTGGGGCCAGGGACTTGTGTCTGCAGTCCCCTCTCCCCCGCAGCAGCACCCGAGCCCTGGCTGCTGCAGCGGAACGGAGCACGGAGCCCAAATCCCCCTCCCCCGTGGACGGCATGGCTGGAGAGGAGCCCCTGGGTGGGGGAGGGTGTGGGCTGCCCACTCTGGGTTTAGGCTCCCCATCCTGCTGCCCTCTCCCTGTGGCTGCTGTGGCCTAGCAGTCAGGAGCCGCCACAGCAGGGAGGGGAGAGAAGCTCCTTGCTGCTGTGAGCCTCGTGCCACTCTGGTGAGGTGCCTTCTGCCTGCCCAGCAGCAGCAAGGGGTACAACCCTGCACTGCTGTCCCTGCTGCTGCTGGGTGGGTAGGGGGTGCTTCACCAGGGTGGCACAGGGCTTGCGGTAGCAAGAAGCTTCCCTTCCTGGCCCCACTTTGCTCTGCCTCACTGGGTCCTGCCTGCTGGGCTATAGAGGCCCCAAGGGGAAGGCAGTAGGGCAGAAAGCCTGAGTCTGCAGCAGGTAGCCCACCCAGCACACAGATCTGGAGGTCATGTTCCTTTCCTGCCCCCACAGGAGTGCACACAGGGGTGGGGAGCCAACCCCTGCTGGCTGCCCCCCAAATGAGTCACCAATGGCCCTGCCCCACTCCACGCCCAGACCCTGCGGACAGATGTAGCCTTAGGCCCCAAGTCCCATGCACTGCTCAGCTGGGCAGCAGCCTCAGCCCCAGCCTTGCCCAACTCATTCCCTCTCTGTGGGGGGCCTCAATCCCTCATCCCTGTCCCTCACCAGACTTACCTGCAAGAGCTGCTCTCCAGGCTGCCTGGCAGCCATGTATGTGTGTGTCTCCTGCCTGCCTGCCCTCCTCCTGCTCCCCTAGTCCCTTGCAGGCTGGAACTCTGCCAGCCTGCAGAAAGCTCTTTGCAAAAGTGGAAAATCCACATGTTTCTCTGTTAAAATTATAAATCCATGTTTTTCGTAGTTAAAAGGGAAAATCTGCAATTTTTCCCCCCCATGGGAAATGGAAAACCTGGATCCCAGGTGATTGTATAAGTCAAGACTATCAAATGCATGTGCACAAGACAGTCAAATTATGATTGCATAGGCAACCTTAATTCTGGCATTTCCCAACTTTTGAATGCTTAACTTTGCAGCCTTACAGTACTTTCTAGGTAATTATTACCATATTTACTCACATACCACACATCCCATTTTTCCAAAGATTAGTCATCTGAAATTAGATAGCATGTTTTAATTAAAGAAACCAAGTTCCACACAGGAACAGAGGCATAGCGACACAGTAATGGCTACCAAGGACAGTGCTGCCTTTCCATCCCAGCTACATAGAGAAGGGGTGGAGTTCCATTCCCTGTCACTCATTCTCTCTGCAAACTCTGAAGAGTAAATTCTGTCCCTGTTCCAAGCTGTAGTGGGCCAGCTGGGGGCACTTCTGCACTGAGCCACCCACCTTACCGTGCCCAACCAGAAACCAAGCCTCAAGTGCCTCCCCTGAGGCACCTATATCAGGCTTACCCCCTTCCTGGAGCACACCCACAAGCCTGGGGAAATCGCTGCTACTACCTGGGATCTGGTCTTTGTTTG
>NW_017729024.1:118971513-118992120 GCF_001723915.1 Gavialis gangeticus | reverse complement strand
GAAATCGCTGCTACTACCTGGGATCTGGTCTTTGTTTGGGCCCTGTGCCCCCCGGGGTACACAGGCCTTGTAGACCTTGAGGGTGCTTTTCCCACTGCGAAATCTTGGGTGGGTTTAGTGTGCTTGAACCTACTCTAAACCTACTTCCTTTAACCCAGGGGCAGGCAATTATTTCAGGTGGAGGGCCACTTACTGACTGTTGGCAAGCCATCGAGGGCTGCATGACAGGCAGCCAGTGGCAGATAAATAGTAATTTTCTAAATTTTTTAGGGGCCCCATGGGCCGGATAGCATGTCCTGGTGGGCCGCATCCAGCCCGCTGGCCGCATTTTGCCCACCCCTGCTTTAACGTGAAGCACAGAAAGTAGTTTCCCTTAGTCAGCTGAGCAAAGGGAGCATAAAGTCATGCCCAGTCCCTCTCAAGAATGTACCACAAAACTTGCTATAGTGGAGAGCTTTATTTGGGTAGAAAGGGTAGGCTTGGGGAGGGATACAAGTCAGAGAAGTATCGAAAACATAACCCTGAGGAAACAGAACTGACCTGACAGCCATTTTGTACACTTCTAAACTACTGTAAGCTACCTTTCTAGTTAAGTTTCTGGTAATTTACTCACTTCAGGATCCCAGAAGAGACAGAGTTGCAGAGGTTCAAGTTGTTGTGTAAAAGGCCCAACATGTCTCCCCCTCTTCCTGGAGAGCCTGTCTCTTAAATAGCCCTCCTGACCTCACTTTCTAGACCCAACCAGGGGCAGGTGTTGTTTGATGCTGACCGACCAATTTGAAAAGTATCACACCTTGACCTGGACTCAAGCCCCTTCCCCTATGTCATGAGGTCAAAGCTCAAAATAATAGAAGCTAGGTATATACCTTCTTACGTGATCCAGGTCACATATGCCGTAATCTGGGGCAACCAGATTGACAGACAGGAGAGGAGACCAAGACAAAGAAAAGGAAATAAAACAAACAAAAAGTAGAAATCTGGAAGATGATTCTTCCGCACATGCTTCCTGCATGCAGTCATAACTGGAAACATCTTTTTCTTAATCCGGCTTTCCCAATACAAGGTGCATGTCTTACTTGGGGTGAGTGGTATGTAAGAAAATATGCTGTGTACTTGCCTGTCTATACATATTTATACACATGCACACAAACACCATTCATAGTGTGTAAGTGTACTAAAACATTATTTACAGCCTTTTTACAGGGTGGTATTGGAACTCTGGTCAGGTCAGTTAGTATTTGAAATTAGTTCATTGATATTGGCTGTAGCAGATACAGAGTTCAGCCTTTCTCATTAAGGGAAATTAGTGACCAAGCAGACATGATGAACTAAAATATTTAAACTGTCCTCGAGTATGACAGTGCTGCTGACTTAAAACGGTCAGTCAGAAGTTTTGGTGGTAAGACAGAATAAATACCAGTACTTTTGAAAGTGACGCATATATTTTTAGTACTTCAAAATTCTTTTGAATTCATAACCATTATCTACAGATTTTTACATAAGGAGCAAAGTTCTGTTTGCCCCAGCCAGCATAGGAGAATAACACAGGAATGTCTTTGAGAGTTGGGTATCATTGTTGGGCATGAGAGCAATTCTGTTTTTAGCTCTCCTCAGGTGTATCATTAAATATTGCAGATGTATTGTTCCTTAGCAGCGCTTTTCCAGTAGCCTTTTACATCTTCACTAAGATTCAGTGTGAAGATCTCTGACGATATTTGAATTGTCCATCCAAGAAAATTATTGGACATGAAGCCTAGCCTGTCATTCTAACCAACGATATTCCTTCTTTTGATGATGCCCCAGCATAAAGAAATGGCATTTACACATTTAGTCCATACCTCAGGATATTCATCAACATGGTGGTGGTTTGTGCAACCTCACGAAGAAGGAATTTAATCTCTCCCTGTATTATTGCATATACCTATAGTTGACACAGAAATAATGCAGTTTTTCATAGATGATGGTTGTATTTCATAATGTTCAAAAACAGTCGTTTTTAGTAATAAGATTTTGAAACAAGTTTAGGAATTGTGTGTGTCAACAAAACATAAAAAGATTGAGAGAAAGAAATAGATGCAAGTTAGTCATCTCACTGGCCATTTGTTATATATATGTGGAGTTGTTATATTTGTAAAGTTGTAGAGTATATATGTTTTTACATGTAGTGTCTGGCATGCCTTGTACAGGTCTCTCTTGCTGGAAGTTTGGCCCCAAGGATTAGACATGGTTTAGCTACAGTGGCTTGCAGTACTGACAGATTTAAATCCTTGTTTAAGGTCCAGTTACTCAAAAATGATGTAGAACAGGCAACAAAGACATTCCAAGACTCTTGTTAAGAACAACATTCCAATTGAGTTATGCTGTCAAATGCTAACGTCAAACTGTGAATGAAGGTATAGAGAAATTTCCAGATTTGTTCAGTGTCTATAAAGGTACAATGTTCCGGGCCATTTAATTGGATCACATAAACTGATGCTGCTACATTGACTTAAGGGGAGCTAAACAGCTAACGTCAACTTGAAGATCTGACCCTATATGCTTCTCTGGATCGTAGAATAGAATTTCTTTAAGAAATCCTCAGACTGTGTTTAATCTTTCTGGGATCTATTTTCTACAGATTCTCAACTTGAGATAATACACATCTTTTAAGAACTATTCCTAGATAATTTAGAGAATATTCAGAGAGTTGTTCATAGATTAATAGATTTTTAAGGCCAAAAGGGACCATTACTGTTGTCTCATCTGACTTTCTTTATGACACGGGCCATAGAATTTCACCTCACCTAAATAAGATCTTCCTTCCCTCAGTTCTGATTCTCAATTTATCACTATTGATATGAAAGTATTTTTCTATTAAAATTGTATATTTTAAAATAATGATTCAGTTCCTAAAATTTCTGTTTTCAAAGGAGTTTAGAAAACCTGATAATCTGGAGTAGTGAGGAAAGAACTTTACATTTACTATTATTCTATAATTCCTTCCACGTTGCTTGAAAAATCACTATTCTAAAAATGTAAAATGTTAATCATTTCATAAGCCATACAAGGGATTAACTTATTTTACCTGTTAGTGTTCCAGAGGTTTTTGCTTGAACATGTAAGTGTCCTATTGTTTCTGTCACTTAAGACAGAACTGTTACGGGTGTTAGAAAACAGCACCTGGGAAATCATTCTTAGGGAGGGCTTCATTAGACTTCTGGTTCTCTACCTCTCTGCTGGTTGGTGCAAGTATATTGTCAGGCAAGGCAAATAAAGTGTGATCTGGTCACATTTGTTATACTCTATGAAGCAGTATATTATATGAAGACTTTTAAATGTGTTTTTAGGGCACTGGCCCTTAATTGTGATGCCCCGTTGGATGACAAAAATGGAGCAGAGTCTAAAAACTGGAGAGCTGGGAAGCCTGTTAGAGTGGTGCGCAGTTCAAAAGGACGAAGGATCAGCAAGTATGCCCCAGAGGAGGGCAACAGATATGATGGCATTTACAAGGTACACAGACTTTTGTTGCCTAATTTGTTGAATTTTTAGAAAATTCTTTTTAGATTCTATCAAATGATTCATAGCAATACTTATGAAACGAGCAAGTATAAGCAATATTTATTATTAAACTGGCAGAAATAGTCCTGTTTCAGTAAAGGCTTTTTAGCTTAGCTTATTCACTGGTCAAGATCATTTGAAACTAAAAGTATTCAAGCAATAATGCTAGAACACGGTACGTAACAGGAGAGAGCAGATATTCTCACTGAGTCGTATTCACCCCAAGTAATCCATTTCTTTCCCCTACTTTACCATTTTTCAAACACTTTAAGACTTTTTTGCATCTGGAATAAGTACATCTTTGAGTACATGGACGGAAGAAAAGATTTTAAATTGTAGTGTGTATACCATGATTCAATACTGATTTCTTCTGCTTGCATACAAAATACGACTGCTTGCACATGCTGATGATTAATGGTAAAATATTGAATACCCAGTGCTGACAAAGTTTGCTTGAATTGATTTGGGGACCTAACATGATGCATTTTTACAAATCATGCTAATCTGTTGGAGAAAAAAAAATCATAAAATAGTCCTGGAACTGTTGTGATTTAGGTGGTGAAATACTGGCCAGAAATTGGAAAATGTGGATTCTTAGTTTGGCGCTATCTTCTGAGAAGAGATGATCTGGAACCTGCACCTTGGACCTCAGAAGGAATAGAACGGTCAAAGAAACTGGGTCTGAGTGTACAGGTTAGAATTTAAATTCATGGTCTTGTTTTAATGCTGAATTAAAATAAATTGAGTCTAACTTGAATATTTATAAACTAAGAAGTAAGTTAACGTCCAGACTGACCTTCAGCAGCTAAAGGATTGCAGAATCCCTGAGAGACAGAAAACTCAGTTCATATGAGTAATTTTGCATCTCCCAATCAATCCTGAAGCTGGGAAGCGTTTGAATCTCTTCTGCCTTCCTCAGTGGATCTTTCTTTCCTTGGATGGGTTGTTTTCCACAGTGGCAGGATTCTCAGTCTTATCCCTGTGATTGTAGAGGTTGGAAAGCAATAACTATGGGATCCTTTACATCAAAATCACTCTGATTCAGGCCTGCTTTAATTCCAGTTGCCTGAAAGTAGTTTATAACTTACCCATTTATGAGAGTCCTTTGAAATAATTTCATTGTGTAGCTTTTGTTGGTTATTTTCATTTAGAAATAAGAGTCTGCCACTTCTTCATATTCCAGTGGAGTTTGTTTTAATTTAAAAATACTTTTCCATGTTTAGTATCCAGAAGGTTATCTGGAAGCCATGGCAAGTAAAGAGAAGAAAGATAAGGTTAAGAAGCAAACTGTGAAACAGGAGCCAACTAGACAGAGCAATGGAAACCAGAAGAGGACAATTGATGACGGTATGTCCTTGTACTTCTTGACATTAGCCAGAGTCCTGCCAAGTTGTAGATACTTAAGTAAAGAAGAAGTAAACAATAAGGAAAGCTGGAAGTCCTTTGAAATGCAGTGTGAAATGTGAAAAGATTTGTTCTTATAGGATTCTGTTTAATGAGGGAAAAAAGAAAATAACAAAAGATACTATGTCATTTTTTTCTTAAAATTTTCTTTTAATTCCTAGCAGTTTTTTGTATTAAATGTTTACATGCAGCCTCCAGATGCAGTCCAGAATAAAGCTGAACAATAAGATAATTTATTGTAGTTTACTATACAAATAAGATTCTAGTTTGAGATTCGTTTGTGTTTCTTTAGCAGTTCAGCCAAATGTTCTGATATTCCTATGTTTGGTGGTAATATTTTAAGCAGGGATACAAGAGTCTACAAATGCATCCAAAGCCATGAGAATGGGGGATGGAGGAAAAGGAGAAGCTTTTCAGATAACCCAGCAACAACAGTGGCTGATTAGAGAAGACTGTATGAACCAGAAATTGTGGGATGAAGTGCTTGCTTCTCTTAAAGAAGGACCAGTAAGTTTGTAGCTTGCTTATGTTTTACATTTTTGATATTCCTGTAGGGAGGTTGGAGGAAAAATATGAGGTTTCAGGAAAACCTAATCTTGTTGAACCGTTGTTGAACACAACACTACTACTCTAGTTATTGTACTCTTTCTTGATTTCAAAGAAATGAACAGACTTGTTCTGATGCCTTAGATCACATCAGTGAAGATTTTAGCCTATGCAGTTTGGGAGATGTTTTTACTTAACTCTTTTTGTTAGACCCCCAACTCCATGCAGTGCTCAACGACTAGGGAAATAACAATACAGTTGCTCAGGGAGCAAGCAGGGCGCAAACACCAGCGCACACTACTAGCCAACAGCTTTATTCAGAATGGAGACAGCTTCAGGCAAGCTCCCAAAGAAACCAGGGAGCAGCAGTGAAAATTATTTTTTTTTCCATATTTATACACCTTGGTTTATACTCATTAACATTTACTCCACCTTTGTCCCTCCTTTGTTCCACCCATATTCCCTCCTATCTGAAGCTCTGCCCTTGTTTACTGTTTACTTCACTAGCATGGAATTGTCTATGCATTTCATTCATTTACATATATTTTTGCTATGAGCGCATGTGTAAAACCGTGAACCCAACTTCTTTCAGTGAATTGCTGTTTCTTGCTGACTGCTTCATCTCCAAGGTCTTGCTTCTGCTTTACCTCCTGACAATAGCTGGTGGGCTGCATCCTGTTCTCCCTACACAATAAATTATATATTCTACACACTAGCACACTGTTAAGAAACTACTTGCCTAAGCATCTTGCAGTGTTACTTTTAATATCTCATTCTGCCTTGTGGTTAGTAGCTTTGCTGAAGCCACAGATTAAAGCCTTTATTCAGCTGCAAATCCAAATATTGTCACCCTAACACTTTTCTCATATTTAACACATCTGTGGTAACATAAATATTCTCAGTGAAGAAGGTGAAGATAGAAATGGCATTACTTTTTTACAGTAATATTTTTTATGTCCTTTAGTGGAATATCAATACAAGAAGTAAGATGCAAAACAGTCCTATTCACTGCTCTTTTTTCTTCTTTAAGCAATTGCTGGAAAAGGTATTTTGTTAACTCAGAAAAAAGATACTCTGGGGGAGGCCTAGCTTGGGGTGTCACATTCAGAAACTTGGTTACCAAATAAAACTTCACACACCCACAATTCTGAGAGAGAAATGTAGAAAGCCATCTTTATTTTCATAAAGCCCTGTAGCTTTTACTTGTTAAAAAAAAAAAAAAAAAAAAATCCTATTCACAATTAGCAGCAGCAAGATAACTCCCAAGGATAAGTAGGCATGTATGTTAAGTACACAGAGTATGGTTCAGATGGTATTGGAGATGCACCAAGCACATATTGGATTGAAGGAGACCAGAGACTAATATAAACATTCAATAAAGACAGTATCCCTTCAACAAGGTAAGTGCAAAAATAACACCCCCTTCATTGTTGTACCTGAACGTAGGTTAATCGGCATGATATTGCAGGTGCTGGCTACTTTGACCAGTTTCAAGATGCACAATGGAGAAGTTAAAGTGACTTGGCAGAGGTCAATAGGGACAGCAAACAAGTCAGTTTGCAAGTTTGTGCCATCTCCCTCTATCAAGGGGAGCCTTTAAGGCAGGGGTGGGCAAAATACGGCCTGTGGGCCAGATCCAGCCCGTGGAGGATCTTTCTTTGGCCTATGGTGGGTCCCTTGGTCCCATCTGGCCTAGGTGCTGTCTGGCTCATGGTGCATCCTGCCGCCACCTGGGTATGCAGCAGGGCTGGGGCAGCTCCACAGCTGGATTGCTTTTCCAGGCAGCCCAGGTGGCAGCAGCTCCTTCCAACTGCTGCCACTGCTGGCCCCAGACCTATGGTACTGTAGGAACCCGTGTGCCAAGCCCCAACCCCAGCCTGCCCCACACCCTCTCCAAACTCGTCCCAGCAGAGCAGACCAGCTCTGGACCAGCTGAAACCCACATGCACAGCCCCAACCCTGGCCTGCCCCATGCCTGCTCTGGACTCGCCCACCCATGGTGAGCAGCAGTGGCAGCAGCCAAACAGAAGGGTAGTGTCCCTTAGGGAGCAGGAGAGAGAGGTACAGGAGGTGGCAAGGCTCCAAGCCATCCTCAGCCATGAGGACTTCATCATTTCAGTGCTGGAAGAGACCTCAAAGACTGCAGAGGAAGCACTGCCAGAGGTGGTGCTGGAATAGGAAGAGGACATGGACTCCCAGGAACCTGGAAGCTTGTGACCTCTGGCATCAAGCAGAGAAATTTTCATTCTCACATGCAGCAGTTTGCCTGCTGAATAGATATGGAGACCTAGCAACAGAGGAGAAGTAGCACATTCCATCAGCAGAAGAGACCAGGCCAGGTCTCCCCAAGGTTGGGAGGATCAAGACCACTGCCACCAAAGGGAAGCAACAAGTGGTGGTAGTTGGCAAATACCTTCTGCAGGGGATGGAGGCATCCATCTGCCAGCCTGACCTGTCATTTCCAGAGGAATGCTGCAAGCCCAGATCCAAGATGTTATGGAGGAATCACCAAGACTCATCTGGCCCTCTGACTACTAGCCCATGTTGCTTGTCCATGTGGGCACCAGTGATACTGCCCAGAGGGGACTCTGAGCAGATCAAAAGTGACTACAGGGCTCTGGGTGCAAGGGTAAAGGGGACAGGGTCTCAGGTGGTGTTCTCAAACCTTCTGGTCATGGGGAAGGGCTTGAGCAGGAGCAGACACATCCTGTAGATCAATGCATGGCTGTGCAGATGGTGATACAAGAAGGGCTTTGGCTTCTTCAACCATTCGTTGTTGTTCCAAGAAGAAGGATTGCTAGGAAGGGATGGGATGCACCTGCCGAAGAGAGGAAAGAGCATCTTTGCAAACAGGTTCGCTAACATAGTGGGGGAGGGCTTTAATCTAGGATCACTGGGGGATAGAGACCAAAGCCCTGAGGTAAGTGGGGAAGTGGGTGACCTGGAGGAAGCGCAAGCAGGAGGAAGCGACAGAGGCGGCCTCCTCATTCTTTTTGAGAAAGTAAGATAATCGGCTAATTACCTCATATCTGTATGCAAATGCACAGAGCCTGGGAAACAAGCAGGAAGTATTAGAAGGCTTTGTACAGTTACAGAACTGTGATGTGATTGGAATAACAGATACTTGGTGGGATAACTCACATGACTGGAGCACTGTCATGGATGGATACAAACTGTTCAGGAAGGACAGGCTGAGGAAAAGAGGAGGAGGAGTTGAACTGTATGTAAAAGAGCTGTATGATTGTTCAGAGCTCCGGTATGAAACTGGAGCCCTAGTTCTCATGGGGGACTTAAATCAGCCTGACATCTTCTAGCCTGACATCTAGGCAGTGCACGGGCAATCTAAGAAGTTTTTGGAGCACGTTGGAGACAACTTCCTAGTGCAGTGTTGGAGAGGCCAACTAGAGGCCATGCTCTTCTTCATCCGCTGCTCAGAAACAAGGAAGAATTGGTGGGGAATGTAGAAGTGGATGGCAACTTGGGCCAATGCAGCCATGAGATTATTCCTTTCATCAGGATCATGAAATCAATCAAGGAGAGCAGCAGAGTAAGGACTCCGGACTTCAGAAAAGAAGACTTTGACTGACTCGGAACCAGTGAGCAGAATCCCCTGGGAGGCCAGTCTGAAGTGGGGAAACAGTCCAGGAGAGCTGGCTGTGTGTTAAAGAAACCTTTCTTGGGGTGCGAGAACAAACCATCCTGATATGCAGGAAGACTAGCAAGTATGACAGAAGACCACTTTGGCTTAGTTCTTCATAAAAAAGGAAGCCTACAAGAAGTGCAAACTTGGACAAACTACTAGGGAGAAGTTTAAAACTACTTCTCGGGCATGCAGAGGATGATATCAAGAAAGCCAAAGCACAGTTGGAGTTGCAGCTAGCAAGGGATGTGAAGGGTAACAAGGTAGCTTGTAGAAATAAGAGTTTCTACAAGTATGTCAACAACAAAAGGAAGATCAGGTAAAGTGTGGGTCCCTTAATGAGAGAGGCAACCTAGTGACAGATGATGCAGAAAAGGCTGAAATAATGCTTTTTTTTTTAAACCTCGGTCTTTGCAAGCAAATTCAGCTATCAGACTACTACATCTGGCAGCACAGTTTAGGGAGGAGGTGAGCAGCTGGTAGTAGTGAAAGAACAGGCTAAGGACTATTTAGAAAACCTAGATGTATACAAGTCCATGGGGCCAGATGGGATGCACCCAAGGAGTTGGCTAATGAAATTGTAGAGCCACTGACCATTGTCTTTGAAAACTCAAGGCTATTCAGAGAGGTCCTGAATGTGCTTGGAAAAGGAAAAACATAGTGTCCTTATTTAAGAAAGGGAAAAAGGAGGATCCAGGGAACTACAAACCAGTCAGCCTCACCTCATTCCCTGGAAAAACCATGGAGCAGATCCTCAAGGAATCCATTTCTACCACTTGGAGAAGAAGGTGGTTAGGAACCATCTGTATGGATTCGCCAGTGGACAGGTCATGCCTGACCAACCTGATTGCCTTGTATGATGAGGTGACTGGCTCTGTAGAGGTGGGAAGAGAGAGCAGTGGATGTGATCTATCTTGACTTCAGCAAGGGTTTAGATATGGTCTGTCACAACATTCTTGCAGGCAAGCTAAGGAAGCCTGGGTTGGAGGAATGGACTGTAAGGTGGATAAAAAACTAGCTGGATTGTTGGGTTCAAAGTGTAGTGATCAATGGCTCTCTGTCTAGTTGGCAGCCAGTATCAAGTGGAGTGCCTCAGGGGTCTGTCCTGGGGCTTGTTTTGTTCAATATCTTCATCAGTGATCTGGAAGGTGGGATGGAGCGCACCCTTATAAAGTTTGTGGATGACACCAAGCAGGGTGGAGTAGCAGATACACTGAAGGGGTAGGGCTAGGATTCAGAGAGACTGAGACAAATTGGAGGATTGGATCAAAAGAAATCTCATGAGGTTCAACAAGGACAAGTGCAGAGTCCTGCATTTAAGATGGAACAATCCCATGTACAGGCTGGGGGCTGACTGGCTGGGCAGCAGATGTACAGAAAAGGACCTGGGGGTTACAGTGGATAATAAGCTGACTATGAGCCAGGAGTGTGCTCTTGTCACCAAAAAGGCTAACAGTATACTGGATTGCATTAGTAGGAGCATTGCCAGCAGGTCAAGGGAAGTGATTATTCCCCTCTGTTCAGCACTGGGAGGTCACATCTGGAGTACTGTGTCTAGTTTTGGGCCCCCCACTGCAGAAAGGATGTGGACAAATTGAAAAGAATCCAGCGGAGGGCAGCAAAAATGGTTCGGGGGCTGGGGCACATGATTTATGAGGAGAGGCTGAGGAAACTGGAGTTATTTAGTTTGGAGAAGAGAAGACTGAGTGGGGATTTAATAACAGCCTTCAACTACCTGAAGAGTGGTTATAAAGAGGATGGAGCTAGACTGTTTTCAGTGGTGGTAAATGACAACAAGGAGCAATGGTCTCAAATTGCAGCAAAGCAAGTTTAGGTCAGATATGGGGGGTGGGAATTCCTATTAGGAGGGTAGTAAAGCACTGGAACAAGCAACCCAGAGAGGTTGTGGAGTCCTCATTCTTGGAGGTTTTTAAGACCTAGGTAGACAAAACCTTAGCTGGGATGTTATAGAATCATAGAAAATTAGGATTGGAAGGGACCTCAGGTGGTCATCTAGTCCAACCCCCTGGTCAAAGTAGGAATGTAGAAGTGGATGGCAACTTGGGCAGCAGTGACTACAAAATGATTGGGTTCAGGGTCCTGAGGGAAGGAAGGAAGGAAGGCGAGCAGCCGGGTAACGACCCTGGACTTCAGAAAAGAAGATTTTGACTTGCTTAAGGAACTCATGCACAGGATCACCTGGGAAGCCAGTCTGAGGGGGAAAGGAGTCCAGAAGTGCTGGCTGTAATTTAAAGAAACCTGTCTTGGGGTGCAGGAACAAAGCATCCCAACATGCCGGAAGACTAGCAAGTACGGCAGCAAGTATAGCTGGAGATGATCCTGTTTTGAGCAGTGGGATGGACTAGCTGACCTCCTAAGGTCCCTTCCAACTGTAATTTTCTATGATTGTAAAAATCAAACCAATGGAAGAGCAAAAAATGCTATGTAGAAAAGTAAGATGCAGGGAAAAAATTGCAAAAGTGCGTATCTTTACCTGATCTTAATTGGACTTCTAAGATCTCATGTGTTCTTCTAAGATCCTGCTATGTTCTTCCACTTTTCAAGTTGTTGCCAAAGTGGTTATTATAAAGGAGTGAGCACTGAAAAGCGATGAGCCATTTCCTGTGCTACCTTCAGCACATACGTATTCACCTTGTAATTGGTATTAAGTTTCATTTCTTAACGTATGTGTGATATGAGGCAAGTGTGACACAACAGGAAACCCAGTTAGTGAAAGACTCCTGTTTGTTATTTTGACACTTGTGTGACTAAACTTCCATGGAACTACCACGGCGGTTGATGAGAACCAAACTAAGTGGGTACATCTTAATACCTTATATACCGATACTTGCTTGTTTACATATTACCATGATTTGAATGTATGAATACCATTTGATTTGTATATTGTATAATCCAGTTTTTACACTTTTACTTTGAAGTTGTGTTCTTGGGCAACTGAAATATCAGAACTAGAATCTGTGTAAGTTCTGCTGTTACTTCTACAATAGGCAGTATGTATGTACTCTTACAATCCCTAGGTTTGTTTTGGGAAGACCAAAAAATAGGGCGGAAGTTCACACAGAATTTGAGTAAACTTTTTTCTCTGTTTTCTTAGAACAGAAGAAGCCCCTAACAACTATGAAAGCAGTGTAACTAGCCACATACCTGTGTGAGCCGCAGGCATAGAAGGGGTTTCTTGGAAGAAGGGGGCATTAAGGTCTTGGCTATCTCCTCTGCAAAGGCACAGAGAATTACTCTGCTCAAATTCTGAGCATCCCTGACAAACGCAGGTTCAGGACAGTGACCTCCCCAGCCAGACAGGCAGTAACTTCCCTTGTTCTCTGACCTCTGCTGAGAACCCTGTTGGACAGGACGTTCTGCTGTAACAAACAGTTACGTGGAACTATTAATCATTTCCAAACCTTTGTTGTTTGAAATCCCACCAGTCAGAGGAGCAGCGAAGTTATGTGGCTATGTTTCAGGAAGATTGGGCCAGACATAATATCTAACATAATAAATTTCATACCCAATTAGTATGATTAACAGTTAACAGAAGAGGAAGACATATGGTTCCTCTTGAAGTAACTTCAATCTAAGAAAAAGTACACAGCAGTTTAACCACATGAAGTATGATGTGAGCAGACCTCTATAATAGTCATACATTATATGTGTATGCTTCAGTATAAACAAACACATTTCTGTCCGTGGGCAATGACCTTGAGCAATGATGGTGGTCAGTTTCTTGCAAGAAAAGTAACTCGCAGGGAGTCAGTCTCCTGTGGTGCAGATAGAAAATTGAGTCATCTGTTTAACTATGCTCAACATCAAAGTGAAGTGGTTGTGATTTCCCAGCTCATTAATACTTACGTTATATTATTAATCAGCACCATTAACCCTGGGAACCCCTGACCTTTCTTAGGAGTTTAAGAGAATGCCTTCTGTGTAAAATATAGGTTAGCACAGCAGCTAGCTCATGGGAATGAGCTTTGACCAAGTGATGCTAGGACAGAATTTGATTTTGGGTGCTCTTGATTTATGTAACAGAACCAATTTGACCCACTGGACTTAAATGTACATGATTTAAATATGTGTAATTACTATAATAGCTAGGCAAATGAAAATGCCCAGTGGTTACAAACTATTAACTATAATGGCTTTAGACAATGACAAAGAAGTGCTGTTCACTTTTGATTTTCTTTGGCATCTGTGTTCACGCTTGTACTAGAATCTCTTCATCTCATTTTTTCTCTTCTTTTCCCTACACTAGAATTTTCTGAAGAAACTGGAACAATCCTTTATGTGTGTCTGCTGCCAGGAGCTGGTTTACCAGCCAGTGACAACAGAGTGCCTCCACAACGTCTGTAAAGTAAGAACAATCTCTGTCCTGCTTTGGTTGCACTTCTGGCACTGAGGACCCCGTCAATAGAGCTAGTCTGTTCTAGTGAGGCATGTAGTATACTAAGTATTCGGAGCAAGGAATGCAACAAATTTTCTCCTGGTTTGGTGTAATTGCTGCCCAGATTAACTTGGTTTTCTATAATAATAGTGGAAATGCATAATTTTTTCCAGGCATAGAGGAAAGTTTGACTTGCCGTCAGTCCACTGTAGTTAATGGAGTTGCACTAGGGAATGGTTGTGTGCTTGTAGCTAGAGATTGATACGCTAATGCTTCACAAGGAACGAACACAGCTTTCTACACACACAAACAACTTATTAGCCCTGTTTTTTGGCATCTGTCGGAAAGTTACTTGGCAGCTAGATCAGATGAAACAGCCCCAGAAAGCTTATGCAAGCTGGTTACTTAGTTGTCTAAGTATCAAGCTGATTTTCTCCTCGATTAGACAGCCTGGGGAAATTACATTAAACAAAGATATTTACATGTGTTATTTCACACTTGTCAGAACTTGATGAGTTGGGCGCCACTGTCAGACACAGGAAGTGGCTACTTACTGGTTAAAATGGTGGTGGCGGCAGCAGGGTTGTAAAGCACTGAAGAATTGGTACAGTAAGGTCAGCTGCAAACTCTGTTTGCACATTCGGAGTTGCACCTTGAATTGGAAGGCTGAAATGCATTACAAGTCCAGCAGGAATGCTTGAAGGAAGCTGTAGACTGAGCTGTGACCCACAGATGCATGGGGGAGATGAAGTGCCTCTGTGGTGACACTATATTCATTCATGCCAAACCTGCTGTTTGTACTGTAGCCAAGAACCAAGTCCTTTGTTAAGTTGTCTTAGTCATCTTGCTGTGTAAAGGTAGAAATATGTATCTGAAACCCCAGAGTTGCTTATTTCTGGAAATGCTGGCTGCTGTCTTTGTGTCTAGTACTTGCTTAATCTCGACCTTTCAGCACAAAGCACTGCCCGAAAAGATTGTAATTCTCCTTTTGTGTGTCCTAGAGCTGTTTACAGCGCTCCTTCCGAGCTGAAGTTTTCACCTGCCCAGCCTGCCGCTATGACCTTGGAAAGGGCTATACTATGGTTCCCAACAAGATCCTGCAGACACTACTCGACCAGTTCTTCCCTGGTTACAGCAAAGGACGATGATATGTTTAGCTCCTACCATACTTCTCCCAGTGACTTTTATAGACAGTAAAGGAGAATAAACATGGGAAATGCAACAGTGGACCAGCCAGCTTGATGGGACTCAATATAGTGTCACATTTTTGAAGCAGCTAACCCTCTTCCCCATAGAGCCATCTTTTTGTGTAGTGAGAACTCCAATTCTCAGCTGTCTTTTAACATCAAAGGTAGTTTTGGCCAGTTGACAATAGTTTCTAAAGTGAAAAAACAGAAGCCTCAGCTTTGACTGGTCAATCCTAACTGATACTTAAGTTATGGTTTGTGCATTGTAACTACCTCAGGACAGAGGAAAATAATTTGTGGGGATTAAAACAGTTCAATGAAGTTTTAGCTACACACTGCCTCCTGAATATTTAGTTGTGCCTGGTCCATGTGGTTTGATTTACAAAAAAAAAAAGCAGCACTTAAACCGGTTTGATTAAAGAACAGCAAATTCTGTGGTGTGCATAATCCTTTTTTGTCTTTTCTTCCATTATGCTGGTTTTGTTTTTTTTTTTGCAAGAACAGGCTGATTTTTAGTCTATTTTTGTGAGCTTCATTGTGCTTTTCCTTGTATCTTATGCAAGTTGACTACTAATGACTAATGAGAACAATATGAATGCATTGTTGCTACATTAGTGTAAAGTGATCTGTGTTTTTTGCACTTAAGGAGGGTATTCAAGACACTCTAGTTGTGTAAAAAAATATTTCATATGAAACAAGCCACTTTTGTATTAGTTAAAACTGTATGCTTTTAGTAGGTCTTGTATCAGTGGCAATACATCTACACAGCGTTGGAAGGCAGTGCTAGCTTGGAGAGG
This sequence comes from Gavialis gangeticus, assembly GCF_001723915.1. Taxonomy (NCBI): domain Eukaryota; kingdom Metazoa; phylum Chordata; order Crocodylia; family Gavialidae; genus Gavialis; species Gavialis gangeticus. Next base: position 118,976,613 of record NW_017729024.1, on the reverse strand, counting down.
GTTCAAATCGCTTCATATTGTGATCTGAAATTTTATATACAGTATATTCCCCAAAATATACCTTATTAAATATTTTATGATTCAGAAAAGGTTGCTAATTTTTGTTGCTTTGTATTTGGGTATCTTGTAGTCTAAAGTATATTTAAAAACCAAGTAATTTTTCAAAGTAGTGAAAGTTTCATTCAGGTGGCCTTTTTATTCTAAAGATGTCAGATTTAATATAAAGTTCCACTGCAGCTTTTGGTAACCAAGATAAGTTATAAATATATTGGCAAATGCCTGTCTTCCTTAGGTGATGCCCTGGGGAGTTTCTCTAAAGTTAAAAGAAAACAGAATTTACTCTAATGCTTAACTCCTACAGAATGGGCCAAGAACGTTATCCAGAATTTGATACGTTGCTCCATCTTGGCCCAAGGATTTATGTTTTTAAAGCCTAAATCTATTTGGGGCCCCTTTTATATATCTATCTAAAGTGGATGGAACAGAGTGGACGTGGATAAGCTGAAACAAATGAAACCAGTTCATTTTTCCTTCATTCTTTAACAAAATCACTTAACTCCTTTTATTACTGCTCTTAGTCCAGATATTTAAATTTGGATTTTTAAAAATACTTTCTTGAGTACGTACTTAACTGTTTTCCTGGTGAGTGCTTCTTGCTTTGTCTGTTAACCTTTTATGTAAAGTTGCATTTTCTTGTATTCTAAGAGATAATGTATGTTGTATCTTATTAATGCAAATGCATTGGCACCACTGTTCTTAGTCCCTTAGTAGCAAAGGCTTCTAGTTTTGAACAGCAGCTTTGGAAACATTAAGTTTATTGTAACTTCTTTTGGCTTTTCCCAGCCCTTACCATGAGATGAAATTGGTTTCAACCTTTTCCTTCAGACAGACAAGACTTGGGAACAGTGAGGATGGCTTTTTCAAAGGAACCGCAGGAAGCTAAATACTCAAGTTCCATGCAAGTTATTTCCTTAGTCATTTGGAAAAGGGGGAGCTGCGCTGCTTCATAGACTGAACCCACAACTGATTGTTTGTAATGTATTTTCTCAGGGACCAGCTTAGGTCACTTATTGCTCTTCGGTACCACTTGATACATGCAAGATGTACAGTTTCCAATTGATTTGAAAAGTCTTTATTATGTCTTTTGTAGTGTCCTTCCTGTTTGAGGAGTAGCAATTCAGTCATCTTGACATACTCATTCCACCTCCCTCAGTAATGTTCCAGTAGCAAATACTTTAAAACCTGCACAATAGAAAAAATCAGCAATCTTGAATATATCGCTGACTCTTACCAGCAAGCAGGGAACAGCAGTGTTTGAATTTGTCATTCCTCTATAGTTGAGGGATCAAAGGTGAACAGTTTACATTGCTCTCACTTTCAAACACTTGACTAATGTCAAGTGATGGCTCCTGAACACATATTGCACTTCATGGTAAGATTTATGGTCTTGTGTGCAATAGTGACATCAAACAAACCCCCTTATAATCTAGTCTAATTATCTGAAGTGCTTAACGATTACAGTGAACAAGAAGCATTTCCTGAAGTTTAACTCAACTCTACGACCCACCTGCTCTGCAAACTACATGTTCGCTAGAATTCCTCTTGTTCAGTGTGGTGACTAGTTTGAAATTATGACTAACAGAGGTGATAGGTTGTTCACAGATGAAAGTATTAGGTTTATAAAGCCAGGCAAAAGAAAATGTCCAAGGTTACAGCTAGCATCTTAATGCCAGCAGAAGTTAGTAGGAATTGCTGGTTATAAAATGCTCAACAGGTGCATTTTAAATTTCCTAAGATCAAAGGGACTAAGGCAAGATCTGGTACTGAGGTAGCCATTCAAATTGGTAGAGATGACCCAAGCAGGGTGCAGGGCCTAGGGCAAATCAGGCCATGCGGGGCCCCACCCCCACTCTGATCCCACAGGCCCTGGACCTGAAGAAGCTGCCGCCACAATTGGCTGTTAACCAACATTAGGTTTTGGTGCTAGTAGCTTTAAAAAAACCTGAACAAGCCAAAAATAGGATTAATACTGAAATTTCCTAAAGCTGCTTACCTTTCCAGGATAGCCTCAACTAAATTCAGGCCTCAATCCATTGGACCTGCAGTTGCATCTGCTCATACCAGGAACATGCGAGTGATCTACTCAACTTCTGTGCCAATCTATTTATGAAGGGCTGCCTTTGTGCACTGCCCCACTCCCTGCCTTCTCATCTGATCTTTCATAGAGAATGAGAAGTGTACTTCAGTTTAGGGCTACACCAAAATCTTCAGGTTTCAACTTTTCATCATCTACTTTAACGCTATGGCCCTCACCACAGCAAAAGCTAGAGCAGTTAGAGCTGTTCACTTACTATGAACCCAAAGGTGAAAGAGTTCCCCCTTCATTCAGGACTTTCATAGTTAGTAGGGTCGGAAGGGACCTGAGCAGATCATCAAGTCCGACCCCCTGCCATGGCAGGAAAGAGTACTGGGGTCAAATGACCCCGGCCAGGTGTTCATCTAACCTCCTCTTAAAGACCCCCAGGGTAGGAGCCAGCACCACTTCTCTTGGAAGTTGGTTCCAGATCCTAGCTGCCCTGACAGTGAAGTAGCACCTCCTGATGTCCAGTCTGAATCTACCCTCTGCCAGCTTGTGACCTTTGTTTCTTGTCACTCCTGGTGGTGCTCAGGGGAACAGGGACTCCCCCAATGCCTGCTGGTTCCCTCTGACCAGTTTGTAAATGGCCACTAGATCCCTCCTCAGCCTTCCCTTGTCTGAAGGTCACCTGTAGTCAACCCAGCTGTAAATGGGTACAGGTTTTTCACAGTATGGATATTGCAGGTAGCCAATGCAGATGCTAGCCATCTCACCCTTGATGCATGCTGTTGTACCTTAACAACATTAACCTAATGTACTCTTTTGCATGGTATGTAGAGTTAAAAATAAGGACCCACATATTCAAGATATAGAAATCAAAATAGAAGCACTTGCCCTCTACATGAAATCAGCTGCTGAGTGACAGCAAAAGCTAACACTTAATAACGTGTGCCTGTGTGAGCTATGCAGACTTTCCCCATCCACTGTTACCACCTCTGAGTCTAGTCTAGATTTGCAGTAAAGTTAAATCAGAAGCAGATGGGAAGCTTTTACATGTAGCTCTGCAGTACACAAATAGAGGAGGCAAAAGCACAAAGTGGCATGTCTGGTACACTGGCAGGGAAAAGTCACTGGTCAGTGTAAACAGGTGGAGGTTTTAAAAGAAAAAGCACTAAGCAGCTCATTCTCACAGGTTGATGTATTCTCTTAGAAAAACCATTTCATTTAGGAACAAGAGATTTGTATGGAATTACTGTAGGCAAAAATCTGGCAAGAGCTTTCTATGGTAACAAATAGTATATAGCAGTAGTGGGTAGGGAAGTCTGCTCAGCTCACTTGCACACTATAGGAAGTGCTAGCTGCTGCTGTCAGTAGTATTGGGCCGACAAGTACAGTTCATATGTCATTGTTCAGTAAGGGCACATCTACACATGCATTAAAGTACTTTGGCTAATGCGCATTAAATCTAGTACCTCCACTGTGGGCGTTCTGACACATGCAAGCACCAGGCACTTTGAAAAGTGCCCAGTGCTGTGTTTCCTGCAGTTGTATAAATGGCAAAATGTGTGTTAGCGCAGAGAAAATGGTGGCGGTCCTTTTTTAACTAAAACACATAGGTGTTAGTTCAAAAGCACACTGCCATTTTCTCCTCACGGACATGCATTTCACCACTTATGGCACTGTCGCTTGCAGTTGTATAAGTGTCAACTCACATGCAGAGCAAACTATTAATCTCTGGTGCATCTGGACACAAAAATCTGTCTACAAATGCCTTGTGAGGTACAGTATAATCTCATACATCTGGTGTGCTTAGGACTTGCTGGAAATCTGAAAACACCAGACTTTTGAAACCAGGGGAGGAGGGGGGCAGCAGCAGTGGCACAGGGTGGTGAATGGCAGTGGCAGCCACTGCATGCAAGCGTCCCCCACCATGTCCTGGAGGGCTGGGGGGAGCGAGGAGTAGCAGCCAGTCCCTGAGTGGCCAGGGGAAGTGCCTTATTTTGGATAATTCTGGATTTATAAGGTTATACTGTACTAGGAAAATGTGCTTTAGCCTGTCTTAAAAACCATACTCTTTTGTTCATGCGCATTAAGTGATGCTTAAACAGTGTTATTTGGCTAATGCGCAGTAAGTGATGTTTTAATGAACATTAAAGCACACATGTAGATATGCCCCAAATGAGGTGGATCACTACAACTCTGAGGATCATTTTGACTTTTTTTTTTTGATACAAGCTCAAGAATTTGACCATAGGGTTTATTTCCTGTAAGACCTACCACCTCTTCTGACATCTTAAATGAGTTGAAGCCAGTTTCAAATAGGATTCACCTCATATCACTAACAGGTAAATGAAAAAAAATTCAGCCTCAAAAACTCTGGTGCAATTTATTGGAGTACTAACATTGGCAGGTAAAAAACAGTTAGGAAATTAGACAGTTGACACCAGCAAGGCCAGCAGTAAGAGATAAAGTAAAACTAACCAAATCTACTTGTTTTGAGTATATAAAATGTAAATAGTTACTGTGGCAGTTAATACTCTTGGCTGTTGCCATATGAAATACCTGGAACAAAAATGTATTTTTCCATATACAACCTCAAAAATTCTATGTTAATAGTCAAAACTATTAGCACAAAAAGGAGAAAAAAAATCACTACACAAAAACTAGAGGTGCAAGAATCAAAGCAACAGACTACTGTGGAAAAAACTGAGGCACTGAATCAACTCAGTTTGTTTCAACCTAATATACTGATTGTATTTACACTTTAACTGAGCAGTAGTTCCATTATGAGCAGGGAAATTACAAAAAAATATACATAGTATATAAATCCCCAAAACTGCTCCAGGAAAAAGAAAACCCATCTTGGTGGACTGAAGCAGTCAAGCATGAATCCAGACACCTGGAAGTAATAGAGATCTAGGATGATGCTCTCTTCTGTTCAGAGAATGGAGATTCATAGACTTCCATTGGTGGGCAGGTACAAACTAAGTGCTGATCTCCATAGATGTCATCAATTCGAGCAA
>NW_017729024.1:118937054-118966513 GCF_001723915.1 Gavialis gangeticus | reverse complement strand
ACTGCTCCAGGAAAAAGAAAACCCATCTTGGTGGACTGAAGCAGTCAAGCATGAATCCAGACACCTGGAAGTAATAGAGATCTAGGATGATGCTCTCTTCTGTTCAGAGAATGGAGATTCATAGACTTCCATTGGTGGGCAGGTACAAACTAAGTGCTGATCTCCATAGATGTCATCAATGCGAGCAATTGTAGGCCAGAATTTACTATCAGGCTTCACAAATGGCTGAATACAGAAAAAAAAACATGCTTTAGAGCAACAAGAACAACAATCAAGCTCAAACTTTACAAAACATCAATTAAAACATTTAAGTAATGGGTTGCCCATTCCTTTGGAATACTTCCAAGAACTATGTAGTAACTTGCACAGTCATTTCATCTCTAGGCCTCAGAACTTGCTTGCTTGACTGTTACCTCCCATTTAGTCTAATCGACCTTTCAGCATCTTGTCAGAGCCCAAGTAGGAGTTCTTTGAGCAAGGACGTTCTTCACTGCTGACATGCTAATCTCTTAAGGGACTCTTGGGTGCTCCCAAAGTTACAGAACTTCCCCAGATGAAACGGAACTGCTGGGAGTCCTAACTTGCTTGCAAGCTCCTGCTTTTCCTAATCCAGGTTCAGAGAAGTTAGCAAACTTTGCCAGGTCTTAAAGACAAAGCATGCACCTTCCCGCCTGCCATGGAGGGATTGTACATATGCAAGAGCTACAAACAAATAGTTCCCAATGCCATAAACAAAGGTTGTAAATAGCAAAATAATATTATGACTTCTAATTATGCTACTAGGGCTCACAAGTAGTGTTCTATCTTCTGAAATCTTCTGAGATTCACTGCCAATCAACTAGCACATTTACTGCATGTCAAAAATCTCAGCACTCGGAAGCAAAATTCCAGCATTTGTTACTTACAAGTGGGAAGGCTGCTACTTCTCTGGAATACGGTCGATCCCAGCTAGAGGATGCAATGCAAGTCAGAGTGTGTGGTGACATCTAAAGAGAGAAGACAACCAGTAAAAACATGCAAAATGTGTCAGTTCAGGGCAATGTTTCAACCTATCAACCCTGACAAATCTGAATATAGCTATGCACATTTCCTCATTAGTTCAGATTAGTGCCAAGTGCTTTGCTCTTGTGAATGCAGGATTGTCAATCAAAATGGAGACTTATTAAAAGCAGACAGGAGACTAAACTGATTCAGAATTTATTTAGCTCTTGGATATCATTTATCCAAGTCAAAACTAAGTGGGGAAAAGTGGAAGGATGATGGAACAGGATGGCTACAGCTGTAGCCGCTGTTTGTTCCTTCTCCCGAGCACAAGAGCAGTAAGAGGCAGCAGGTGTTCCATGCATGTCACTTGTGTTGGGTGATGGAATTTCTTCCTACTCCAGTTTAAAATTCAACTTCTCTCCGTTTGACACCTAACTACTAAAAACCACTTTGAATTGCCCTAAAAGGCAATGGAAAGTCATCTTGAAACAGTCTAAGGAAGAGTTCTAGCCAACATCAGCAGCCTGTAGCTCCCCCTTCCACTGTTTGATGTCTTTCCCCACTTAAATGCATGATTCCTATGACAATGTACAAGACCCAGAATGCAAAGAGATCATTACATCTACAGTCCCAAAACCTATTCTAAAAAGATTTAGGTGCTAGTTACACAGCTAAGTGTCAGCACAGAAGAGGCACTCTATACCACTTACGCAGCTTTAGAAATTATTTCCACCTGTCACTAGACTTGTCCCTTGTTCTAGTTCTGAGACTACAGTGGCTCCTGCACTGTGGTGACCCTGTTCTACCTAGGAAGTTGTGTGCTCCAGGCAGGTCCTTAAACTGGTTAAAGAAAAAAACAGGAAGAGCAGCTGTCTGCCAGAGGAGGAAGAGGAAGGTGACAGCCCTCCTACCTCTCAGCCCTGTAGCCTAATGGTTAGGACATTCGCCCAAAGGACAGACATCTCTGCAAAGACCCACATCTCCCACTTCCCAGCAAAGTAGCCCAATCATCAGATCAGAAACACCCAGCACCATCCTACAGAGCTGCCTCGCTTGTGGTCAAGAGGAAGCAGATATGGGACCAGGAGGAGAAGCGTGTGGCTCAGGGAGACAAGCTTAGGAAGGGATCTTGGGTTCTGTCCCCTGCTCCTGGTACCCATCTACTTTATTCAATGATTATTAAAATTCAAAATGAAGAAACTCCATCAAAGCAGGGCAGGAACCCCATGTCAGGGCCCATCTCCTTGGACCAGAGAGAGATTTTCTCTGGCCTGCTTGCCTCCAAGCTCAACATCTCTCTTTTGCTGTTGGCTATCCTGTGGTCCATCTATAATCAAAACCATCAGGCTCCATCTTGTCTACAGCCTGGTGGCCAGAGCACTTTGTTGGGAGATTGGGAATGGCCCTGCCTGTTTTTTCTTTAACCAAAGTTTAAGGAACATAAGTGGTGTTACACACCTTCCAGAGTGGAACAAAGTACTACTGAGAATGTGACAGTAGTCAAACCCTACTGAACATGGTCAGAGGACAAGTCTAGGCATAGGGAAGAATAGGATCTACATTTAGATCCAAAAGCATCACTTAGATGCTTTAAAGCAAAATCCAATTACATACAAAATGTTCACAACCTTTAAAAAAAAAAATACCTTCCTCCCCAGTCACCCACTTAAGTCAGCAAAGGCAGGACTTCTGACTTGAAAGACACGGATTTTTGGGAGAATCATGTAAATGGATAGGGCCTCTTCAACACATCCATTTTGAACTAAAACATCACTCAAACAGCATCATCAGTGTTCTTTATCCTTGTCTGCAGGTACTATGGTTCTCTACATATACACAATTCCCAAGATTGGGGTAATTAAGTCCTTGGGAGCACTACAGGTAACAGCTCAAATAACTAATGAATATGATACAGTGTCAGAACCTGGGTCTGCGTGTTTACTTACCTTTAATGGGTTGATCCTGGAGTCCATTCTGCCCTCCTCTATTTCAGCAATTTCCTGCCGAATGCTGATCATTGCATCACAAAATCTGTCCAGCTCCGCCTTGTCTTCAGACTCTGTTGGCTCAATCATAAGTGTCCCTGCTACTGGCCAGGACATTGTTGGAGCATGGAATCCTGAATAAGAGGAATCCCATCACTGATTACACATGGTTTATGAGCCAGTAAGGAAGATTAGCCAGCAACTACTAGGCTTGTTTTTCTTAAAAAAGCTGACAAAGCAAGTTCTCAGCATCTTCCCAGAAACCTCACTTGTGACCTTCACATGGCTAAGAATGGACAGTGTACCCAAGAGGTAGCTGACAGAACTTTAATTCAAACACTGTTCTTCCACCCACCATGGGAATAATTCCATGATGCTGTTTGTAGCAGGTAAAGCCAGAAATATTTTGGCTGCAAGGGAATTATTAAAGAACAAAACAAACAGAAAAACTACACATACACCCACCCCTCTACCCTTTTACTTTCTCTGGAGCCTGGTGCCCTAAGGAAACAGCTTCTTACCAAAAACAATACTCCTGGCCTCTTCCTTTCACACACACATCTACATCAATCACTTTCACATTCTTGTGACCCTTAAAGGCTCAAACTGGCACAAAGTAAATGGGGAATAGGCAGACTTGGGGCAACCAGGAAAGAGGAGACAACAGTTTATCCCTCTTACGCTACTACCAGCACCCATCCTACTGCTAATGTATTTTTGTCTAAGCCACATTTGTGACCTACCCTGGAAGAGGCTGGACTAGAGCTCATACATACCAGACCCAGACAGAGCTTATTTACACACATGTATGTGCATGTCCGTAATTAATGTACAAAAATGTTTAAAATGGTGGAACATATTATACCCCCCTCTTTTCTGGTAGCAGGTATATCATGCCATTAAAATAGATGGAACATCTTATACATGCAAAGCACTCAATCTATTTTAATGTGGTATGATATGCCCGCTACCAGAAAAAAGCAACTCACTAGAGAAAAGGAAGAACACTTTTTTTTTGGGGGGGGGGGGAAGAGATTCAATTTAATTATTTTATTGAGAATATTACTGAATAACATTATATTGCTCTCTATTCATACCAAATTACAGTCACAAGCTCTCACACAGGATCAAAGTGGTCCATTTAATCTAGCATCCTCCTAACAGTAGCTAGTAGCACACACTTGAGGATGGTACAAAAAAGCAGAATGGACAGTTATGGAACACCCTGCTTACAGAAGACTTTGGAGATTTGAAAGAAACTAGCAGGTGACCTATAGCCCAAATTACAAGTTTAGATTTGTTAATTTGCCATCCTGTTTAATATGTCACTTGCTGTTCTCATTTTCCACGCAGGTATCTTACTTCTGAAAGCCATGAAGCCTTTGAATGCTGAATTAGAACCTAAGACCTTGCTTTTATGGGCCTTGTACAGCACACAACAGGGCTGCAACATGAGCTTTAGATACTCTTTGCTCTTGCCAGTGAAAAGACCAGTCTTTGGGGATGCGGTGGAATCTGTGTAGCAGCCGCAGATTACCTACTGTGCAGGGAACCACACAGAGCACCTTGTAGGAGCCACTGGACTGCACTCAACAATACAGGACTAAAATGCTTTTGTAGCCCAAAAACACAGATTTAGACTCAAAACTCAGTTACTCTCACCGTAGTCCTGAAGTCTCTTTGCAACATCCACAGCTTCAATATTTGCTGTTTTCTTGAAGGGTCGTGTGTCCAAAATGAATTCATGAGCTACATATCCTGCAAGTGAACAGAATTTACGCTAGACTAATTTCTTGGAAAATAAGATGTGTCACAAAGGAGCCTCAGCTGGATTAAGACATATCTACTCCAGTTGCTTTGTGGAGAACACTTACATTCACTAATTAGCTTCACAACTTAGAGGTATCAGTTAAGTGTATGCAAATGTTTTCTCCCCCAGGAGCTCTTTTCAGGCTTGTCCAATAGCCCTACCACTTGGTGGACTACCATCCAGGTCCCAAGTTTGTCGCAAGTTCCCAGCAGCATATTCAGAACCTGGGAGGAAATAGTAACTCATTCTTAGATGAACCCTCAGGCCAACACTCATATAATTGAAGGGGAAAAGCTATATTCAGACCCAAGAGAAGGAGATTTCCTCTCTCTTGGTTTTGAGAGCATAGTAAGAGGAGGGTCTTAGTTTCTTCAAAGGAAAATACTTTATTCCTGAAACAAATCACCTAAGAGTCCCAGTAAAGATATGAAAAATTCAAATGAACAAAATTCCTCAAGCAGATAACTACATTTCATTTCTGAACCTTTCAAAGGCTGGGGATTTAGCTTTGAATTTTTCTAGTGAATTAGGGTTCTCTTAGAGCAGGGGTGTCAAACTTGACTGGCCTTCCCTCCTGGCCAGATCTGGACATCAGTTACATTCCACGTGAGAAGAACTAGGGACCTATCACCGATATGGATCAGTTGCAACACTGACCCATCGCTATGGGGATTTTTTTTCAGGTGAGAAGAAAGAGCATTAAGTCTGTTGCCTTTTAACATTCTTTACTTGTGCCTGTTTTTGGTACAGTAGCTTTATGACCATCTTAACACCAATGCCCTCTGTGGGTGTTCTTAAATTTTCCATTGCTTAAACAACATTTAATTGTTAATTTGAGGGATGGTGAAAAAGCAATTTTATGGTTTCTAAATGATACCGGCAACTGGTTCCCAACCAATGAGTGCAATTTTCCTTTGCTTCCCATGTCTTGAAATTTAATTTTGGCTGTTGCATAGAAGTGGCAATAATTGTCTCTGTATTATTCCTTTTGTCCATGCTATAGAGACCACATGCTAGAACTAAACAGGTTCACGTCAATTTTAAAATAGTATATTATATGTATACTATACATTATATAAGTATTACTGTATTTCTACAAGTTTAATACTTGCCTCTTGCCCCTCTGAAAAGGACTTTGTAGTGCTTTTCTAGCCTCTTTGCCATGTAATTTGCATTCAATATAGCAATCTCAGAAGCATGTTTAAGACCCTTTCCTCCCATCATCTGAAAGAGGAAAAACGCACCATAAAACACTGGTCTGAATGCTTCCCTGTAACTCCCCCCATGAACACTGGAAGTATAACGTACTGGCCACAGCCATCCTCATCTTCATTTGGGGGTATGACCTGTGAAAGATGCCATCTTAGTGGGCTAAGACTGCAAAGCAAACCCAACAGAACCTGCTGTTGCCATGACCTCCGTGGCATGAGGCCCCACATTAAGAGTGATCACAGCTGTATTCTGTTTGGTTTTATTTCCAGCTAAATGAACATACAACCCTTAGCCTGCTGGCAGATTGCCAAAACCTGCAGGTTAGATCTTGTGGTGACAGCTTGAAATTTAACATGCCGATCTTTGCATTATGTGGGAGAGCCATAAGATGAGAGATCTCTTCCCTCAAAGTATGCTCCCATTTCAAAACAGGAACCAGCTGGCAGTACCAAGTGGTCACTAGCTATCTTTCAGGTCAGGTAACAGGGAAATTTTCCAAAACATCTTCTCAGATGAAGAATTTGGAATTCAGGGAATGGAGCCTCAGTTTACAATGTCTGTCAGTTCATTCACCAAAGTGGCCACAACATTGATAAAAAGGCTCTAATAGCTTTCAAAGTTCTGCATCCTGTCCCCTTCTCCTGGGAGTAGCATTTCAAAGGATACAAGGTGATTACCACACAGTAATTTATCCCGGATTTTACTCTCTCATAAGAAACAGACACATGACCAGTTAGTTCTTCCAAACAAGTTGTCCACAGTGGGTGCCTATTACAGTGCCTAGCTAGCTCTTAGGGAGATGCTTTGAATTGACTATGGACCAAACTGACTGGGGAGAAGATACATAACACGTTCCATGTAGTAAAGTCACTACACATACTTCCAGGGGGAAAGTTACCCAGTGTTCAAGTAATGTAACCTGTATCAGAGCTGCACATCACTTGTCTCTTCCACTTTTAGTATGTAGCAGCATCAATTTGCTATGCGGAAAATATGTCATGTATTTACATCTTAAATATTACACAGCATCCTAGAGATCGGATTTCTCAAATTTTGGTATTTCTGGAAGAACAATTTAGCATAATTATTGCAAAAGAAGCCAACAAATATAAACATAAACATGCAATAACAGGTTCACAGACTGCAGTCTTCCAAAAATCTAAGCAAGCAAATGAAGGCCACCGTTCCCACAGACCCCAAGCCAAAACTAATCAGATTTCATTGTCTTCATTTAGTCATGTTCCATGGAGATCTTGTGTTCCTAAGAGATTTTTTTCAGTAAATATGGCATTTATTAGCAGTTGAGAGTTCCCAAAATTTTGATCTGTACTGCAGCCCACAGACAATCTAGGTAAGAAATTCTGTAAATAAATCAACATTTTAAAACCGTTTCTCAAACCACAAAAACCTGAACCTAAGGAACAGTGGAAGAATGACCCCATTTCTAGGATATAATAATTATACAAATCCAAAATTTGCTGGCAACAGGAAATAGTTGAAGGTGACAAGCAAGAACATTATACAGATAATATCCTTGTGATTATAGCACCATTACAATGCCCTTTACTATCTGTAGCATCACCATCCCCAAAATAAGGATTTCCATGAGATCTACTCTCAAAATGTGCCTTACAATTCTCCCCAAGATTTAAATTGCGTATGTTTTCCTGAAAAAAATTAATTTACGTAAGGCAGCACTACAAAACTTTAGCAGCCTGTATAATTTTTTCTTTTTTTTTTTAAACAATCTAAGTTAAGGGACTGGTCAATTTTCCTGGCCATTTTACAAAGCTACTGGATGCTATCCAATGTTAAAACATGTAGACTAGTGCTCCACTTGTTAGTGGGACCGCAATCCTGTTTTAGAATGTAGACACTGGGAAGGTCTACAATACTTTCACCTTTCCAGTGCAGCATTACTACATCTGGAGAAATAGTATGATTTGGATTTAAGATTTGCTATTAAATCAATTTGTACATTTTTAGGATCAACCTAACAGTTGTAAAGAAAACCACACACCTTGATATATGCCCAGGAAATGGGCAATATAGCACTGGAACCCCAAGGGGCAGCACTGACGGTACCCAAAGGGCATGCATCCCTATCAAGATGCAGCTGGATGACAGGATGGCTAGGCAGGTAAGGAGCCAGATGTTTCTTCCTGAAACACAAATGAATCAATTTTAGGACTCTCCCGCATTGCTACCTCCTCATGATTAGTTTCAGAGTTCCCTGCCCATATCTTGATTCACCTTTAGGGAAAAAAAAGCAGTTAGGGACCAATATCCAGGAACAAGAGTCCATTACAGTGATCTTCATTCTAGTCTATATCTGCTTTATATTTCCCTTTTAGGAAAATACTTATTTAAGACCACAAAAGAGCCCTTTGCAATTACAGCACTCCAGTTCCAATCTCTCAATTGAAGTGAAAGCTTAACTTTGATATTCTGTTCTCATTGTGCCATTTATGTTTGGTTCTATGCAACACACGTACCCCTTATATCCCATGCACTATTTCCTCATCTAACATCCATACACATCAACTTCCTGTCTGTGGTAGCTGATCTAGGTATGAGTAATGGTAAACGATCAACAGGGGTAGTCACGGGTTAGAACTGGAAGTGTTCTGACTTGGAGCTATCTCATTAATTCTAGTAGTGATACCAAGGCAAAAGTTTGGCCACCACCAAGTGCTTAGGACAAGCTAGAAATACCTAGTGATGGTCAACACTGTTTCTGGCTGTGTCTGTACTAATGGCTCCTTCTCAAGCAAACCATCATCTGACACTGATTAGGGGGATCAGTTGGTTTGTTATTTGTTGTTTTCTTTAAAAAGCTGAAGTTTGATACTTACACTCCAATTGGCCCCATTCCAGGTCCTCCTCCTCCGTGAGGAATGCAAAACGTCTTGTGAAGATTTAAGTGAGATACATCAGAACCATAATCCCCGGGGCGACACAGACCCACCTATCAGAGAAACAGCACCAAAGAATTTAAATGCACCATCTCAAAAATATACTTTTCATGCTCAGTGGATGTCACTGCATTTTGAACCCCAAGAAGTTTCACCACATTGCAGAAAGCTAGCTCATTAGCAGACATTCCAGGCCAGAGTTTCCTCAGTTTGTTCTGGTTTCCAAGTAAAAACTGGCTTAAGTGACAGAATCAGTATTCCTACCAGTAAAATTGCTAGTCATCCACCATAGAAAGGTTTAGATTCTTTTACAAGTGTTCAGTTCCAAACTAAATATATAAAATAGGCAATCATCCAAAACAGATCTAGGAATTCAGACTTAGAATATTCCATACTGTTCTGCCTATAAAAATAAGTTGTAAAGCATTCTTAGAGGAAAATCAGAACACTACAAATATTCCACTCATTCAGCACTTAAAGGGTCCTTCTACACAAGGCGCTTTACTGCACAGTAGACTAAGCTAGTGCGCAGTAAAGCATCACCATCTACATGTGCACATCATTTACTGAGCATTAAAACACAGGTAGCAAACTAACTGTGCAGTAACACTTGTGTAGATGCTGACAGGGAGCAAATTTGATCCTGGTCAGTTTAGGCAGCAGGGGGCCACAGTGGACAGGGAGCTCTATCCCCAGTCCTGGCGCTCTCTAGGGCTGTGCGAAACGGCTGTGTTTTGATTTGGTTTTGGATTTGGCCATTTCAGAGGACAACGATTCGTTTCGGTGTTTCGGATTGTGGTGAGCCAACAGGGGGTGCTCCTGCGTTGAGCCACCCACCTCACTGCACCTGACCACATTCCAGGCTCCAAGTGCCTCCGTGGGGGCGCCTCATGTCTGGCCAACCCCCTTCCTGGAGCACACCAGCTAGCCTGGGGGTAGAACTGCCACCACCCACAGATGGGCTTGATTCTGGCTCTGCGCCCCCTGGGAAACAGGCCTAGTAGCCCTTGAGGGTACTTGACACACTTCAAGAACTTGGGATGCTTCCCTCAGGTCAGAAGCATAAGTAGTGGTCTCCCTTAGTCAGCCAAACCAAGGGGACCCCAAGGCATAATCTAGGCCCACTCCCAATAAGTCTCCCATGCTAGGTACAAAGGAGAACTTTATTGGTTACAAGGGGTAGGGTTGGAACAGGGTACAGAGTTTAGTAGTATCAGAGAAATCCCATAGAGCAAACAGGGTGACTGGGGTAGCCTTTGATCACGCAGCTGAGTTACTGCAAGCTATATATCTAGTTAGAGCTCAGGTAGCTTACTCACAAGTATCATTCAGAGGCAGGTGGAGATTCCCTCTGGAGGCAGGCAGTTCATTGATCATGAGTTTTGAGAGAGGGAGCAAGTTTTAGATGGTCCAGCTCCCCTCTCTCTGAGTTTTCCTCATAGCTGCTGCCCCTTCCTCCTGGGTAGTCCTTAACTTATATAGCCCTTATGACCTCATTTACCTGGTCCAATGGAGGCCAGCACCTGTTGGCTGTCAGCCAACCAATTTGAAATGCATCACTAGTTGCTGGGCAGGCTGGCAGTCTCTAGCTCACCAGGGTGCCCAATCCCCTCACCCAGGTATGTGATGCCAGTCACGTAAGCAGAGAGAGCAGGTTTCCCACCCCCCTCAGAAATGTATCCAGCTCAGGTTACCTAGAGATAGGGTAAGGCATGTATCCTCTGCTGGGCCCATCCTAACCAAATTGTCACAAAACAGAGTTTTTGGGGAGAAACAGAGGTGGCCTTCTGCCACACGGATCACTGTCCTGTTTCATTTCAGCCGAATCTCCTCTGAATCTGTTTCGAATGAGCTGCAAGGCAAGCTTCCCACAGCCCTACCCAGCTCGGCGGGGCTTGGGGCCAGGGGATGCCGGGCCTCAGCAGGGAGCAGAATGGGGTCGTGGGTGGCTAATCCAGGGGAGGGGGAGGGATGCTCCCCTCCGTGCAGGTGAGGAGACCCCCATGTGGATCTCTGATCCCTGTGACGCCAGTTTGTGGGGCAGGGAAACAGCGCAGAGCGGTAAGCAAGCCTGCTGGTCCCTGCCATGTGACTCAGCTCTGAGATCTGCAGCGCTCTGCGCTGCTTTGGCAATGTGAGGCTGCGCAGGGTAGGCAGTGGTAGTGAGGAGACCCCGGTGCAGACCTCTGCTCCCTGCAGAGCCAGGTCGCGTGGCAGGACAGTGCTGGTCCCTGTGTGACCTGGCTCCGCAGGGAGCAGAGGTCCAGGGGTGCACAGGGTGGGCAGTGGTGGTGACAAGGAGATCCACGCTGGGGGTCTCCTCGCCACTGCTGCCCGCCCTGCGCTGCACCTGGATCTCTGCTCCCTGTGGAGCCAAGTTGCGCAGCAGGGCAGCAGCGTACAACTGCTTCCTTCCAAGCCCAGCTCCAAAATTTGGAAGTTTTCTGAAACATTTCCAAAACATTTCGGATACTTCATTTCATTTTGGAGATGTTTCTGAGCCTTCCATTTCAATTTGGATTTGGTATTTTGGGCACTGAAATGGCCTGAAACACTGCCAAAACAAAATTTCACACAGCCCTAGCACTCTCTGCCCCATCCTCCAAGAGCAGCTCTGTGTGGCGTGGAGCTGGCTACTTCAGGGAGCAGGCAGGGGCAGGAACCCAGCCCCAGCTTGTCCCAGAGCTGGCTGCTCTACCCACTCCTCAGAGCAGCCAGCCCCCAGGCATGGAGCTGCTTTGGGGGACAGGTGAGGGTCAGTTTCCAACCCCAGCCCACTCCCCAGGTCAGCCAGCTTTGTTTCATAGTTGGTAGGGTCGGAAGAGACCTAAGCAGATCATCATATCTGACCCCCTGCCATGGGCATGAAAGAATGCTGGGGTCAAACGACCCCAGCCAGGTGATTATCCAGCCTCCTTTTGAATATCCCCAGGGTAGGAGCGAGCACCACTTCCCTTGGAAGTTGGTTCCAGATCCTAGCCACCCTGACTGTGAAGTAGTGCCTCCTGATATCTAGCTTGAATCTACTCAGTCAACTTATGGCCTTTATTCCTTGTTGTGCCAAACAGAGCAGCTGCTGGTGAGCTCTGTGCCCCCCTGCCCAGCAGGAGGCTCACTAGCAGCTGCCCCACACCTGGGACAGTTCCCAGTGAACCCCATGCTGGGCAGGGAAGTTCTGTGTCCCTCCCCACGGGCATAGGGCCAGAAGAGCTCTGCCTGCTGCAGGGTCAGCTCCCTCCCAGCCCAGTACACGTCAGGTCTCCTCTCAGTGTGGATGGGGCCACAAGACAGCTGCTGCTGCGGCTGCCAGAACCCATGGGGACTGGCCCCATGCCCACTGCCAGCCCCTGGGCTAGCACCCAAGGTACTCTGGAACTCCCCTTGGCTGCTCCAGGGGAGGGCAGAAAATGGCAGGAGCAACCCTGTACCAGGTTGTAGACATGCCCAAAGTAGTTTAATGTTTTTCATCAAATTTATTGGTATTTGTAGATCTCTGTTTCTTCTCCAAGACCTATTGTATGTTATTTTTATGCTGAAGCTATGACAGTGCTGAAAGAAAACTGACGTTTGTGTCATCTGTTCCAGTGGCAATATGTTACCAATAGTCAGAAAAAAGTATAAGCAACTTTATAGTTCAATACTTGAAGGAAGCAGGAACAGAATAGAAACTTCTGGATGGAAAACAGAATGGCACAAGACTGATGTTGGTGCCGGAGGCACCTCTGTACATGTGTGCATACCACCCAGCACAATGAGTACTGACTGGATCTTTTGGGGCATCCAATTCAATATTTAGTTAGTTTATCAGATGCATACCTGAGCATTCATATTGGCACCATCTAGGTAAACCTGGCCTCCATGTTTGTGAATCAGATCACACACATCACTAATTGCTTCTTCAAATACACCATTGGTGGATGGGTATGTGATCATAATGGCTGCTAGGTTCTTTTTGTGCTTATCCACCTTAAGAAAGGGAGAAAGAGACAATTTCAAAGGTTGACAGTTGCAAAAGATCTCTTCAGCAAAATTTTTTACTAAAGCATATGGCTGTTTTATGACAGCCTGAAAGGAAAATGCATCACCACATCTGGCAAAGGCAACATGCTCAATAACAACAGCTGACTTCCCTCACTGGCACACCTGAGTTCAACTATAGAACCACCTTTAAGTCACAGATATTCTCTGTGCATATTTCACCATGACAGGTGTCTAGTTACTTCTGAGGGGAAGGCAGACCACAGCATCATTCTCTTGCTGAAGTATATACACCAAAGCACCGATTCCTTACTTAGGCTAAATTCAAACTGAAGATGGTGGTAGGAGGGGGAAGTGGGGGAAGAAGCAGTGCAAAGCATACGCAAAGTATAAGTTTAATCACATTTGAAGAGAGTTCTTAAAAACAAACTATATTCAACATTTAGTCAATTTCATAGGAAAAATATGATGTAATCCATTTTTTCTCACTGGCAGCAATGCACAGGTATCCATCTCCATAACAAAAAGCCCAAATATGAATTGTGAAAAAGCAGTTCAGCTAATTTCTCAGATACTTAAGATTCACCTGCAGTCAGCCAACTCAGAAGATGCAGTTGCCTAGCAACATCTTACCCAGCAGAAGTGGGACTGAATTTCAGTAGGTGAAGACTAAGTAGCAACTACATCCATTTGAAAATGATGTCAACATGCCTCCATTTCAAATACAGAACATGGGAAGAATACTCTGCTATAAAAAAAAGCTTACAATGTACAAAAACTTGCTTTTTACAGAAAACTGAAAGAGTGTTGACAAGTTCGATGACCTGAGTCTCAGCAGGCAAAAAAAGAAAAGTTTAAAAAAATGGATTATCTTTTTTTTTTTTTTGCACTACACTCTCCTGTAGTAGACAATCTGATGCAGCTACCAAAACCTTACCTAGTGTGGGGGAATGAAAAATATTCTCTTTGAACAAACAGCCAAGGTGACACTCACCATTGCCTTCAAATGTGCAATATCAATACTCCCATTTTTATCCACCTCCACTGGCTGGATCTTCATGCCTGCCATCTGAGCACTTGCGGGGTTCGTACCATGAGCAGACTTTGGAATAAGACAAACCTTAAAGGGGAGAAAAAATGCAAATTACATCAACTAGTCACTAAATCCTACGGCAACATAAAACTATCAAAAGACGCATTTCTCTATCAGAATTCTAGAAAGAACAAAAATGTTCCCCAATCGCCTTACTGTTTCTGCTACTGCAAATATATTTTCCTGCAAGGAAATTATTTCAGGATCTAAAAGCCCACTATAGTACTTACTAAGTGTATCTTCCATTTTAAGGGCAGTTTTGAAGATTATTCTCACTATAAAAAATATTTTTGTGTTTGTAAACAGTTCATAAAGTGCCCCAAAAGCAACAAGTACTCTGTTTCACATTTGCGCTTTTGCTGCATGTACTTATAAAACAAACATTCATGAAGATCTACTAGATCTTTCAGATAAAAACTGGTCTAGTCGAGCATGGCACCAAGATGTCTGCCCAGTGTGCGAAGACGTATGTTTAACATATCTTTAAGGGTGCTAAAAAGAATATCAGGAGCCAATTCTTCATATGTGTTACAATTTGTGATCTTATTTACAACTGGCAGAAAGCAAGGTACAGATGCACCTGACAGACTAACTGAATTAGAGAGACAAAAGCTTTTGAGAGCCAGAGCTCATGTTATCAGATGCTATACTTAACACAAGCAGTCTGTGGATAATTTCTTTTGTAATAAGTTCCACTGTTTAACAGTAGCTACTCTGAGGTCAGCAATGAAGCATCCAACAAGGATAAGTGTTCTGCCACAGACATTTGCATTGTTTTGGACTAAATGTCAGGTTAATGAATCATCGTTCTTCCACGTCAAGATTGCTCCGTCTGTCCAATGTAGACAGCAGAGGGGCACTAAGCAGGTAATGGCATACAATGCTGACAGAGGTGCAGGTGAACGAACCTCAGATGTTAAAGTCTGTGCTATTTGGTCCAATGAAGATATAGTGTGTATTGATGAGGGGGAGTAGCTTGCATCTGAGTTCACTGCAAGACCTTGTGCTTCAAAAAGGATAAGAGATAGGTAGTGGCTTGTTTGAGAGATGCCACTTGAGGCGGGGGGGCTGCCAGTACATATATCTCAAAGTAAACTCTTGTTCACAAAAGCTTATGGATCTCCAATTCAATTAGCTGATAAGGTGCATTTCTACCCTGCCTTTTATCCGACTTCAGACTAACATAGCTAACTACTTCTCTCTGCTCATAATTTACAACTGTGCAGCATAAGTACAAAGTACGTGCAGCATATCACCACTGACTTAATGATGTTGTATAACCTCTTGATACAGAAGTAACGGACTAGGCAGGGTCGGTCAATTAAATAGAGCAAATTCCGAATACTTGGAATATTCTCCTCACTTGGTGACACCAAATTCAAAGAAAGATTTTGGTCAGAGGGTTTGCTTGCTTTCATACTAAGCAGCTGCAAAAAAAATACTCATTGCTATGCACATATTGCATTTGAACTCTGGGATAGTTGCAGAGAACAAAATATCCACTCTGCTTCTCTAAAATATTGAGGAATCTGATCAAGTGAACCAAGTTAAGTAGAATGAAAACCTCTGTTTAAATAAAACACAGGCAAGTCTTGTTAATAAAAGTATAACAATTAAAATATGTTTATATAGAAAGGGGACAGCGAGATCGATTCTTCTTCCTGCCAAGTTTCAGAAGTAGTCCAAGCATGATTTCAGTTGACAATACTGCTCTTTAATTAGAACGGAGAAGCAAACTTTTCCATTTTATTGTGTAAAAGTGTAGGCCTCCTGTCCCATAGCTGTCTCCTTAATTCTGTTTTAACCTTCTGTTGAATTCTATGACAAGTTTTTGGTAATGAATGCCACACAATGTGCACCTATCTGCTTTCCAGATATATATAAAAAAAGTTGAAAATTAGATCCTCAATGACAGATAAAAACAAACAAAAAAGAAATATTAACACTGATTTAAAATGTTCCAAATCACAATCAAAGCCATGGAAGTCTTGAATTGAGGGGAAAAACCAGGCAACCATTCCTCCACTTCAGAGCCAGAATTTATGCAGGCAAACTACAGTTTCCTCCAAACAGCAATGTTGTATGACAACTATCATAACATGAATTTGATACACAATGTGGAGAACAGCAATTTCCCTCAACTACAACTAAATGAAAAAGGCCCCCCAAGACAGAAAGAGAGAAAAAGACCAATTTTAAGAAAGCTGAACATCTTATTACAACAGTAGCTTGGCTTTCTTCTGAAATCTTAGCTTTTTTCTGCAAGAGTTCATTCTGCAAAATAGTCATTTAGTTTAACCCACATAGTTCCCATGAGGGCATATGGTACAGATAAACTAAACAACCACTATGCTTCAGAATGACCTCTTACAGAAAAGATAAAGGACAGAAATACCCCATCACCAAAACATTCTTCACAGACCCACAAGTCCATTTCCACCCTCACAATCCCAATATCCAGGAAAATCTGGAGAACTCCTTCAGAAAGCTGTGACTAAAAAGTGATAGCTTTACTTGACATGAAAACCATACACTGAACAGACAATGGTTTTATGGCTCATTACAGAATATCACTGCTATCTCTACTCATCTCCACAGGTAGTAAGGACCCTCTCTTCCCTTTTAAATGGTTTTATTCTTTTCCAATAACTAAGTTACCTAGTTCAGATTTTTACTGCTCTCTTCACTTTTTAAATTGATTTGTTTAACTTCATTATGTAGAAGAAATTTCTTTTATATAATGGAATTAAACAAATCACTATAAAAAGTGGAACAGAGCTGTAAACATCTGGAGCAAAGAGAAGTTTTATCTGGTACAGACTTCCCTTGCTTTTTGAGGGTTCGGTACACGTGAATTCACTCTTATGCAATGGCCCTTTTTATACCAAAAAGATCTAGTTGGTGGCCGGTATTAAGTGAAGTGCCCCAAGGGGTCAGTCCTGGGGTCCATTTTCTTCAACACTTTCATTAATGATCTGGAAGGTGGGATGGATTGAACCCTAGGCAAGTTCATAGATCACACCAAGTTGGGGGCGTAGTAGATATGCTGGAGAATAGGGCTAGGATTCAGAGTGATGTAGACAAATTGGAGGATTGGGCCAAAATAAATCTCATGATGTTCAACAAGGACAAGGGCAAAGTCCTGCACTTAGGATGGAAGAACCTCATGCACTACTACAGACTTGGGACCAACTGGCTAAGCAGCAGCTCTACAGAGAAGGTTACAGTGGACAATAAATGGATATGAGTCAACAGGTTGCCCTTGTTGCCAGAAAGGCTAACAACATACTGGGCTGCATTAGTAGGAGCGTTACCAGCAGATCTAGGGAAGTAATTATTCCCCTGTATTCTGCACTATTCTGGCAAGGCCGCATCTGGAGTATTGTGTCCAGTTTTGGGCTCCCCAGTACAGAAAGGATGTGGATAAGTTGGAGAGAGTCCAGCAGAGGGCAACAAAAATGGTTTGGGGGCTGGGGTACATGATTTCTGAGAAAAGGCTGAGGGAACTGGTCTTATTTAGTCTGCAGAAGAGAAGACTGAAGGGGATTTGATAGCAGACTTTGTCTACATGAAGAGCAGCTTGAAACCAAAGATGATGGAACTAGACTGTTCTCAGTCAGTGGTGGCAGATAACAGAACAAGAAGAAATGGTCTCAAGTTGCAACAAGGGAAGTATAGGTTGGATATTAGGAAAAAAACCTTCTCTCACTAGGAGTGTGCTGAAGCACTGGAACAGGTTACCTAGAGAGGTGGTGAAATCTCCATCCTTGGAGGTTTTTAAGACCCAACTTGACAAAGCCCTGGCTGGAATGATATAGTTGGGGATGGTCCTGCTTTGAGTAGGCGGTTAGACTAGATGACCTCCTCAGATCCCTTCCAACTCTGATTTTCTGATTGTAGGATTCTACTTCATAGCTACCTGAAGTGGGAAAATGGGTTGTCCAGCTGTAGGATCCCAGAACAAAAGGCTTTGTTCCAGGAGAAATCTGATGTCTTTTTCTAGCCTAACGTCTCTCCCAGCTAGTCCAATACAAACTCTTAGAAAAATACTCTTGTTTCTAGTCCCTAGAGACATAGGAGCTCTGGAAGAATTCTGATGCATACAAAGAACTGTGGGAACATATTCACCAATGGAAGAAGAGAAACGTACAAGGAGAGAAGCCAGACAGCAACCCTAATACTAAACATTTAACTCTAACTTAATCTTCTCTTAAGCAAGAGCTCTCATGAAATACAGCCAGAGACTTAACGACTTCCATAATCTTTCCCAGGAATGGATAAAGTTCAGGTATCTAGATGGAGGTGAGAAATACAAGCTACCTTCAGTATCACTGGCCATGATGTGATACTCATGTATTTGCAGTCCTGACCAGTCAATTACTTGGTTCATGGCAGTTTCACTTATCTAGAAAGGTCCCAGAGAGTAGTTTCTCTTTCAAGGAGGCTCTCATGTAGGGTTCTGCCTTAGCAGCCCCACGATTCAGTGTTGCCAGACTCAGGGATTTTAATCCTATTACACTTTTCTCTTTCCATGTCACATTTTTAAGCTGTACAGTTAAGTGTTTGTGGCCATAGTAGCAACTGAGGCATGGAGAAGAATTAGCTAGCTGAGGCTCAGATTAGAGAAGTCTGAGACTATGTGTGTAAGATCAAGAGTGCCAGCCATGCCATTTATCACTCAAATTCCTTATATGGAAAACTGGAAGTAGCAGCATCTTACTAAGCTTTTAACTGCTCTTAGAAATTGAATAGCACCTGCTCTTTCTTTATGGCTAGATAGGTAATCCTTTTCTCCTGCTTCAGCACGGGGCCACTGTATGAAAAAGGCAAGGACCCTGGACATAACGAGTGAGCAAGACAGCTCCTTTGCTATCTACTTGGAAGTGCTTCACAAAAGTTATTTCCACACACATTTTTACACTTACACTTCTATGATGTTCTCCTTTTGCACTTAAATAAGCCTTGATTGCGGCTAATCCAGTGTATTCACCTTGGGCTCCGCTGCAAGAACACAAAGCAGTGGTATTATAAAAGCCATACTGTATCAGTGCAGTACTGTAAGTAAAACTGTTCTTGCCTAAGATAAGCCATTTTGGCGATTCTGGGCAAATTTCAAAGTTCACGAAGAACAATTCCTATCCATGTTTTAGACAGCACATACCCACTTTATCAAGATACTAGCTTGAACGTTACAGAATATAAAGTGGAGCAACACTGCTATGTGCACCAACACTGTACTATTCTGGGAACTGAGGATATTCTCCAATTTCTAACCATATCAATCTACTTTATTAACTTACAGAAAGAGATAGCAGGTACACAGTGATGCACTTCCGAAGCGGGCAACGTATTATAATACAAACATATTGACAAGAAAATCCCCTCAAACATTCCAAGAATCAGAAGAAATCATTACTGTAGGGTTGGTATGTAAAGGTTGACTAGCTAACCTGTGTAGGGTCTGAACTGCACCCAGAACTTCTTATCTGGGATATCAGTATTTCAGTGAACACTAACACATCTTCCTTCTACAACAATTTGTCCGACCCCCAAACCAATACATTAATAGTAATTACTTTGCATATCTTATGGCATTTTGAACAGATAAAGCTTCCAGATAATAGAACAGTATTACTCCAAAAGACTTGCTTGTGTTCCCCTCAGAGTTGCAGGATAACACCGCTGCATTTTTTCAGTCTCCTCATGAATAACATAACACTGTTATTCAAGGACTAGGATTGTTAGGCCAGACCCTGAGTTGGCTTTCAGGAGTTAAATAAAGACTGCAGTCTTAGAACTAGTCAGTTGTGGGAAGGGAGGGGTGAAGGGGAAGCTTCATGTCAGACAACAGCCTTCAGCAAACTCATAAATGTGTGAACTCTTCAGAAAAAAATTATAGGCCAATTTATGTGGCATGGGGGAGTGATGGCACAAAAGATGTCAAGATAACCTGTGATGTTAAAAAGTTCCATGTATCTGGTAACTACAAGGAGAAAAAAAGTCATGTATATATGCCAGGTGCTATTCTTTTATTTTAACTATTTAAGAAATTCAAGTGTGGCTGATATTTCTAACCTCATTTAAATATGAGAGGGTTAACCTGAGTGACAAAACCTTTGTCTTGCTTGCTTTTAGATTATTTTGGGACTCTAATAAAAAAAACTCTAGGCATTACTACTTTAAGGAAAAACCTCTCTTCCGCTAATGTCATCAGAAACAGGATACACAGCATGGAAGAGGCATTATTTACTAGAAAATGCGGCTGCTTCAAGTAGTGATAGTTACCCAAAATGATTATGGGGCTGAAGGAAAATAATAAGGAACAGCATTATCTAATCTGTTCCAAAGAAATACAAAGCTGTTCAGGAAAGTGTGGGGTGCTTTACTAGCTCATTGTGCTCCCTTCTTCCATTCCATCAAAGCTACAAAAATGCTGGCATACTTGCTTCTACTTCTTACCACAGAAGCAAAGAAGATCTTCCCATCCCCTAAAGCAGTGGTTCTCAAACTTTTCAGACTGAAGGCATCTCTCATTTGGACTCAAGGCACCCTCAGAAAATGCTGGTTCTTGGTTTTCACTTGTTTTTTGACTACAGAAAAATACTAAGGCAATTTTTCTGTTGCAAAGAACTCAGGAAAAGGTCAGAATGTTTCTGAAATCATGGATTTCTATTCAAAACCCCTTTGAGTTTATCCTAGCAGTGCTGATACTGAGCAGTACCCTGCAGCACCCTTAAAAACATTTTCTGGTTCAGAATCACAGCCCTAAAACATGGCATTTGACAAGCCAATATTCCCCTCAGTAAAACAGAACAAGGGAAGACCAAAGTTCACTTAGTCCAGTTCAATGGGAGTCTTTTCCAAAAAACCTCCCTGCTCTTGCAGATTTAAAAAAATGCTACTGCTGGCATTTGAGGCATTAACTCTGTACACCTGAATGTGGTCTCCTCTACAAACAGCCACACCTTATTTTGAAGTTCAAGAGGAAAGCATTAAACATACACTCAAGAATTTAAAACAAACAAAAAACAAGACTAAGATGGTATGTCACACCACCTTTAAGAAGAAAACATGATGCCAGGTAGATTCTCTAGCAGTATTACTTTCTTGCTTCACCTTCCACACTCTAACCCAACTCAAATCGAAACCTTGTGTTTCATTCTTGCATATGGGAACTGTAATAGTGGAAGGTGAAGCTAATCCCTGGATTCCCTGTGTAAGAGAGCAAATTGATTTCTGAAAGCAGAAAAGGATTTTCATTAAGCAACCACAGGAAATAGAGGTTCAGTGAAAAATCCCCTACCTGTTTGGCTGGAAGGAGATTTTGTCATAGCCTGTGATCTCACACAGATCTCTCTCAAGCTCCCTGAAAAGTTTCTGGTACCCCTGAGCCTGATCTAGAGGCACAAAGGGATGGATGTTGGCAAACTCTTTCCAAGTGATAGGCTTAAAAAAACCACACAAAAGACAGGTATTATGCTGTAATAAGAGATTTGAGTAAATGAAGAGTTTTGTCTTTTCTGAAGAGAAAAGGGTTAATCCTGACTGAAAAAGTACTTAAACCCCTGAGTAATGACTGTTCCTGTAATTAACCAACTTTAGAGTCTCATTAAGTAATGGCAATGTGTCTTACTCCTGAATCTTTATGAAGAAAAGCCACTGCGCTTGAACCAGTAACTTGGGCCACTTCTTATAGCAGCGAGTACCTGTCCTTAGCTTTGATTTGTATTTCTGGAGAAAAACTTCAAAAGCTGTTTTTATTATTACACTTCCTAAAAGTCTTCAATTTCATGCAGTTATTGTTCAAGTTCCCTCTTTCTGCAAAACAGCAATTGGAACAAACTATCAATTTTTTAAATGAATTGTGTTTAAAGAAAACCCCAAAAACTAATTGAAAATGTGACTTTATTGTGCTGGGCACTCTTCAGACAGAATGGTATCTAGTCTGTGCCTCAGATAGCCTACATTCTGAATAGACACATCAGGCACAAATGGAAGAAAATGGGAAAAAAGAAAGTAACCTAACCAATAGTGACAAACATGTTAAGTCTATAAATATTTGTTGTGTTAGAAGAAAAACTTGAATGGAAGAAAGGAACAGGGGAGAATATATTGTAGGAAGAGAGGACGACTGAAGATGTGTAAATAGAATAAAAGGGAAAGGGCTAGAATGAGGTTGGGGTGAAAAATGGCCTGTGGGCAGAGAAAGTGAAAGTGCTTAAATTTAAAGTGCTATACAGCTAATCCACTACAATGGTCTGATCTGCCCACTCTGTGAAGGCTGTTTTAAACCATGAATTAAGCCTGTTTAAACTTACCTAAGTTTAGCTCCACTATGCTGGTACAGGACCAGACAAATGAAAGTTATATAAATTCAGCTGACTCAAGTCTCTGAATGGGAAGTTTGAGCTGTTTATTTTTTTAGAACAGTTTACTATTGTCTGACTTCGGCCCAGGGCGGAAAAACTGAAGCAAACAGCCCATCTGTACAGAGTTGACTGAGAATCACAAAAAGTTCCTACTATGGCTTTTGGCTTCAAATGAAAGCGGGGCTGTGCCAACCTTCAAATGTTTTGAAATCCCACCCTAGGACATTAACCAGATAAGGATCTTTAGATTAAACTAGTCAGTATTTATTTATGGTACTAGAGGGTATTTTTGCTATCTTCCTCAACCAACTAATCAATCATGTGGCTCAAATTGTAGGCGTCAAAAACAAGGCATAATTCTCTCAGATAAACTTACAATAAGTTCAGATGAACTATTAAGCTTCATTGTACAGGACCCCTAAAAAAAACCACAAAAAAATCAGTTATTATTCACTCAAAAAAAACCCCCTAGTAATTACCTAATTTTTATCTTTTAGTAAGTACCTACCAAAGGAATCATGCTGTGAACGAGGGAAATATCCTTGTTTTCTAATCTCTTCATATATCGGACAATATTTGTTTCGGAGTGATAGCTGGAAGACAAAAAATGTCATGTTAGCAGATAAACTTAGCCAGCTGATCTGTACTAGAAGGGAGTCAATGAATAAGAGTGGATATTTTTTACCTTTAATTTTCATCCATATATTATAAATGATGCACTTCTGTCCACACCAGCATTAACTATGTCAATTCTATAATGATTATGTCAAATTCAATGCGTACAAAATGTAAATGTTCTATTAAGTCTTCTGACAGTAAGTTCAAAAACAAAAAAAATGCGGTTGTTTGGTCAACAGCTAAGATGACAAGTTTGGTCTGAAAATATGCATACTACAAATATTGTGTTCAACACAGAACAAGAAAGTTACAACCAACTCAAAAGCTGTTTTAAAAGGAAATATAACTGACTGAGAATACATGTTTGGCATGCAAATTAACAAAGACATTAGATATAAGTAGAGATGCACCGATATATCAGTGCCATATCGGATTGGCACTGAAGAAAGGAAAATTAACGTTATTGGCTATTGGCTTTTTTTGGCCAGCACAGCCAATAATGTACAGATAAATATAGTAAGTCTTCTGGCCGGGGCCCCCAAACACTACATGTATGCGCATGGCCGTATGCATGCACCGGCCAGTAATGCAGCCAGGCAGCATGGAGAGCAGTGCTCTGTAGGTAAGTCAGGGGCAGGAGGGCAGATTGAGGACCTCACAATCAGGGAGCGAGGGAGTGTGGCAGGGGCAGGGCAGTGAATGGGACCCCAGGGAAGCGGGATGGAGCCGTGGGCAGCTTGTCCAGGGGATCAGCGTCCCACCACTTAAAAATAGTGGTGGCGACACTTGAACTAAAAGCTCATCGAACGCCACCACCACCATTTTTAAGTGCCGTGACACTTTTAACTAGAGCGGAGCCAAGTAGGGTGAGGGAGGAGGCAGGCTGCCCACTGTGGGCAAGGGGCTCTTTGCTCTGCTGCCTTTGACCCGGGAGCTGCGTGCTGGCTATATGTTCCCTGCCTGTCTGGCGGCAGTGGCAGCGGTGAGCTGTGCCTCCAGCTGCTGGGCAGCAGACATGGCATGGTCAGCACGTGGCTTCCAAGGCAAAGGCAGCAGGGTGAAGAGCCCGAAGCCCGCAGCAGGCAGCCCACCTCCGCCTTCACCCCACTCGGTTCTGCTCTGGGTAAAAGCATCCCAGTACTTCAAAATACGAGCTGCGGTGCTTGAACTAAAGCTCATTTCGGTGAGCTTTAGTTCAAGTGCCCACACCGCCATTTTTAAGCACTGGGACGCTGATCCCCTGGACAAGCCACTTGCAACTCCATCCTGCTCCGTGTCCCAGCGAACCATTTGCTGACCTGCCCCTGCCTCACTGTGGGGGCCTTGATCCCCCACGCCCTTCCCCTAAACAGACTTACCTGCAGGGCACTGTTCTCCACACTGCCCAGCTGCATTCCTGTAAATTGGTTATTGGATCAGTATCAGCTGATATGCCTGGTGAGTAATTGGCTATCAGTATCAGCCAGGAAAATCTTTATTGGTTCACCCCTAGATATAAGCAAGTTTAAATGCTAAGACTCAAATTTTAGTTCACCTAAAGATGTTTCAGGTGTTACTTATGTACCTAAACGTATCAGAGTTAAAGGCAGTTTGGGCATTTATGTGGTTTTCAGATCCCATATCCTGGCTTGACTTGCCTTTCTGGGCATGCTTAGAGAAGGGACCTACCAGGGCTCCATATGCTCTGTTGCAATCATATTCTGCTAGGGTAGGTATGCAAAGAGCCAGGCAGGCTGACAGACAGTAGAGGACCCTCCTGCCTCTTAGCCCAGTAGCTCACTGGTGTCTATTAAATGCAAAATGTAGGAAAACTATTAGGCAGGAACAGAGACCAAAATGCAGAGGCCCTTCTCTGGGACAAAAATGTATTTTATGCAGGTCTCTTCAAGCCAGGTAAATGACACTCAGATACCTGTAGATAAACAGAATTTGGGCCCAAGGTGACAGATCCTACTAACTTGAAGGGAGAGGGGAGAGGGAAATATACATCAAAAACCTATGAAAATGCCAAGTCTGCACTAACAGTACTTTCACAAACCTGTTGAATACTTGATGCATCAGGAATTTGGAAGTCCTCTTAAAAGCAGTGCCCATAATACCCCTTGTTTCTTCTCCCATACCCTCAGCAACCAATTCCTTTGGCAAGTAGAGAAATAGGAAGAGATCAGTAAGTCATCACAGAAGAAAACATTTCTTCTGAGAAAGAAACACAACTTATCTATGAGCATTAACTGCAATACACAGCAAGGTTACTCTCTCTATTGACATTCAGTTTTCAAGGGCACCTATACATAAGCAGCAAGGCTGTTCCAACACACTGTAATTACAGCGTGTTGGAGCAAGCGCAATTAATTGAGGTTGATAGAATGTGGTAATTACTGCACTCCAGCAAACACTTTACAAGCTTGAGTTAAAGTGACCCTGCCACCATTTTTAATAACGGCACTGATACACAAGGCGCTCTGGGCACTTTGGAGCATGTGCATAAATGCCCTAGGTTCTTTATTAGTACACAAGCTTGTAAGCATCCAGTACACTAATAACACCCCATAATTAAATATCAATACAACTCTCATTAATCCATATTTGGGTGCGAGGTGGTGTACTTTGGGCGGTCACTGGATGAGCATTACCTAATCACCAAGTTCCTAACCATAAATAATAAATAATCAAGGCTGAGCCTGCAATTAATAGGCATATGCAGAGAAAAGTTTATTCACTGACATCCTTAGCATTAACTCACTGATCTCTCAAAGAGCAGTTCTATAATTGCAATCGTCAATCTAACAAATATGCTCATCCTGTAACATACGCACTGCTGTTCCAAAAAGATGAGCGAGTAGGATTTATTATTATTAAAATTCTTGAATCACTTGAATCCAATTTAACATGGTTTTGTAATTAACTGACACAGATTATGTTTAGCTAAATATTCTTGAAAGACTGATATTCTACTTACAGCTGAAGATTCACAGCCAAAGATCCATAATAAATCATCTAGGTCTTTCTCAGTTACGGTTTCATCAAGTGAGACTCCAAGCTACAGACAAAAACCACAGCAGTTACTCAAAAGCCACAGACAGGTGTTCATTTCTACTGATAAGAACTTCTCTAAAATTTTTGCATTTTAGCCTCCTGGCTGACAAGCTAGATTGTTGAGCTGCTCTCTGGGCTACTCCCACCCTTTGGGTAGCCCATAACTTAGCAGCCTATCCTCTCCCTATCTGCCTGGAAGGTGGCAGGATGTCAATAGGTAACTCCCAGGCTTTTAAATCACTCCTGGTACTGTTGATGTGAGCAACACACAAGACAATTTAAAACTGGGGTGCAGTGACCCAGGCTCTGGGAGGTTCTTCCTAAGCCTGGGTCCCAGCCCCACGGGCTTCTCATTGCTGCCAGCACCATTTACTGGCAGTCCATTATCTGGGAAAAAGATGGGAAGCAGTGTCCAAGCAAAATGGGGCAAAGCCTCTCAACCATTCCCAGACCATAAAGTCTCTGGTCTGGGGAAGAAAGAGGAGCATTATCCTGCTTCTCCCCCTCCCTTCCTGGGCCAGACCAGAAAGGGAGAATACAGGTGTCCATTATTGAGAGAGAGTTCCTCTCGCAAGGGAGATCTTCCAGGTTGACACCTGAAAGTTATTTCCCCTGGGAGAAATTGAATGAATGCTTGTACGCTCATAGTTTATACTGTGATAGCAGTGATTCTTCTGGTAGAAATGTAAACACCTGTATATGGCCAAAGTTCCCAAATCCAGGAATTGCGTTACATTTGTCCTGGTCAAAACCACAACATAAAATACAAATTCTTCTAGAGGTGCACCAATACATCAGTCCGATATTGGATGAGCACCGATATAAAGAAATTTGACTGTATTGGAAATTGGCCTGATGTGGCCGATAATTTGGCCAATAAATGCCCCTGCATGAGCGCAGCCACAATGCAGCATGCAGGCAGCGATGAGCACAGCCCGACAGCTTGGAAAGCTGCATGCAGCTGGTAAGTCTCTTGGGGGGGGGGCATAGGGAGACAGATCAATGTCCCTTTCACTGAGGGAGGGAGTAGGAGTGTGGCTGGGGCTGCCCAGCCAGGGCAGGGCAGGCATGGGAGGGAGCCACAGCTCGTCCGGGTGCCACAGGGGAGCCGCTCATTCACTTGTCCGTTGGCTCCCACCACTCATCAGGGAGGGCATGGGGGTGGGGGGGCCAGCGTGTGCCCCCAGATCTGCATAGGGCAGCGCTGGGAAGGGACTACAGTGAAATTTGGGGTGGCTGCAGCCCCCCTCCCAGCACTGCTACCCACCATGAGTACAGCTTGCCCTGTCCCACCCCCCACAGATCCAAAGGCACACATCCCCCCCTGCCCCTCACTGCAGAGGGCATTGACCTCCCACCTGCCATGTCCCTTCCCTCCCCCACTCCCCTTCCACCACACAGGACTTACCAGCTTCAGGCAGCTGTATCGGAAATCAGATTGGTATTGGCCAATATGCTTCCTTAATCGGCTATCCATATTGGCCCCCAAAATATCTACTGGTGCACCCCAACTTTCTCTTCATTATACGTAAGTGACCCATTAAGATGTTATGTTCACAACTTCTCATTCCTAAACCTTCAATTAAAGTCAAAATACCCCCATCTGATATCATCTCATTCCTGTGTCATCCAAGCTGCACATCATGATTTCAGTGCTCAAGGCTGCTATCCAAAGTCTGCAATCCATTTCTGGAATTCAATTCCATTATTACTATGCAATTCTTACATATTTTCTGTGTTACAGTGGGGACAGAACTTCATTAGGATCTCATTAAAGCTTAGATGTCTACAGAACACGTCCAGTGATGTGCATGTTCTGTTCATTAGGCTTAAACACTGCAGCACACCCATTCCCTCCCTTAATTTATACCTACAATGGTATTTCAAGTGTGTTACAGATTTTAATGGTCTATACAGAGTAGTCCTTAATGAGTGGCAAGTTGCCAGTATAACTCACTAAGTCAAACACACAGTAGTGGAAAGAAGTGAAGTGATACAGGAAGCTTAACATTTTCGGAAATGTAATATTCAATATGCAGCCAAGCAAAGTTATAACCGCTTTTAAAAATAATTTAAAAGATACTAGTAAGTGATGCATCACATCTTGCCATTAAGAAACCTTCAAAAGCATTTTTCCTTCATCAACCACAATGCTTAATGAGCAAAAAACATGAAAATTTTCCTGCAACATGTTAAGCATTTAGGGAATAGCGTCCATAACTTACTGTGCTATCACCATAAATTCGTAAGTTTATCTGCCGCTGAGCTGCCTTGTCCAAGACTTCCTTGACCGCACATCCACATGTGATCTTCAAGGTATCAAAAAACAGCTCATGATGCAGTTTGTGGCCTGCTCGCTTGAGACCTAAGAAAATAATGTTATTTCTCTCCATCTCATAAGTATATCTGCCTCTTGTTAAGGTACCTATTTTAGCAGAGACTTTCAGTTTAATAGCGTGATAGTGACGTCTAGGAATATTTCTAGCGAAGTGCCTCTGTGCATTAACATAGGGTTCATTTCTGAACCCTATGTTAATGCACACAGAATCTAATGTCTAATGGAAAGCTTTCTGAATAAAACTTTATTAAATTCAGTGTCATGTAGGCAGATCATACGTGATGGAGAAAAAAAAATCTGCTCAAATTTAGACAATATTTATATACAAATATACAATACCTAAGACTTGTTGAAACTGTGGGAAAACTCTATTAAGCTTGTTGACTTCTGTCTTAAGCCATAACTTTCACAGACGGATTAATACATTCAAGTTTATATTTACATGTTGCAGCCTTACTGTAATACATACCATATTTATTTGAATCCAAGATGTGGCTTTTTCTCCATTTAAAATGTGTGGGGGGGGGACCACTTCTCTTGGATATCAAGACAAGCCAGAGGGGCAGGGGGTTGATGTGGCCCTGGCCCCAGCATCAGAACTGCTGCCCATCCCCACAACTGCTTGCTTACGCTCTGTGGCAGCAGGGGGAGAAGCAGGCAATTGGCAGGGAGCAAGGGATAGGTGGCACTCCACTCCTGCTGCTTGCCCAGCTGCAGGGGGGGCAGAAATTTAATACAACCTCCCAATAATTAAGAGTCTCTACATGGAAAACTATAACAAATTTATAAATTTTCCATATGTAGATCTAATTATTGGGGAGGTTATCTTAAATTCACAGTTGTCTTGGATTTGGGTAAATATAGCATATTTATATTTGTACACAAATCCAGGCAAATTGCCAATAGACAGTACTTCAATACACACAGTCTTGGTAGCATTCAATTTTTATCAGTTGATAAACATCAGTTCCATTTCACACTCACAGAGCAATGAAAAATATTTACATTGTTAATAATCAAAATTTATAGAAAGGGGACATAAGAAAAATGATGACTGATGGGGTCTGTGATGACAGGGGGAGCAGTCCTACAGAACAACACTGGCTGTAGTTTGGACTTCA
>NW_017729024.1:118922608-118932054 GCF_001723915.1 Gavialis gangeticus | reverse complement strand
TCACACTCACAGAGCAATGAAAAATATTTACATTGTTAATAATCAAAATTTATAGAAAGGGGACATAAGAAAAATGATGACTGATGGGGTCTGTGATGACAGGGGGAGCAGTCCTACAGAACAACACTGGCTGCAGTTTGGACTTCAACTCCCAGAAACCCCACAGAACTGGGAACAAAGGAAGAGGAAGAGATAAAGTGGACAAGGGAGGTACAGGCAAGCAGAGCTGGGACTAATGGCAGCTCTGCTGCTCAGCTAGTGGCAGTTCTACAGTAGTTATGTTTGCCATTAATAAATTGTCTGGCCTCCACACCTCTAATTTCATGCAGTCCTGAAAATTCAAAATCTATAAAAATATTAATAAATGCTCAGAAATAATAAACGTTGATATTATATGTCAAAGTTATATACAGCTATTTTAATATATACAGAAAAAGCTATGTTATCTGGCACTTGATTAACCGGCATGCTGATCCACGTGGCAAAAGCAAAACTGGAAGTCCCACTTCCGATTTCACCAAGTCCCACTTTGGCCGACTTTGGACCGTGGCCTTGGGCAAAACAGCCTGTGCGGGGGCCCCCATTCCTGTCCCCCTGGACACTAACGCCAGGGAGGGGCAGTGGCGCACCGGACACGACAGAAGGGGCAGTGGCCCAAGCGGGCAAAGACTCCTGTTCACGCGTCTCAGGTAACCAGAGTATTTAGTTATCCGGCACCCCCCATTCCCCATGGGTGACAGATAACAGCTTTTGCTGTATATTAAAAAAAAAAAAAAATTGAATTCTGCCAAGCTTACATATACAGTATTCAATTCACAGACCAGGCAAATAATAGGAAGGCAAAATTCTGAAAAAATTCTACAGAAACTGCCAAATTCCATATAGATTTCTATTTCTGAGTCAGTATGATTTAGTTACTAATAGAAGGGATGGATAGCTAGAAACCAGGAGATTTAATTCTGCCGATGACTGCTCTTGTGTGGAAATTAGAAGTACTGTGCTTGCATTTTCAAATCTGAAATAGGCAGATAATAGTTCTAGATGTATCGTTATAAAACAGGTAAATATTGTTAGAACTGGTTAATATTTGTATACAAACATGTTTCATAAATTATTCCTAAGGCAGAGTAACTTAGAAAATTTCGATTTTTTTAGCTACTTAAAATGCTTGAGTAACAAAAAAAAAGGAAGGGTAGAATTTTTAACAAGATATAATGAATTAAACTCCACCCTATTGCAACTGTTAAATACTCACCTTCAGCCAAGATTAGTGTGGCATTATGCACCCTTCTTGCAAGGTGCTTTAATCCATTAGAACCATGATAGACTCCAAACATGGCAGCCATGTTAGCCAGAAGTGCCTAAAAATGTCAAATATTTTAGTAAGTCACAAAAAGTATATAGTACCCTGGTATGTAAAAAAGTGCCTCTCATCCCAAGGCATAAAACCACAATAAAATATAGCAGCTATAACCAATAAAAAATTTTAATGTTTAACTATATTAAATTCTAAGTAGTTTACAAAATCAAGATGAAAAAGACAAGCATCTCTAACTAAATTATGCACTCATAAAATGTAAAAACAGCGCCAATTATGACTTCAAGGTCTCTGGAAGCTTGTGTGTCATGATTAGAGTAGCTGAGAACTGCAAATAACTATGCCTCGAGATTTCAACCCAGGAATATAATTTATCATAATACTTTGACATCAACATAGCTATTTTATAGGCGTAATAATTTAATACATGTTTTATGCATCAAAAAAGTTTAAGTCCACAAAATACTACTTAACTTCTTGAAAATACAAAATTAAAAAAAAATGAGTTTTTCAGTTTGACATGGCAATTTGGAGGGCTAGAATTCCAACAGTCTTGCAGAACAGGAACATTTAATTCATAAAGAACTGCAGCATTGACTGATTTACCATAAGGTGGATGATGCTTTAGGACGGCAAGACTAGTGTTTTAATATTTATTTTTAAATTTGAAAATGATCTTTTCCAAGAAAAAATTCACTGCATAAAAAAAATATATGTACCTCACTTTTCTAATAAAAATACTGCTTATAAACAGTTTGGATAAAATACATTCCTAAACAGCCATCTTGTTCCTATACTGTAACTGTGTACTTGCAAGCATTAGAGTACATAATTACAGTCACCTGTGCTGTACAGATGTTGCTGGTAGCCTTATCCCTCCTGATATGCTGCTCTCGTGTTTGCAGTGCAAGCCGATATACTTCCTTTCCATTTGCATCTCTGAAACATGCAAGAAAACATGACTTTGGTTAGGTTAAACTGGCATTAATTAAGCTCCTTTGTTTAGTCTGCTAACTTGATGTGAACTGGTGAACACATTTGGGGTCAAAGAGGCTGGCATAAACAGCTAAGGTTTATAAAGCAAGCAGCACACCAAACTTTAACGTATCCCCAAACAGAAATTCAGGCTAAAATAACAATCACTATTGTATTTCCTTGTAAACTAAGAACAAAGGAAATCAGGAGCTTATTTCCTTAACACTGCATGCCCAAATGACATGTACCATGACTGAGAGACTGGTTCCAGAAAGTCAGCTAAAACTTTTTAATTTTTATCCAAATCATACTTTAATTCCTGGTCACTAAGGAAGGGTAAGAAAGCCCAGAAGTTTTCTTAACCTTGAATTATTAGTATTACCTTTATAAGGACTGGAATGCTGTTGCAGTCATGATGGTTCAAGTGACATGCAAAAATCAAGGGTTTGTGTTTTGGAGGTTTTTTGGTTTGGTTTTTTTAGGTGATATCTTTTATCAGACCAACTACAGCAAAAGCTCTGTTATCCAGCACCCATGGAGAATGGTGGGGGTGCTGGACAACCAAATATGCTGGTTACCCGAGAGGCGTCTTTGCCTAGTTGGGCACAGACACCCCTCCCGCCGCATCCGGTGCATCAGTGTGCACAGGCACTGAGCCACCTCTCCCCGGCATGCAGGCTGCTTTGCCCCGGGCCATGGCCCAAAGTGGGACTTGGCAAAACTGGTTCTGGTTTTGCTTTTGCCGCGCTGACCAGTGTCGACCAGCATGCCAGTTAATAGAGCATGCTGGTTAATGAAGTGCCAGATAACACAGCTTTTACTGTATATAATTGGGACAGGTCTTAGATAAGCTTTCAGGAACAGAATGTCTTTCTTCAGAAACATGCAAAAAGGCACTTTGCACCTGAAAGTTTGGTTTAGGAGTTTTATAAAATGTTAGTCTTCATCACGCAGTGACAAGATAGAACATTCTACTGTTTTTAACCTGAGCAGCCCCAGAGCCAAGGTGCAGAACAGATGCTACAAATGGGGACGCCTCTACATTCATAATACCTGCTGTCTTTAGAAAAGTACTTGAAAGCAGCAGTGTTTACTGCTAGCACAAGTCCTTGCCATCCCATCCCCACAAGCAGATCAACTCCAATTATTTCCTGATGAGCTCCTAATACTTTCAGGTCTTAGGAACTGAAGACAGAAAACATCTAATATTCTTTAGTAAAATGGTTTGCTTCAGAACAAACATGACACAAAGTAACTAGGTTATTCACAAACAATATTTGTTCAACTGCTATGTAGTGTCTAAGACAAAGGCAATTTTCCCCAGCAGCTGCCCTGAGGTTTCTAAGTAGCTTGGCTCTTCATCAACTAAAAGCCCTCTGGCAAATATATGACTACTTGAAGGTCACAGCATAAATTCCCTTTAGGAAATACTGTAGTTTTGAGTGCAGCTTCACATTTTAACAATTTTCTCTTCCATCTTAATTGACACAGTTTTGTGGTGACACTGTGTAAGAAGGAAGACTAAACAGATTTACATGCCTAAGGTGCTATGGCAGCACATGGCTTCAGTACACAAAATTAACATTCTTTCCCATGAGAAATGCAAGACCTCTTAACTGATCATAATTTGAAATGAGTACAATAGGATATGCCGCAGGCCTGATTCACAGTTCTGAAATCTAATGCCAAATGTATTGTTCTTCAGGGAAAGCAAGCCAAGCTAACACTATACTAAAACAAAAATTAAATAGCTTTGCATACAGACTTACTTTACTATTGCTGGGCACATTAATACATTCTATCTTCACAAATTATTTTAGCTTCATATACCTCCATGAATGGTGTTTTCTTTCTAGGTTTCAATCGATATTTATTATATATTTGTATTTTCACCGATTAGATTTCTTGCCACTATTCCAAAACATCTCTACACTAAACTGTGGATTGAAAGGTGAAATTCTATAGGTTTCCTGGCAATCAGTGTAGTCCACTCTAAATTCCTTTTCTGGTACATTAGCAGATACGGAACTTGACAGTGGTAATGAAAACTCTAAAAGGATTCAGTCCAGAAATGTATCTAAATTGCGAAGCTGAAAACTGGACATGTAAATGACCAAATCATCAAAGTGAGCTTTTGTTTTACTAGCAGAAGACACTTCACATTGCATGAGGAAAGTTGTTGTGGCCTAACTTGTTAAAAAAAAAAAAAAAGGAAAAAGATTGACTAAGGTTCCTGTGGAAGAAGCCATTTCATGACAACCATCTTTGATGCTTGTTTCTGAATTCACACTGGAGTAATCTCATTTTCTAATGTCTATATTGTACAATGTAGTATAGTGTAGAGAAATTTGGGGGGGGGGGTATCTAAAAATTTACCTTGTAACTCCCACCATTCTCCCAGGCATCATTCTCACCAAATTTTCTTTAACAGAGAAGAAGGCAGCATGTGGTCCCCCATAACAGAGTGGCACTCCAAACCTCTGGGAGCTGCCCAGAGCAACATCTACCCCAAACTCTCCTGGAGGCCTCAAAACACACAGAGCCAACAGGTCAGTAGCACAGCAGACAAGAGTCTGAAAGGAAAAAAAAAAAACAGCCACAGTTCTAGCCAACTTTTCTGAAAGCAAAATCTTGCATAGGGACCTACTTAAATTGTGTTTTTGTGATTTTCACAGAAACCAAGAAAAACAGTGGTTCCCACAATCGCCATGAAAAATGGCACTTGCCATGATTTCCTGCAGAATCACCTGAAAAAAAAAATGTAGTAAAAATAAGCAGTCCTCATGGCTGCTGCTGCCCAGCCTTGAGGCTGCCAGGTGCTGGTGGCGGATGGCAACCGGTGGAGCAGCATGAAAGGGAGCAGCCAAGATCACAACCATCTCCTTGTCCCTCCTCCTCTGCCACAGCTTCTCCATCAATCAACTGTGTGGGGTGGGACCACATGAAAGGCAGCCCTCTCTGCCACTCAGTGTGAGGGGCAGGGCCTCTTGGTCAAATCAGCAGTGAGGGGCAAGGCTCACATACATAAGTGGCTCTGCACACTATGAGCAGGCCACAAAAATCCCTTTGTCTTGCCCTGATTTAAATAGGTCCCTAATCATGCATAATACTACATAGTATAGAAATTAAGGAAAACAGAATACTCTTTCAAATAATTTTTAGAGAATATAGAAATATAACACTAATATGTCCTCTATAATTCATGTATAATGAGGACACATTACCTGTAATAACACAGGTGCACTGCTTACAGTAATAGCAATTTAATATGGAAATGAAGAATGAGAAAACAAAAAGATAACTAAAACTCAATCTTACTCCACTTTGATGAGCTCTTTCAACAAGCTCAGTGAAGTCTTCTATCTTCCCTTCAGTATCTGGGTACTGAAATAGTACTCCACTGACATCTTTACCATGGAAATCCATTTCATGGGGCAATTTTAGTTCAATAATGACACCAGTATAACTGAAAAACAAAAGATAGGCAAAAGTTGAAGTTATTCAGGTCATTTCCTGCTCTGGAATAATACTTGACAGAATAGTTTGTGGAAGGATTTAAGAAAATTCTTTCGCCCTAAAAGTTAAAGGTTCAAATTTGCTTCAGCCTGCCAAACAGTTAAGGAATGTCATTATTTGGTAATGAACTTTATTATGCAAAAACTAGTATGAGTTCATGTAATTGAAGTCCAAGGAAGCAGATTAAGAGTCCACTGGTAACATAAACATTAGTATTCCCTATAACGAAGTGCCTGACTTTGCAACCTAAATAATATTGTATTAATAGGGATACCGAACTACAAATGTTTAACAGGCATACTTTCACTAAAAATAATTTTGCTAATTAATGTAAAGTCATTTGATAGGCAAGAAAACAACATGAACATTCACAATTAAGTTCTTAGCTCAAATGAATAGAGGCATTGCAAAAATGAAAAGAGGAAAAATTTGTCTTGTTTCTACACATTTAATCTGCATTTAAAAATCTTGAATTACTCCATGGCTGTATATATGGAAGGAAAGATCATTTAAAACAAGCTTACATGCTCACAAATCACTGTATTTGCAAAGCAAGTATAGAAGACTAATGCAATATTGCAAAAGCAAGTGATAGGTTGCTAAAAAGGATACGACTAGCTAAATAGGATACGACTTTGGTGCCAGTTATTGGAAATCACTCTTAGCTCAGCTCCTAAATTGGATATGAATTGAATAAGTATTGCACTGCAAACCTTCTAAAGGTAGACAAATTTAACAACTGTATCAACAGCAAATGATAACAGTTTAAGCTGCTACAATTTAACTTATGGCTGCATGCTCCTATAGTGGATAGAGATGTAGCAAAACTTTGGCAACTTTAACCCTATTTTATTTTGGGGTTCACGTTGCAATGTTCTAACTTGTATCACTACAGGAGCATGCTGACTTAATAGCTGCATTTTAAGAGTTAATGTGCACTCAAACACCAGCTCCCCCTACCCTTTTCAAGTAACTAAATTACGTTTATCCATAACCTAAATTATCCACTCTTACAAGAGAGAAAGTCAGTGACAGAAATTATCTTATTCCTATTCACCAATTAATACCTATTTAACAACTTAGAACATGTCCTACACAGACACAAGAACTAGATGCTTAAAAATATATATATATACATCTACTTTGATCAGTACAGAAGGCTTGTGATGGGACAATATTTAAGGCTGTGCTCGTATTGCACAGTACAAAAAGTAGAGGCCAACATTACTTTGCTCTAGTTTGGACGACTGCTATTGTTTGAGGATGGCATCGGACATCAGCATAAAACTTCCTTCTCT
Source organism: Gavialis gangeticus (assembly GCF_001723915.1). Classification (NCBI taxonomy): domain Eukaryota; kingdom Metazoa; phylum Chordata; order Crocodylia; family Gavialidae; genus Gavialis; species Gavialis gangeticus. The sequence goes on along the minus strand of NW_017729024.1, from coordinate 118,924,947 downwards.
TGTTGTGCCTGTTTAACAAAAACAAAAAAAGAATGTAAATTCTGCAAGTGTGACCTTCTGCATTTGCTAGAGAAAAACATACATCACTGGTAAGTTTTGTGACACTGGAATTAGATAATTGGGTCTTAGTGATATTGACAAAAGAATTCCACCCACCCCTTTCTTAAGAAAAAGACAAAGTACTGTATTTTCTCACATACAATACAAACCTTTCCCCATAAAAGCAGCCTCCAAAAATCAGGATGCATGTATTAAAACAGCTGATTTTAGAAGCACCCTGGCGTTGATTTCCGTTTCAGTGTAGCAGCTATGGTAGTACTATTCAGGCACCTAAAGGGAGTCAGTTGACTAAATGCCTCATTGTTCTGAACTCCACAGGTGTTTAAGACCATCTCTCCTTTTTAATGATCTTGATGCTCCACTAATCAAGCTAAACCAGTCTTAGAGCAATTCTGCTGTCTGCTAGCTGCCCCCGGTCTCTTTCCTTCAATTTCACAGACACAATAGGAAAAGGAAGATGAATCAGCTGAAGATTAGGCTCTGCCCTTACTCTCTGAGCCATAACTCTGCAAAAATCTTTTTTTCTCTTCACTTCGCCTTTTAAAAAACAAAAACATGTGTATTACATTCTGAGGCACACAGTATGTGAGGAAATATAGAATGCTTATACGGTAAAAAAATTAACACAAATAGAAGGCTGCAATGAGCAGTGAACTGACTAGCAAAAAAAAATACCTGCACTGTCTAATACCCATGCATATATGCCTTCCTTCCCCCGCAAAGAAAATGTTTTTCTTAATTTCAAAAGTTGACAGCAATTACAAACAGAATACGAACATGACAATATTCATCCCATTCCTCAGGGCTTTGTCCATCACCAGTTGGGACTGGGAAGGATTTGTTTTTCTGCTCATGTATACTACCAGTTTGGGATTTTTTCGCCTTCCTCTGACACACTGGGAAACTGGTCATAATCAAGGCTGAAGGTTTTAACCTAAGGGGTATTGTTGTTCCTACCAATACTAGACACCTAGAGGTTTAGGCAAAGATTCTTCCAATCAGACTCGCACCAAATCACCAAACTGGAGTTGAGCAGAATTTTTTCCTCTAGGTCAGATGTACACAGACTGTGAGGGTTTCTGCTGTCTTCTGAAGTGTGGGGCATTATCCTTTTCCTAGGACCTTCTGAGCATATATATATATAAACTGCTGCAGTAGCAAGCCTTTAGCAATGCCCTTGTTTCCCCAGCTTTTACCTGTGGCATGTTCTAGCATTCCTGGTGTTTCAGATATTGTTCCATGTGGTTGTGCGTGAGGGTCTGAAACAGTCATATTTATGCTTAAGGTTGCACTTGCCCAAGTGGTGAATTATAGTATTATTTCAACTTTTCTTTTATATTTAGCCTTATTTAACCATTGCTTAAGTTTTTGTATAGCCTCATTATTATTTGAACTTTTCATTTTGCTTGTGCCTGTATTATCAGCTGATCTCGAGTACGCTAATGCAGGCAGCTTATGGCCTTCAGCTCGCTCGTATGATGTTTCTTTTCTTTTTCATCTCCATGAAAAGCTTTTCTAACATAACGTAATAATAGCCTTGTTACTAGCTCAAACTAACTGAACTTGGCACTAGCCGGCTAAATCAGAGGAATAAAATGATTAGATACATTAATGAAAGGTGACAAGAGGAGACCAATGGACAATGCCCAGATTAAGACAAAGGACCAAATTAGGAGGAGGTGTGCATGTGATAGGCCTGTTGAACAAAGGAATATGCTAACAGGATAATATATGGACAGTATGCTGACTGGAGGAAAACCAGTCTGGAAGCAAAGAGTCATCAGAGGAGTGAAGTTAAAGAAAAGCATAAAAGGGGGCAGCAAGAAAGTTAAGTGTGTCTCGTTAACAGACCTTCAACGCCTGTCTGGATTTTGACTGTGCCAGCCATAAAGACTTTCCACTGATGCATCCTCTGCTTTCAGGAACTGACTGGCCACCTTTTCTATTGAGCACAGTTACCACCTGGAAATTGGGTGAGATTATTGTACTAAACGTTTTTTCTCTCTGTATATAGAAACTGCCAAGATAACGTGTTGCATCAATAAAGCTAGACTTTGGTTAAGTCAGCTGTTTGTTTTCATATTTCACACCCATTTAAGGGTTAATTGTGCTTTAACAATCCCTTAGACCTATCTTATATATCTTGACTTCAAAAAAGCCTTCAATCTGGTATCATATGATCACCTCTTGGCGAAACTGGCCAATTGTGGCCTTGGGTCCACCACGATCTGCTGGCTGGGAAATTGGCTCTGTGGTCGGACCCAGAGGGTAGTAATTGA
>NW_017729024.1:118900317-118921994 GCF_001723915.1 Gavialis gangeticus | reverse complement strand
CCATGGGGCTCTTTAGCCTGGAAAAGTTCAGGCTGAGGGGTGATCTGATGGCCACCTATAAGTTTATCAGGGGTGACCACCAGTATCTGGGGGAACGTTTGTTCACCAGAGCGCCCCAAGGGATGATGAGGTCAAATGGTCATAAACTACTACAAGAGCGTTTCAGGCTGGATATAAGGAAGAATTTCTTTACTGTCCAAACCCCCAAGGTCTGGAACAGCCTGCCATTGGAGATGGTTCAAGCATTGAACACCTTCAAAAGCAAATTGGATGCTTATCTTGCTGGCCCCAGCTGACTTCCTGCCCTTTGGGCGGGGGGCTGGACTCAATGATCTTCCAAGGTCCCTTCCAGCCCTAATGTATATGTATATGAAATCTGGCGGGCAGTGGTGCTAACAGCTGGATGACAGATTCCCAGCACCTCTGTAGCAGGCATAAAGTTCAACCACTGAGGAACAGAAGGCTCATTTCCCAGATTGAAAGAAGGGCATTTTGTGCCCCAAAGTTTGTCTAACATCTCAACAAATTGTAAAGCTGGTCCAAAAAGATATACAACCAAACAAATCTTGCTTCTCTTTGAGGGAAAGGCGTGAGTACCACTTCATTTCCTGTAACTTCTGATCTAGGTTTCCATTTTTTTTTTGTCCAGCAGCTTATTAATGGCTTCAGTACTCCAGAAAGCATTTTAGTTAAGAGTAATATATAAAAGGGATCTACATTTAAAATTCTCTGTTCTCACTCGAGAGATTTTGTATTCACTTTGACTGCTAAGTAAAAGCTGAGCAATCTTGTTTTACTAGGATATCTCACTTTTAATAGGAGCATGGATTTCTAAAGAAGGAATGGTATTTGTCAGCTCCAGTTGTAAAACCATATCTATAAATGGAACACACTCAGGTGAAAATGCAAGTGATTTATACAGTGTTCCTACATACCATAAAACCATAAACATCTTACTTGCCCTCACAACTTGAGTAGAGCTCAGGAAACATTGCAAGATAATTCATACTTACTAAATAAACACTAGTTTATATGAATGTAGTGTTTGTTAAGGATGTCAGAGTAACACTCCAGAAGACAAAGCCCTATGCTAGCATAGGTATGGCACAAGATGGATAATACATAGTTCACCCACATGTACTGTTCCATAAAAAGGCCTCAGGCGTGCGTGTTCAACAGACAAAGGGAGTAGTTGAGGTTTAATGTCCATGGTATTCCTGACCCCAAGTAGCTCTTTAGCCATATCTTTGGTACTTTTGCGATACATAAATTTATGCTTTAGGAACTAGACCAACAATTTAAAGCCAAACAATGTTAAGTGACAAAAAACAGCTCAAAAGACATTGATTTTCATTCCTTGGGTATGCTTGGTAATGACCTATCCACAATGACATGGGAGATGGCACATCCTAATTTCAATCCAGTCATCCATCCCCTTCCACATTAGAAAATAAGACAAAACACTGTGCATTAGCTTTGGAATTCCTTCCTGAGTCTTACATTGGCGAATAGTAGAGTTGGTTACCTGTGACATAGTTGCATAGCTTCTGCAGCAGCTGTTCCCTCATCCAGTAAAGATGCATTAGCCACATCCATTCCAGTTATGTCACATACCATAGTCTGGTAGTTTAACAGGCTCTCCAGCCTGCCCTGTGAAACTTCAGGCTGGTAAGGAGTATACTGGGTAACCCTGTTAGATAGATACATTTCATATATCGGGTCATTGACATCTCTTTTCAAAATAATTTAAACACAAGTATGTTTTTTCTACTGAAGTTACATGTACAAAATTTGTATACATGTAAGGGAAATCTATTTCTAATAAAGAAATAAGAAAAACAGGGGTGGAGGGGAGAAGATAAAAATATATAGCAAATACAAATAGAAAAAAGTATTTGGGAAAGTGTTATTCGAGAGACAATAAATATATTTACTGTTATATATTAAGTTATATTTATCTGTTATCTTCAATTTTCTATATAGCAGGTTAAATGTTTTCCCATAAACACCAGTGGTAGAATTAATCTTGGTGTAATTTCTCAAATACATAACCTAACTGTGCTTGGAGCAAATTCAGTGCAATACTTTCAGCCATTTCTACCTTGAGATGATGTACTGAAAGGAGTGGCAAAGGGGGAAACACTTCAACCATATATTAGGGTCAGAAGTCGTACGGCAGTTTAATTCAGAGACACCTGAAGTTGATGGTCCAACATTGACTGTTTTCATAGACCCTGAAATACTGGTATAATTTTAAAGTTCAATCATTTTAACTTGGAAAAAAAAGTATGAATACACCCTGAAGTTCTGCTGTTTAATTTTCCAGGTTTCTGCAGGGGTTCCAAACACTAGAGTACAATTTGAAGAAATGTAGTCTTCTAGCAAATTGAAAATACACACAAGAAACTGGTTTCTAACCGTCTTGCTTTCATATCAAGGTGTTTGTAAGCACTTTGGAAGGTCTTCTCTTCTAACTTTTTAAAGACAGGAAATTCCATGCAATAACTGTCTTACTACAGGGAAGGGAGGGGGGAGAATTTAAAAGCTCAGACTTAATTCTAATTCCTTAAAACACTCTCCTGACTTCAAATTTGTAAGAGTACAATATAAATCATGGCAGGGACTATGCATGTAGTTGACAAACATATGACCTGAAACTCACTTATACATATAGAGGCATTGTGGTCTGGTCAAGGCCCCTTTTCTGTCAGTTCACTACCAAGAGCTCTGATATTGGCCACTGGGGACATTTTTACATGTGCTCCAAAAGCTGCTCTAATGAAAGTACCTGGAGTATCTCATGTATCGGCATCGAACAAGCTCGCTAAACGAGCTTTAACTAAACTGCCCACTGCCAATTTGCAGCACAGCAACGCTGATACACAAGACATAGAAGCTAAGTGGAGCACAGTAATTACCAGCAGACTCAATTATAGCGCATCACAGCAGACTCCCAGCTTGTGTATAGGTACCCTGGATGCATATACAGTGAGCTTTCTGCCACCACTGCACACCTCTTTTCACTGCCCTGGATCCACTAATTATTTGTGTGTCCATGAGACCTGAAGAAAAGTGCCTTGTGCCCAAAAGCTTGGCTAAATTATTCCTGTGCCATTGATCCATTAAAAGATACCCTCCCTCTGTTTATGCATTGCATGGGGAGCAGGGAGGGGAAGAATGCAAGTGAGATTTCATATATTAGGTTACATCAAAATAATCAAACTTGAAAATTTGATCTCTACATCTCCATGATCCTTAAAAAATGGACAAGTTTAAGAAAAATCAAGTTAAGTTTCACAGTTCAGGATTTGAGTGGATCCAGACTTCATACTCCAAAAGGAATATGTACCAAGATTGAGGCTCTTTCCCAAAAGAGAAAGAACAAAGCAGAATTCCTGAGAATTCTGTTATAAGGTGTTACTGACGACAGAATCTGTATGGGAAAAGAAAAAAAAAAATACAGGCCTCCGTATGTAAAACGGGAAAAAGACACAGCTATTGTACAATTTTCCCTTTTGTAGTAAAATCCTGTGAAAGTCAATATTGCTGGTATCCTTTCCCCAAAAACTCAAGAATGAACAAACTAGCTGAAAAAGACATTTTTAAACTAAAAGTATATCAAAATATTACTTCTGATGTAAGCTTAAGTTAAAAAGAAGCCAGGGAGAAATCTAGTTCTGTTTGGTTTTCACAGTTGTTTAAGCAGAGGTTCAGGAAAAGATTCCAGATAACATTTGTTTGTCCCTCCCAGTAAGGTATGGTTTCAGGGACAGGTAAGACATTACGCAAGAGAGAAATCTTGCTGTCCTGAACGGAGTACTCCCTTTCCCATATCTCCAGAAGATATTAAAGGTATTAAATGTACAGATAAATGAAATAAAGGAGTTGCAGTGAAAGATTAAGTATATGCAGCTCTACCTGGATAAGACTTTGCTTTCCTTTTTCTGTTATGAAGTTGTTGCAAAACAGCACTCAAACCACTTCTACATCTAGAATGTTTTCTGCCAAGTTTTCAGCGCGACACAAACTTGCTTCATTACAGACAAAGCCTGTGTTGTGCTTTTCAGCAAGAAATGTCTACTCTTAGGGCTCTCCATAGCAACGCCAATTCTGCCCCCTACCGGCAGGTCACTGCAGCCTTATTATAGAACTGAGCATTACTACTGATATATTTTAGTGATTTGTGTTATGCCTTCAAATTTAAAAAAAATAAAAGTAAAATAATAGAGACTAGTAGGGGAAGGAACCCAAACAGTTCTACAATACATTATTGCAAACACTTTTTCTATTCCAACATTAAAAGCTTATTTTAATAATAATAAAAAATAACAATTATGAAAGCTAGTTCACACGGACAGATGACTAGATGCTGCCAAAATAAGCCCTGAATTTTAACAATTTTAATTAGTCGCCATCACTTCAAATTACACGGCTGTTTATTTTGTCACACTTAGGTCTGAAGTTCTCTAAAAACTTTTGTATTATTAATGTACTACCCGTTAAACATTTTTGGAACAAACTTTTATATAAACTAGTTCTCCGACAGCAGGTGAAATTGGGTTCCTAGTTAAAAAGTTTTACCCTTTTTCCAAGGGGTTTGTCTCAAGTTATTTGACTTGCAGCCCCTTTAATAATCAAATGAAAAAAAAAATCAGCACAGTGGCAAGCAAGACAAACCGCCTTTTATCCAAATCAAGCAAAGGAAAACATACAGTCCATACTGAGAACCTTTTCTGACAAAAGGGAATTTCTACAAGTAAACATTCCCAAAGGAAATGACACAGTCAAGAAGCATCCATAAGTGGCAAGGTACTTCCTTACTTAAAATATGCAAAAATTATCTAAAGCTTTCAGGGATTCAGTATTTTTCCCATGGTCTTTTACTAATTTTTCTGTAAGTCAAACACCTACAAAAAATAGGGAGGGAGACATTTTCTTCCTTTAACTGTCTATTTTTTGTCACATGTTTTAGTGTTCATCTTTAATACATCTGTGTAAACATAAGCCCTTTAAGACATTAACTGATGTTTTGAAGTACATTATAAACCATGTACAGCAAGGAACAAGCTTAAAAACTGTGAAGTAAGAGTAATAATCTCCGAATCAGGGCAGGCAGGCATTATCACAGCAAGCAGTATCTAGGAAACCCATGCTTTTAGCCAAAGCCTGGGCTAGTGACCAAGAGAACTGGATTAGAAAGCAGCAGAGGTCTGAATGTTTCAAGGCTGTGTGCATATTATAATTGCTAACGTTGAAAACAACAAAATAGAGGTCTTATTTTGGAATTCTTAAGCTAACTGTCATCACCTCCTAGTACTAAAGCTAACTCTAGACTCTGCTTCAAACTACATCTCTGGTAGAAAATATCAACAGACTGGCAGCTCCCATAAAAATATAAAAAGCTTCATTATCTATTCTAAAAAGATACTCAATTAACTGTATTTTTTGTAAAATTAATTGTATTTTCTGAGTATATGTATATGCTTAACTGAAGAAGTATTTATTTCCACTGCATAGGAACATATTTTGAGCAGCCATTCAGTGCTTTTTTTTATTATTTTTTAACCTTTAGGAGGCACACTGAATTATGCAGCATTTGTACAGTTCCTTCAAAGCCTATTTTTCTTTTGGTTCTTCTAGTCACGTCTGATTGTTTTCTGCTGTTTCATCATATTAACTTTTCAAGAGACCTCAACGCTGACAAACCAGTATAGCGCTGGTACATTTCATATGCCCAAGAATTATAGGTATTTAGAATTTATTCCATTATAATGATTGAGGTACTGGTAAGCTTCCAAATTGCTTTAAAATTGCAAATATCAGTAAAACATTGTGTTCAACCAATACATATGCATATACAGGTATCAGTTGAACACAATGTTTTATTGATATCTTTATAAGATATCAATAAAATGACCCTCATGACCCAGGAATCACTACATATACAGTGGTGCTTCATTTTAATTCTACAAAAACATGGATTTGGGGGGGGGTTAAATAAAAAAATTTAGATTTTTTATAACAGAATTTTGGATTTTTTAACAGAGAAAACCAGGATCCCTCATGAGTATCAGTGTTCAAGTAACTGTTGTTATTATTATTTAAAAGCTTGTAAATTAAATACCTACATACCTAGAAGGGCTGTAAAATGTGAGGAATTTAAAAAATATATTCTAGCCACGCTTTTTCAGGCAGCCATTGTGATTAGATCATACTGAGTTCAAATTTTACACACACACATTTGTGGACTAGCAAAATGCTTTCAGTAAGCTTTTCCAAACTACAAACAAAATAAATTGGATTGCCTGCATTAAACAATAATTTTTACTATATCTCATATTATATTATGACATAATGTGCACACTCCCTATGGTTGCTGTCAACATGCAGAGTTAACATATAGCATTGTCTCTTTCCCCCACAAAATAAGCTTTTTTAAACAAGTCACCCATACTATCATGTCCACTTCGCAATAACACTTTCAAAATCATAAATAGACCTAGAAGCCCAGTTCCCTCTGAAACTCAGTGGCATTAAAACCTTATATATATTTTTAACCCATGTTGCTCTTGGGTGTTTTTCCTAAGGAGTATGCATTCTACCTTTATCCCCATTTTTTCTTATTTTAGTCCTTCATCATGTCCAATCAATGCAACTTATAGTAAAAAATGTACAAAACTTAAGACTATTTCACTCACACTGCACAAGATAAACAGTGAATAAAAAACTGATAAGACAAGGTGGACAAATATCAATGATTTTTTTAAAAATGGATTTATTTAAATCAGATTTTTTTATTTAATCACATTTTTTATTTTTTTAAAGATGTTTTTAAAAAAGCAAACTTATATAAAGATGGCTTTAATTTAAGATATGTTAAAGCTCAAAAATATCATCATGGAATAGGGATTATCATTTTTAATTATATACTATTTGAGACAGTATATTACTGTAACCATTTTAGAAGTTCTATAAATAGGTTACAGCAGGCCATGGCTATATTAGGGACCCAATTTTATGATTCCCAGAGACTTCGCTATAGATTAGTAAAGATTAAAGAAAATCACTCTACCCAATGAGAGTCAGTGCTCAGTCTAGAAGATCCCATTAAGAATCTCTGTGGAAAAATAGTTTCAGTTCTCAAACTGTTGATTTGTATCTCCAGAGATCATAGCCAGACAAGGTTCTTTGGGTAGATGTGTGGTATCTTTTATTAAATCAATTACATAGTTCGAAAACTTGTTCTTTGCAAGCTTTAGGTCACAAATGCCCTTCTTCAGGCATACGGAAAGTATGTTGTCTCCAGAGATAACATCCTTGTTAACAGCAGCATATGGAGATGAGAGATAACAGACTTGATTACCCACCCATCAGCCCTACAGTCTCTCTGCACGTTTGTGTACACAGTTTCATAGTAACTTAGTTTCATAGTAGCTAGGGTCAGGAGGGACCTGAACAGATCATCTAGCCTGACCCCATGCCACAGGCAGGAATGAATGCAGGGTTCACAAGACAGATCATCCAACCTCTTTTTAATTTACTCAAGGTAAGGGCAAGGACCACTTCCCTAGGAAGTTGGTTCCAGATTCTGGCCACCCTAACTGTAAAATATTGCCTCCTGATCTCTAACCTAAACCTATTTTCCATCAGCTTATTACCATTGTTCCTCACCACCCCAGGTGGTGCTGGGGAGAAAACGGCTCTTCCTATTTTCTGATGATCTCCCCTGATGAGTTTGTACACAGTCAAGCACTTACCTTTCTCTAGAAGTGCTAAGTTTCAAGAAGTTAAATAAATAAAAGGATCTCAAACAACAAGAATGCACTTTTTGTAGAAAACAATTATTAAAATGGAGGCTTCCTGACCAGTGCTTTTAATCATGATTTCAATCATGATTTAAATTGATCTGATTTCAAATCAAATCCACCCTGAGATAAGGCATGTAGGATAAGTGTAGATTAAATCCAAAGTTATGGATCCAGATAATATTATTTGGTCACTCATTCATGTTCATGTCCTGTCACATCACAGGAAAGAATTATCTCTGTTTCTAAGGAAACAGGTAAGTATGCTAATAACATAAAAACTATCAGGAAGTCTTGTGCACATAAATGGGTAGCCTTAATAAACCTTAATTTGCTCTGTACAATCTGCACCATACTACAGGAATTTGAAGCAGGTAATGACAAATATCCAGACAGCTACAACAAGAAAGAGCAGAAATACTCTTTCTATATATAATTTTTATGTAATATGGTTAGTTGTCAGTTAGCTAAACTTGGTAATTCTGTGGTCAATTATGACAATTATGATTACTTCAACAGCAAAGCCCTTTGTCTGGATTTAAGAGAACTGAATTGCTATAACAATAAGTAACTATAAGCTGCAAGATTAAAAGGATTTCAAAAATTGCAGGCCATTTCCTTCTTTTGTCAAAGCCAAATGAGCTTGCTATTCTAAAACTACAACACAGCTTCTTAAAAGTATACTGAAATCTCAAAACACACCTTTCCTAGCTTGTGTCATAGTGAGTGTTTGAAATTCCAAGAAACCTGCAACTGTGGATCTCTCCTAAGAAAATGAAAAACAAAGGAATCAGAGTATCGTAATTAAGTCAACATTTCTGCAAACAGACCAGAGTGTTGGCTTACACCATTGCTATCATAACTATGGAACTGCTACCAGACAAACATCAGCCCATTCTTAAGTTTTATTGTTTACTTTCCGACAACAAAAAGCATTCTTAGGCCTGAAAATTCTCAAATACTGGATTTTTAAAATTTTTGACACAGGTTGACCAAACTTCCTTCTACAAAACAGAATAGGCAAGGAGTGTCAGGTTTATTTTACAATAACCTTTTCTGTAAAATGCAAACTTAACCTCTGTTTGTGAATGCAAAATTTCTTAAGCATTTTGGAATCATTGCATAGGCTTGCCCTCATAGAACTGTATCTAGAAACTAATTAAGCCGGGATGGGCAAAATGCGGCCCACCAGGCCATTCTATTCCACCTGCAGGGTCCCTAAAAATGTGGAAAATTAATATTAATCTGCCCCTGGCTGCCTGTCATGCAGCCCTCGATGGCTTGCCAAAACTCAGTAAGCGGCCTTCCCGCCAAAATAAGTGCCAGCCCCTGTATTAAGCTGTTCTGTCTTCTCAAAGAGTTCTCATGCTTCTGTGTCTAGTTGAGTCAGCTACTACCAAGACTGCTACAGAGCTGATTATTTTCCTAGGAAAATATAACCAACTTCCCTGGAAGACTTTTATGGCAAGTCTTCTAAAGAAGGATGACTCTGATAATATTCACACTTCTAAATGAAAACACACTCAATCATAAATAAAACTCCCAATCCTTTTCTCCTTCACCTTCTCCAAAAGCTAACCCCAAGTGTCCTAATAACTTAAAATATTAATTGTATGTACAAAGTTTCACACTGGAAGTGCACATAATTCAAATGAAAATGCCCAAACCCCACCACTTCCTACGGCCATATTTCAAGACAAACATTATCACAAAGATGGCATTTCCTACAGAGTAGAACCCAGATTCTTTGCAGTATCATATTCTTAGTGTCATCCCTGTTGAAACATGGGTTTGTGAACTAGCTAGGAGAATATACATACTTATAGTAAATAGCTGCACAGAATGAGAGCTGTGTTCCAGCTGAAAGGAGAAGCAGTGCACTTTGAAGCAAGCAGCTCAGCTTCATGCTGCTGCTTCACTCTTAATTTAGCAAATCAGTGGCAAGTAAGCATGTTAAAAACCCTCCTAATATGAAAAATCTGTTTGACTGTACCAGGACACAAGGAACTTGCGAAGAAAAATACTACTCATGTCAAGGGTACATAACTAAGCAAAAAACAAAAGTATTCCCAGGTAGCTATGAAATGAGCATATGGTTCAAGCTGTTCAATGCTCAGCACAGAGAATTCAAGACTGGTCAGGGCAATCTGATTTCTTAAAACAAGTTTGCATTAATTTTGATTAGAATTGTAATGGCTCAGCTCTGTTCTGCTCTCTACAGCACTAATCATTTGAAACTCGTAAGAGCCTTTTAAATGCTAATCTGATTTTAAAGGTATTCCAAGAATAAAAGTCTTCCTTGACTCCTCTACTAATATCCTGTTAGTTGGAAAAACTACTTATATCCACTTAGTCTGAATTTCCTGCATTTCATTTCTATTTCAAGTTAACTTGAAATATTTTGTTCTCATATACGAGGTCAGTACTGAAGTTAGGTTGGAAATACATAGGTTGCAAATGCTACAGCAGGGGCAGAGTAAGACCAACTTGAACTATTTTTTTTTGATGCAACTTAACTAGACTTCTCGGATCCACAACATGAAATTTCTAAAAGGAAAAAGCAGCTTGATATGCAAGCTACACAAAGACACTCCACTCAGGCACACACTTTAGGACTGACAATACACAGATCTCCTTTAACAAATGCTGAAGTACAAGCTAGCCACAATTATTCATGAACTAATACCAGGTTTTCTCCTTGCTTAATGAATATTCCACAACTGAACAAGCAATGATTTTTAGAGAGATTAATCTACTCACGTTTGCCAAACTACTTTTTCTAATTCACTGTTTTGTTTTGTTTTGAACTTTGCTTTTTACTAAAGGCAAACTGATTTGGAACTGAAATCTTCAGACACCACCTTCTCTACTGTGCATATCAGAGAAAAGGATGTCTATGACTGATACTCATACTGGGGAAGGAGGGGGTTGAATCCAGATCCCAAATGGTCTTTGGTCTCTGTAAAGTGTGGGTGAAAGCTACGGTTAATACTGGCTTAATAACTAGTTTTTTCCATGTTATAATTTTGTATTAAAAAATGCTCACGCAAACTTCTAATAAGGAATATTTGCTATTTTGATCAGAATTTCTTTGTCAGAAAAGTTAAGCTACAAAGGCCACTACTGTTATTATAGTCAGTATGTGGGATAAAGACTATTCTCCATGAACAAAAATGCAATTTTGCCTTTGCTGATTATTTCAGAAAAATAACAATGTTTTAAACTGACTGATTAACAATCAATGAATGACTGATGTTTCCTTTACCTCTGGTTTCTGCATCAAGAACGGATGAGTGCACAAAAACAGACATCTGTACACCATTAAACAGAATTTGTCTGTGTATCATATTTATAAAATCATGAATGTATATCACTCACTCACACACACACACACACACACACACACACACACACACACACACACACACACACAGAGGAAATACTGTAAGTTACCATCCTGCATTCTCCAGTAAGTTCCGCATAATGGCTGGAGGTACTGAGCAGTTGTAATAACCCATGCCAATGTAGGACCTCCAGATCTTGTTCTTGCTTGCAATATTGTGTAGAGTGTCAAGGATTTCATTTTCACCTGATTGAAAAGAAAATATTACAGCAGAAAAATATTACAAAAGAGCAAAGAACAGTTAATTGTTTTGACTTAAGTGCGTTGCAGGAATTTTACAGAAACAAGCAATTAAATGAAACAAAATCTAAACAGCTACAAAATTAAGGGAACAGATAGAAAGTACATCATTTACCTGGTAAAATTCTGAGAGAATTTTATGATCTACTAGATTTCCTCCTTGTACATGGCCACGAAACTAGATTTGGATAAGAGTGAACTAAAATGTTAACTTAATTCCTATTTCCTTTTCTTTGTACTTGTAGGTTACATGCCAGTGGTCATTAATAATGAAGGGTTTAACTTTAGGAAGTTATTCTTTTGTTTTTGTGATAGGATACTATTAGAGCTGTTTAAACAAAGTAAATGCTGCCCCCTACTAAAAAGGTAGGAAGAATTGTAGAAATAAGATATTAGAACTCATTTTAATTGCATGGAAGTGAAAGCTCTAGCATCACCTTTACTGACAACATAAGGTTACAGCACAGAAGCCAGGCTCCAATTCAGACTAACAGGCTAATTCTGAAAATGAGTAAGCTTTAGCAAAGGCAATTATTTTTTCTCCATCACAATTTAGACTAAACTCATATGTCTAGATTTAAAGCAAATGAGGTTGAACAAACTCACTGTTATGAGAGATGGCTCACTCATGGCCAGTGCTACAAAGCAGTATCTATCAAGGGGCTAGGTTTACAAATATTTAAGCATGTGAAGACACAGGGAGATGCCTAGTGGAATTTACCAAAGCATCAAAGCAAATTAGGCACCCAAGTCTGATTTCAGTGGTTATGTACCTAACCTACTTAAGTGCTTTTGCAAATCTCAGATGGCATGTATCTACGTCTTTGGAAGCATATATCTTTTAAAATCTGTATCTAAGAACTTATACACAGGCAATGCAGACAAGTTACAGCAGACACTGTTTTGAACCATCTTCATCTGACCCCTTATGCAATGAGGGTTCAGATTTTTGCCCGAACAGCCATTTTTGAAGCTGTCTGCAGCCACGCACTTGTGTTTGGTCACAGCTACAGACTGCTTTCTGTGGCCAGATTGGGTGAAAATTGTCACTTCTGTCTGTACCCTAACTCAACAGCTGAACTAGATTCCTGTTCATTCTGAAGTGCAATCTGAATTGCATTTGGAATATAAAACTAAATGTGGCCTGATGTTTCTTGAATATTCAAGGCCCTTCTTTCCTTGTACCACAAACAGCAGAAATGAGTGCGACTAAATTATTTGCCTAGAAGATGATAGAAGGAGATCCCAGTAGAGGGCCCTCAACTTGTAAATTCACTTAGTTCACTGATAAATGAAGTTAGCAGGCAACCAAAATTTATTAGGTGCTTTCAACAGCACTGTGCGTCTTAAATAGCCCAGAAATCAATACTGCTAAATCCTAGGTACTGGTTCTTGGGAATGAACAGAGGAAACTACTATGGATTTTACATAAAAAGAAAATAAGAGTTAGTGTCCTCATTTAAATAACTGGAATCTATTTAAATAAAAATCTGAGCTAGAACCAATGCATCAAAAGTGGAAGGTTTAAAGCAAAACAAGCCTCAGATTTTCATCCTTTTACAATAAGACTGGTAAAAAGGAGATACTGGCAGCACTAAAAGGTCTACACATCTAAGGTAGGGTTCATTTTATTGTGCAGAGCATAACCATGAGGTGTGGACACACAGTTCATTCAAACCTAGAAAAAAATTCTAATTACACTTTAATGCAGTTTTACCTCTACTAAATTCTGTAACGGGCGGGAGGCTCATGCAATCTGAAATGGGGCTGGTTAATGTGAATATATTAAGCTCAAGAACTGAATTATTGGTAAAAAAAAAATTAAGAGCTAGTATATCTATCAGATACCCTTAGGAACTGCATTTTAAAAGCCTCTCCTCCTTCCAAATAAACCCTTAAATGCTTAAAAACAATTGTTCTCCTCCAAACAGTGGCCTGGGAAATGTGCCGACAGTCACTAACCCAATATTACCAATATATAAAACAAGATATGAATTTAAAGAATGAAATATGCCAGAATGGAGACAGATATGCAGGCAGTGAGATTATCAAGCTTCCACTTTGAGATAAAGAAATGCTCTTTTTGGCCTAGAAACCCACCTATGTGAAGCACAAAACTACAAATGAGAGGCCATTACTAGGGTGTGATTCATCCTAATGAGATCCACACACTGATGAGATGGGCAAGTGGTGTCCCCATATCTAGACAGGATACGTTCTTGTGGGAATAAGATGACCTAAACGACTATTTGTGATCTTGTTCATCATTCTTTGAATAAAGAGGATGAAAATGGATCTCCCCCTTAGTGGAAAGTCTCAAATACTGGTCTAATGAAGAAAAAAACAAATAATTTGGTTCATCTCTAACAACTTACAGCCTCTCTAGATATATTTACATTACTGGAACAAAGAATAAGAGCCAAAAATCAAACGGAATTCCTTTATTTTTATTCATTTTTACTGTACTATTATATATTGCTTCATTTTATGCATTTTTGTATCATCATACACTGTTTTATTTTAATTTTGTTGCAACTGGTGGAACATATACCGGGGTGGGCAAAGTACATCCATGCACCACATCCGGCCCACAAAGCCTTTAAAACTTTTAGAAAATTAATTTTTATCTGCCCGTGGCTGCCTGTCAAAGATGACAGGTAGACAGTGGAAGCAGGACCCAGTGGGAGCCTGTGGCTGAGCAACAAGGCTAGCCCAGTTCCACCCAGCCCCCCACCCCCTTCCCACCCTCAGCCCCCAACAAGAAGCCTTTGTAGCTTGTGGCCTTGTGCCCCTGGAGCTGTATCCCCCCCCTCTAACCGAGAGGAAAGTAAGGTAAGACTGGACAGAGGGAGTGGCTGGAAGTGGCAGGTGTGGGGAGTGGTGGGGGGGGTGCAGGGAATGGCATGGCAGCAGGGGGGCCATGGGGAGCAGCACAGGAAGTGGTAACTATGGGGCGCATGTGGTGCACAGCAGGCAGTGAAGCCATGGTGGGCCCCAGCAGATGGCAGAGCTGCAGCCGGGTCCCAGCAGGTGGCCAGGCTGAGGCAGGCCCTGGCAGTCAACGGAGCTACAGCAGGCAGCAGAGCCATCATGGGCCCTGGCAGGCAGTGGGTGGCGGATCGGCAGCAGGCGGCGGGCCCTGGCAGGTGGCAAAGCTGTAGCCAGGCCCCAGTGAGCAGCAGGGCCATGGTGGAACCCGGCAAGCAGCAGAGCCATGGTGAGTGGTGGGGTCTGTGGGGAGCACTGCAGGAAGTGGGGGCTGTGGGGAGCAGTGGGCAGCCCTGCAAGAGGGAATGCATGGAAAGGCGGTGGCAGGTGGGAATACGGAGCCCTCGGACTGGTAGGATCCAGAGTGGGGATGCAGAAGTGCAGAGCCTGGGCATGGGGTCTGCCTGGCTGCATTGTATGAGGCTCACATGCAGTCTGTTAGAGCTGCACACTATAGAGCCAGAAGCCTGGCCCCAACTCTCTCAGCACACCCCGCCACTTGCACCCCTTACTGCCTGCACAAAACACACAGTAGGAATGTATTTTGAGCTATTATGCAGCCACTTCTGATGCACTTTTTGTAAACACAAAAACCAGTATATTTAAAAATAAAATTAAAATAAGTTATAGTAGATGTTGTCTGCCTGTCTTTTTCCCAGCTTCCAGACCACAGCACCCTTCCTCCCAAAAGGAGTACTTCTGGGGCAAGGGGACCGATGGCAAAGGTCAGGGGCTAGAGGGTAGGACTTCTAGTCCCACCATGGTGACCAGGGATGGGGCAACCATCAAGGAGCAGGGCTACCCATGCAGCCCTCAACAGCTCCCCAAAACTTATTAAGTGGCCCTCTGCCCAAAATAACTGCACACTCCTGACATATACTCCTAATGTATGCTTGTACCAATAACTGTATACTATATTTGATATTATTTTGTTGCCAATTTTATTGCATTATTTTAGCAAAAGCTGTAAATAAACTATGACTACAACAAAACTAATATTTGTTGATTATCTGCCTTTGTTCCACTGCTCATCACCTCTCCTCTGCCTATTAAGCAAGGTGTGGCCAAATATGACTTACTCTAACAGCCAGTGATGGATTTGAATCTCTGGTTATCAGTCAACTGAAGTATTGCTTGTAAACAAATTATGTTGCGCACTATTTTTTAACTCTGTGGATCTCAATGCAAGTTTTCCAAACTGCAATAAATAACTTACTTCCCTTTCTTCCTATACTCTTTTCAAAAGACAGATGAATCTTCATTTTATTCTAACTGCTTTGTTTTTTGCAAGTTTCTTTTACTTTAAAGAAAGAAGCTTCCGTTTAGTTTTCTGCCTTTTTCTTATTTCTATAAAAATGCAAAGGCAAAAACAACCCCCACAGCAACAATCTGATAGGTCCAACATTTTTTAATTCATTCACATTCATTTAATCACACATTCAATTCATTAATACACAAAAGATGATTTTGACTTTTGACTACTGACTTTGCTTAACAGCATGTGTCAAATGCAGTACAAAAAGCACATGATTGAAGAGCAAGACAAATGTAGTAAACACATAATAGAAACTTTCCTATAAGGCAAACAAAGAAAGCTCAAAAGCGAGCTGCTAGAGTCTCTTCTAAAATGTGGTGATTAAGTTTTCCACAAGCTCTTATTGAGCATGTACAACATGGAAAATCACAACGAAATACAGATGCCCCAGAAAATCCATCAACATCGTTCGACAATTCCACGATGGCATGATGGCGCATATCTTTGCAAAGGATGAATGCACCCTGACCCCTTTCCAGTTACAAATGGTGTCAAGCAGGACTGTGTGCTTGCACCTACCCTTTTCAGCATGGTATTCTCTGCCATGCTTTCAGATGCCTTCCAAGATGTTGATCTTGGTATGGGGAACAGATACCACTTTGACAGAGACATATTCAACCTGCACAGGCTCCGAGCGAGCTCCAAAGTCCAGACAGGCACACTTCA
The DNA here is from genome assembly GCF_001723915.1 of Gavialis gangeticus. Classification (NCBI taxonomy): domain Eukaryota; kingdom Metazoa; phylum Chordata; order Crocodylia; family Gavialidae; genus Gavialis; species Gavialis gangeticus. The sequence continues at coordinate 118,905,577 of NW_017729024.1, read as the reverse complement.
TGACTTCCTCTTCATTGACAACTGTGCATTATGCACAGGCTCACAGGCTGCCATGCAATGGTTCATGGACCTATTCTCATTAGCCTGCAACAACTTCAGATTCACTATTAACACAAAGACAACCAAAGTGATGTTTCAACCTGTGCCTGGCACAGCACCCCAGGAAACACATCTCAGTTTCATAATTTCATAGTTTCTAGGGTCGGAAGGGACCTCAGCAGATCATCGAGTCCAACCCCCTGCCATGGCAGGAAAGAGTACTGAGGTCAAACGACCCCAGCAAGGTGTACATCTAGCCAGTTAAAGGCCAACAACTGTCAATAGTTGACAAGTTTGTCCATCTAGACAGCATGCTCTCCCATGCTGTCTACATCGATGATGAAGTCAACATGAGACTAGCAACAGCTAGCATGGCCTTCAGCAGACTCTGTAAATCAGTCTGGTAATTCCGTCCAACAGAGGCATGGGAATGTTGATGGAACTGAAGGTATACGAAGCCATCATTCTCCTAACCCTCCTTTATGCCTGCAAAACCTGAACTGTCTACCAGTGTCATGTCAAGAAACTAAACCACTTCCACCTATGCTGCCTGAGAAAGATACTAAAGATCAAGTGGCAGGACAAGATTCCAGACACCAAGGTGCTCCGAAGATCAGATCACCCCAGTATTCACTCTCTACTGAAAATGGAGCAGCTAAGATGGGCCAGCTACCTTTCAAGAATGCCTGACACTTGCCTGCCAAAGAAAATTTTCTATGGCGACCTATCAAATGGAGCATGCTCTCACAGCACATCAAAGGAGCGGTACAAGGACACCCTACAGGTGTCCCTAAAAAATTTCAGCACTGACCCCGAGTCATGGGAGCAAATAGCTCACAACTGTCCATCCTGGAAGTCATCAAACCAGAATGGAGCACTGGCCTTCGAACAGCAACGCACGGCAAAAGCAATGAAGAAACACGTGGCCAAGAAAACAAAAATCTTCTCGTACCCAGTCCGTATAACTTTCTTGACTTTCCTGCACCAGATTGTTCAAGGCAAAGAACAAGCTTATAAGTCACCTACGTACCCACGTGACCTAGCCTCCACCCTCTTCTTTTTTCTCTCTCTCTCTTCTCCTTGTCTCCTCTCCCTCCCTTTTTCTTTTCTCTCTTCCTCCCCCCGGCTCCCCCCTCACTGGATGCAGTTGTCTTCACCTGTGAAGGACAAACATATTGATAAAATTCTGAATTAAGTGAAAGAAAATTTAGGCAAGGTTTAAACCAATTTTAAAGGGTCTGTTGTCCAGGTGAAAGTTTAACCAGATTGGATTTAAGGAAAATCAGCAGTGCTAAACCAACACAACTCTGTTGACATAGATTAGACCAGAGAGGGCCATGCACTACAGCAGTAATTTTCAACCAGGATGCTGTGGTGTGAAAACATGATTCACAAGATAGACCTGGAGACTTCAGATAGTAAAAATCACACTGTTAAAAACATTCTGACCAATTATGATCTTTCTGAGTTTTCTGCAACAAAAGAATGGCTCTATCATTTTTATGTAGTCAGAAAAACTGAAAATTGAGAGCTGGTATTTTCTGGGGGTGCCTTCAGATTAACAAGGGGTGCCTCAAGTCTTAAGAAGTTTGAAAACCACTGCACTAGAGTAAAAACTGAGCAGTAGCAGAGTGGTTTGATATGGAAGGGGGGGGGGGTTGATCTCTGAAAAGCAGTTACTACAAACAACTCTACGGCTTTAATTTACTTCCTTGCTAGTCTCGTCACAGAGATAGTAGTAATACAGCCCTGGGCAGAGTTCCTCGATACCTTGATGACAGCTGAGAAGGACTATTCTGAAAACTAGCAATAACTGAGAATACCCAGACTTCTCTCACAAACACAGGGGTAGGAAAGGAGGCCTGTGCGAAGCAGAAAGTGTTTGCTTCGGATTTGGATTCGGTGATTTGAATAACTGTCTCAATTCCATTCAGTGCTGATTCAGAGGTTCAGCCATAGACTATATAGGCAGTAGTCCTTGACAACACTGGACACAGCTACCTCCAGCTAGTAAGTCTGTTATGGTAAACAGAGGGGGGAGGGAAGGGGTATGGGGCAGGGGCAGATCAATGCCCCGACAGCAGGGAGTGATTGGGATTGGGTCTGAGACCAGCTGCCCAGCCAGGGTGGGGGGCTCCCACAATTGTGTGCCACCGTGAGCTGCCAGTCTGGGGGCTGCTTTTCCAGTGGCTCCTTTGGTGGCTCTCGCCACTGGTCTGGGAGGGAATGGGAGCGGGCATGTGCCCCCGGAGCTGCACAGGGCAGGCTGGGCCAGGCTGCGCTCTGGATGGGTGGCGGAAGGCGCTGGGGGCAGGGGCTATGCCCTCCTGCCACTTGCCCAGCTGGGGCAGGGAGGCACGGGACAGTGCCAGTGCTGCCTCAGACATGCCTGCAAAGTGCAGCCCAGCAGTGGGGGCTTGCTGCCCAGAGCACAGCCCTGGCTCCGCCTGCCCTGCAGAGTGCAGCCCTGCAGTGGGCAGTTGGGGGTAGCCTCCTGGAGTGCAGCCAAGCCGGCGCAGATCCGGGGGCACATGCCCTCCCGGACCAGCTATGAGAGCCACCAGAGGAGCAGCTCCCAGACAGATGGCACGCAGTGACAGGATCCCCCCTCCGAGTCCTGCACCTCCCCACCCTGGCTAGGCAGCTTGTCCCAGCCCCAATCCCTCCCTCACTGTGGGGGCATTGTTCTACCCCCTTCCCACGCCCTTTCCTTTTGCCCACCACAACAGACTTAGCAGCTGGAGGCATCTGTGTCCAGCATCATCGAGGACTGCTGCCTGGATAGTCTACGGCCAGATCTCCCCAAATCAATTCGGAGGCTTCTGAAATGATTTGGACCTTTTAACAGGTCTCCCAATTTGATTTGGATTTGTAGATTCCTGAACTGAATCTGAACTGGTGACCTACATGGGATATTCTGCATCATTACCTGTCCCCCTTCTAATGATGAGACTAATGAGGCAATTTATGCTTTGTGCATCAGTTTTATACACTGCAGGGGTTTTTTTCGAGTTGTCTCCTAAATTGCCAACATCATTAACAGTTCCATTCACAAGTATTAGTCACTGGCTTCCCCTATCCATCACTCATTATTACTAACTGAAGTTGTGCCAGCTTTACCAGGGGCTTTCCCCTTGTAGTTTCAGGTGCTACTACTATAGTCCTCTCCTTTCACTATCAGTGTGGATAGACTTAACTCAAGCAATTCACATGCCTTTGAAATATTCCAAATGTGGCTGAAATGCTCCAAAATAGCACTTACTGAAATCAGGTGTTATTTTCAAGGGTTTAATTTTCTTTGCTATGTGTATACAGGGACAGGGATCCCATAGGATCTCCAGAAAGGAGGGAGGGAGGAAGAGATGGGTGAACAGTGTAACAACCATTGGGTCCACTCCTGGGGGCCTGTGAGGTGATAAGCATGTCAGTCTCCATCCCTTCTACTTCTCTGCTCCAGGGGGAGAACAGGAAGAGGGGTAGTTGGAGCTGGAGTCCCTGCAGCTCCATACCACTACCACAGACCCTCCCACTCCCACCCAACCCCTGTTGGGAGCTCCTGATGCTGAGTGCTTGTCACCTAGGAAGTGATCCTGGCACTTGACAGACCCGACACCTGCTCCTCCCTTAAAGCCAGGCTCTCCAGCCCCCCAGCCTCCTTTACATTCCTGCTCCTAGGAGAGGGGAAGAGGAGAGATTTGGAGAACTGGGGACTGGAGATCCAAGTCACTACAGACCTCCATGTTCCAGTGACTGCTCCCCTCCCCAAGACCCCTGCTAAATCCCATGCCTCTCCCCACTAAATACCCATGCACCCCCCGCCCCCCAATTGTACCTGTACCCTCCTATAGTCTGTCCTGTCTAGAGAGCAAACAAATGCATGCAACTGCAGTGATCTTGAGGTGTGTTTCAGCTGGACAGGGGAAATAGGGTCTATACAAATGTCTCTGGTTGGAAGTGTCAGCTTTTTGAAACATTACACTTTTTTTTTTTTTTAAATGTTACTTCCATCTGTACCTTAAGTAGTCATAAACGTTTTTGGCCTTTTTAGTTTTTAAATCTTGCTGAGGCTTCTGGTGCACCAGGCTCTCTCTCCCATCTTTCTAGCTGAACATTGCTCTCTGGAGGTTTGCACTTCCCAACCTCTCTGTCAAAGAACTTCTGATCTTTGGATCACTTCCCCAGAGATTCATGTTTAGCCTTATACACCCTAATAGGGCCAATTCTTTGTTGTAAAAGCCCACATGATTTCAGAATAGAGTTAAATTAGTTGTAGGTTAAAAGGAGTCCATGGTTTTGTTTAAAAGGGCCAGTTTACCTAATCATTGACAACCATTAAGTCCCACAAAGAAATAAGAGTATTACTGGGATTTATATTACCATATTTCATGGTATATAGGTCAACCCCAGTTTTCCAGTGTGAAAATGTAGGTTTTTCATAGGGATGGTATATAAGACAACCTGCATTTTATTGAGACAAGAACAAATAGCTGTTGGCATGATTAGCACTATAAGCACCTATCACCAGAGGTTACACACAATCAGCAATCAATCACCCCAGATCAGGAACAATTAACTGAACAAACGCTGCCATGATTAGCACCATCAGCAGCAATTAGCACTGGTCACCAGAGCCTGCACTAAAACAAAATTTAAAAATCCTTCAATCAAACAACATTTAAAACATGAATGACAACACCAATGGGACACTGTTCTTTCTTGGGAAGTGTTTTTCTTTAGAAGATGACCATTGGCTTTATTATAATTCTGGGTTGATGGGATGAAACTAAAGTTTTTCTTCTCATGGCCTGTAGTCTTCATCAATATACTTTTAGTGCCAGTGACATGCTGGTTTGGTTTGTTGGCATCCTGAAGTACATGGGTGTTTCATCCATATTCCTAATTTGGCTGAGATCATAATAGCTTCTCTTTCTTATATACATGAATTAGAGAATTTCAGGTTGGTGCATGAGAGAGCTACCAAATTCAGGGACCTTGCTAAAAATAAAAGGCCCATCAGAAGGCCTCAAGTATATGCTCTGAAATTACTTGCATTCTTGCACATTTTCCCTGGAGACAGAAGATGCAGGTCTTGTTCATACAGTCTAAGTTTTCAGTGAAAATATTTGTAAGACTTTGGTGAAATTGTTACATTCGTTTTAACTCTCTCCAATTTGTGAAATAAGCATGCAAGCAATATCTAAAATGAAAAGGGGGGGGGGGG
>NW_017729024.1:118899788-118900240 GCF_001723915.1 Gavialis gangeticus | reverse complement strand
GGGGGGGGGGGGGAAAACAGGATAAGAAAAGTGAACACTCATTAAGAAACACCTGGCAACTTGCCATCACACAACTCTCTGCATGTATATTTTTCTAAGGCAGCACAGATGAAATGCTTTATCTTGAATCCACTAAGTGAAACTAGTTTATTAATCCTTCAAGAGCCTTGGTTGGCAATTCTTTTCTTGCTGAATAAGTGATTACCATTGACCTTGTTTTTCTGAAAACATTACATAACACGATCAGTGGCAACATCAGGAATGAAGTACATTGATCTTATAGTACTGGTATCTGCAAACTGTTGAAAAGAACACTGCAGATTCATTAACATTTATAGATTTTAACTGCCTTATTAAGCAAAGAAGTTGCTACTACATAGCAGGAAGAGCACTCACTGTTATCACTGCCTTTCATTAGCGGCAGGTCCCATCAGACCAACCTGGTGGCCTTC
>NW_017729024.1:118891109-118894788 GCF_001723915.1 Gavialis gangeticus | reverse complement strand
GACCTGAACCTGTTCAGCCTCCACAAGAGAAGGTTGAGGGGGGATCTAGTGGCCTGTTACAAACTAGTCAGAGGGAACCAGCAGGCACTGGGGGAGTCCCTGTTCCCCTGAGCACTGCCAGGAGTGACCAGGAATAATGGTCACAAGCTGGCAGAGGGTAGATTTAGGCTAGATATCAGGAGGCACTACTTCACGGTCAGGGTGGCTAGGATCTGGAACCAACTTCCAAGAGAAGTGGTGCTGGCTCCTACCCTGGGGGTCTTCAAGAGGAAGCTAGATGTACACCTTGCTGGGGTCATTTGACCCCAGTACTCTTTCCTGCCATGGCAGGGGGTCGGACTTGATGATCTGCTCAGGTCCCTTCTGACCCTAGAAACTATGAAACTAAAGCAAGAGAAACCTGAAAGCCACTGGCTTACCCAGTGTTCCCCTCAGTTAAGAGTAGAGATGGAACCAGAAGAGGGAAAGATCTAACTATAGAAGAAAAGAACAAAATTAAAGTACTTTAGATTGTATTTTGGTGCCTGGTAAACTCTCCCATCCCAGGAATCAGCTCACACTGCTGCTTCCACTTAGATTCTCCCAACTCACAAAACCTTCATTTCATCAAGAGTGAAAAGTTTACATGTACATTTCTTAATGTTCTACTTCATTTTCTGAAATACTTTTTTATGTTACATGCCAAAAATGTATCTTCAAATAGTGACTTCAGTAGAGTGAATGTGGACTCTTCAGACAAAGAAGGGCTCTGCCTGTGTTCAGGAGATGTACCTTAAAATCAGTTAAATGTGATAGAGCAGGGGTAGGCAGTATTTTTTTTGGCTGGAGTGTGGAAAAGCGAAACAATGTCTACTGTTGAAGGTGCCAGAGTGCCAGCATGCCAGAAAAACAAGGGCAGGGGATACGTGGCAGGATGTCCTGCTTGTGCCCCTTCCCCCCCATCCCAGGCTCCGTGGCTATCAGGAGTTGCCCAGAACCTGGGCCAGCTGCAAACAGCTGCTGCCTCCCTGCCCTGGCCCCAGCCCCAATGTGTGCCAAGGAAAATGGCCTCACGTGCCATGCTCAGCATGTGCGCCAGGGGTTGCAGACCCCTGTGATAGAGTTAAGTTCATGTACATGTAAACTTTTAAAACTGAAAACAAGAGGCTTAATTACACAAAACTGGAAGTCTACAAGTAGAAAATAAGATGACAAATGCTTTAAAGTAAAAGTCAGCAACCTGTGGCCCATGGGCTGGATCCTCTTGCCAAGTCATTTCATCAGGTTTACAAAGCTGGGACAGCAGCAAGAAGAACTAGCAGCTTTTGGTGGCTGGATCATAAGCACTGGCCTACTTTTGGACTGAGCCGTATTTATTTGGGCCACTGCTAACTCCCATTTTAAAGTGTGAAAATGAAACAGTAGGGTCCATGTTAATATGTTACCAACATGACCTGTGCTATTATCAGCCTGTTCATTTTCTGCATGCATTTTTAAATTTTAAGATCTTCAAAGATAGGAACTCCATCACCCTCAGACACTGGAAATTTCCCATACATTTTAGGTACTGCTGCATCCCAATACATAAATCCACAAACATTTCTGACCCCAATTAACCATACTGTGCCATCTGGCTCTGGGAGTTGCAGCAATTAGCACTGTCACCACTGCCCCTGCAAATTTCTCAGACATGTGGGGACCTGTGGGCCAGAAGATATGTCCTACATGTTGAATTGGGCTTACAGGCCATTTTTTTTTTGTCACCCCTGAACATTTTTCACATTCTTACACAATAGGGGTGTTCAAAGCAGGCCCTATTTGATTCAGATTCAGCCCAAATCAGGGACAGTTATTCAATTAGTTGATTCAGGTCAATGTCCCCAATTCAATTTGGCCAAATCTGAATCTGAAGAGTTGATGCCAATTAGGAGAATCAGTGATTCAGACAGACACAGCTTTAAATAGTTTTTCTACATACCTCGAGGTACCAGCGCAGTTTGTGAATGCTGTGACCCTGGAGTGCATGGGGCTTCTCACAGGATTACGGGGTGGGGCCCTCCATGTGCTCAGCAGTGAACCTGAAAGTGGACCAGAAGCACTTCCAGTCCACTTCTGGGAACGCCAGAGAGTACGCTGGCAGGCCTCCCTGAACCCCTCAGCTTGGTGATTGGCCATGGGGGACCCTGGGCGCCCCCCCCAACCCAGGAGGCACCAGTCGCCAAGCTGGACAGAAACAGGGCCCCCCCGTGGACCTGGAAGTGCTCGCGGTCCACTTTCAAGGCTGCTGCCCCCGCTCCACTCTTGTGGGACACTATCTGCCTCAGCATCGCAGCATTCACAAGCTGCCTGCTACTTAGAGGTATGTAGAAAAAACATTTAAAGCTGCGTCTATGTCCAATTCGATTTGGAGATTAAAGGGTCTTCCAATTCAATTCAGTGGCCGAATCTCCAAATCTGAATCGAGCTGAACCTACGCCCAATTGAATCAGGGACTGAAGCTTCGCACAGCCCTATTAAGCAATTCTTTGACTCTTTCTATATACCCTCTTCAATTCATCGTCACCCCTTCTACTAAATGGATGCCAGAACCAGCATCAGAGCTCTACAGTAAATAGCTCTACTCAGTATAATAGTAAAAGCCAAATTCAAACAAAGACCAGTAAAATAAAATTAATGTGGGTATATGATAACTGGATGTTTAAACAAAACCATTCAAGTATTGCTTTTGAAGTCCACCTTTCTAAAAAGTAAGTGTCAAAAGTTGGCCTGAATAAGTTTATAACTGCAAAATTACTGGGATATAAGACTTTCAGAAATGTATTGCAAAACATGCAGAATCTCTGTTCTCAAGTAGTGTACAAAAATGTGTGTAAATTAGTACCAACAGGAACTTTTACATTAATATGTGATATAACTAAGTAATCATTTAACATATCCCTAAAAAAATAAAAATAAAAAATAAAGCCATACACATTTCCAAGGGCACAGCAATCATAGATCTGCTATGTGAATTTGCAAGGATAAAACAAAGCAGATTACTCTTACATAAGGTGGTTTGTTTTTTTATTCCAAATGGGTCAATCGTTACATGCTTGCTAAAAGCAGCTTCTGTTCCTGAAGAAAAAACTATCCAGCAAAGGTCTCTCACTGTCAGTGGCAAAAGGTCTCTAAAATACCAGATGTTTACTCCCAGTTTCCAACCAACAGATCTCTAGCCTTTGTTTTGGCTATTGATCAAGCAAAAGTCACATCAGAGCAGTGGGACCCTGCCTTTTTGGAAGGTGTGCCACATAGTAACTCCATACCCTTTGTGACACTCCAATTCCCTTCCTCTGCTCTTTTTTTTTTTTTTCCTCCCCCACTCTCCTTTCTCCTCCTTGCCCAATCTGCTTCTTTTTCTTTAGCCCAACTCCTCCCCTGCTTGTGGCACAGGTTGGTCACACCCATGCTAGAGTATTTTTTCCTGAACTTCTATCAGGTGCAGCTGGTAAACTCAGACTGATGGGGTGGGTGGAGCAGCACACAGCAGCTGGAGAGGAGGGGGAAGGGGGGAGGGGAGAGGGGCAGTCTGCAGCCAGCCAGGCACTCCAGCCAGAAGCAGGAAGACAAAAAGAAGTCCTTTTTACAAAAAGAAGTCCTTTTTACAAAAAGAAGTCCTTTTTACAAAAAGAAGTCCTTTTTACAAAAAGAAGTCCTTTTT
>NW_017729024.1:118887887-118890621 GCF_001723915.1 Gavialis gangeticus | reverse complement strand
GTCTGGAACCAGCTTCCAAGTGAGGTGGTGCAGGCTCCCACCCTGGGGGTTTTTAAGAGGAGGTTGGATGACCACCTTACTGGGGTCATTTGACCCCAGTGCTCTTCCTGCCATGGCAGGGGGTCGGACTAGATGATCTGCTCAGGTCCCTTCCGACCCTAGAAACTATGAAACTATGAAACCCCACTCCACTCCCAGAGGGCTGCAAACCCCATCCCCTGGCATGCCACTCCACTCACCCCACTAATCTGAGTTCACCAGTCACACCCGACTTGTGGAGGAAAAGTGGATCAGTGATGGGAGGCTGGAGAAGGAAAGCAGACTGTAAGGCTATTAATTAGAATGGGGTCAGAGTTTAAAATATAGCAGTGTACAGTAAACATCCCTATTTTCCAGCATTCTACTTGCTGGCATACTCCATTAACCAGCACCATACCACCACCGCCATCCACCACTCCACGCTGCTGCATACATCCCCCCACAGCACTGTCACCATGCCACCGCCATCCACCACCATTGCCATGTGCAGGGACACCACTCTGGCTCTGGTATTTTTAGATAACTGACATTTTTACATTACTGGCACCCGGCATTCCCTACTCATGCCAGATAATGGAGATCTATAGTCCAAAAAAGCCAGGTAAGTTTTACTGTACTTTGTTTCATCCCCACTAGGCTTTCAATAGTACATTCACCAGCTAGACTCGCTCTGTAATCTGTCAGAAGGCACATTTAAAATGTCTACTTGTCCCAGCAGGAACACCAAAGCTTCTTCACATCAGGTAGATAAAGAAATTATTCATTTTAGACCCCTTTCACTATCGACAGCCCAAATCTCATTTCCTGTTATCCATTCATTGTTCTCATCTATACCAAGGCCAAATTTATAGTACAGTATGTTTATAGCCAATTCTACCACCTGCAAACAAAATAAGCTTTCCATTATGAAAGACTGGCCTGTCGTGATTGTTTTGTAAGTATAAATCCTGCAATTTAGCTTGTGTTGTTTGGTAAGACATTTAAACAGTCACCAAACAAAGTAGTTTAAAACCAATGTATATTAATTTCATTTTACACCATTGTTTACATTAAAAAAGCAAAACAAAAAAGAAAAACACTTTCATGTTCTCACTAAGTCTGCAACTTCTAATTAAAACTGATAATGAAGATACTAAAGACACGTACCCCTCCCCCAAAAAGATGCTTATTTTCCCAAGTTGAGTGGCTTTTTCAAGTTCCATGGGTAACCCTAATGCTAAACACAGACTTAAAAATGGGTGTGGAGCATGTTCTTAACTTTTCTTGAACAGGAATGCATTTAGGTTCATGCTTAAGTGGCCTCCCAAATTCTGCCATAGTCTCTGGAATCAAAACCTAAATTTTTTTTAAAAAGCTACGTTGCACAGGAAGATGATGTTTTCATGTTTGTTTGATCAGGCATAGGTCTTTGGAAAAGGATATTTATTTAAATTGATCACATAGAACACATTCCTAGAACTACTTTCCTCATTACCCCAAAGATGGGGGTTTTGGGTGTTTTGCACATGCTCCAAGGGTGGGGGAGGGAGGCAGCGCTTTAATTAGAGTGGCTCCCAAAGCTGCTCTAATTAAAGCACTGTTGTGTCTCACGCATCAGGGTGCTTACATGTTAGCATGGAGGCTGCTCCAATGCACTGGAATTCTAGCATGTTGAAATAGACTCGATTAACCGAGTCTGCTGAAGCACAGCAATTACCAACTCAATTAAATAGAATCTGCTGAAGCATGGCAATTACCGTGCTCCAGCAACCTCCTGCATCTTGTGTATCAGCACTGAACAATCTTTAGTTCAAGTGCCCCCATCACAATCTTTAATCGTGGGGACTGTGATACACAAGATGCAGGAGGCTGCTGGAGTGCAATAATTGCCACACTCCAGCAGACTTGATTAATTGAGTCTGCTCCTATGTGTTGGAATTCTAGAGGGTTGGAGCAGCCTCCACACTCTTGTATAGGCACCCCTAATGTTTAAATTACATAATTTATTAAACTTTTTAAGAGTTAGTTTAACATGATTTAATTCTTGTAAAACATTACACACTCCAAGAACATATAAACCATATTTTCATGAGAAATTCCACACTTATTATTTCAAAGACAACATTCTCTACATGAATTATTTAATTATGAAGCTGGTTTGATCTAGCATCCAATGTTCTGAGTATAGTCACACAACCTTAGATGGAGCCTTCTGGTAGATACTTAAATAAGTAGTATCCCACCAGAAATGCATGGTTATACATGCATATAATGTAGAAAGACCCAAAAGCGGTAACGGACACATAGAAAAGTTATTCCTGCATCCTATGTGAGGACCAAATCTAACTAGCTTTAGTAAAAGCTCCATACTCTAAATCTACTAGAGAATACATTCGGGCTTGGATACACAACGTTTAAAGACAGTTTAAACGAGGTGTAAGCCTGAACTGGATGGCCATGCAAGCCTGTTAAACCAGTTTAAATCTGCCCTGCAACAGTTTGTGAGTGCACCTGGAAAAGTCAAGTACTATTTTGAACCGGTTTGCTGTTATGTTTGGACACAGACCTGACACCCAGAACTTGGCAGTCCTGCAGGCATCCCACACTGCATATTTCTACTTTGCTTCCCACCTCCTGCCCCTCACAGCAACTGATCATCCTGGTATGCCAGCAGAAGTCTAGAACCCCACTCCCTCCCTTCTCTTCTCCCTCCCTT
>NW_017729024.1:118873636-118877770 GCF_001723915.1 Gavialis gangeticus | reverse complement strand
TTTGTTCCCCCCCCCCCCAACTAAACTGCAGCCCCCAGAGAAAAAAAAAAAAAAAAAAAAAGTGTGGGACCAAGCACTTCTTCCACTACTATTCCAGGTTAGACAAGCAGACTGCAGACTTCAGTCATATACAGGCTACTGACATTTACGAAGAAGAGGGAAAAGGGAAATTGCCCCCAGCCACAGGACATCCACTTCCTGGGATCCCCAAGGCATGGATGCAAGTACTCCCCTCTCCACTCACCTAGTCAGGGACATTTGGGAATAGTTCAATAGTTGTGTGCATCACACCCAAAACAGTTGTGGGAAATTGGTGCGAGGAAATGAAAGGTAACAATTAATACTACTTTGATCTGGGGACAAATGCACAGTGTTAATTGCTGCCATTCATTTCCTCAAACATTCTGTATGTTTACTTCAGAAAACTTTCACTAAAGCTACTATATAATTTTCCATATTTCCTATTTCTTAAACTTAACTTCAAAATTTGTTATTAACAAGTTAGATTATAGTTCTTCCTATTCATGTTATTTTTTACTTATCTGTAAAGGGAGACACAGACAAGATATCTAGATATAAAGCATTAGATTACAAGAGTTAGTACATGGGCTTTTTTGTTACATAAAGAGGTCGACAGGGCAAGCCAATGCACCAGTTAACTATGTTTAAAAGCTTCACAATTAGAATAAAATATAAACTGTGCTATCTCTCTCTCTCAAGCCATCTAAAATATAAGCTTAAGATAAAATAGAACTAAGTTTTGAAGATGCACTATTTAACAAACTACCATTCAATAATCAACTCTATAGCCGATTCTTCCTTAAAGTTCTCTCTCTCTCTCTTTTAGAATAAAAGACAGAATAACTGGACCAATTGTTATAATGCTAGTTAATGAAGTTTTACTGAACATAATTAAAATATTGCCAGCTGTTCCCTTACAGACTCATATCGTGAGTATATGCAAAAGAGTTATTAATTCACACTAATGCCAGAAAGATCTATTTGACATTAATTATCAAAAGGATAATATCAAAAAATGTACTTTGTTGATTTATTTTGACAATCCTAGTTTAGTTTTCAATTGATATCAATTTTAATGGCTTGCTAGCAGCACCGTAACATTTACCAGAAAGCTAAGTAATGGAACTCATAATGTTACTAATGTACCACTTCAGTACATCATCAGTTATTAAATCTTCAAGAAGTGGAAAAAGAAAGATGTGTAAATTTTAAGTTACCTGAACACCTACCCTCACTGACAGTATAAGTTACAAATAGATTTTTCCAAACAGAGGTTATATATTGATCATGCTAGATCATAAAGTGGTTTATTAAGTTATATTTATGCAAACTGTGACAATAAGAGGGACAGTATTAAAACCACCCCCTGTTTGGGGGGCAGGGGGGAGGAGGGAAAGGGTTACAGAGATAAATAAAATATACTATTGCACCAACAAAATTTCCTCTTTTAAATATTTTCTTTAAAGAAATTTTATCTATATTGTATTATTCCCGGATAGAATCAAGCCTTTTCAAGCCATAGTTTTTCTGGCTGTTCCTTCTGGCTGCAGCTTCTGTTTTGTGATGTCATCTCGAACTAACCAGATTGAACTGGCCAGGAATCTCACAGAAGCTGCTGGCCCTAAAGTTTACACTCAATTTACAATTTGCTGATGAGCAATATTAAAAGGCAGGAAAAGGATTCAAAATAAGTTGGTCTTGCCTATTGATATTTTAACACATACTTAAGGTAAAAAACTATATTGATATAATAGTTTTCAGGACATTAGGTAGCTATTAAGCTTTCGTTAAACAATCAGAGTGAAACTTTCATTTTAAAGGTTTTTGTCAGCATTATGCTTTCATGAAAAATGCTGGTAAATACGTATTTACTGGGATCTTTGTGGGATCTAGAAATTTCCTAGTCTAAAGTCCGGTCTTTTTCTTCTTGAGAAACTGAAATCTAAAAGTTCCTCCATAACACCAATAGTACATCACTTCAATCAGTGTTACTATGGTAATTTGCTGAAGTACACTACTGCCTACTATTGCTGTTAGAGCTGCCCCAAGGCTGAAATTAAAAATAACGTTTTATATCCACATGAAAATATTATTTCAGGTAACTAATTCAACTAAATAGAGGTGCTGATTTGAAATATTGCAAATAGTTTTCATCACATTGGTTAGCTTTTAAGTATATAAAAAAAACATTGTTTCCTTCTTGCGTGTCTTCAGTCCCAATGTGTGAATCAGTTCCAGGAACAAACCAAAATTCCAGCCATTATTTTTATGTACCTCTTATATGTAGACCATCTATCTTCTTTGTATTAAATTTCCAGATAAAGATTCCGACCAACAGGCTTGCAATGAAGTTACTTAGAAAACCACCAATGACAATATATGGCTATAGTTTTGCAAGCGCAGTTTGCTAACTATCTGTTCTAAAGCAACTCAGGATTTACAAATAACCATTCTCAATCTGTGTTACCCTGCCTTACGGCATACTAAGGTTTGTTAACACTAACTCAAGACACATTTTTAGGTAGGTCTCAACCTAAAGCATCAATCGCCATTTGAAATGAGCACGAAGTTGTACTTTTATGCAGCAAGCATACTACTGGAGGCAAGTAATATTTAGCACAGGGGTAGGCAACCCCTGGCACAGGTGCCAGAGTGTGGCACTTGAAGGCACTTTGCTTGGTGCACATGCCTCTGTGTGGATGTCAAGGGAAGGGGCTGGGGCTACAGGGCTACAGCAGGGATCAGGCCCCTTCTGGCTCCCCCACCATCCACCCCTGGCATGCCAACATCTTACAAGCTGAAGCTGCAGGTGTTTTTTGTACTCTGCCCAAAAACATTGCTGACCCCTGATCTAACAGCTTAAAGCAGTCACTTTCAACCTGGGTGCCACAGCACCCTGCAGTGCCTTCACTGAGACCCTTTCAAGGCTGCTACGCAACATGAGCTGTGCCAATGTGATTCTTAAGATAAACCCAGAGATTTCAAGTAGAACTTCACAGTGTTAAAAACATGCTGCCCTGTTCGGGTCTTTTTTGAGCTCTTCACAACAGAAAAGTGGCTTTATTTTTCTGTGGTCATGAGCCAAGTAAAATCCAAGCTGACACTTCCCAAGAGGTGCCTTGAGCCTATGAAGGTTGGGAATTACCAACTTAAAAGCCCAACCCCAGTAAGAAAGCTCTTGCTTGTTTGCCACAGGTCCTCCTCTTCACTTTACTCCAGCAGAGAAGTTTTCAGGGGAAAGTTTAGGCATCACCTTCACTGGACATTTAATTAGGGCCCTGCTGCATGTTCAAACGACAGCAGGATAGAAGAGAGCTGTCGCACATTTCCAAGCACTAACTTGGTAGCTGGCTGGCTGACTTTTTGTAGCTGCAGCACCAGTCATCTTTATGGCATGAGGCTGGCCACATGTACAAATTAATGATCACACAGCAAGGTGGTCAATCGCAATATATTTAGACCAAGTAATTAACCATGTGACAAACTGGTGAATCGTGCAGTAAGTGAGTACAAAGATGCTAGCCGGACTGTGCAATTCACCCGTTTATCAGGGGATTAATTACTTGGTCTAAACATATTGTGCAATTCACCACCTTCCTGTGTTATCATTTGTTTGGCATGTGGCTGGCCTCACTTTGCACACACCACCAGTCTACCTTTCTTACACCATTGGGGGGGGGGGGGCAAAGGGGAGGGGGATTGCCACAGCCAGCCCCTAAGGGGATGGCAGCGGAAAGGGGTCACTTACAAATGTGGTCGTCCATCTTCATGGGCCGCTGGAGGCGGATGCTGGCAGGGATGGTCTGATCGATCAGTTCGTCGAGGCTCTGCAAGCACAAGCACAGGCGGGGGTCAGTGAGTAGGCAATGACCCCCCCCCAAGCTGTAGCGGGGGCTGTACCAAGGGACGGGGATGGGGGGCCTTGCCCCGGAGCAGGCCCGCCCCTCACCTGCACCCCCAACGCCCGCAGCATCTCGCGCTTCTCTTTGTCCCCGGGCCCGATGTGCCGCTCCGAGAAGTCGTCGTGGCGCGGCAGGAGCTGCTCAATGCCCCGCGCCGAGCTCGCCGCCCCTCGCCCGCCGCTGCTGAGGCGGGGGCCAGCCCCCGCCCACC
>NW_017729024.1:118872993-118873287 GCF_001723915.1 Gavialis gangeticus | reverse complement strand
CAAGCGTAGAGCCGGCCCCGCCAGACGGCCCCACCAGCGGCCGCAGGTCTGCATGCCGGCCCCTCTGCGCCGCTGCCCACGGCACCTGCAAGCCCCCGCGCTGTGGCTGGGAGGTAGCTGCCGCACGCCCCCTTATAGCGCCCTGCGCCAATGGGCGCCCGAGGGGAGGTGCCCGCACGCCCCGCCCCGCCCCGGCCACCTGCTGGGGCTGCCCAGCAGTCGCCCTCGCGCCCGCCCCTGCCGGACACCCCGGCTCTTCCCGCGCTTTCCGGAGGCCCCTCAGGCCAGGGGCGC
>NW_017729024.1:118861796-118872489 GCF_001723915.1 Gavialis gangeticus | reverse complement strand
GCCCCCAGACACCACCTCAGCCCCCTTCCCCGCTGACATCTCCTCCCCTTCCCGCCCCCCCAAGCCGCACACTGCTTCAAAGCGTCAGTACCCCGTCAGTAAGAGTTACGGAATCACAGAGGTGTAGTTGGTAGCCGTGTTGGTCTCAGACCAACACGGCTACCAAGTACACCCCCGAAACATAGAAGATGCCAAGTTTTAGCCGATTTTGGATTTGAAACTTTGTTGCAGAACAAGAAGAAAGATTTCTTTTACCTTCCTGCCTTTCTGCCATCCGACACCTCTAGAGAAGGAATCCTACCTGATCTAGTCATCGAAGAGCTACTCAGCACAGCTCGCACAGACACTCTCATGGCCCCAGAGGGACAACTTTCCATCTTCAGCTCCCTCTGTGCAAAAATGAAGTTTTTTTTCCCACCTATGGGGAGTTTTGCCTATCTTGTACCATCTATACTTTTTCCAGAGCCTGACAAAGGGACTTTGATCCCGAAAGCTTGCAGAAAAGGATATTTTTCTTGCAATTTCCCAGTTGGTCTAATAAAAGGTATCATTTTGGAAGCAAGAGTTGTAGTTTTTTGTATGGCCACAGAGCCACAGAGGCAGTTTCAGTGCCCTCTCAACAGCAACAGTGTTACAGAGAGTCACAGAGAAGAAGGGCTGGAAGGGCTGGCCCCCAAAGCTCATCTAGTCCAGCCCCCTTCCTGAGGCAGCATGATCCCTGTCCAAACCATCCCATACAACCATCACCTAAATGCTGCAAAAGACTACCATCAACCCTGACACCACCAAAACTTCACACCCTAACTTGCCACACCACAGGGCACTTTGCCCATCCACTCTGCCATCATTTATAAAACATCCTCTTCCTGCAAATACAGGGAGATGCCAAAGGCTACCAAACCCCAGTTAAAATGTGAAAGAGGGGGAGACATGCCAGATGATGGGGAACAATGCCCTGCCTAGGCAGCCAGCCCTCTGTTCCCCCTTCCTGCCATCTTCACACCAAGATGCTGCTGCTACTCTGTTTGATTCCCAGCCAGAGATTTTTTTTTCTGATGTGATGTGGCAGAAAAGACTACATAAATATGAAATGCTGCTACTGTTCATCTTGTCACAAGCTGAAACCGTGCCATGTTTAAGCCTTGGGTAAACTTTCATTCAGGCTACTTGTCTTTGGTTTTCTTTGTTTTAATAAAGCAGGAGCTTGTCACAGCCGTGATATAATACCAGCTGCAAATAAAAGCAATTTTCCCTGAAAATCTGTTTGTTTTCTAACTTTGTATATGTTTACCTGTTTAGATGCTCATCATTACAATACCTGAATGCTGTGAAAGAAATGATTTATTATACCAAATGTCAACATACATCTACATACATCTAGCTTCCCTCCAACTCTTTCTACATTGAATAAATTTTATGTCCCTCATTCCATCGGAGCAAATGAAATTCTGTTGTACCATAAACTGGTATCTTTCCGGCTCTTTTTGTATGCACAGTGCAGATTTTGAATTTTCCTCAAAGTTATTAGCCAAGATTAATAGCTGAGTGAATTGTGGACTAGATTGCTAATGGAGAGAGTCCAATTGGCAGTTACCACCTTTATAGTCTTTTAGGAGGGCAATTATTAGCATTTAGGATACTGGCAAATAACTCGTTTTTTTACGATGGAAGGGCAGTTGAGGACTGTTACAACAACATGTTTTTCTCACCGCTGAAGGCCCCAGGTCTCTAAATTTTGTCTTATTTTTTATCTGTAAGTATCTCCTTGTTTTAGTTTACTTAACTCAAATGGTTGAGGATTCTTCTTCTTCCCTTTCTCAACACAGGAAGCTGCGGTGAGATTTAATACAATAAACTGGAACATGAACATTGCATAAGCATAAGGAACATAAAAAGACAAGGTTCTTTGGGTAAATACAATATATTAGGCCAACTCAAATTTTTGGAAAAATTCTTATTAGCAAGCTTTTGGGCACAAATACCCTTCATCAGGCATTCGTCTGGGGGGTGACAAATCAGGGCAACTGCCTCAGGCCCTGCACTTTGGGGTCCCCTGTGGACAGTGCTGTACAGGCCCCGCCGTGGCTGCCACATGCTGCCAGTTCCACCGCGGTTGCTGTGCACCACTGCTTCTGGCTGCACCCCTGCCCTGCTCACCACCTCCCAGCCCCGCACAGGCTGGTATGCCCTGGGCCCCACACACCCCTAGGGATGGCCCTGTCATGCGTATTTGTGCCCAAAAGCTTGCGAAGAGGAATTTTTCCAACTATTTGAGTTGGTCTAATAAAAGATATCAGACTGACCCAAAGAACCTTGTCTGCCTATGTCCTTAGACCAATACAGCTACAAGCTGCACCCCTGAAAAAAGGAACGTAAGTGCATTCTTAGATGTCAGAATCCTGAAAGCTAGTTGCCAGCACAGGATCGAGGATGTTCCTTGCATACAGCATGATATGAGAGCTTTAAATAAATGTATCACAGATGGCAATCTTTACAGGGAAGTACTAAAGCTTCTCATATTTTAAGGACTTTTCCAGACAAAATAATCACTTTTCTTGTACTACAGGCTTCTGGTGCTGTGTGCCAACTCATTTAGTATATGGACTAACCTGTTGTGCAAGTGAATAAATCAGACAAATAACTCATGTCCGCTATGCTCTAAATGGGAGTGTGAGTGGCAAATTCTCACACATTTCCAATTCTGTACTCTACTGATACTGGGGTAACATAGATCATAGACATTATTAGTACTTCTCCTTGTCTGGTCCAACAATTCCCCCAGCTTCCCGGGACACTGAGAATTCTGGGGGTTTCTGAAGCATGCCTTGCCCAAGCCTGTTCTATGTGCAGGACTGACAAGGCTCTCCCAACCCAATCATCTATGTTTGTAAGGGTTTGATGGTTTAGTACAGACAAGGTTCTTTGGTAAATGTAATATCTTTTATTAGGCCAACTAAATAGTTGAAAAATTGTTCTTCACAAGCTTTGGGGTACAAACACCCTTCTTCAGGCATAGGGATAGTCTTCCCAACTATGGTGATGTGGCACCCTGTGGTGCTGTAAGGTACTTTTAAGGGTGTCACACAATACTAGCACTGTTAGGTGTAGAAACACCTACACTTGATTCATAAGATGAACGCAGAGATTTCAAATAATAAGGAGTCGTGGTAGAGGTGATATCTTTGATTAGATCAACTAGATTTTTGTAAAAAAAATTATTTAATTGCAAGCTTTTGGATGTAAACACCCTTCTTCAGGCATCGGAGAAAAGATCGTAAAAGTTCTCCTGGGTAGAAATGAAAGTTCATATTTCATAGGAGAGTTGAAGGTGGTAAAATCGCCTGTTTGGAAAAGTTCATTTATATGCAGATTAGACTCAGAGAAAAGTTGGAATAGTCTCTTACCTTGAAGTTGTTTGTTAGTAAGCAGGATATATTCATATTTCCTTCTGGTTATGGTGTTTCATATTTCACAGAGAAGTCAGTAGATGGGATGCTCCTCTGAGCAGGAATTTCTTATCATATCAAATTGGAATCCACAGTGTCAAAAATATTTTGACTTGCAATCTTGAGTTCTTTGCAACAGAAGAATTGCTCTATTACTTTAGTCAACAAACAAGTGAAAGCTCAGGAATCGCCTTGAGTTTAACATGGTTACACACCACTGGCTTAGTATGTGTTTGGATGTAGTATATATATATTTAGTATATGTTTAGTATGTAGGTTATATTAACCTACAAACCTCATTTCATTTTGGGAAGGATTTTTTTGTTATAAAAATTTTTGAACTTTCATTTAAACTTCACACCTCCATGTTAGAGCTGACATGCACAGGAGGGGTAGGAGAACTATTTAACAGTTTGCAGAGAGCTAACAATGGAGGGTTGTTTCTTAAATCTGACTCTATTTAAGGATTTTTCCATCTGAATGATGAATGATTGGGTCACACTCAGGGAATCCCATCCTTCCAGACTGGCTGGTAAACAAGCAATGTGGTTTGACACTGACCCCAGGGACATCACCTGAAAAAAAAAGCCTGGCATATATAACAAGAAAAAAAATCTGCCCAGGGTAGGTCATTATCACCAATCAAAATAAGAAGAAAGTAAGAGGCAGTTCAGCAGAATCCTGAATGCAAACTGAACTGAGCCCAAAGGCCTGGTAGAGCAGTGAGGAAATGGAGGCAAGGATCTGTATGCAGGTTTTTGTTATTTTTCCATATGTTAATATATTTTTTATGCTGTCTGTAAGTGAAATGTGGCTGGATTACAATTGCCCTTGGAGCATCTGAGTGCTCTTGGTTCAAGTATTCTGAAGAGTTGTATTAGAAATCAGGATATCACTAAAGAGTTCTTTAAAGGAGCAGGAAGTCATTTGGGATAATGTCTACATTGTTACTTAGGCTGCCCTCAAGCCCACACATACTAGTTAAAATGAACCCCTCCCTCCCTTAGCCAAAGCCCTCTAGGCCCTACTGAGTTTTTAGGTCAAGCTTCTAACCTACCCTTCTCTGCAGTATGTTTAGAATTCACCTTTGCACTGTAGGCTGCAAGAACAGGAAACTTGCCCTTCCCCCAGCCTGCCAATCAATTATGTTACAACTTCTTGTACCTATCTTCTATCCCTTCTATCCATTTCACTGTGTTTCTACTGCCCATAATTAGAACTTAGTACTGCACAGGAGACAGAAGTAGTGGGCAGACTGATTCCTAGAAGGATGTTGCTCAGAAACAAACAATGCACAGCGTCCATAAAATAACACTTAAACAGGGAGGGACAAATTATGTGGGTTGGCTAGTTAAGTGTGACTTCTCACAGCTGACCCTAAGTAACAGTTTATGCACGCTCTTTGTGCATAAAAAGCTAGATTTCATATAGCAAATGATGGCGTGACAAGTCTGGAAAAATGCACCAGAAAAGGCTGCAAGGAGAGAGGTGTTTTTGTTTCTCCCCCTAGCCCCTCCAAAGCTTGGATTACCCTAGGACAGGAGTGGGCGAAATGCAGCCCAGGGGACAGATGCAGCCTGCCAGGCCATTCTATCCAGCCTGCGGGACCCCTAAAAAAATTAGAAAATGAATATTAATCTGCCCTGGGCTGCCTGTCATACGGCCCTCAACAGCTTGCCGAAACTCAGTAAGCAGCCCTCTGCCCGAAATAATTGCCTGCCCCTGCCCTAGGACCTGCCTTGCCTAAGGGTCTTGTTACATGGTAATTTTGGGTAGCTCCTGGAGCTCTTAACCCCTGGACTGTCCGCACATTAACACCTGAAACTAGTTTTAAGCACTGTTTATACAACTCAAAGTTAGGCCGCTCCAGGTCAGGATTTTCTCTGATCCATGCTATAAAACTCATCTTACACAAGTACAGTAAGGTTACCCACTCTGTTTCAATCTATTCCTGGCAGTTTCTGGAATGCCAGTGCACCCATGACACACAATGTGAATGTGCCTGCATGCTTGTGCATATCAGTTATGGATTACGGTGTGTAAACTTAACATCAGAGAGGCAAATACACATTACTATTACATTTAAAAAACCCACTGGACTACTGTTTAAATCAGGTTCAACATTTAATATTTATTTTAATGAATCCCCTCTCATTTATCTCCCAGGTGACTCTCAGCACTCTCCTGGACATTTATATCTAATTCCTGGAGACTTCAGGGCAATCCTGGAGGGTTTGCATCCCTATAATGCAGCCAGGCTACACTACACCTCAATGTAAACACCCTACCAGCCTGCCCCTTCCTGCTGGACCAGATTGGGCCCACTCCACACATCCTCTGCCCTCCCCAGCACCCCAAATCCCTGCCCCTCACCTTGCCCCTGCTTATTTGCGACTGCCTGGGCTGCGTATCCTGGGGAGCAGGCAGGGAAGGGTTAACATGCCTGCCCAGCCGCCCCCCTACTTCTGCTGCTCTCTGGGCCAGAAGAACAGCAGCCCAGCAATAGCTGAGGCTGGGCAGGAAGGTTAACCCTTCCCTGCCTGCTCCTCTGGGACAGACAGCGCAGTCAGGCAGGCAGGCAGCCACAAGTAAGTAAAGCCCTGGGGGTTGCACAGCTGCTTTGCACTATGTAGATAGCATCAAGTCTGTTTGAGAAAACTGTTTGAAGGGGCAGCTAGACATTTTCTCTATGTATAGAAATTCTCTGGGCAGATTAAAGCCAACAATTTACTCTCTGCCATTTCTGAGTATCAGGAATGATAAAGAAGACACTATGGTAGGATTAATCACTTCTGGCTGGTGGAGTGATCCCTTGGGGATTCTCTAACTTGTGCTCCAAGTGCCTCTGTTATGACGGTAGTGGAAATGGTACTTAGAGTCAGCTTTTCCCCCCATCTCTGTTCTGGGTCAGAGCATAAGTTTGGCAAAGCTGTGAATTTGCCACTTTATTTACAATCAGTCATACAAATGGGTAGCAAAATTGATTATTTGCATTAGTATTAACAAACAAAGAGAAAAATATGCACATATTCTACAGACTTTGACCTAATCCTGCCTTTTTCATGCCTGTCAGCAGAAAGGAAAGAAACTTTACATAAGGACAAAATACATGAAAATCAACTTATTATTGCATGTAATTAGTTCTTATCTAAAGACATTTCTATACGCATTGCCAAGAAATTTTTCCGGCTCTTAAACAACACCTTGGCATATCTTTTCCAAGAGTTTGTTCACTTGGATGGTTGGATGGCCCTTAAAATTTTCTTTGTTCATTTCCCAGGCAGCATCAGAAAGACATGCTACTTGATGAACAGCTCAGCTGAAACAACAACTTCAATGCAGAAGGCCTGTCATCAAATAAGTATGCTAGAGGTGCTAAGCCAGTTGCCTCTGAGAAGCCTAAGCCTAAAAATTAGCTTGGCAAACTACAAAGGGCTAAGTCTGGCCTTACATATAGTAAGCAAGATGGAGATGCTGGGTAAGACTTCACAGAAAAAGGAGCCTGAACATCAGATCAGCAAAAACAGTTGAGGCAGTAACTTCAAACAAAACTATCACTCCCAAGGTATTTGGCCAGTAAGTGACTTGACATCAGTATAGCAATCTAGGCTGCTCAGCCACTGAGTTATACAGATTTACAGCTTTCTGGAGAGGTAGAAATGCATACATCTGGGAACATTAGGTTCAGATGGCTTCTTGTTTAGAATCATAGAAAATTAGGGTTAGAAGGGACCTCAGGAGGTCATTTAATCTAACCCCTGGCTTAAAGCAGGACCATCCCCAACTAGATCATTCCATCCAACACATAAAACCCTTCAAGGATGGTGTAACAGGGAACCCTAGCCCGGTTACTAAGAGGCAGGGCTGCCCCTTTAAGACCTGAGTCTACAGGAACACCAAGCACCAGGAAGGTAGGGGTTAATAGTCCAACCACCCACGCCAGTCAGCTGACAGGAAGGGGGACAGACCTCTGGGTACATATAAACCCCAGGGCCAAGGCTGAGAGGAGGAAGTGTCTGGCAAGTGGCTAGGGGAAGAGAACTCTTGCATGGCAGAACTATCCAGGAGCACTGTGGCTGCTGTCCAGACTGTTGTTGTGGCTAATGAAGCTCCAGGAGTCTAGAAGGTACCCAGAGTTGAGGGGTGCTCAATATATGAAGAGCAGTTTGGGGTTTTTAAGGAGCCAGAGTGTGGCTTGTATGACTTGTATTATGTTATAGCCCAGGGGCTCATATTTATGTTATTGTTTTATCCAGTGGTCTGGGCTGAGGCTATTTGGGGAGGAGGAGGTCTCATTGGGACACACTACTGTGCAAAGCTGTAGTAGTGGAGGGGAGGTGGTATGAATGTGCATGTGTGTGGTGCCCAACTTTGGACTCAGTTTGCTCTAGTCTCAGGCCTGGAGTAATTATGTTACCTGGATGCCATCTGCGAGGCATGGGCTGCGGTGTAGGGGAGGAACAGAGCTGCAGATAGCAACCCCTAGCATTGGGGCAAGAATGGGCAGCCTCCTGCCTTAATAAGAACCAATTAAGAAACAACAAGGCATGGCAGATGAGGAGGCAGGCAGTTGGCCAAGAACAGGTGGGCAGGCTAATGGCAAACCAGCACTGAGATTGCCCCCTGTTCCATGAGCAATGAAGACTGGTGTCATGGGCTAAACAGAGGCAAGAATCAACCTCTCAGGAATGGATCATAGGCTGTAGGGCTTCAGAAATGAAAATGAGCAGCTTATGTGTAATGCATGACAGAAGGAGGGAACAGTGGATGTACAGAGATAGACTGGTTAGGAGAAGGATGTTTGCAACAACATTTGAGATTTGATAGGAGTGTGACAAGATGGCATTTCTCAAAGAAAGAGAAAATCCATGTTTTTTATAATGGAGATGTAAGTCTCATCCAGGATCTCAATGTTTTACGTGTAGGGTAAAAAGGGGCATCGGTGAGAAATATTTGCATTAGGAAGCCCTATCTCTGTTACAGAGAGGAGAGGGCCAGGTGAAGGAAAGCAGCAAGGACCCTTTACTTTCATTGCCTGCTGGAGAGGGTTAGCAGCCAGAACCTGGCTAGAGGGGCTGAGACACCAGTAGTCAGAAGACACAGCAAGCAGGGAGGGCTAGCTGCTGGCTTCAGGCAAAGGCAGGAACCCTTCATAGAGGCACAGCAGGCTTAGAGTAGTATTCAAATTCCCCCTCTCTTTCCTCTGTTTCACAAAGCCCCATTTGCAGCCAGCTGGCTACTGAAAAAACAGTAAGAAGGGAAGATGGGGTGTTAATAGCAGCACCTGGGCCAAGGAGGCAGGAGTCCTAGTCAGTTGACTGAGGGGGTGGGGTTAACTGGGATAAAAACCCTTCCTTAAGGAGAGGAGGAGTCTTGGAGAGGGAGGGAGGGAGGTACCTGCAAAGGTCCTAACTAAAGTTAGGTGGGCTGGAACCCAAGGGGGTTGGAACCTGAATCAAAGACAGAGGGAGCATGCAAGGGAGAAAGGCTAATCCCCACACTATGAGGAGTAGCCAGGGAAAGAGGGGAGGTAAGGCACCCTCAGCTAGACTCTTGTCACCTAGAGGCATCCTCTTAAACAGTATACTAACCATAACATCAAGATGTGGCAGGCAGGAGAGAGGAGCCAGATAAGGGGGCTGGGGTAGGCAGACGGGTGCCACATAGCCACCACCAGGTGACATGATCACCCCTTGAGTTGCACCCTGTTACAGTATTATTCAGAAAGAATCTCTGAGACTTAAACTCTGAGTTTCTGTCCAGGACACTTATATTCAATCTGCTGCTCATGAGTACCATAGTGCTCTTGTGGTTTTTATAAAGTGCTCTCCAACAAGTCCAAAAACAGTGCTCGAAAGCACTCATAACCACATGAAGAATCACACTGAAAGGCATAACTGATGATGGAGATGATATCTATTTTGTTTTCTTTTAATGCTCCATGAAAGGCTAAATCATCACAGTGCTCTCTAACGAAAAAAAGTCGATAGCCCCTGGTTTAGGAGGATACTTGTGGAGAGGGAGGATGTGGCAGGGAAACTCCTCCATTGGAAATTCAGTGTCAGACTCCAACCTATATAATAAGGCCAGATAACTTCAAAGCCTATCGGGACATTAGGATCTACACAGACAGCAGTCTCACATACTTCGACCAAGTAATGAAATGGTTGAAACACCAAAGTCAAGATAGCTTATGTCCTCTTCAAAAAGGTCTGCTCCCATGGGAGAAATGATTCCATCATGAAGCTGAATAAGAAAGTGCCTCATAATAAAACCCATTTAATTCCATTTCAAGCAATCTTGCAAGAACAGTTACACTGTAGAGATATGAGAGCAGGGAGGAGAAAAAAAGGCTTAAAGATTGCTGTCCTCAATACTACTTATCAGTACCTCACTGACACATGCCCTGTGTCTCTTTCCACTATTAAGTAAACTTCTTGATAGGACTGGGTATTTGACCGGTCAAAGTTTGGTCAATTAGCCAGTCAAATATTGATCAAAAATTATAAAAAATTGCCAATACAGTCAAATAATACACAGCAAAAGCACAGATTTTCCATCTTCCATTAAAATGTGTGGAAAAATAATAAAAAGATGTCAAGAAAGCTGCAAAAAATTTTTACTCCCCATAAAATTGCTATAATCTTTGACCAGTCAGGTAATATGTAGTTTACTGACCAATAAATTGACAATATTTTACTGGTCAATTGACTAGCTTCCAACCCACTTTTTGAAGCAAACTAGAAAGGCTTTCTTTCATTTTTAGTAATATTTCATTTTAGTAATTAAGAATAATGCTCTCCATTTCACTGGAGTCTTCCTGCAAAAGATCATAAACTAATATACAAACATATAAAAGGAATCCTCCCAACACTTTTCCTCTTATATTATGGGTGGGGGTATCCAAAGCAGCATAAAATAATTTGCTCTGGGACAAATAAGTTGTACTAAAACCAAGAACAGAACATAATCTCCCTCAATCACATGCCTTGATCATGGATTACAGAACACAGATCTGCCTGTTTTGAAAGAAAAGCAAAACCAAATGGTGTACTCTGTAGAAGTTGTTTCTATTTGAGTCTGGGAAACTTAAACTCCTTCACTAGATTCTCATTCCTGAAGCTGAATAACCCTTTTACTGCAAGCGAGTCTGTTGTTTTGTCTGTTCTATATAAAGGACTTGCAGATGTTTAGAAACAAAATGCCAAATTTCACTAGTCAGATCTAAAAAAAAAAAAAAAAAAAAA
>NW_017729024.1:118860347-118861785 GCF_001723915.1 Gavialis gangeticus | reverse complement strand
AAAAAAAAAAAAAAAAAAAATCCATGTATAATATCCCCCAGGTTACTTTTAAAAAAGATGTGTATCAGCATCCATTCTCTAGTTTGACTTTTGTTTTTGACCTACCACAAAGTCAGAGGGAAAAAAAATCCTGTTACTACTTGGTATAACAGCTTTAGTTAAAATCCCTTAGAAATGTAACTGTCAGCACTAATATCACCCAAGTCTGTCATGACTAGGTTCTCTTGATCACAAAAATAATTATAATAAGGAAAGATTACTCTTTGAGAGTGCCAATCATTTTCTTTTTCTATGTGGCAAACAAAATCCTAACTGAAATCCCATTTTATTTGTATATCAGGTTTCCCAGCCACTAGATTTGGCAAGGATGTATCAGCAATATGTTGTTCATGGGCAGTTGCATTACATACCTTCCCTCCCTAGTTTACTGTTCTTTCTTGCTATAAATAGTAGTCATAAGACTGAGGAAATAACAGCAAGGATTTCTACCTCTGCCTCCCACCCCCCTCTCCACACTGCCCAGAGCAGAATGGTTTGGTAGACTATTCTGTAAAACAGGGATAATATAAATACCTCACAGGGCTTCTCTAAAGCTGGATTCTTTTCATTTTACAATGCTTGGCATATGAAAAGCATCATGCCTCATGAAGAATTAATGAAGCAAGACATACCAGCTTAAGTCTACAAGCTATTTCTGAGATAACATTCAGCTGTTTTCCTAACATTTTTTCACTACTGAACGGCTGAGAACATTTTTCCCAAACTCAGTAGATGGCATCCACTTTATTTGATGTCCAGCTCTAAGTACAGAGGACTTGACTGTTTTGCCTTAAGTCCGCTGCTGTCTAAAAGAGAGGGAAGTTTGCCTTTTGATGCTCCTGAAATGGTTGCAATGCCGTTTTCCCCATGTCCTGCTTCCTACTACATCATTCCAACAAATGACAGAATGCAGGCTTTTAGCTACATGGGTGGCTTTACTATGGTTTTGAGATTTTATTCTTGATGTCCCTGTTGAGGGACTTCAACATATGTATGAGAGTGAAAGGAGATCAAGATAGCCTTGCATTTATACTGACTTCTGAGGAGTAGTCATGGCAGGAGGTCCTTATGGCAAAACTGCCGTCATGAAAATGGATAAAATGTTGTACCAACTTAGTGACCACATATTTTCATGTTCCAAGGAATATGACATGGTCCACACAACTGTATCATGTAACCTTAATATGGGTTGATGAAGAGTTTCTATAGATATTCCCAGAGAAAGGACATCCTCAGTACTACCTGCTCCCCCTTTGAGAGCAAAACCGTTTTGAGATGTAGGGTCAGACAGAGGTATGCTATAGCCCTTGGTAACTGTCATAGAATCATAGAAGTAGTGTCGAAAGGGACCTTGTAGATCTTCAAGTCTGACCCTGTCCCCCCCCCCCCCCCCCCCGGG
>NW_017729024.1:118856652-118860315 GCF_001723915.1 Gavialis gangeticus | reverse complement strand
TATGCCAGGGGGTGCTAGGGGAAACAGTGTCTCTCCCAAACCCTTCTGGTCCCCCCTGGTGAGTTTATAGACAGTCACCAGGTCCCCCCTCAGCCTTCTCTTGTGAAGGCTGAACAGGTTTAGGTCCCGCAGTCTCTCATTGTAGGGTCTGCCCTGTTGTCCCCAGGTCATGCAGGTGGCCTTCCTTTGGACTCTTTCAATGTTGTCGACATCCCTCCTGAAGTGGGGCACACAGAACTGGACGCAGTACTCCAGCTGTGGCCTGACCAGCGTCGCATAGAGGGGGAGGATCACCTCCTTGGCTCTACTTGAGATGCACCTGTGGATGCATGACAAGGTCCAGTTAGCCCTGCCAACCGTGACTTTAATTAATCTAATCTAGTGGCACTCAATCTTTTGGCTGTATGGGCCAGAATGGGCCCTGCACTCAATGATCAGGCCCCACACTGCCTTGCTCAGCTGCCTGCTACCTTGTTTGGCTCCCTGCCACCCAATTCCACCTGACCTAGCTCCCTGCCACCCCATGCCACTTGGCTTATCTCCCTATTGCCCTGTTCTGCTGTCTAACACCCTGCTGCAATGGCTCACTGCTGTCCCATCATCCCTGCCATCCCATCCCACCTCACTCCACTCCTTGTCATCTTATGCCACCCAGCTCTGCTCCCTGCTGCCTACCTCACACTGACTCAGTTGGCCCCATGTGCTAAATCTGTGACACAGGACTAAACTGTATCTGGCCCATGGGGCTCCCCCAGGTGAAGAAACTTGACAGCATGGGAGCAGCATTTAGCTGCCATTGCTCCCCCCACCACTAAATTCTCTTGCCCATGGGGAGCCCCAGGGACCAGATAACATTTCCCTGTGGGCTGGGGGTTGAGCACCCATGATCCAATATAATGTAGAAAATTTTGCAATTATTTTTATTTTCATAATTGGATATTTTACAATCAAGCATTTAGAATGCATTAAAAACCCTATTTTGAGCCTGCAGTACAAATGACAGGTAGCAAAGCAAATATTTTAAACCTTAGAAAATAAACGGTATGTAGGAGTTTTTTAATCTTGTGCTTTTGCTATAGGCATAGCTGTATTTTATTTCTGAGAGGTCACTACCAACATATAAACAACTTCTTTTCTCATAAAATATTCAAGCTCCAGCCCAAGTCTCCATTCTCAGTCTGATCAGCAACATCCTGTGAATCTCACTGCATAAATAAATAATATGACCATTTATGTAACAGTGTATGCCAGGCAAGCTGCCTTTCCATCTCTTTCTATGTTTACCATATTGTATAAGGCGGCATTACATTTCTGTCAAGCAGTAACCATACTTTATTACTGTGAGAATAATTTCCAAGGCAGCTTCAGTAAGAAATCTGTTTCTGTTTTTCTTGCATCTATCCCAATCCTTGCTGACTAGGCTGGATTCTCATTCCAGCCTGGTCTCCTTACACCAGGCTGGCAATATAAAGGTGCCACAAAGTCAATGCAAACAACTCCTGTCCATCCTGGATCCTGCTCCATGCCCATCTGCAGCTTTGTCTCATTTGCCCTGCCCACAGGGTCCCAGATTTTCTCTATGGAGACCCTACCTGCTTGCTCCATCTGGTGGTGAGCCTGGGGCCAGATAGGATACCTATTTAACAATTTCTTTGCCTCCATTTTTCTGAGCAGGGACCAGGTCATCCCCCACTCTGAGATCCCTAATGGTCCTAAGGGAGGCACAGCCAGGCCCAGGGTCAGAGAAGACCTAGTCAGGGAACTTCTGGTGGGACTGGACATGTTCAAATCAGCAGGCTGTGATGATCTCCACCCCAGAGTGCCGAAGGAATTAGCAGAGGTTATTGCAGGATCCCTGGCACAGCTTTACAAGCACTCCTGGTGCTCTGGTGAGGTGCCAGAGGACTGGAAAAGGGCCAATGTGGTTCCCATTTTCAAAAAAGGGAGGAAGGGGGACCCAGGAAATTATAGGCCTGTTAGTCTTACCTCGGTCCTGGGGAAGCTCTTCAAAAAAATATCCAGCTGCACATCTGTAAGGGGCAGGCAGGGGAGTTGATGCTTAGGGGCAACCAACATGGGTTCATTAGAGGCAGGTCCTGTCAGACCAACCTGGTGGCCTTCTATGACCAGGTCACAAGATCCTTGGATGCAGGGGTTGCAGTGGATGTAGTCTTTCTGAACTTTAGGAAGACCTTCAACACTGTCTCACCCCATTCTCGTTAAAAAATTAGGAGATTGTGGTGTCGATGCCTACACAGTCAAATGGGTTGCCAATTGGCTGGAGGGCCACACCCAGAGAGTGGTGGTAGACAGGTCATTTTTGACCTGGAGGGATGTGGGCAGTGGGGTCCCCCAGGGCTTGGTCCTTGGGCTGGCACTGTTTAACATCTTCACCAGCGACTTGGACAAGGGGGTGAAAAGCACCTTGTTTCATCTGAGAATTTGAACTAAGATGTGCAGAGAAGTGGGCACACTAGAAGGGAGGGACAGGCTGCAATTGGATCTGAACAGGTTACAGGGGTGGGTGGATGAGAATAAGATGGGATTCAATACTGACAAGTGCAGGGTACTGCACCTAGGGAGAGAGAACCAGCAGACCTACACACTGGGGAACTCCCTTCTTGTCAGCACAGAGGCAGAAAAGGATCTTGGAGTCATAGACTACAATATGCTATTTCGCATCCTTTGTCATTTTATACATATTGAATCAAAATGCACTGATCCTGTACCCTACTCTGCCACCCAAGTTTGTCTTTTCTTTGTTGATATCAAAGTCCTTTTGCTCCTCTCACATGAAGTAGCTGAGATGTCACAACTCAGTGTAATATTTCTTGAATATTCCACAATTCCAGGGGAGTGCATCCACCTCAGTGTGTCCCTGACCTCAACCTGTCCTTCCTACAGTGACATAATTTCTGTCTCACCTGCTATTGAATACGTAGTTGCTCTTGTAATACTACTACCTCTAACACATGCCTTTATCTTGCATTAATTTTGTCCTTTCCAAATTCTATTAGGGATCCCTAAAAATGTGTGCAACTGCAGTCTGCAAACATTGCAAAACGAGAGTGGAGAGAACTAGGACTGTCAATATTGCAACTTCTACAAGGACAGAATTATTTGCTACTGAGTGAACAATTTTTTGGTCCTTCTCTCTCTCCTTTTCTTTTAACTTAGTTCAGAGGTAAAATAGGTAGACCTTGAAAACAAAGTCAAAGATACAATGGCACTTGGCTTACTAGATACAGTACAACTGGAGTTATCACATAGTATCCAATGAATTTTAAACACTATATAGAGACGCCTAACCGATTAAAGACGTTACCTATTATCAATACCTTTATATCAATTTGTGTTTATCTATTGCAAGTAACTATATAATGAGTTCAAGAACTTGCTCAATCTTGTTTTATTAGGCAATAACAGTTGCTTTCTGGCAGATTCAAACTCATCTGGTTTACTTCTTAGTGCCAAGAGGGCACTAAGGATTTATTTAGAAAAAATGTGCACCTTGTACCAAGTGGGGGAAATGTCCTAGGGTTGCCATGCTCTCCCCTAGTGCCCCCTACCATGCCAAGTTTGCATTAATGCACCCTTGTTCTCTTCTGTCACGTCTTGAGAAGCAACCTCCCTTTAACTTTCATAAGTTTATCTTCCAGGTCA
>NW_017729024.1:118848093-118851652 GCF_001723915.1 Gavialis gangeticus | reverse complement strand
AGAAGCAACCTCCCTTTAACTTTCATAAGTTTATCTTCCAGGTCACAGTTCCCACTACCCCAATCCTTGTTTATACAATGGGGTTCTGAACACCCAAGCCTTATGGGCTATGCATGGCTCCAACTACTCCTGTACCACGCCCCAAGCCTCACAGATGTACCAGAAGTTGTTTGGTCTATCTCACTCTCTGCGTCCTCTCTGGCGCTCGGGCACTCCGCAGCCCTTGTGTCTCAGCCGCACCCCACAGGCGCTCGGGCACTCTGCAGCCTTTGGACACGTGCCCCCACAGGCGCTCTGACTTTCCACAGCCTCGTCTCACAATCATGCCCCACAGGCTCTCTGGCTTCCGCAGCCTTTATGGCTTCCACAGCCTTGTCTTGGAAATGCCCCCCACAGGCGCCGGGGTCAGTACACCCCAAATGCTTTGCCTTCTCTGGTACCTTTGTTGCTGCCTCTCTCTCTGGGGCTGGGGTTCCCACACCGCCGTGGGCCCCCTATGAGGCCTCCTCCAGCCCCTTAGCCTCTCCCAGTCCTTCGGTCTTACAACAACAACAAAACAATAACACAAGCCCCTGGGCTACAACACAAGGCTAAACTGCTCAGCTAATCTCCTTTGAGGTGCCCTCCACAGGTGCTCCATCCTTCATTAGCACAACTGACTGCTCGTGTTCAAGCTTTTCCCCTTTGCTTAGTCAGGCAGCACTCCTTCTCCTTGGCTGCCAGCCGAGAGCCCACTCTCAGCCTCCAGCCTGTGCTTTATAGAAGTCAGCCCTGCCCCTTCTGGTCAGCTGACTCAACAGGTGTGGGCCCTTAGCTCCTCCTGGTTGCCCTGGCAACCAGCACCTGGTGGCCATTCCTACTCTTCAAGTAGCAGGCACCTTAGTGCCCTGCTACACACCTGCACTCTTATTTTTACTATCTGGTAGCAAAGATACTCTGCAAAAATAATTCATTTTTTATAATCATTGAGTCTCTTCCCCTATTTTTGCTAGCAGATTACTTGGCAGCATAAACAAGTGGGAAGAAACCTTCCTCATACTCAGTTGCATCTGTGATAGGAGTTCCCAAGTGTTTATCAGGAGTTTCAGTTAAATACATGTTAAGAAAACTGAGCAAGACACAGTTTGAAATCTAGTTAAAAATCCTTTCCTCTTAGTCCTTAAGTCTCAGCCCTGCATTGCTTGTGAAACTATGGTTATACTTTGTCCAGGTAGTTCTGGAATACCCTAGCAATACCAAAACAGCTATGAGACAATTTATTTTCCTATTTTATTATGTTTACTCTAGAAATAGAATTTCAGGTCTTCTTCACAAATGCCAGAGAAGAACCTAAAAGGTGTGTAATGTCTTAGAACAAAAGACTGAGGTAGAGACACAGTGCCTATCGAAACAAAAATTCCTGTCGGGATTGTCTAACCCTATGTTTACAAGTATAATTGTCATGGTACACCTATACCAGTAAGCCACTGAAAATGGCATGCAATTGGAGACTTATTACTGACATGCAATAACCTATACCAACAAAAGGATGTTCAGTGATATAACTGCATCTATGCAATAATTTGCTGGTATGGCTATGCAAGTTAAGAGGTTGGACTTTTTCATTCTCCTAATTGGCCTAATTATGCAAGTGCATAAACCTCAGCCAGGAGGATTTGGCTCTCTTTGGACTCTGACCTGAATTTAATTAAGTTCAGGTTTTATAATGTATTAGTTAAGATTACTGTGTTTTGTAGCAAAGGCTTGATTGTTTGCAGAGAGGACTCTGGTGTTAGTTGTCTTTTTTGCTTTTCCTATTAAAACAAAACAGTTACAAGCTTTCACAGAATCGGTCTGCACATGCATAATAGATGCTTTTTAAAGCTTAACTTCTCTAGACATTCCAGAGCACTGAGTATGCTCTGCTTGAATCTTGCAGTCCCAAACTAAAGTCTGATTCAAACACAGAAAGAACAAGAAGAAAAACAAGCCAGAGGTGGGGGAGAGATATTGGGCAAAGGAGGAGATTAGGGGCAACGAGCGTTGGAGGGAAAGAACTAAGAACATGTGTGATCTGGAGTAGTTTGATCATAAACCAGTAGGGAATGTGTGGGACAGATCAAACAGGCTGGGAAACAAAAAGGAATTGAGGGGAAGGTGGAAGGAGACTGAATCTTGAATGTTGAAGTCTGAAACAAATACTGAATAACCACCTATTCACCAAATAAGTCAGAAATGTAGGGGAAGGGAAGAGCGTGTGCTCGCTTACATATCAAAATGCACACTAAATTGAAGGGACTGAGTAAATCTAATCCCCTGTTTTCACAGGCAATTTTTAACCTAAGAAATACTCCGAATCACCACTCCAAACCCTAGCAGAACTGTACATGCATGCATAAAGAAGGTCAAGTTAAAATTGTATGGGCAAACCCTACTACTACTTCATAGAATTCTTTTAACATAGTTTATTTGGATGTAAAAACATACCACAGTAAACATGGCATATCCTGTAATGTGCATATTATTAAGTGAACAGACCTGAAAGTCCACTATGCTGTCACTGAACTAATAATCTTCTTTTCAGCTACCAAAACACTCATGTACCTTGGAGGTATAAAACTATCCCCAGGAACCATCTAGGGAACATCAAGGCCCACATGCCCACGATCCAGAAGAACAAATCATGCCAAAGGCCTTAGCAGGTTTCTTTGATTCTTCTAGAACAATATTACATTGCATTTGATTATATTGGCAGTATGTGCATCATAATACTTCAGGGGTCACCAACTTAATTAGCAGCACTGTCAATTTGTATACTAGAATGTTATTTTCTGGTACTACTATTATAAAAATTTCTGAGTGCAAATATTTAAAAAGTAGATCAATATTTGCCTTTACCACAGTTGCAAAATGACATGATGTAACACTAATTTGTTAGCCAACCTGAGACAAAGAAAAAGAAAATTACATTATTTCACCCCTGGCTCAAGCCAGCTCAAATTATCATCAACTATACAGAGGGCCTCCTGTAGAGAGAGGTTGCAATGGTGGTAAACTTTCAAGACTACCCTTTTTCCAAGGGGCCAAGTAGTCTCTAAAAAGATAGGCCCCACTGTCCAGATAAGGTGAGTGAGGATAGGGTGAGTGAGGATTTAGTTAGGGAGCTTCTGGAGGGGCTGGACATTTTTAAGTCAGCCAGCCCGGATGATCTTCACCCTAGAGTCCTAAAGGAACTGGCTGGGGTCATTGCAAGCCCCCTGGCACGGCTTCATGAACACTCGTGGTGCTCTGGAGAGGTGCCAGAGGACTGGAAGAGGGCCAATGTGGTTCCCATCTTCAAAAAGGGGAGGAAAGAGGACCTGGGGAATTACAGGCCAGTCAGTCTTACCTCAATCCTGGGCAAGCTGTTCAAGAAAATTATTCTGGCACACATCCAGGAGGGGCCAGCTGGGAACTGCATGCTCAGGGGCAACCAGCACGGGTTCATCAGCGGCAGGTCCTGTCAGACCAACCTGGTGGCCTTTTACGACCAGGTCACTAAATCATTGGATGCAGGGGTGGCAGTGGATATAGTTTTCCT
>NW_017729024.1:118843884-118847638 GCF_001723915.1 Gavialis gangeticus | reverse complement strand
AAAAAAAAAAAAAAAAGGTACCTCTCTCTTGCAGCCTCTGTTAGTGGGGGCAGGCAATTATTTCAGGCGGAGGGCCACTTACTGACTGTTGGCAAGCCATCGAGGGCTGTGTGACAGGCAGCCAGGGGCAGATAAATATTAATTCCCTAAATTTTTTAGGGGCCCTGCAGGCTGGATAAACTGGCCTGGCGGGCCACATCTGACCCATGGGCCACATTTTGCCCACCCTGCTCTAGTGGCAACTAAGGTCCACATCCTGCAAGTTGCTTTTTGAAGTTGGACACCTGTACCCAGATGGAGTTTTCTGACAGAAGTAACGGTTCTGGGTCTCTGAACTGCTCTACAGCTATGCCAATCCACCATCTCGAATCTACCTGCCCCACCTTCCAGCACAGTTTAGGCAAACCCAAGACCAAGCTTTCTCCCCTTCCTTCCTCCCCTCCAGAAAACAGCACCAGAGCTGGGAAAGGTGAGGGCAGGGCTAGGGGAAAGCAGCTATAGACACACAGCTACTACACACTAGAGCTTGATTTCCTCCAACCCCCGGACGCAACAGTGAATATCTGTTGGGCCAGGGGATCAGTGTAACTCATGGTGCTTCCTGAAAAGCTCTGAGTTACAGCAGGGAGCACACATATCAGTGCCCTCTGTCAGAAGTTCACTCATATGAATACATTTGCAGGGAATTGGACTGTGTACCTGCCTTCCCACATGGAAATCGTAGGTAGCCTAATGGGGTAAAAAATGCTGCTCAAGGGACACAGGAAGCTGCTGTTTGCATACTGTCCAAACAGTTGTTAATCCAGTTCAAGGCAAGCAATATATTCTATGAAATAGGCATTACTCTAACTCTTAAAGAAATGCAGCACCACTGGCACAATGTCAGTAACCTGGATAAAGTTAGATTGGTATGAAACAACCACATCTCCAAACAGTAAAAGAAATGCAGGAAAAGACCCAGGGCAGGGGGTGGGGAGGGGGGGAGAGCAGGCTGTAGCTGTATTCACTTTGGTTGTGCATCACACATGCAGTGAGCTCTGAGCTCACTACCTTGCCAGTGCAGTGGCTGCTGAAGCCTGTGTTGGAGTGGCTCCAGCACCCAGGAGGGGGAATGCTGCCCCCCACTGCCTGTGCCCAAACTCTCCTTCCTACTGTCAAATTCTGGCAGCAGTTTCACTGAAGAGCCAGTGAGCTCGGCAAACTCACTCTCTACATGTGCTGCACAGCCAAAGGGCATGTGTGGCTGCACCTCCCTATACTTTCCCCTGGATCCACCCATGGGGGAATATAATATGAAACAGGAAGGCACTATTCTGTATCCACCTTGAGCCTCTTGCCAATACCACATTATTTCCTCCTCAAAAATTTGCAATTTGTTATAAACAAGTCTGAGCAGTCTAAAGTCACTTCTGACCAGTATAATGGAACATGAAATGGAAGGCAAGACCTGAAACATTTTCTCTTTAAATAAGGAAACTCTAAGGAGTTCTTCCCTTCATGGAGTTTTACTCAGAACTGAGGCCTCCATCCTACAAACAGGTCAATGAACCAACATTGCTTTCCTAGGGCTCTGTTTGGGTGCCTGGATCCATCCAGGTGAGGCAGCTTGAAGTTCTGAATCATGACAAATAAATTATTGATTAATATTTGAATAATATTATTAAATAATTACTGAATTATTAGTGAATAATGAAAAGCTGTCACTTTTAAAATAATAACAAGAGAAAAAAGCTCACAAGAACTGCATGTGCTTTTTTGCATCCCTCCAAGTCATTACAAAAGCCAACATGCTGATAGCAGTGTTATTGCATTCAGCAGGCTGTAAAAGTAAACTTGAAAATGCACCACATAGTCTGTGTGAAGTACAGCAGTACATAGGAGCAGAAAACAATCAGCCACTGGACATAATCTGGGAACTAAACTACCACCTAAATCCTATACAAGATCAAGGAGCCTGCCTCTGTGAATTTCAGATTCTGTAGCTTTTAAAATGTTATATGTCTGTGTGCTGCATTAAGCTGTTCCTCTGACTCAGAGAGAAGATAGCTTATTTCACAGAGGTGCTGCATGTCAAGCTGACCTAATACTAAAAAGTCACCAGAGAGAGAATTGACAAAAAGGTAAAAGGTCCACAGTGTTCCTTCTCCCTCTGCTTGTGTCCCGCAACAGTTAATCCAATAAGATTGGAGTCAACACACTTGGGCTCTAGTGAACCCTGCAGAACTTGGTTTGTAAAGTTAATTCAGCAACAGAACCCTCCCATATGGTTTACCCATAATACATATGAACCACTTCCTGAAGATTAATTTGGAGGCTTAATAAACAACCTCAGTTTACCCACCCCAGCTGGCCCTTGTTCTCCACTAAATTTTAGGACTCCCTGTTCATAGCTTGTGTGTCTTCAGGACCTGAAGAGCTGGTGCTGGCATAGAGGGAGGGTGGCTATCTGATGGGAGCGGGTTTGCCAACTTCCTGAATGAGTAAACAATATTAGTTTACGTCTGTCGAACTTTAGCAGGCATGTGCTGAGGTTTGTGAAAGAACAGAATGTCAAACCCAAGGGTCAGTGTGAGTTGGTTTAAAGATCTATGCAAATATTTTGCAAAGCCCTAACACACAACTTGCCACTTTCAAAGTGTTTTATCTCTTCAACCATATGAAAGCAACATCAGTTCACAGAAGTAACTGATATAGTGGAGATTGTTATTTTAACAATAGTCTAACTCTGATTATTATAAGTGTCTCTGGGGGTCTGGTCCTAGCCAAAGTTAGGAAAAGGAAAATATATAAATGAACACTATGCACTCATTGCCTTTTTTCTTTTTCTTTTTTAAATATCTCCCCAAATCTTTTGGTATGAAGTTTAGGCAGAAATCTCCATTAGTTTTCATTTTATCCAAGACCACTGACTAATTCCTACTTTTCACCAACTAAATACTTAAGAGGTATAACTGCAAACATATTTTTGAATTGGTTAAGTACTCCACACCAGAACATAAATGTTTTATGGTACAACCACCAGATACATTTTCCTTTGGTTTAATTTTCAGAAATTTCTGCCTCCATAGATATCTCAGTCATGTCTGTTAAACTATGCTGCAGATAACCTCTCACATTTGTTTGGATGTGACCAAACACATTATTTGTTCATATACCCACCTCCTTTCTCTCTCTCTCTCACCCAGTGAACAGTTGCTAATTTTTTTTTTCCCCCCCAAGGAGTAGAGGTTGAGAAATTCCCTACCTCTCCTTGCATAGACCTGCAGTCTTTACCTGCCTTCTGCTTCTGGTTTCCCATGGTTTTTACAACTACACCTCCTATACTACAGAACAGTGGGAGCCACCTTTTTGGCAAGCATGGCACTCCACTCCTCTTCCCCTGCCCAATCCACCACTCTGCTCTCTGCCCAATTTTATGCACTGCTTAAATCTGCACCTTTGATTTATGATCAGTCTTATCTGCTTCCTGCCCTATCTACCACTATGCTTTCTGCCTCCTTCCTAATCTGCCACATGCCACACACACAAGCTGCCAGTGCCCATGCCACTTGCAGCACGTGCCACAGATTAGCCATCCTTGCTATAGACAATAGCTGTATCAAGCTACCTCCTCTAAAAAATGTTCCTGTGAGCTGGGTTACAACAGAATAAGTAGACCAGAGCATGTATTATCTACCTATAGAAGTGTGTGCATATTTCACTACTGTTCATAGCAATTTGGTGCTAACTAGCACCGAGGCGGGGGGGGGGGGGG
>NW_017729024.1:118840503-118843809 GCF_001723915.1 Gavialis gangeticus | reverse complement strand
GGGGGGGGGGGGGGGGGACACCAGACTTACTAAACCAATGGTCTTTTTCAACAGGTCAAATCTAATATCCCTAGGAGAGAGGCTCTGTTCATAATAAAGAAAGAGTGTACAGAACTGCAGAACAGGAGGAAACCAAACAACCTCCCCTCGCCCCCAAAATAATCAAAATGTATTTTGGTTTGGAACAAGTTAAAAAAAATGATGGGATAGGGGACAGGGCTCAGGTCCTGGGAAGTCTGAGTATATAAAAATGAAAACAGCTTTGGAAAATGCGATAGACAGGCACATCGGAAATACATCAGGACTGTGGATCAGATGGGCGCATGCTTCCCTTCTCTTCATCCTTGCTATGCACCAACACCAGTGCTCAGCAGGAAATTAAGACTTCTATCCTTCTTTTTAATGGAAGAATAGCCTGGCCCAGTTTTTGAAACTGTGGCCCCATTCCCAGAAGACCAGGCAGTTAGCCCTGTATGTAATCACTACTGTGTAACCAGGCTTTGCACAGACAACTACACCAAGACGCAGCAGGCAGTTTTAAGGCATTAAACACCCTTTTGAATAGCACTTTCTGTTTGTATGGATGTTACAAGGAATGTATCTTTAGTTAGCATTCTAATATAATAAAGGGCTTAGTCTGTCTGTCTGTCTCTAACGCTCTTGCAGCACTGTGATTGGTTACTGAACAAACCAGAGTGCTCCAAGAATGTAATAGACAGGAGGTGATGGTGGCGTTGTGCTGCCATGATTGCAGGGATGGAGGGGATGAGCGGGGCAAGGCCAGTGGCTCTCCTCCTTGTAGGTGGCGGCAGCGCAGGGTGCTGGCAGCAGGGGGCAGAGGGGCAAGCTTCCCCCTGCTCCTGGGAGGCGGTGCTGGCACAGTGAAGGGGGGGTCAGGGTTAGGGTTAGCAAGCTTCTCCCCTGCTCTGTCCTGCCCCTGCCCCATCATTCTTGACAGGCTATTCGTTAGTAAATGTATAAAGCAGTGTATTTTAGAGATTCAAAAGCCACCTTTACCATCAGTTCTTTCCACATCTTATTTTCAGCCTTGTTCTGTCCCCTTTTTAAAAATTCCCTTCTCCCTTTCCCCTTTTTTTAAACTTCTCAGGTTCTTCTAGATTTTTCTTAATTCAATTTCTACCTGTTTTCCTCCCCAGAACACACTTTTCCTTCATCTTCCTTAAAGTTTGTTCCTTTGCTCAGTTCTCTCCTCTTTTATTTCTCTCCTTGCCTTCTTTTCCCTTCCACTCACTTGTCACTTACAATAGATTCTACCTCTCTCTATTAATCATGTCCATCCAGCTCTCCCTTCTCAGCTCCTTCATTCTTTTGTTCTTGCTCCTCTATTCCCATGCTCCTTTTTTCTGCTACCATAACGGGACGTTAAAATGGCTGTAGTTGTATGCTGCTCTGGCAAGTACATGGACCTTTAAATGAGAATCAAGTCCATGGCCTGTAACAACCTGCAGACTGGAACAAGAGTTGTAGGAAGGATGATTTGGAGAGTGACACCAGTAACCTTCCAGGAAGTTTCTTGCATTCACGGAATGTGCTGTAGCACTGGGCCAATGCACCACATGGCTGGAAGCACCAGCTTTGAATGCATCTATTCAAATACATGGCACTTAAAGATCCAGTTGCTACAGTCCAGACAGAGCCCCTTTTTTAATTGCACAGAGCTCTGTGCTTGAAACAAACCTTCTTGAACTTCAGCCTTCATAGTAAAACACACTGCAAATTAAACTGAAAATCATGACCTACAACTTGCTTTGGGGTATTTGTGATACTTCATTATGGAAACAGCATACAACTCAAACGAAAAACAACTCTGCAGCAGCTCCACTCCTAGCCCCCCTCCAAAAAGAGAGGGATTAATTGGCAACTCAAGCCAGTATACCTATTAAAAACAAAATCAAGCAGATGTGACTCAATGAACTGTAAAGTTGGTTAAGTACAAATTTTATTGTTTGTCAATTGCCCGTGTGTTGCCAGTTTCCGAGGGTTGACTGTGACTCATAGAACAGTGACTGAACTTCTGACCCAATTCACATTAACATTGAGGTTAAGCTGCCAAAACTATCAGAGTTCACTTTGCTTTGAGTTCTCATGAAAGATACCAGATCTCCTTCAGGAAATGCTGGGGCTCCGCCTTAGAATAAACAGGTATATTGTAAAGCATCCCTAAATATTACCAAAGCCTCAGTCTTCTGTGCATTTCTCAAAGTTTACTTTCCCTTCCTTCTTATTATCAAGATACTTGTGTGGTCTGTTCTGGGGCAGAGAAACTGAACAGCCACCAAGCAGGAACTCATGAGGAACTTTGGATTCTGGGCCCCGTAACAAGAGGCACAGTGCATCAAGGCAATTTAGAAAGGTGAAGTGTTGTGAGTAGTACTAGCTATTTAAAAACAAACAAACAAAAACCCAAGAATGCTGGAGGAACAGGGAGAGAGAAGAATGGAAGGATGAATTTACATGGGGAGGAATGCCAGTTGGAATAAAATGTACACATGAGGCATCAAACTGTTGATACATCTAGGAGGCACACAATCTCAATCAACTACTGGTGGCAGCCTTTTTGCTTGTTTAAATCATCTCACTGCTTTCTAAACTGAACCACCTGGTGCTTTGCTAAGTGTTGTCTGTCAGAATGTACCATGGGACTGATGTGTTGGAGCATTCAAAAACCTTCTCTATGCATCCCTTCTGCCATTTGTACTGTACAAGAAGGGAAACAAGGATTTCCTGCACACAATTTTGTTACATCCAGGAACACAATGTTGTGAAAAGAATGTGGGTAGCTCCAGAATGTGTTATACATTTCAAATCCATGGGGTCAGGATTGGCTGCTGGGTCCTCTTGCATTGAAAGAGGTGAGTTATATACCTGACTGATACATGGAAAGAATAGTTTGCACTACATGAGGGAATAGTAAGCTGCCCTGATGTAGAAAGGACTCACCAGGGAGCAGAGAGATACCTACCTTTCAGTAGGGTCAACTTTAGGCATAAAACCACCATTTTTAGGGGCTCAACAAAGATTAAGGCTGCCTCACTCAACCTCTCTCATGGACAGGGAGTTGCCCTCTTCACAAGACCACATAGTTTGGGTGCAGGACTAAGTTCATGCAAATACTCTCATTCCTCATTAGAGGTGTAGTGAGCTGACTGGTTGCCCAGGGGAGGCTGGGGGCTTGCTTCTAATGGGGTGGAGGGGGAGGGAGTTGAATATAAAAAGTTTAAGAACTACTGGTCTAGTTGTTAGAGTAGAGAGTCAGGAGGACTCCTGGGTTGTGTTCCTGGCTCT
>NW_017729024.1:118830089-118835503 GCF_001723915.1 Gavialis gangeticus | reverse complement strand
GGGGGGGGGGGGGGCAAGAAATGAAGTGGGAGCAGTATAGGTCGTTATGTCAGTATTCACATGAACTCAGTCCTGATGGTTCCTGGGATGGTATAGGGGGAAAAACACCATTCTACTTGTTCTACGTACTGCCCTGCCACCACCCCATTCCCCGAATACATTGCTTACTCTGGTCAGGTACTGCCAAGCTATTATAGCCGGGCAGAGGCAGTGCACGGTTGCCCCTATTGTGACAAAGACTCCTGGTGAGGGGAGGATTCTGGCAGCCCCCCTACCTCCACACACACAGTTGGCTAGTTATGCTGCTGTTCCTTGTTCCAATGTTAGAATTAAAGTTATGTCTGGGGTTTCCTTCCAAACCAGTTTGTAAAATGTCATATTTCTGATATTGTCTTATTGGGGTTAAAACTCTGAATATTTGGTCTTCATTCCAAAAGAAGTTTCAAAATATTGACAGTGTTTTAAACATTTGTATATTTCTTACTCATGTCCTTGTTTTAGCCAGTCTCTCACTTCCTGTCTCTCTTTTGCCCTATAAACGTACAGTCATTTAAAATAATTGTCTGCTTATACATATTGCCTGTATGTTCAAGTCCCCTGTCCATTATTGTGTATAATTTCCTGATATAGTTCAGTCTCAATCATTTTCCCCTCTTCAAAGCAATGGGTCAAATGTTGCCCTCAGTTGCACTTGTGCTATCCTAGTAAAGTCAATAGAACTGGGATTCACTTCAGAAGAATTAAACTAGTACTTCAAGTCTCTAGCTGTTAGAGCTGCTCATTTTACTTTAGCCATAATGATCTTAAATCAAGTAAGACTGGCCATACAATTTACAGAAACCAAAAACAGAAAAGCAGCTTGAGCCAACAGTTCACAGTAGCATGAATCTCTCTACATTGCCTGTTTCAGAGCACTCTCTCATCTGTACTTCACCGCATACAGGAAGATCTCTGAAGAGTGATCAGAAGGATATGAAAGAAAAGAGGCAGAGTTAAAAGTATATTCTGTGGCTCACCTGGAACATAATGTTATGACACTGCCAGCATTGCTATGTTCAAAGTTCAAATGATGAATTTGCTTCTATCAAAAGAAAACTAGAAGGTATGATCACAGTGGTGCTAGGAAAATATTGAGAGTTTAGGGGGGGAAAATAAAAATTTGTAGATATTCTCCTTTTAAAAGAAACTTTGAGTTTGTGATGTTCATGCGGCATAACTAATTCTCCAATCCCATGCTTTCAATACCTACCCATGCTTTCAATACCTATTACTTAGGGGCAGAGATGAGAAGGGGATTAGGATTTTCTAGAGCTCCAGATTACTAAAGTATGGCACTCTGATAGATTTCAGTGCATTCAGGATAGAAAAAAAAATTGTGTGTCAAGCATGAGACTTAGTTTGGGGGGATAGGTGGGAAGGGAATCTCTATACGTAGTCACCTTTTTCAGGTGACCTCTCTCCTGGAACCATCATTCAGGTATAATCCTTTGCATTACTGCCCAATAGACATTTAAAAAAAA
This sequence comes from Gavialis gangeticus, assembly GCF_001723915.1. Lineage (NCBI taxonomy): Eukaryota > Metazoa > Chordata > Crocodylia > Gavialidae > Gavialis > Gavialis gangeticus. The sequence continues at coordinate 118,833,983 of NW_017729024.1, read as the reverse complement.
AACCATTTGTTCAGGGCATTTAAGAAGCTCCCCAATGTCATCTTCAAGAGCTCAGAATGAAGCAATAACATATAGGGATCCACTCTTGGGTGTGAATCAAAACCAAATTCTGCTCAGTAGGAAAAAGGAACTCTGATGTTAGCCTTTAGATAAATATTAGTTTCTACAGCTATTAGGCTCTGGAAAAAAACAATGAGATTTTCATCAGCCAGCAGTCAGAGTGGCTACTTTCCATGGTTATGTGGTATGTATCCCTCATATCAGCCTCTAGAGCAGGGGTGGGCAAAATACAGCCCCCAGGCTGGATTCGACCTGCCAGCTGACTGGATCCAGCCCATGGCTGCTTCTGCAGTGCTCCACATGGGGGCCTAAGCCCCACCTATTCCCAGGGCAGCCTGTGCTGCACTCCCACCAACCTGGGCCTTGGCCAGCATGCAGCTTCTGGCAGGGCTGTTTCCAGTGCAGCTGCAGCCAGCCAGATGCTGCTCTGCTCCCCTCACCTCTAGTGGGAGCCATGGAGCTGAAGATTCTCCCCTGCCTTCTCAGAGCACCACAACTGGGCCAAGGGTGGGAGGAAAAGGCGAGGGGAGCCATTGAAGGCGAGGGGAGCACAGCAGCCGCATTGGAAACAGCCCCACTGGAAGGTGCATGCTGGCCAGGGCCTGTTTTGTCCTCTTGCCTCCAGGTGTGGCTGCTTCTTCTACTGCACAGCTACAGGTGGGCAGGGGTGGGGGGAACTTCAGCCAGAAGGCTCCTGTCCAGCACATGTTGCTCTAGCTCTAGCTCCTGGTTGCCTTCTACCTGCTCCAGCTGCCTGGTATGATAAGCAGTCACCTGTGGGTGGGTGGAGTGGATAGAATGTGGCCTGGAGCTGGAGCTCCATGTGCTGGGCAGGAGCCACCTGGCTGAGTCTTCCCCCTTTGCCCGGAGTAGTGCAGCAGGAGCAGTACCAGCAGCTGCAGCTGGAGGCAAGGGGAGCAGAGCAGCTCCACTGGCCTGGGCCCCAGACAGCATGCAGCTTCTAGTTGGCAATGCGAGCTGACAATGCAAGCCTAGCCAGTTGCAGCTGTGCTGGGAACAGCCCTGCCAGAAGCTGTGTGTTGACTAGGGCCCAGGCTGGGGCTGTGGCCAACAGGTGTGGGCAGGAGCGTGGCATGGACTGTCCCGAGCAGGGCTCGGTGCTAGGTGGAGCACTGTAGGGGCAGTCACTGATTGGGTGAGCTGTGCTGTATCTACCTCCCTCCTCCCTCTCCCTCCCCCCACCCCTGGCTGGCTCCCAGGCAGCCCCGTCCCACATGCACACATACCCCTTCCACACATACCCATACCCGAACCCCAACACACATAGGGTAGGGCATGCAGGGAGCCTGTCCCACTCCCAAACACTGCTTCTCACCCACCAAGCCCCATGGGGACTTTTGGTGAGTTGTTGCATGGTAGCAGTGGGAGGGCGTGGGGATGGAGGGGTGCTGACCAGGCCCACAACAGCTCATCTAAACCTCCTATGTGGCCCTCAGACCCAAATAATTGTTCACTCTTGTTCTACAGGATGCTTTCATGTTCTATCTGGGAAAATAAAAACGGGGAAAACAGCTCAAAATCTAAAGCCTACCCTCATTTCAGCAGTACTTTTAGAGCCAAAGGTTCACAGCAACTTAATGGGATCAGGATTTAGGCACAGAAATACAGAAGTATAAAGGGTATTGAAAGAATATAAAAAATGTTCCATTTTTGACAGACCTCAAAGAAAAGTTCTAAAAAATGAGCCCAAGATATCTTTTTGTGCAATATTTACAATTGTACAGTCTCATAACAATAGTTACAGCCTCTTGCAATTCAAACTCACAAGCTTGATATTAATTTTTATTCTGCTATTAATTCTATTTTCTTCCATTCAACAAACATTACTTTTACTTGTATGGTTTGAACAAAATTTAAATGTCTGAATGATGATAATGTTAAGCACTTTTCTAATATTAATTAATCCTCACAACCTCTCTGTGGGTTAACTACTGGTATTAATTGTTTGCATTTTACAGATGGACCAACTGAAATGGAAACATTAGTGAACTTGTGCCAAAGTATTCAGGGGAGATAATTACTGTGAGACCTCATGTTGTTTTGCAGGTCCCCCTGAGAGACAAAGGTATCAAAAGACTTAGGACAGACTTGTTGTATCCCCAACACTGAAACATTTCAGTAATATGCAAACTGCATGTACAGTTCATGAATTATTTTGATATAGTCTGGAAGGAAAGGTATTTTAACAAAATACAGGAAACCCTCGCTATTCACAAACTCTGGATTCGCAGATTCAAATATTTGGGGGGGGGGCAGAGCTGGGAGGCAGGTGGAGAGCAAGCATCAGGGACATGGAGGGAGGTAGCGGTGGCATCTTCTCCACCATTGGCAGCTGTAGTAGTGCTTGGGGGGAAGGGGCTGGTCCCTAGGCACTGTGGGGGAGCCCCACAAACAATGGGGGAGAAGCAGGGGGCAGTTGTGGTGTCTGACGGGGAGCCCTGTCAGTATTCATGGATTTTGCGATTTGCGGGGATCTCCAGAACGTATCCCCCGTGAATGGCGAGGTGTCCCAGGGGGACACAGGTGGAGGCCCCGGAACACCCACCCACAGCGGGACCTAAGGCAGGGCTGACCCACCCGAAGAAAGAAATGAAAAGCCCTGAAAATGGGGTATGCGTACCATCCACAGGAGGAACGGAGCCATGCTGAAATGAACCACCCATCCGGTTCATCAGCCACTTATTTCCAGCTAGGAATGACGCCAGCTGATGACGTAATCAAGAATCGCTGCCCAGCTGATTTCAAAGCCAGTGGTGGGGAGATGGAAGGGAGAGCAGCAACGACAGATCCAGGCAGCAAGGCTGCTCCCTGGGCTGCACACAGGCTGTGTTGGCAGCTCAGCAGGGAGCCAGATGGAGACCCACAGGAGGGGTCCTGGCTCCATTGAACGAAGCAATCACCTGGCTCAGCAGGGTAGCCGAGCCAACGAGGATGGCGTCAAGGGACCTTGAGGGCCACAGACACTGGATCTGTGAGTGGGGTGGGCTGAGGCCCCATGCCCCAATTATTCCTTTCTTCTCTTTTATTTTTGGCGTTGTGTTGGAGGCTGTACAAAGCCCAAACCAAGGAGAGAGCTTTCGAGTGACCCTCTAGGTCAAGAGGGGAAAGCCAAGGCAGTGCAGAGGACCGCTATGCCTCAAGCAAAGAGTGGATGCAGTGGCAAGGATGGTCTCATGTCCCATAGCCATCAAGGGTGAAGGGCAGGGAGAAGTGAGGGCAGGTAACAACATCTAGGGACAGGCCGATGATTCATCATCTGACTGTCCTAAAGGCTGGCATATGGCTGGGGTGTAGGGGAAGTGGAGCCCCAACAACGCCCGCTAAGGGCAGCACCCGGTTTATGAGGAACCCCAAGGAGGAGCCCCACCACTGAATAAAAGAAGATCAAGTTGTGGCAGGAGAGTGTCAGGGCCTCCCTCAGGGGTGAATGTGACCCCATGCCCAGGTCTCAGGGACATACCCTATGGCTGGCACTGGGTGTGCACTCTAAGGCTGCTAGGGAGCGCCTATACAAGGCCAGATGTGTGCATGAGGGTCTCCTGTATTATTATATTAGAATGGGTTGATGATCAATTTCTTCATCAGCGATCTAGATGATGGGGTGGAAAGTAACCTGTTTAAATTCGCTGATGACACCAAAATTTGGGGGGAGGTGAGCACGCTAGCAGGGAGTGAGAGATTGCAGAGGGATCTGGATAGGTTACAGGGGTGGGCTAACAGGAACAGGATGCGTTTCAATACGGACAAGTGCAGGGTGCTGCACTTGGGCAGTAGGAACCAGCAGCACACTTACACAATGGGGAACTCCCTACT
>NW_017729024.1:118824609-118829557 GCF_001723915.1 Gavialis gangeticus | reverse complement strand
GGGCTAGAAGATCTACTAGGTCCCTTCCGACCCTAAATCTATGAATCTATGAATCAAAAACTAATTATACGAGCTGGTCAGGCATTTAGGTTCTGTTCTATGCACTTGCCTTCTACCACATATATCCTTATGTTACTGACTTGCTGATATCCCCCATGTCTCCAAAGTGAATCCATGTTGCTTATTAAGGAAAAAAAAAAGGAAGTGATTTGCTATACTTGTTATAATCAGAATTAAAGATTCGTAACTATTATTCAGAATAATAAAGAAATATAGTGGTAAAATTATCAAATATATATTCAGTCATATGAAATAATCAAACTGGTCTCTCACTTGCCTGGAATTAAGCCACCCCATGAATATCTAAAATTCTTGAGTGGATCTTAATATTGCTACTATTAATAATAATAATAAAAGCTATAGTAGCAAGTGATTTAAACAGGTCCAGTTAAAACCAAAGTTATCTAATGACTTCACCCCAGCCTCAAAGGTTTCTTAGGCTTTTGTCTCAGTATGATGGCTGACCGGTTCATTCTCCTCCCAGGGAATATGTAATTCCAACTTCAGCTGTGCACTCTGAATGAAAATAGCTGTCAAACTTTGCTTAGCAGAAGTTACATAAGAATTTTGAGTCTTTGGAGCTTTTAAGAACACTAATGAATAATATTGAGAAAATACTGACAGCTATTTAAATCTTGTAAACTTTTTTTGTTCTCCTTTCATTTTTGCCACAAAAGGAAGTGACTTCACCTGAAGTAAATCCTGCTTTCTTTGTGTTTTCAGACAGGGGCTTTAAATGGAGAAAGAATCAGAAATGAACAGTGCAGGGAATGCTTAAGTTTTCATGCTTTTTTTTTCTTGCTCCATTTCTGTTTCACAACTTATGTTCATGAAGATCCTGGATTTTAGTACAAGTTAACTACTTTAAAAAGAGAGACATTGCTAAGCTGTGTTAGTCTGAAATCAAGTAAAAGGCAGGAGAGATTTGCAGCTTATAGGCTAACCAAAGTAAATTTTATATACAGCACAAGCTTTTGTGAGCTGAATTTATCATGAAAGCTTCAACTCACAAAAGCTTATGCTATATGTAAAATCTACTTTGGTTAGCTAACAAAGATGCAAATCTACTTGCCTTGCACTTTTTAATAGGTCAGACCTGGTATTACATTCCTGGGTTTGGTCAACTTGAAAAGCCGAATAAGATAACTCTGAATCAAGCACATAGGCAGAAATGAGCACAATTTCCACAAGTGCTTTGGGGAGTTATGCATCTCAAACTCAGAGTTGTACCATTTGGAAGAGGTCATCTGCAGTTATACAATAACGTTAACTCCTTTTCTTGGAAATGGGGTATTCAACAGTTTAAAGTCTTGAGAGTTACTCCAATTCAAAAGTGAAATTAATGATTGAATAAGGTATTTTAAGACACATGTTAGGGGGTGGGGAAGAATGCACAAAGTGTTGCTTCCTTGAACACAGGAAGAATTAAACAAGATAACTTGCTTGCTCACAATTACAAGCCTCTTTTAGTCAGCACTTTGCCTGTAAAGTTCTCCCTTGCCTTTCCCTTAGAGCCATTATCCCAGGGCTGTTCAGACTACCTTCCTGCTTCCTTGCAGCCTGTTTCACTGTTATTCTTGCACAGGCATACACACTTATATCTGACAAACTTCCGTCCTCCTCTACTTTTGTACTGGGTTTTGATCTGTGTCTATGTTTGGGGTTGAGGCAACAACTGTTTCCCATTTCTTATCATCTTAAATAAAGGGAGGTGATTACAACACCTAGTTTCATTGAGGTTTAACCCAACCCATAATAATATCATCACAAAAAGAGGGTTTGAAGGCAGCCCCATTTACCCTGTGATTCCAGTAATTGTGTCAAATGGGGAAATTGCATTTGTTCTAAACAACAGTTGCTAGGTGCTAATTCTCCCAGTTCCCAGGAATCTTATTTTTTTTTAAAGTTTCAAGTATGGATATGCCAGATTTTAAAGGTTTTAATTTATCTATTTTATACACCATGTCCTAGCTATCCTTCCTTCACAATAAAAATTGTTATGACCCATTTTATAGGAGAAAGTATAGGGACAGAACTTCACTTTCCACTAGTGTAGACTCTCAACCTGAAAGCATAAGGCAAAAATGACTCTCAGAATCTGGGTTCAGATTATTTTTACAGCAATGATTAAAGAATGAACTGGAGCAGCCCAAGCACAGGGCAAACAATACCTACTCCAGGGAAGTTACATGCCAGAGTTTGCATAGTTGGTGAATAGTCCAGAGCAGCTCCAAATTAAATCTGTAACACCAGCAAGATTACTAGCAGATCTGGTTTTCTTTGGCACCCTGCAGTTCTACAGCCTAAATCAGGGGTGCTCAACCTCTGGCTCGTGGGCCAGATCCAGCCCACAAAACCATGTCCTCCAGCCCACAGGACTCCCCATAGGTCCAGAAATTTGGCAGCGGGGGAGCAGTGGCAATTAACACTGCCTCCGCTCCATCACTGCCAAATTTCCAAGCCCTGTGGGCCAGATGATACGGCCCCACACATCAGATAGATCCCACAAAGCAGATCCAGCCCACAGCCAGCTCTGTATCACTCATCCAGCAAGGTTGGGCACCACTGTCCTAAATAAATTAATCTTTCTTAGCAAGCAGAGAAATGATCATTGGCTGTTGAAGGAGGTAAGGAAGATAGAGACTGCCACCTAGTGCACCATGAAATAAAACAGATTCAGCCCACAGCAAGACAAAAGAACAGAGTCAACTGCAATGACAGGCAGGAGGCAGGGCAGAGAGACGATCTGGTTCAGAGTGGCATAATAAACTTTCATGGATGACAGCCTTGTTGGTCAGGTGCTATGAACGGACTTGCATTTTCTCATTGTTCTGACGAAATGCATCTGATGAAACAGGCTGTTGCCTAAAAAGCTAATATCTCTCTAAACTAGTTAGTCTTTAATCCAAGGGTGCCATTCTGTCATACAAAACATAGTGGGAGGAGGCACAGCTGAGGCAGAGATGGCTTGACTAGATCAATAGGGATAAACAAGGCATTTGACCCAGTGAGGGACAAAGAGACTATGAAAGCTAGTTTAGGTAGTGGGATAATTACTGACCTTACATTAATTATTCTTAAACATCAAAACTTTAAAAGCTGACTTGAACAGGAGATTAAGCATTTTTATCCTATTACCCGGATTAGCTTTCCATAACTTCTATGTCTCTCAATAGGTTAAATGCCTTGTTCAGCTCTACTGACCTACTCAACCCACCTTTGCCTCTCTCAGCAGTGCCCCCTCTCCCTCCTTTGTATTTAAACTGCCATGGGTTTAGAACCACTGCTTTCTGCAAATCCATTCATAGCATTTGATGAAGCAGACTCATCTATGAAAGGTCATGCTTTTCTGAATTAGTCTCCAAGGTGCCACCCTATCCTGCCTTCTTGCCTTCTGACTAAACTGGCTGACTACCTCTCTCAATTGCAGTGACAGGGATCATAGTAAGACCTGGCCTATGACTGCTTTCTACATACGATCTGTTTACTCAGATATTCAGGGAACTTGTTGAATGTAACTAAGATGAACATTTGCTTAAGTCTCCTCACAGCCCAGTCAATCCCTTAAAAAAATACAGTAATCAAATTGTTGGTGGCCTACCTAAGCAATCTGCTTGGATAGTCTTGAACCTACTCCTAGTTTTCTTACTGGATGAGAATATTCTCTTATATTTGAATGTATGACAGGATCAAATCAAATTTATAGCAGGTAGCTGAGGGCAATTACAAGCATCCCTCTTTCTTCAACCCCCTCCTGTTTTGAGCCTGCACATGCCCACACTTACCATTGTCCTATTCTGGCATTTGCAAAGTCAGTAAGTCACAGGTGCAGCAGACAATAATTAGTCCCTAATGTTGCCAATCCAGCAGCATCAGTATTTTATGCATAATATTCACTGAGTGTATGACTTATGAAACCAACTACAGATAAACCAGAGAAAGAGAAAAATTAATAGTAGAAGTGGGTTCAATCTACAATGCATGAAACTGTATGCTGGGAGTTCTCAATCCAGGCTACTTGACTAAGCTTTTTGTTTGGATGATAACCTACTCCCTTAAATGTTGGGCACGTTCAGAAGCAAGCATCTGGCTCAGGCTCAAATTTAACACATACCATTTACATTCAACACTTATGCTTAACTCATTAAGGTGTAAAACCGCAAGCTGGGTTACTCAGGTTATGGACAAATGTACAGTGTAGCTGCTCTAAAAGGGGAGAAAGGGGCTGCTGCTGCAGCTAGGAAGCAAGAACCAGCTGTTACACTCAGATCATGTCTGCATGATCCTGGAGCAATGCAAGTGCTTCAGCTTTGGCTCTGTTTTATTCAGGGTGAAAGTTAGAGTGATATAGTTGATACAAAACAGCATATATCAGTATCCTTTCACAGCAATACAAGTGTTATACCCAGGGACCTACTTAATTCAAGGAGGCTGCCCCCCAATTTGAAGCAGAATGTGAGGCCTGGCAGCCAATTAGTGGGCGGACCTAGCTAAGGGGTCCTGGTGGCCCTGCCTCTCACCACTGATTGACTGTGAGGGCTGTCCATTATGCATCCCTGCCCCTTGCTGCCAACTGGAGATGGGCAGGGCCACATGATAGGCAGCCCTCACAGCCAATCCGTGGGGAGGGCTAGGGAGGCAGTCATCTTGATGGCAGCCCTTTGAGTGGGCAGCCCTCTGGGGAGACAGCATTTTATTTTCCATTATGTTTTATCTTTTGTTTTTCCCCACAGATTTTGCAGATTTTCTGTGTATTGCAAAATCATTATTTCAGTAGGTTCCTAGTTACACCTACAGCCACCAACTGTTATATCTTTCTATTCTCTCACTTTTTATTCTATCCACTGTGCCTAGGTTAGGTATTGTATACTTCCTGGTTAGCTTCTGT
>NW_017729024.1:118823808-118824598 GCF_001723915.1 Gavialis gangeticus | reverse complement strand
TTTTTGGGGAGAAACCAAGGTGGCTTTCTGCCACAGCTTCTAGCTCTTAATTTGAATCAGGGGAGTCAGAGATATGGCCCAAAGGATGGATCTAACTCATGGGTCTCAGCCGACCTCTTGTGCTGGACCAGCCCTGTGCACTGGCTTCAGAGCTAGACTGGGCCCACAGATCATCCCTGCATGCTGGAGCCAGCATGTGAGGCCAGTCCAGTTTGAGCGTTTTATGCAGTGTGAATTGCAAGCCAGGGCTGGCGTGTGCTTCATGTGGTATGCAGGGCTCAAATCATCATGTGTGCTGCACACAGTACAGGGAGCTGATCTGGGGCTCCATGTGGCACCCTATTAGGCCAGCCCTGGCACTAGATTCAAGGCTGGTCCAGATGAAGCCTACAGATTAGCTCCATGTACCAAAGCCAGCAGGCAGGGCTTGTCCAGCATGCACAGCTGAACAGTTCATGTAGTGCTCATCTAGTGCCAGTTCTTTGTGAGCCCTGGATTGGTTTCCCTCACCAGACTGGTCCTGTGTGCTGGCTCTGGTGCATGGGGCCACTTTGTAGGTCTGACAGGCCTGTACACTTGCCCTGCACCTAGGGTAAACACCCATCCCTAACTGGGAGGGACAGTCCTAGAATGGGAACCTCAAGTCTCGGTCTCAGGCTGCATGACTCTGGGACAGCATTTGTCTTGGATTTGTAGCATCACACAAATATCAGGGAATGGTGGATTTCCCCTGGCAGGCTGGCGGCGTTCCCAAACATAGGGAGTGCCATGTGCATGCCTGCCCACATGC
>NW_017729024.1:118810743-118818808 GCF_001723915.1 Gavialis gangeticus | reverse complement strand
GGCAGGCTGGCGGCGTTCCCAAACATAGGGAGTGCCATGTGCATGCCTGCCCACGTGCACAAGGCTGGGAAAGAGCCGGGTAGCATGGAGATCAGTTAGCTGTAGGTAAGTCTATGGGGGGAAGGGGTATATGGGGATGGGAGGAGGGGCAGATCAAAGCCCCCACAATGAAGGAGGGAATGGGGCAGGGGCTGGGGGTGCTGGCCAGCCAGGGTGGTGCGTGGGGCCAGGGTGTGGAGCAGGATGGAACCGTGGGTGGTTTGTCCAAGGGGTGGTAGGCATGGGGAAGCACATGCCCCCCCAGATTTGTGTGTGGAGTGGTGGTGGATGTGGGCTGCCTGCTGCAGGCTTGGGGCTCCCCACCCTGTTGCTCTCCCCCTGGGAGCCCCACACCGGCTACACTGCCATGGCAAGGCACTTCCTGCCTGCCTGGCAGCAGCAGCATGCGAGTTGAGCCTCCTGCTGCTGCCAGGTGGGCAGGGGCCATGCAGCAAGGGCAACTGAGGGGCCAGCGTGGGGCTCCCGAGGGAAAAGTGGCAGGGGGAGGAGCCCAGAGCCTACAGCAGGCAGCCTGCATCCGCCCCACATTCTGCTCTGCTCAGCTCTGGTCAGGCTGTGCCACTGCTGTCTGGCTGTACCACTGCTAGCAGCAGAGCAAGGAGGGCAAGGGGCATATGTCCCACCTTTTCCCTTTGAAAAGGTACTCACCCTACTTATACCCCTTATTCAGCCCTGAAGGTCTGGATGAATTTGATATCCCTGTTTTAAATCAATGTTTTTGAGACGGTCTTCTGTTCAGAAAACACACGTTTACCTACTAACATTTTCTTTCTAGGGCAAATGCAGAATCAAGTTATTAGTAGTCCCTCATTTGACTCCATTGGGGTACATTTTTTTACACTAGAGGCCATTTTGTCTTTAAGCCCATACCATTACATAATTTGACCCATAAGCTTCCTTTATCAAGTGCAATATTCTTGTATTGGGACTTGACAGCACTTACTTAAAACACGTCTTACATTTCATCGTGACAGACTCCCTTACCTGTTATTCTCAGTATGCTTACAAAAGCCCATACTGTAGTTGTAGTATAAAAAATATTAAAAAGACAAATGTACATATTTATTACCAATTTATTAACTAGAGCTGTGAGAAGTAGTCATCCCTAATGTTTTGTGGGTTGAAGAGTATATTTACTGAAGGTATCTAGCTACCAGCCTTTTTTTATGCTGCATCCTCCTCCTCCGCCTCTCATTTTCCCCCATTTAAAACAGAAAAGAAAAGAAATAGAGGTCAAGCAAAATCCCTTAATCTTCTATAGCCCTAAGATTTCATTAGCTTGCCTAAAAGCCTGAATCCCAGCTTCCCTTGGTTATACATAAAATAGCTATGATTATGGTACATGCACAAGTACACACACTGAAGGAGGTGATCCTAATGTAGAAAGAAAGATACATGGCAGGTTTCAACAGAAAAGGGTATCAGGAGGGGCAAGAAATGGTGTGAAACTTTGAGTGGGTGGCATTCTATCAAGAATCTTGAAGCCTGAGCATAATTATGTGTCTTTATTTGCATGTGCAAAGCATAATTATCCACAAATCAAAGTACAATTGCAAATGTCTATTTGGTCAAATGCTGTTTATAACCATTTTAAGTTAATAAAAATAGTTTGGCATAATCATATTTTTTTGTAAAAATAGTTGATTACTCTCTCATCCATTCCAGCACACTCCTGGATATGATATGATAACTAATTAAAAGAATGAAAATAATAACAAGGTAGAGGATTTAACACTGCTAGTTCTGTCAAGACTAATAGTGCCCAATGCAGTGTACGAAAATTTAAATTGCATAACAAAATAAAATAAATCCTCATTGTGCATTATAGGACAATAGAATGGTCTCTCAAAGGAAGAGAGAAAGTCCCAGAATTTTACAGACTTCTATAAATCAGCTCATTTAGAAGACATGGAATTGTGGAAATTTCTATGGAAACAATGAAGTGTTAATGGAATGAAGTATTAATGTTATTGTTGTAAGCAAGTTTTATCTATTTTCCCCCTATTTCTACTTTTACTGCAGTATTGGATGGTTGCAATATTTTTTGTGTCATGATGAAAATGTAGGAAAATAGGAATTCAAAGTTAGGAATGAAAAAAATTCTATTGCACTGTAACATAGGCAAAGTTAAACTTGACCATTTGCCCGCCTATGTAAGCATTACCAATCAAGGTGATCAGCAATATGTTTTCCAATTAATTGCTTGAAACTAAAATAAGACCTGACATTTATTCCTTGATTTTCACATCATAAAGAACTATTAGAGTTTGGTCCATATAGTCTGACCTGTATAATACAGGCCAAAGAAATCCCCCCAGTGATTCATGCAAACCCATGATTTCTGTCTGAGATAGACCATGAGAGTTATTAAATATTGGGTATTTCCTAGCTACAGAGAAGCCACCAAATCCCTAGATAAACTAACTTTTCTCACTGTTAAGAACATGCGCCTCATTTCCAGTTTGAGTCTGTCTAATTTCAGCTTTCAGCCAGTGTATCTTGCAGTAGTGCTCCATAGGTAAAAAAATACTGTACTCACAGTAATTCTTTTTAATTCCGCTAAAAGTCAGGTGGATAAATATTGTAGCTTTCACTTTACAGATAAGGTTTAAAATTACATAACTGAAAAAGGACAGTTTACAGTTCACAATTTTAGAGAATAGTGAATGAAAACAGCAAATGCCCCAACTGTGATTCATAGCTCCTGACAATATTTTTCAGGAATATTTCTGCATATGATGGTTCAGAACTGCTGACAATAGCAGGATGCCACCAGAAATCTGTCAGTGGTTGTTTTACCTTAGACCTGCTATATTGTTTGCTACATCAGCACTGCCATCTGTTGTTTTCACGCAATATGACAGGAACATTTGGATCTTTATTTGTTTTTAGCTCATTGCTCTAAGGTGGTAGTTCTCAACCTTTTCCTACTCAAGGCACCCTTTGAAAAAGGCCAGCTCTTAGCTTTCACTCATTTTTTAACTACAGAAAAATAATAAAGCAATTCTTCTGTTGCAGAGCTCGGAAAGACCACAAAGGTCTGAATGCTTTTGACACTATGGATTCCTATTTGCAATTTCTGGGTTTATATTGTGAACCATGTTTCCACACACCTAACAGTGTTAGCATTGTGTGGCCATGGAACCCTGGTTGAGACTCACTGCCCCAAGACCTACACCAGACAGCTCATATTCTCTTGTAAAGGAGATGGGTCTTTTCCTGCAAGTCTTTATACTGGTGAGCTCAGGGCATCAAATATTTGTATTGGGATTGTCTCACTGCAAAACTTTTGCTAATGACAGATTAAGCAAATAAGTTAGTGGTGTTTCTAAGAGGTATTCATTATGGATGCGTCACTGGTTAGTAAGGTATTTGACAGCTGTACACTATAAACTTTTCTATGCTGTTGTCACATGATGACAATCCCCAAAGTGATGGGGACAAAAAGAGTGTGTCCCGTTTAGGGACCCATTTAGACTTATATTAAGTGGTTTACAGTGGCAGAAATTAGTCACATTTTTGAGGTGATAATCAGTTATTCTACTCAAGATAGTGATCCAGGTTAGTTGAGGAGAAAACTTCTGGAGGAACTGGAATAATCTTAGGCTACATACAGGTGTTACATTTCTACCAGGAGAATAGCAACGATCCCGGAAGAAGCTACAAGCACGCAAGTGTTCATTCTCCTAGGGGAAACATGCCCCTCCTAAGAGAAAGATCTTCCTTGTGAGAGAAACTCTGTCACAGGAGAGAATGCTTGTACATTCCCTTCCCAATCTGGAAGGGGAGGGGAACAGTGCCTGCTGCTTTTTCTCCACAACTGCTCCCTCCATTGTATTCTTAGGGACTGGGATGCCATTGACTTTGAACTTCCTGCAGACAAGGGAACTTCCCCCCATGCAGCATGTTCAGAATTGGTGCCTGCAGCCCCATTGCTTTGCCCTGCTGTGGAAGAGCAGCCACATCCCACTAACCCCCCAGACTGGGAGTCCCCAGCTAGTGGGGAGCTATGCCCCACTAGTCCAATCCCCCAGGAAGGAGTGGAGCAATTGGTATTCCCCACACCTTCCCCAGACCAATCCCTGGTCAGGGGAAGGCACAGAAAGCAAGGGAGAAGGGGCAGTGACAGGCTGAGCACCTGTACTGCTCCCTTTCCTGGAATGGTTTCTAAAAGCGGAAATTTTGAGAAATCTCTACTCCTAGAAATGAACACTTGTTTGAGGCTAAAATATCCAGACAAAAGTCCTAGAGGAGAGGCATTTGAGAATTGATATCATGGCAAAGGCCATGATATCACTGAATTTGGATGTTGTCTTTGGATCTTTGACACAATCTGAAGAAAGAGATAATAATTTACGTTAGTCTGAAATCAGGCAGAAGGTAGGACAAGAAGGTCTTTCTGACTTCCCTTTAGACCTGTGTCATATAACAAAGTATGTTGTTGCCTATGAAGGTCATGCTTGTAGCTGGCACTCGCAGAGCAAGGAATGGCCAGGGTGCAGCTGCTAGGTCCCATAGCCCTGGCATCTATGGGCTCCTTTGGACAGGGCTGGAGGGTCGGGAGCTGTGGGCTGGGAGTGAGGGGCACTGGCAGAGAAAAAGGGTGCAGGTTGGGAATGAGGGGCACTGGCTTGGGAATGGGAGGCACCGGCATATCAGTGTTGTTTAGCACCACAAACCAGCAGGGTGAGGAGGGGGGAGGGCAGTTGGAGCTGCCTCTTGATGAGAGAAGGGGGCAGAGGGAGTTCTGACTTTCCGTGATAAAAAAAAAAAAATGAAACACCAAAATATATAGGTATTTAGAATTTATTTTATTATAATGATTGAGGCACTGATACACTTCAAAATTGCTTTAAAATTGTAAATATATCACTAAAACATTGTGTTCAACTGATACCTATATATACACACACACACACACACACACACACACACAGAGGCAGTCCTCGACTTACAACATTTTAAGCTACAACATTTCGCACTTATGTTTATAAATTGACACCCTGTTTCAAATTTATGATGTCAGTTTCGACTTTACAATGCTTGATCCAATGTGACACCATGCCAGCGAACAAGTTCGTGCATCGCTCATCTCCCTGGAGAACTTCCTTGGACATTTTCTTTAAGAAAGCAGACAAGACTCCAGAAAAACCTGCAGCCAAGACTCCTGAGAAGACTCTAGCCAAGACCCCTTCAAAAAGTCCAACCAAGAACCTTTCAAAAAGTCCAGCAAAGTCAAGTCAAAGAAGTCCTTCCAAATCAATGTGATTTGCTATTTACAATACAAATACATTAATGTAGCTATATTACTCATCTATAATTGATTGAGCACAAAATTCTGGGGTATTTTTGATGAAAATAGGGTATCGGGCCTTGATTCAGGAACCAACCCCCCATTTATAACATTATTTCTTATGAGAAAATTGGTTCCATGTTACGACGTTTCGACTTAAGAGGTGGTTTTCAGGAACAAATTGTGTCGTAAGTCCAAGGACTGCCTCTGTGTGTGTGTGTGTGTGTGTGTGTGTGTGTGTGTGTGTGTGTGTGTGTGTGTGTGTGTGTGTGTGTGTGTGTGTGTAAGTAGCATTTAATTTTCATAACGGAAAAACATGAATTTGGGTTTTTTAAATTAGAGAATGTTGATTTTTTTTAAAATCAGAGAATATGGGATCTTTAAACAGAGAAAACCAGGATCCCTGGTGATAAGACTTTTAGAAAGTGATGCTCTTTTCCCTTCTGAATGTGTTATTTTATTACAGCAGTGCTTTGGAAAAGTCAATAAGAATTACATTTGGTACCAGAACTTCCAAAAATAGGTTTGCTATACCACACTACACTGTAGGGCTTAAGCTGTATAAACATAACTGTGACATACACAAATAAGCAACCTGCTTTAGATACCATGACAAATTCATCCCTGAATGACATGCACTAACCAAGATGACATAAGCATGAGAAAAAGCAGTTTCCTGTTCTCACTTACTTATCAGAGGCAAGATTAAATTGTTACTGTTATACTGCCAATCAGATAGAGAGAGTTGTTTTAACAGGACTGGTGGTTTTCTTTATAACTGTGGCAACTTTGTCTGCAAAGCACTGACTGTACCCTTTACTGCAGTCCGGGGCCAACCTTTTTGGCAGGGATGCCACATATTATCCCTCACCCTCCCTGAGTGCCACTCCAATCCCCTTTGGATCTGCTGTTCTGCTTTCTGCTCCCTGCTTGATCTACTGCCTATCCCCTTCCTGACTTTGCTGTGTGCCACATGCACTGCTGATGCCACTGGTGGCACACATTCTGCAGATGCCCACCCCTGTTCTACTAAACAGACTGTTACAGATGGCTGTAACTTTGTTAGATCAAAGTAAACGATTGCCTGAGTTTGGTTTGACCTTTTAAAAGCTTTGACATTTTAAAAGCTCCTCCACCCCTGGAGAATCTTTGCCACAGCAGGTCTAGCTCTACACCCATAACATATTTGACTGTAGTTGGGGGCAGAGAAAGCGAATGGAGCATCAGGTATGGCTCTGAGGAGCCCAGCTATGGGGCTGCTGCCACCCAAGTCAACACTGCTATAGCAGCAGCTGCCTTTGCTCTGTAGAGAGCAGTGGCAGGTGAAATTTGGTTTCCTTTCCCTTCCCCTCATCTCCCCCCACCCTGGCTCTCCAGTGGTTGGCATATCTTGCACCTCCCCTCACCCAGGCACTGCAGGGGCTCATTACACCTCTGACTAAAATGTTTTAGTATAAGGGAGATTATAAAAGAAGGAGGCTAAAATAGGATTTATTTTTTTCCTCCTATCATAAAATGACAACCTTCCTATCAGGGCCTACTGTACTCAGATGGAGAACAAGTCAGTCATGTAGGGAAGGTTGGAGAGAGAAAACTTCTGTGTTTCTAGGCACCTGCAATAGAGCTGAAGGCAGCTTAACCCTAGAGCTGCCAACCCTCCCAGACTAGCCAGGAACTTACTGGAGTCAGTATTGATCTCCCAGTGACTATGAAAGCAATCCAGGAGATTGATAGTGTGCATGTTTTGAACAGTATAATTAATGACATTATATCGTGTTGGAAATTTTTTTCCCCTTGGAATAGCTTCAGTCAGAGTTGGCAGCCCTACTTGACCTCTCTCCACTCATATTGGTTCAGTCAGTTCAGAGCGAGAGAGAACAGAGAAAATATTAAGCTTATTTGAAGCAAGTAGCTTTTAGGTGTGCAGCGTGAACATTCCTGTAGCACAGTGCTTCTCAACCATTCTTGTCTCAGGACGCATTTTCAAACATCAATGGCCAGTCCCGACCCAGTTCTCCTAGTGTGTGGGACAGGGGGGGCCCCACCAGCCCCTGGCAGGCTGGAGCTCTGGCAGGCTGCAAGGGAAAAGCTGCGGCTTCCCACGTTTTTCTCTTGTAAAAGAGAATCCATTGTTGAAGTCTGTCTGTGACCCTTTCGTATATTCCTGTGACTCACTTTGGGGTCGAGCCCCATGGGCCAAGAGACACTGCTGTAGCAGACACGGAGGTTACATCGCCCTGACAGCGGGCAGGAGATCACTGCTAAAGGAAGACCCCGCATCGCACTGCACGGCCACGAGCCCCAACTGCCGAGCGCCAAGCCCCACTCCTTGTGACGTCACGCACCAACCCCGTCCCCTCCTTTCCGTGCAGCTACTTCTTCTCTCCCCCTTTTTTTCCATCTCGCGCATGCGCACCCGCCCTACCCGGAAGGACGGCCGCAGCCGGCTGCTTTCACGCTCCCTCCGTGGTCACGTGACGCGAGTTAAAAGGGTTCCCGCGTCACGTGCCCCCCCTTCCTCCACCGCGCTTCCGCTCCGGTCGGGTGCTTGCCCCGCGTGCGCATGCGCAGGGGGAGCAGCTGTCATCCGCGCAGGGAACAACAAGTCCAAGAGGAAAAAAAAAGAAAAGAAAAGAAAAGGAGGAAGGATAATAATTAAAAAAGAAGAATAAAAAAGAAGCGGCCGCGGCGGCAGCAGGGAGCCAGCCCGGG
>NW_017729024.1:118809002-118810342 GCF_001723915.1 Gavialis gangeticus | reverse complement strand
AGCTCGAGGCCCCTGACAGGAGGGGGGTGGGGAGCAGCTTTGTGCTCCCCTGGTGTCGGGGCTGCGCTGGAGTGGAGACGGGGGGCACGGTCCAGCCCACGCGTGGTGGTGGCCCCATGGCCACGTGTGGTGGGAATGGCTCAAGGCCTTGAAGAACCTGGCAGGAGCTGAGCTGGCTATGCTGCTTCCTTAGGGCTTGGGATGGTGGCAGCAACTGTGGGGGAGAGAGCCAAGGGGCTTTGCTAATGCATGTGTTGTGGAGGGGGCAGGAAGCACGTGTGCAGGAAGGAGAGGAGCCAGGACATTGAGGTTGGGATGGTGGGGGGAGGCTGGGCTCTGCCAGGTGGGGTGCTCGGCTCTGCCTGTGGCCAGGTGGGAAGCCCAGAGATTGTCAGTCTGCACTGCAGGGTGGGATACGGTCACTGCTCTTGACAGCACCCCAGGGTGGTTGCCAAGAGGGGACAGTGGATACAGTTGGCAGGGCTAGGAGTGAGGGGCCTAAATAGCAGCCCAAGAAATAATTTTGGATGCAAGGAAGAAAGCAGGCTAGGTTTGCACCTTTGAGATGAATCAAAGGAGTTGGATATCCTCCTGCTGGACTTCTTCTGTGGGCTTCTTCCCTAGGCTCTGCTTTCTGCACATCCTTTCACAGCATCTGATGAAGCAAACTGGAGTCCACTCAAGCATGTGCTGCAGCTCCCTTCTTTGGATGCTACGAAAAGATGAGCAGAAAGCAGATCACTAAGAAGATGTGTTGGGAGGAAGTGCATGAGGCTGGGAGTTAAGTACTGGGATCGATTACCTAGAGCACTGATTTTCATCCAGGGTGCTGTGGCACTCCAGCATGCTTGGAGGTCTTTTCAGTGGTGCCATGGGTGCCAGGCAAGCTTAGCACTGGTAGTTCTGCCAGCACAATTGACAAGACTAAACCTAAAGATTTAAATGTGGAAATCATAATTTTAAAACTGTTCTGCCCTGTTGGGGTCTTTTTTAGTTCTTTGTGACAGAAGAGTGGCTGTATTATTTTTCTGTAGCCAGAAAATGAGCGAAGACAAAGAGCTGGCATCTTGACTTTAAAAAGGTTGCCAACTGCTGCTATTAGAGGTTGTGGGATCTTGGTCATTGGAAGTTTATGAGTATACATCAAACATTTGTCTGGGATAGTTTAGAAAGTGATCTCTTTGTATTGAGCTTGGACTAGATGACCTCCTGGGTTCCTTTCCCACCCTGTTTTTCTGTGATTCTGTTGTCAAAAACCACGCAAGCAAACTTGCAAAAGGATGTAGTAAGGGATTTCAGTGATTTGTATTTTTATGCAAGACTTGTCAAAATTACAAAGA
>NW_017729024.1:118798091-118804002 GCF_001723915.1 Gavialis gangeticus | reverse complement strand
TAGCCAGAAAATGAGCGAAGACAAAGAGCTGGCATCTTGACTTTAAAAAGGTTGCCAACTGCTGCTATTAGAGGTTGTGGGATCTTGGTCATTGGAAGTTTATGAGTATACATCAAACATTTGTCTGGGATAGTTTAGAAAGTGATCTCTTTGTATTGAGCTTGGACTAGATGACCTCCTGGGTTCCTTTCCCACCCTGTTTTTCTGTGATTCTGTTGTCAAAAACCACGCAAGCAAACTTGCAAAAGGATGTAGTAAGGGATTTCAGTGATTTGTATTTTTATGCAAGACTAATATAACCTGAATAAATTGCTATTTAGGCCCCTGTTTTTTCCAAGTGCTTCTGTGTGGATACAGAGGTCTGGCTATGCAGCACTAGTTAGAGAATTACGGCTTTATAGTCTGTGTCACTATGCTTTTTAAAACTGAACAGAAAAGGGAATTTGTGCTCATCTTGCTTTTTCAGATCATCTTGCTAGGTTCGTATGAACTATGCAAATAGGTAAACATGACCAGGATTAACTTCAAATCTATAAAATCATTAGTAGTTTCCAGGTCAGGCTAACTTTTTAACTAATCTGAAAACTAACTTTTTTCTTCTCTTGGCTCTCTGCATTCAAATGCATAATTTAATGCAATATACTTGCTCCTATACATGGATAAAGAGGACATCTGTAGTTAGCTTTTTCACTGTTTTTTTTTTATCAGTTCAGAAACTGAAGCATCCACCTTTGACATTACTCAATAAGTGGATTTAAACTTATAGTTCATAAAGATATTAGAATAAGATATTAAGATATTAGAATAAGATATTTTAAAAAATGTAACAACAATAAGGGAAGAAATGATCAGGCATTGAATACTTGTAAATTTAAGTCTTGTACAAAGCTTAGTACATAGATTAGTGTAGGATGCTGTGGGGAAAAATTAAGAAAATGGCACTGACTACTTATTGCATTTTATTTTTCTCCTAAGACATGGAGTATGATATTGCATGTATAAAATTGTGTGTCAGGCCCTTTATGGACTGAGCCAGGAAGAACCAGAGAATGATATTGACGCACAGGTGGATTTCCCCTGCTTGCAATTTGTGTGAGCTAAACTTCTGCAAGTCATGGTTTACTTGTCTCCATTTGGTTTTCTGAAGCTGTAGCTGTGCTAGTTGCTAGCTACTGATGGCTGAATAATCATTAGTTACAGGGCTGAGTGAGCATAAATAGTATCTTCTTTTTGAGATGCATCCTACATTTAAGCTTCATAAAAAGAAAGAAAGAAATGAATGGTAATAAGTGACTAATGGCTGGGTGAGAATAAGTGTGTGTTGCCCCGAAGGGGAAAGCATTCAGCTGGTATTGAAGAGTACTACAATGTGAAATTTTAAGTTTTGCACTTTGAATCATATTTTACTAAGTAATTGTTAAAATACAAATAAGATTAAATGTAATAGATATAACTATCATGTATTTTCGTAAAATAGCCTTGTATTATTAACCATGTGATTTTTAACCAGGTCAGGTGGGCAATTTTGAGTTGAGCCTAAATGCACTCTTAGCACAGTTCTGCCTTCATATCTGCAAATTACAGTGGGAAGTGTTAATTATGGCTATTTGCATAAACCATTACATAACTCCAAATGTAGTACAAGCATGCTCATTATGCAAAAACTAGGCAAATTTACATCTAACTCAAACATTAGGCTTAAGGAATGTTAGACTGTTTTAAAAAATGGCCTTTTTTTATTTGGGACAGCTGCTTAATTGGACTGATTTCATGTTTCTTTAATGAACTGATTTTGAAATTTCCTGCTTCAAGTTGTCCTTTATTGAGACTTGAAAATACTTCCCTGATCTGATGTGGAGCATAACTTGGTTGCAGCTGCAGGAGCTAGAAAGCTGTATTCAAATTTGGGTTTGAAAATGATTTACTTTTTAGTATAAATGGTGCTTTAGAGTATTAAATCATGAATTTAGAAAGGGATCTAAGGAGTCATAAACCATCCCAGGTATAGATGTAGGATTTCCTATTGTGAACTGCAGTTAAAAGGCATTATTTTAGAGATAACTGTAATGTTTCTCAAAAGCAAATTTTTAGTAATGTGACTACCACTTCATTGTTGTTTTGTATTTATATCTAAAGCAAAAATTAGAGTGGCAGAAAAAAAATCTTGGTTTTGCATGCTGAAAAAACAGAAATCCCTCTGCTGCTTGGTTAGATTTTGAAAATAGCTGAGCAACTAGCAACAGTGAAGATGTAGAACATTTTATAACCAGAACATAGCTGTTGTTGCAAAATCATATACAGTACATGGATCTTATAAGCAGTTGCATGCAGAGTGATGGGTCCAGGATACGCTATACACTTTTGCTGTATATTGTTTCTTAGACATTATTAAATTCATTTATGCTACTGTAGACTTATTTTATCCAGGGCTTATGTTATTCATTGAACATTGTGTAATCATATACTCAGTAATTATTGAGCTTGCAAACACTGACTCAGGTGCTTAAGGTTTTGCACACATGTAGTCCTACTGAACTAAGATGGAACTCCTCTTAAGTACATGCCTGAGTGTTTTAAAGTTTGACTTTGGGGTTAAAGAATGTAAAATGAAATTCTCAGTTTAAAATAATAAATTATTACTAATTTAGGAAATGTTTAAGAGGCTAACATATGAGAAGGTTTAAAGATTCAGATGATTTACGCTTTTTGTTTTAAAACTGAATAGAGTGATACTGGACACTAGCTAATGAAGTAAGTTTGATAACTTTCTAATTAGTTTCACTTTTTGGTTCTCACATATTATCAGAACACTTCATTCCTTGTACTGGAAACATTACAAAGGAATGTTTCGATTCTAGCAAGACGACTTTTTTTGTTTCCCTTTTTTTCCCCAAAAAAACCTGCTAGTAGTGGGGAATTTTGTCTGAAGGTGCTCCCGTTATCTTCAGTGAGGCCAGGATTTGACCCAAAGCTTTAGTAAAACTTTTTCTGTAGCTGCTAGCAAAATTGAAATATTGAGTCTACTGATAAGTAGCTTTCCCTTTCAAAGGACTTAAGTGATAACTTTCTCACATTAGGTGCTTAGTAATAAAGTGACTCTGTTGGAGGTTGAGATTGAATTCATTTTCAGCCTTTGTTTCCTTCATGTGGAAGTGATGCTACAAAAGTTCTTGCTATATCTGATAAACTTGAACCATATGCATTGTTTATTATGGAGCAGTGGTTAAGAAAGAGAGGGTAATTTTATTTTAAAGCCAAAATTAAATTAAAAGCTGGCCAAAAGAAAAATCATCATACAAACTGAATAGGAAATAAACTGATAGTAATGAAAACAAACTAGACTAAAAGGCACTTGAACGTTTTATATGGGGAGGGAGAATTGGTAGTGTGGTGTAAACTTTAAGACAAAATGTTAAAAAAAGAAATGGTTATTCTGTTGATTGTAATCAGTACAGTAGGAATACATAGTTTTCAGAATGCTTATGTTTTTGGTCATAAATCCCTGTTTTTAGTTTCTTATAATTTTGACAAAAAGTAACCTTCTGGAATGAACTTTTTCATGCTTGGTCTCAGCCATGGACTGAACTTATTTTGTCAGTCAAGAATAAGTAAGCTTTTTTTATAAACGTTTTTAACTTGTCTAGTGCCCTTGAGGCTTTGGTTACATATTTAATTTTGTCTAAGTGATGCATCCAAACTCAGAAGTTCATTTTGCTGCCCCATGAAAATCTCTTCAGGCTCAAACAAGTTATAAATCAGAGGAAACTCTGCATTTGGGCAGAGTGTAACTTGTTGGGTGCATGTATGCTTCCAGGCAATATTCTGTTTTCCTACATTGCTTCCGAGTGGCTACATGGAGCTGAAGGTTCATATTCAGCACAGTCAAAACTAGTGCTGTTGCTTTTCCTCCTATCAGAATGCGTTGGCTTAGAGGAAAGGTGTTAGGAGACTGAGCCTTTGTGTTGGCTCTTCCACTCACTGTCATAAATGATTTGCTCTACCTCTCAACTCTTATTATAGTGTAAGGCCTTGTATCTAGGCCAGAGTTATATAGAATCCCCTTCTTCCACTCCCCTTCCCATCTTACAGGTTGGGTAGCTGAGTACTTGCAAAATTGTACAAATTAATTTATTTCAGAATACAGTCTAGATCTCTACTCTGAATGCAGGTTTTATTCCCTAAATTATACTGCTTTCAGAAAGACTGTGCGACGTTCATGTGTTTGGCTCGGCTGTAAAATTGGCTTTTTACATACATAGTGTTCTGATGCCCTCAGAGTTAGCTCTGTGTGCCAAGTCCTGTTCCTCTTATTAGACAGCTAAATACTTAAATACAATCCTATTCCACACTACTCTAGTCCCTGGAAAACTGTTCTTTACACTTGTCATACCTCTTTATTTAACCATAAGACAAAGCCAGAAAAAGTGCAGTAGAGAGGAGCATCCCTCAGCACCCCACCCCACCCTACCCCTTTTACTTTCTTTCTTTCTTTCTTTTTTCCCCCCCCCCAATAATAGTTTTTCCAAGGCTCTATCAAGATGAAATGGGATGACACACTCCTGAGTACCATTTAGATACCTAATAGGTACAATAAGTTCTGGCCATATGTAAATTCAAAATATTGTTAACAGGCATGTAAGATTTATAGTCCTCAATTCTGTGGTATAACCATTAGATTTCTTTCCCAGGGACAGGAATCCCACTATCATTGAGTGAAGAGCTACATATGATGATATTCTCTTCTCCATTTCTTTCCTTTTAAAATATTTTTTGGAATTTTTGCACTAATTACAAGTTAAAAGTATATTTTAGGGAGGGTACTATACTGTTAAAAGTATACATTAGGAGGACAAAATTAAGCTTTCTTGTGTTTTGTATTATGACACAGCCTTAACTGTATGATCATGAATTGCTTTCTTCCAAAGGATCTCTGCTTCATTTGGTGCACAAGGATGGGGGTTGGGACTGAAGGAAGAGAGAGGATGGTATTCCTGTAAAAACACTGGCTAGGGACTTCTGAAGTTTGATTTGTACTTCTGGTTCTTCTGTAGGCTTACTAGATGATAATGGATGAGCCACTTAAACCAAACTTGTTGGAAACAAGTGCCAGTTGTGCAGGTCTTTCCTGCTGGGCCCCTTAACTGTGACAACAGGGGCTGCCTACTGGAGAATCCTAGGATTTGTGACTTCAGCTGAAGTTAGTGGAAGATTTAGCACCTCTGAAAAATCAGGCATCAGGTTCAGTTTCCAATTACTGAGCTACCCTAAATTAATGAAAATTTGGTTTTAATCTCTCAGTACCTTAGCTTCCTAGCTGTAAAACGTGATTCAAATTGTTTGTGTTACAGCATTTTAAACATATATTTGTTAGTATCTAAATTCCTAACAAACACTACAATGTGATGACTGTCCTGAAAAAGAACATCTTAAGATTTCTGGCTACAGGGATTTGGGAGCGGGGCTAAAGGGTTTGGGGGCACAGGTGGTGTTCTTGTTGATCCTCCCAGTCTCGGGGTATGGACTGAGGAGGGAGAGGAGGATCCATGTAGTCAACCAAAGACTGCGGTGCTGGTGTTATCAGGAAGGCTTTGGCTTCCATGACCACAGCCCGCTTTTTGGCGAGAGAGGCAGCAAGCTGCTGGGAAGAGATGGCCTCCACCTCTCTCACCTGGGGAGGAGGCTCTTCTCAGCCAGACTGGCTGACCTGCTCCACCAGGCTTTAAACTAAGCCCGCTGCGAGATAGGGGGACTACTGCCACTGCTGGCCCGCTGAGCAACCCTGGCAAAGCCAGAGGGCCAAGGCACTTAAGGGAGCCCACCCCTGCCCCAGCCCTGGTACAATCGGTGGGCAAGGCAAGAGCCCCCAAGGGGACACTTGCCTGCCTCTACACAAATGCCAGGAGCTTGGGGA
>NW_017729024.1:118792215-118793091 GCF_001723915.1 Gavialis gangeticus | reverse complement strand
TCCCACCCCTGCCCCAGCCCTGGTACAATCTGTGGGCAAGGCAAGAGCCCCCAAGGGGACACTTGCCTGCCTCTACACAAATGCCAGGAGCTTGGGGAATAAGCAGGAGGAGCTCATCCTCCTGCTCAATGCAAATAATTATGATGTCATAGGGATAACGGAGACCTGGTGGGACTCCACTCATGACTGGACCACGGGAATAGATGGCTATACCCTGTACAGGAGGGATCATGTAGATAAAAGGGGCGGGGGTGTAGCTCTCTATGTTAAGGAAAGCTACACATCCCTGCAAGCTGATATTGGCGACCAGGGTGGATGACTGGAGATGCTCTGGGTTAAAATCTGTGGGGAACACAGCACAGGGGACACAATGGTGGGAGTCTACTACAGACCTCCCACCCAAAGTCCTGAGTTTGACCAGGAGTTCACCCGGGAACTGGTTGAGGCCTCATGCTCCAGGACCATGGTTGTCATGAGTGACTTCAGTTACCTGAACATCTCGTGGGAGGATCACTCAGCAAAATCCAAGCGGTCGCAAAGCTTCCTCTCGTGCGTGGATGACCTCTACCTGACTCAAGAAGTCTATGGGCCAATGAGAGGCAAAGCACTGCTCGACCTTGTATTGGCTACTGGGGATGGTACTGGCTAATCGGTGACCTAGTGATGGATGGGAAGCTGGGCGACAGCAATCACGAGCTGATCACCTTCACCATCTGTTGTAAAGCTGGCAAGTCAGTCAGCAACATGGAAGTCCTTGACTTCAGGAAAGCCGACTTTGACAAGCTCAGGAGGCTCATCAGTGAGGCTCTAAGGGACCATGACCCCAGGGAGAGGGGAGTACAAGAAGAGTGGTCGCTCCTCAAGGGAGCGATCCTC
>NW_017729024.1:118785121-118787215 GCF_001723915.1 Gavialis gangeticus | reverse complement strand
TCTATTCCACCTCGGAGGAAAGGCAGCAAGAGGGCACAGCAGCCCCCCTGACTCTCCAGGGATCTAGCAGATGTCCTGAGGCTAAATAGAAAGGCCTACAAAGAATGGAGGATGGGATTCACTTCCAAGGAGGAATATTCTGCACTGGTCTGGTCCTGCAGGGAGCAAACCAGGAAAGCCAAGGCTGCAACTGAACTCCAACTAACTTCAAGCATCAAGGACAATAAAAAGTCTTTTTCCAGATATGTGGGGAGCCAGAGGAAAAGCAAGGGCAGCACTGGACCCCTGCTGAACCAGATGGGGCAACTGACAGCTGACGCCCAGGAAAAAGCCGACCTATTAAATAGGTACTTTGCGTCGGTCTTTCATCAGTCCCATGGGTTGCCCATGCCCACTACAGGACATGGAGGTCTGGGTGAGGGAGATCCCCTGCCCTCCATTAATGCTGACCTCATGAAGGAACATGGCCCTGACAGTCTACACCCCAGGGTACCCAAGGAGCTGGTGAGCATCATAGCCCAGCCTCTGGCACGGATCTTTGAAAACTCCTGGCGCTCTGGTATAGTGCCTGAAGACTGGAAGAAGGTCAATGTGGTGCCTATCTTCAAGAAAGGGAGGAAAGTGGATCCGGCTAACTATAGGTCTATCAGCCTGACTTCTATCCCAGGGAAGATCTTAGAAAAGTTTATTAAAGAAGCCATCCTTAATGGACTGACCAACGCCAACATCCTAAGGGATAGCCAGCGTGGGTTTGTTGTGGGTAGGTCTTGCTTAACCAATCTCATTTCCTTCTATGACCAGGTGACCTATCACCTGGACAAGGGAAAAGAGATTGATGTCGTAAATCTTGACTTCAAAAAAGCCTTCGATCTGGTATCCCGTGATCACTTCTTGGCAAAACTGGCCAGTTGTGGCCTTGGGTCCACCACGATCTGCTGGCTGGGAAATTGGCTCTGTGGTCGGACCCAGAGGGTAGTAATTGATGGAAGTCGCACATCGTGGTGTCCTGTGACCAGTGGGGTCCCCCAAGGCTCTGTCCTTGGACCCGTATTGTTCAACATCTTCATTAATGATGTGGACATTGGAGTCAGAAGCAGACTGGCCAAGTTTGCCGATGACACCAAACTTTGGGGCAAAGCATCCACGCCAGAAGACAGGCGAGTGATCCAGGCTGCCCTGGACAGGCTCAGCAAATGGGTGGATGAGAAGCTGATGGTGTTTAACACCAAAAAATGCAAGGTTCTCCACCTTGGGAGGAAAAACCTGCAGCAGGCTTATAGGCTCGGCAGTGCTACACTGGCAGCACTACGGAAGAAAGAGACTTAGGGGTCATCATTGACCACAAGAGGAACGTGAGCCTGCAATGCGATGCTGAGGCTAGTAAAGCAACCAAAACGCTGGCTTGCATCCATAGAAGCTTCTCAAGCAAATCCTGGGATGTCATTCTCCCCTTGTACTTGGCCTTGGTGAGGCCGCAGCTGGAGTACTGCGTCCAGTTTTGGGCTCCACAATTCAAAAAGGATGTGGAGAAGCTTGAGAGAGCCCAGGGAAGGGCCACACGCATGATCAGAGGTCAGGAAAACAGACCTTACTATGACAGGCGGAGAGCCATGGGGCTCTTTAGCCTGAAAAAACGCAGGCTGAGGTGTGATCTGATGGCCACCTATAAGTTCATTGGAGTGACCACTAGTATCTGGGGGAACGGTTGTTCACCAGAGCGCCCCAAGGGATGACGAGGTCAAATGGTTATAAACTACTACAAGACCATTTCAGGCTGGGCATAAGGAAGAATTTCTTTACTGCCTGAGCCCCCATGGTCTGGAACAGCCTGCCGTCGGAGGTGGTTCAAGCACCTACATTGAACACCTTCAAGAGTAAATTGGATGCTTATCTTGCTGGGATCCTGTGACCCCCAGCTGACTTCCTGCCCTTTGGGCAGGGGGCTGGACTCGATGACCTTCTGAGGTCCCTTCCAGCCCTGATGTCTATGAAATCTATGAATCTGTGAAGATATTAAGATAATCCTTATTCAGAAGGATTCAATCAAAATGTGAAGTCACACTTTGAATGATAAGGTTATGAAGAAATATTAAG
>NW_017729024.1:118777776-118780121 GCF_001723915.1 Gavialis gangeticus | reverse complement strand
ACGCAGGCTGAGGTGTGATCTGATGGCCACCTATAAGTTCATTGGAGTGACCACTAGTATCTGGGGGAACGGTTGTTCACCAGAGCGCCCCAAGGGATGACGAGGTCAAATGGTTATAAACTACTACAAGACCATTTCAGGCTGGGCATAAGGAAGAATTTCTTTACTGCCTGAGCCCCCATGGTCTGGAACAGCCTGCCGTCGGAGGTGGTTCAAGCACCTACATTGAACACCTTCAAGAGTAAATTGGATGCTTATCTTGCTGGGATCCTGTGACCCCCAGCTGACTTCCTGCCCTTTGGGCAGGGGGCTGGACTCGATGACCTTCTGAGGTCCCTTCCAGCCCTGATGTCTATGAAATCTATGAATCTGTGAAGATATTAAGATAATCCTTATTCAGAAGGATTCAATCAAAATGTGAAGTCACACTTTGAATGATAAGGTTATGAAGAAATATTAGGTAGCTGCTTTGTTCATTGATCACAGTGTGTTTAATGAAACAGGGGGCCTGCATGGGGAAAACATCTAAGCATGTAATTAATTAAAGACTGTATCATAATTGGGGGAGTCCCTGTTTCCCTGAGCGCTACCAGGAGTGACTAGAAATAATGGTCACAAGCTAGCAGAGGGTAAATTTAGATTAGGCATCAGGAGGCGCTACTTTACTGTCAGGGCGGCTAAGATCTGGAACCAACTTCCAAGCGAAGTGGTGCTGGCTTCTACCCTGGGGGTCTTTAAGACAAGGCTTGACAATCACCTTGCTGGGGTCGTTTGACCCCAGTACTCTTTCCTGCAATGGCAGGGGGTCAGACTTGATGATCTGCTCAGGTCTCTTCTGACCCTACTAACTATGAAACTATAATACAGAAGGGCCAAATTTAATTGTGCATACCACCTTAAATCTGTCCTTTGTTAACTTTTGTGTGCTTCACTCTGAATGCCTAAAAATATTTTAACTTTTTTCTATATAATTGAAAAGCAATATTACTTCTGGCAGGGCATGAAAAATCCATTCACTACTGGTGAATGGAAAATGTTTCACCTCTTAAGTGTGGGGTGAGAGAGGTGTTTGCCAGCACTGTAAAAAGAATGAGGTATCTACTACTCACAAATAGAGACAAAGGAGTATGTGTGAGGAGGTGGGGTAGTTACTCTGCATGTGTGGTACACCAATTAATGCTACAATGACAAGGCTAGGTTCCCTGCTGCTCCTAGTTATTTGAAAAAGGAAGTTTTATTGGACAAGCTGATAAAGTGACTCAGTAGAAATAAGACATCAATGATTGAGTAGAGCAACCATTATTATCATAGATCTAAAATATATACCATGTGTGTCATGTTTGAGTAAACAACTTTCTTTGGCCCTTCTGCTCAAATAGAGGGCCGGGCAGTATTTGGGCACTTCCCTAACACAGCAGGAACTGCTGGCTGAGCAGAACTCCCTGGTTCTTCTTTTCTTGAGCTGAGCTGGGTTGGCAGCCAGTGGTGCCTGCCAGGTTAGCTGAGGGCCCAGTCCTGCTTGAGTCAAACTTAGGATGACCATATTTCCAGTTTCAAGAAAGAGGATATCTGTCGAGCTGTGGGGGGTAATATGATTGGGATGGGGGCCGTGAAATGGCTGTGTCCTGCCCCTGACTCCCAAGCCACAGCCTCCCCAGCCCTGCTGCTGCCCCTCACACCTGACCCACAGTACTCCACCCCTCCAGACCATGCTGGTGCCTCTCAGTCCCTGATCCTTGCTGATACCCCTCACTTCCAACCCAAAGCCCCCTGGCACTGCCTTGCCCCGTGTTCTTGGTTCACAGTACCCACCGCGCCTGGTGCCCCTCACTCCTAAGCCACAGTCCCCCCAGCACTACCAGTGCCCCTCACTCATGCCCTGCAGCCTTCTGCCCCTCCAGCCCTGCAGTGTCTCTTGACCACCATGCCCCTGGGAGCATAGGCACAGGCTCCAGTGCCACAGGCCTAGCCACTCAGCTCTTTCCTGCCCCCAAGGGGCCCCACCGCCTCCTTCCCCCGCTGGAGGAGCAGGCACCTTCCTTGCCTCCCCTGCCCTGCTGCAGGTACCTGTCCCCCTCCTCAAGCCCTGGCCCTCCAACCCCTGTACCCCAATACATTTACCTGCATGCAGCTGCCAGTGCTGCTCCCACCTCCCTGCCTGGCTTTGTGTCGGACACGTTCATGTTTGTGCACAGATGCACGTGATGCCTCTGCCTCCGTTCGCCCTCTCCCCAGCCCAAGGAGCTTCTTGTTAGGGCAAGCTGGGAAGTGCCAGGGAGATCTTTGAGGCTGAGCAGAACAAAATCCAGGACATTTGTTGATATTTAAAAAAAAAACACGTGGAC
>NW_017729024.1:118753054-118772776 GCF_001723915.1 Gavialis gangeticus | reverse complement strand
TGTCTCAGTTCTTGAGATGAAGCACTCAAAATCGCACACGTGGACAGAGATGGAAGGACCCAAAAAGAGGACATGTGGGAAAACCCAGATGTATGGTAACCCTAGCTCAGGGGTGGGCAATTACTTTGGGCAGAGGGCCACTTACTGAGTTTTGGCAAGCTGTCTATGGCTGCACGGGTAGTTTCACCCCTTGACAGGTACCCTGCCCCCTTGTTGTCATCTTGGGACCAGAAGTCCTACCCCTAACCTCTGACCTTTGCCACCAGAACTCCTTCCCCTTACCCCTGGAAGTAATCCTTTGGGCAAGAGGGTTTGCCATCTTAGAACAGGAAAAAAAGCAAATTATGTACTAAAAATCAGAAACCCATAATAATATATTTTAATTTGATTAAAAAATATATTTTTGTCCTGATTTGTGTGTGCTTGTGCTCTATATGTATAGGTGATTGCATATAGCTCAAAATACTATACTTGTATAGTGTGTGAAGTGTGCAAGGGTGTTGGTGGGGTGTGGGGTTTGTGGGGAGCTGTTGATGGGTGGGTATGGGGAATTTGTGAGGATGTGTGTATGTGTGTGTATGGTATTTGTGGGGTGTGTGGCTGTGGAGTTTGCGGGAAGGGTTTGAGGGTATGTGGGGTGTGCATGGAAGCCCCTTTGTGTGTGCTTCTGTGAGCTGGTCAGCATCTGCCCCCGCCCTGCAACAGCCCAGAGCCCGAGTGTTCTCCAGTGCTTCCCCAGCACTGCCAAAAGCGCTCAGCCCCAGCATGTCCCGCACCCATTCTGCACTGACGTGCTGTAGCATGCCCTACTATGCTTGGGCATGCAGTGGTAGTAGCAGGGACCAGTACATGCATGACCCTGCATGCCCTGTGCTGGCTCCGGGCTCTCCCGTCAGGGCTGAGCAGCAGCAGCAGCAGCAGCAGTGCCAGGCAGAAATTGCTCCTCAGGTGGGGGAAAGTGGCCCCGCCCCCTTGCTGCTGCCGGGCAGTCTTTGGTGTGACTTGCCCTGCAGCTCCTTCACTGTTACCTCTGGGCTGCCTTGTGCTGCAGCAGTGACAGTGTTGAGCAGCCCCAAAACAGCTCACAGGTGGCAATGAAGAAGCTGCAGGGCGGTCCAGTGTGCGGCTTCAGCAAAATCTGCCAGGCGGTGGCAAGGGGAAAAGGACACTTTCCCTTGCGCCAAGCAGTGGTTTCTACCCAGTGCTCCTGCTGCTGCTGCTTGTTCCTGATGGGGGAGCCTGGGTCTGGCTCTGGGGCCCAGGCTGGGCAGTGGCAGTTTGGGACAAACTGCTGCTCAGCATGGCAGGGGAGGGGGCAAAGCACTCCCTTCCCCTTCTGCTGCTGGTGCTTCCCAGTGCAGTCACTCAGAGCCTGCGTGGGGCTGCCCTGTTTCTGCTGTGTGCTGCCACTGCTGCCCCGTGGGGCAGCCCAGAGGCAGTGGTGATGCAGCAGAGCTGCAGGGCAGCCCTGCACGGGCTCCAAGTGGCTGCATCAGGAAGCACTGGTGGTGGTGGGGGAGGCACTTTTCTACCATGCTGAGCAGTGGTTTGTCTTACACTGTTGCTGTTCAGCCCAGGTGGGTGAGTGCAGGGCATGCCAGATCAGGGTTGCGCACGCTGGTTGCTGCCTGTATCATGGGGCTGGGGTGGGGGGGATGGAGTGAGTGGGCACGCAAGAGTGCAGCAGCAGCTGGGCGGGAGTGTGGGGCCTGCACCGGTGCACTGGGGCCAGCACTGATGGGGCCCAGAGCAGGGCAGCAGGAGTGTGGGGTCCTGCCTGGCAGGGGCTTTGAGCTGGGCCAGCTACCCCCTCTCCCTGCTGGCACAGCCCAGCCCGGCTCCATAGAACCCTGCCAGCCTGCGCTTCTGCTACCCTGCTCTGGGCTCTGCCAGCACTGGCCCTGGCACGCTGGCGTGGGCCCCGCACTTCTGCATGCTAGCTCGCTTCCACTCCCCTCCACTGCTGCTTGCCCACATTCCTGCTGCCCTCTGGCTGCTCCTACACCATGTAGCTCAGGGCTGCATGGCCAGATCGTGGGACTCAGCAGGAGCAAGCCTGGTCCGAGCACTGGGGCGACTGCTCACGGTCCTCCCCTGCCTCCCCCCGCCCCCCCCCATCTGAATTTCCTGCTCTGGTGTAGGCAGGCACAAACAGCCTCATGGTCCCAGGCCAGAAGCCTCTGTTAGGCAGGGGCTTCTGGCTAGGAGGGGCGGGGCTGGAGCTTGCTGGGCCTTGCTGCCAAGGGTCCTACTGCCCCTGGCTCCTGTCATCTTTGACAGGCAGCTAGGCAGATAAATATTAATTTTCTTAATTTTTAGGGTCCCTGCGGTCTGGCTTCGGCCGCATTTTGCCCACCCCTGCCCTAGCCAAACTGCACAGTCCTTCATCTTGAGGTGTGTGGAGCCTCAGCTGACTCCACAGGGGTTGGTGGCCAGGATTAGGACCTCAGCTGACCTAGCAGACACTGCTGACTGCTCTCTCAGCTCAGCTCAGCTCAAGTAGAGGAGAGGGGCTGGGCAGGGCAGTTCATCTTAGCCAGCAGCACTTGCCACTGTCTTTGGAGCTAGGAGTTTAATGGTACAGCCACAGGTTTTTGCTTCCCCTACTGCAGCTGCCTGTGTGTTCCCTGTGAATACACCCTACCTCCTGGTATTTTCAAAGAAAGACTTTTTTTTTCTTCATTTGCCCTTTCAGAAACAAATTGCATGTCTTATTTTGTGGGGAGGGGGTAGTATGTGTGAAAGGTGTGCTATAACAGATATTCTGTCGGTAGCCGTTTGTTCAGCACTGGGCTTTGAATGCTGTACTCTGACAGGCGCTTTTCATCCATGGGTCCCAATCTGTCATTCCTGTAACTCTGTCACATCACAGGTACCAGAGGGCAGATGGAAGGAAAGGCAGAGATGATGACCTCTTGCCTAATGGGAACTAGATGTTGTCTCTGAATCTAGTCACAGCCAACTTCTGGCTTGAAGATGTCTGATAAGTTTGACTTGCCCCACCAACTCTTGTCAGCTGGAAGACCAGAGGTGCATTCTGGTTCTCTTCCCTCTTCTTGTGGTTGCAGGTGGAGGATGCTATCTGCTCTGCTACTCCAGAGTTTTCTTTTGTGTACAGATTGTGGAGGTTCTCTGCCTCAGCTACTGCCCATAGCATTTTGAAAGTGTCATGGGTCTTGATTAGTTTTGTTTCTGCCCAGGCTATTCTGAATGGGTAACTGCAAAGTCTTGTGAATGCTTACAGATAATTTTTATAATGCCCTTAGCTTAAGCTTATGGCCAAAGTGTAATTACTTCAAGCACTGATGGGGGCAGGGAATTAAGAGATGTGTATTTTGGCAGCTGGGCATCTGGCAGGTGATGTCTGTGGTTGCTTGGTTGATGGTGGTTACTAGAAGCTGCTAAAATGTCTGTGCGCTGGTGAGTGGGTGGAAGCACTGAGGAGCTGTGCGACTGCTAGGCAATTGGTGAGTAGGTGTGGTAGAGCCCTCAGGGTGATGCTTGTTGTACCAAAGGACTGGTGATAGAGGTGGTTGGTGAAGCTGACTGAGAGCAGAGGGCACCTGATTGCCCTTTGCTGCAGGTGCTGCTGTCCCCATCAAGTTACTGAGTCTTGTCTGAGAAGGAGCCTAGTTTACCCTTTTATCAGGTGTCACATGGAACCAGAAAACCAACAGCAGGGAAATACAAATTCTTATACAAACATGTGAGATGAGGAAACAGGAAGCAGTTTTGCTGAGTTGTGGAACACTTGGCAAAGGTAGGAACCCTGAAACCAGCTAGTTTACTTAATTTTACCTTTTGCTCAGCAAAGTTCTGAGTAGCAGCAAAGACACTGGACATATATGTCTGCAGACAGAAGGTGGGGGGAAGCACTATGTAATTCATATTAGTATAGTGAACATTAGTCTAATTTAAAAAAAATGTTATTTAGAAATTAAATAGTTAGGCCTTGAGTCTTCAGGAAAAAGGGACTACTTCCAAAAGTTGAGTATATTTTTCATGACGGGGCTGAAGACTTCACTTGCTGAAGAGTTTCTTCAGGTTGCATTTAAATAGAAGAAAAATTCCATGTGCTAAAACAGCCTTCCTAAAATCTGCAGGCAGAGAGGTTCAGCACGCAAGCAGCGGTGGAGTGATGTTGAATTTTTCCATTTTTGTTGGTACTATTTTGGAAGCCTGTTTTTGACCCCTGCTGACTGCCTGCCCTTTGGACAGGGGGATGGACCCGGTGGTCTTGTGAGGTCCCTTCCAGTCCTAATATCTGTGAAATCTATGAAACCTATGGTTAATGCTGAAATGAACAGGCATTGAATTCATTTTACTTTGCTGCTGCTTGTGGGACAGCCACAATGATGGAGGATGCTAAGACTGGAAATTCTTTAGCTAGAAAAAGTGTTGACCGAGTCAGGGGTAAGGTCAGATCTGTGGACTGCCTTCCTGAGTCTGTAGCAGCTTCAGGAATTGGGGAAAGAGCTCCTCCCTTTCAGCACCTTGATAAAGAATTAGGCATGATTGTAAGGTCATTATTTGTCAGACTTGGGCTCTTAGGATGTTTGTTAAGAAAGACTCTATGTTTAGGTTAGAGACCATGGCAAAAATCATAGTAAGTGAAAGGGGTGGTGGCATAGGGATTGAAGGATAAGGATACAAATTTTCCTTTTCAAGACTTTGGCACTGGAATCCAACAGTGGTCCCCCCCCCACTAGATTCTCTGCCTCTTGTCTGGTAGGTTTAGTTTTATGGCCAAGAAATGTCTGGATTTTTTCAAGACCCATTCTTCAGTCTCCTGTTGATTCTCATAGAATTAAAGAATTAGTGGAATTAAGATTGGGGAAAGAGGGTATATGCTTTTTTGCTGCCTCCATTCTGCTAATAGATCCACATTTAGATTTGCCACCTTAAAGTCTGCCAGTCATGCCAATTCTGTAGTAACTTTGAAACACAGATCTGACTAAATAAGACTGACTTAGTCCAAGTTTGCAGAAATTTATGATTAATGCATTAAGAGAACATCTTAGCTTGTTCTTTTAGTGTTTAATTCTGTGACTCCATATGCTCAATACAAATGATAATTTAGCGTGGTATTTCTAAAGACTTTTCTTCAGCAATGCTCATACAACTTTAATCAGAAAGGGCAGTATTTTTTTTTCTTTTCTTTTGTTTGCTTGCTTGCTTTGTGAAGTTTTTTTTTTCAAATTTCACAAGAAAGTATATTGTATAAATGGTTCTGTAAGTTTAGTTGTCTTGATCATCAAAAAGCAGAGAGCACTTCTTTGAGAATGCAGCTTAAAGGACAGATCTTCTGAATAGTTAATAATTGGAATGAGGCACAAAAGGATGCTTTTTCTTTGGTAGTATACTTAATTTAGAAAATCTGTTTTCTCTGCTACCATAATCAGTAGAGCATGCTATATGTTTCTCATTCATCAGCATGGATAATTTTTTTTTTTTTTGTAATAAGCACTCTCTTTCTGGAGCCACGTTAAGTTTTGGTATCTGGCAGTTGACCTGTCCTGCTTCAATACATTGTAGAGAAGCATGGGAAGATAGTGTCGGGGCAGATCTAGAGAAGGGGCGGCAGCATGGTCATGCTTCTCTTAGGCTGTGCCACACATTAGCTCTTGGTGCTGGTTTGGAGCCCAGAGGGTGAGTGTTGCTGCTGCTGTTCATCCTTTCCATTTCCCCGATGCAGAATTCAGCAGGGTAGGGAAAGGGGAACAGCATCCGTGTTCATCTCCTGGGCTCCTGAACCATTCAAAAGCAGGGGCTCCAGCAAGACCCCACTCCAATTAGCTGATGAGCTCAGAGCTCACTGCATGAACATGGATGGGAAGCCACACCCCACTTCTCCATTCCTGGACAAGTTTTTGAAAATCAGAATTATTATACTCACTTTAATGTAAATTGTACTTTATGAAAGGAGGAAAAAGCAGCTTGTATTGGAGAGGATAACTATTACGGAATGACAGTAGTAGTTGCACAGTTAAACTGGGGCTGCCTTACTTTTTAAACTCCCATTCCCATTGTTCTCTCTCTCCCCAGTTTCTTAATGTTTCTTCTCAGCATTTCCTTTGTGTCCTCTCATCCCGGGGTAGGATTCCAGAATAGCTATTCCTAAATAACTCATTGTTTTTGTGGAAAAAATGATTTTTGGTAATTGGATGGATTGAATAGTTGGGAGAGGTGTTAGGCAAGCTTTTGGGTACTTTTTCAGGTCTGGGAAAGAAGCAGAAGTAGCTTAGGTCAGGCTAGACAAGTCCTAAAGCTTGCCTTATATCTTTTCCAGCTATTCAGTTGGTCCAACAAATGATATTACCAAAGAAGCCCTTTCTTTTTGCATACTTCCTGTACCATCAAAGTTACAACAGCAACACTCCTTTCTATGGACACATTTATTCCATAATATGTCTCGTTTCAGTTTAGCTGTGAAAGAAGATTAAATTAAAATGGAGCAAGTACTTATTCTAGAACAACTCATGTTCATGCATGGAATTATTGCTCTTGAAATGTGCATGCTACCTTAATATGAATTGTCTGTCAACTGTAGAAAATCCATAATGCTCATACTTTCTATACTTCTAAAGGGCCTTTTCTGATATCAGAGTAGCATTTAAGGTCCTTAGCATAAATCAGGATCAGGTATTTAAAACATGAATGTGGATAACTGCTCAGACATCCCCTCCCCCTTACACGCAACTCTGGTCTATTCACCTCAGTTTGTACATATGAAACTTGGAAGTGGGGAAACTTCCTTTACTGGGTCCTGGTATCTGTAGAAATAGTAATTTCTCTCCTTTACATGTCAATGCAATGCAAGAAAGCTAGTGCTCGTGTAAAAATACTAGGAAAATCACAGACCAAAATCCTTACATCGAGGGTCACGGTTAAAAGGGTGCTCAACTAGAGTCTAGCTAGCATCTAGGTTTCACTTTCTTTACCATAATTCCACACCTCTTAAGTTTTTATCATGTTAAGATTAACAATCCCTGTCAAGTATTTCTTTAGTAGAACTCATGCAAGTATATTCCACAAATACAGCTAGATAAAGACATTTCAGTTTATACAACAGAACAACAGCTACTATTCTGTAAAATTCAGTACTCTAAGGATCCTGCCCTCATTGCTTGTGGGATTCTTATGTACAATGGGCACAATTCTGAGAAATCATTTGAAGGGTTAGAGCCCCTTTTTGCTGTATGCATCTTATCATCAGGGAGTCTTCGTACTATCATCTGCAGATTTTTTTTGTTGGTTTTGGTTTGCTTTCTGAGATTTAGAGAGTGGTTATATATATTTCAGGGGGCATTGCTGAACAATGCCTGGGATTCACCACAGAGTTGGATCTGATCTGTAATACTGTGTGCTCTATATGTTTTTGATGGCAGTGATGTTCTGTATTGTATGAATGTTGGTTTAGCTTAATTGCAGGTTTTTTGGATGAAGGTAGTGGGGAAAACAAACATGAAGGCACAAAACAGTGATTTGAGATAAGACCTCTAAGGATCAAGACTCTACAACCTCTCTGGTGAGTCCAACTCACTCACCATTTCCTCAGAAGTTATGTTCCCCAACCCCTTATTTTCATTGCCTTCCATGGACTCTCTCCAGTTTGTCCACATCCTTTCTGTAGTGGGGGTCCCAAAACTGAACACAGTACTCCAGATGTGGCCTTGTGAGTGCTGAATAGAGGGGAATAATCACTTCCCTCAACCTGCTGGCAACACTCCTACTAATGCAGCCCAGTATCCTATTAACCTTCTTCACAGCAAGAGCACAGCTGGCTCATATTCATCTTATTGTCCACTGCAACGCCCAGGTCCTTTTCTGCAGAGCTGCTGTTTAGCCAGTTGGTCCCCAGCCTGTACCGGCACATGGGATTCTTTTGTCGTAAGCGCAGGACTTTGCACGTGTCCTTGTTGAACCTCATGAGATTTGTTTTGGTCCAATCCTCCAGTTTGTCTAGGTCTCTCTGAATACTAGCCCTACCCTCCAGCATATCTACTACTGTCCCTGGGGTTGGTGTCATTTGCAAAGTTGTTGAGGGTGCACTCCATCCTGTCTTCCAAGTCGTTGAACAAAATTAGCCTCAGGACTGACCCCTGAGGTACTCCACTTGATACTGGCTCCCAGCTAGACATAGAACCATTGACTACTACCCACTGAGCCCAGTGATCCAGACAGTTTTCTATCTACCTTACAGATGATTCTTCCAATCTATACTTCCTTAGCTTGCTTGTGAGAATGCTGTGGGAGAGTGTATCAAAAGCCTTGCTAAAGTCAAGGTATAGCACATCCACTGCTCTCCCTGTATCCACAGAACCAGTTAGCTCATCATAGAAGGCAATTAGCCTGTGAAGCAATGTGACATTTTACTTATTTATAGAGAGAGAAAATCTACTTTGGTTAGTCTAAGGTGCAGCTATACCCTGCTTTCTACTTGAGTTCAGATTAACATGGCTGTCTATGTCTATGCCAGGAAACTGGTGTTTTCTGCAGTATAGAATCTGCAGTAATGCTATAGAATGGCTTTGAGGAGACATCACCCTTTTTCTCCACCCACTCCCCCCCATTTTCTACGAAGTCCCATAACTTTCCCTATGTCTAATTTGTTTGAGCATGGTGGAGGATTTGCACTGTTAGTTTGCTGAACATTTTATCTTGGTTACTTCAACTTTTTGTAGCAAAGAACATGTGCATTAGTAGCTTACACAATCCTAAAAACAAGCCTGTTGGAATCTACCAGTGGCTTGTGGGAGGTGAGGGAGATTTATTAAGAGTTATGATGATATTTTTAAGATTAGAGTACAGGCACTTAATGCAGTCAGATTACTGAGGAGAAAAACAGGCTTTGATGTTAATTTTACAGAAATGCTTTCAGTTTTATTTTGATTGCTTTACCCGTCAGCTATTGTACTATATTTTTAAGGTATAGGAATGCTTGATATCTGCACATTGCAAAAGGTGCCTGAATTTGGGGAAAAATATGCTGCTATTGGAAGCAGTGATGCAACTTGAAAGTCTAGTTTTTCTTTTGTAGTGTTACCTTATTGAAATAGCTCCTTCTTGACACCCACCCATTTATGGTCATGGTAAAATCCCCATGGCAAATACAAAAATTACTTTAATAGGAAAAAGAATATCAGGAAAATGTATTACGTGTCTTCTAATGCAGTTTAGAATTTGAAAACACAAGGAAATTGGTTATCTATCAGTTTGCGCTCTACAAATTTCAGTTAAATTGATTACATGAAAAATACCGTGGTACTTAGCATAATGTTTTGGATATGTTATTTAGATTTGTTTCCTTTGTATGAAGAAACCATACAGGAGATTGCCATAGCAGTAGCTGTATTAACGTCTAATAAATATAATATAAAAAACATGCACAGCTTTTTACTGTTCTACATGATGTATCAGGGTAGAAATCAGACCTTGTGCAGCATGTTGCCAACATTGCAACAGGTTTACTGCCAATTAAACGATCTCTGACTTGTCAGGGGTTTATAAGACAGGTATAAAACAGCCCCCCCTTACCCCCCTGCACTGTTCTGAGCCAAACTTCAGCAGCATAAATAAGGTTGTAGCAGAGCACTCCCATTAAGACTGTTGAGTTCCACACCTAGTTAGTGTATCTGCTGTTGCAAACCTGTCAGAAAGGTCTGCTTGCAACAAACACTGTTTACTACTATGAAAAGAGAAATCCCTCCTCAAGTTATGTTAAAAAGGACAAATAAAAATGGGTGAGTCCAGCCTTCTTTTTTCTTCCCAATTTCCTAAAATCAGCTCTTTAAAATGCCATACTTTTAACAATAGCCAAGAATGTAGAGGAATAGTTTCTAAGGAACTAATCCTGCTAAAAAATTAGGTTACTTGTGAACTGCAGGAATAATAATTTTGAAAGAAGTGAACATGCACAAATGCAAACCTGAAAAGAATAAATGTTGATTGCTCTAATTTGTACAATCCAATTGAAAAAAATTTAAATAGTCTAAATATGTTTTTTTTACACAATTTGGGGTTTGTTTCTATTTTAGTCGTTTGTTAACTTTTAAAATGCCCCAGAAATCAGGATTACTAATTAAATTCTTAATCATTTGGGCCTTTCTGCACTACAGTAGTATTAAATTTTATAGAATTATTTTACCCTTAAGTGGTCAGACTTAACTGAATTACTGGCACATTAGACTTCTGCTGGCTGTCAGCCAAACAAAAGATTTGGTTTAGAAATTCATCATATAACAAATGCCAATCTTTATATGCATTTAAAATGTTTTTTAAAAATGTAATAAGAGTAAATATAATGATTATTTTGGAATTATAATAAATCTGTAAAGTCTAATTTAATTTTTTATTTAATTTTCATTTTATTTTCTCTAGGAGGTTAGAAGCAAAAATTGCATATACTTAATTTACATGTTCATTTATTGCAATTATCAGCACAAGTCAAACATGAACATGCAGAAAGTTGATTAGTTCCAGGCATGCTTAATTATTCATGCAAATAACATTTTTGTATGCAAAATTGTCTGCCTGCCTGAAAATAAGTCCCACACCATATTTTATTTTAAAAATGATATTCAAACATAAGAATCTTTTGAAAGTTGCATAAAAAAGAGTCTTTATTTATAGAACCAGACCATAACAATTCAAATGTTGGGCTACTGTCATTTTTCTTTAAGTAGTGATTTTTTTTTTCCTTTTTCAAAAATTTCCTGAAAGTCCAGAAGTAAAATATACTTAAAGTCTGTATAGATAAAAGAAACTTCATAGATGTTAGTGAAACATCCTACAGCATTATGTTGTCATTAAATCAGCTGCCTTCAGCTCTTATTTCATTCTCACTCACAAAAAGAACTGGTTGACTGTTGTTTTCTTTATGTGCAAATGTTTTGTTGTTGTAAAATAGCCTTTTTATTAACCCCCCCACATTTTTAGTTAAAAATTGTTGTAATCCATTGTTTTTACTGTTGACTATCTCCTATTTGTCTTAATACTATTTTCAACAATTTAAAAATGTTTACAGTAAGCATATATATTTTCTATTAAATGATATTCAAATAAATGATTTAAAAATATTGATCAGTGTTTTTTAAAAACATGGAAAACCTACAAAAATGGAGCAGCGGTGTTGAATGACTAGCAGGAGAAAGATGGAAAGAAGTGTGTGATGAAACTGTTACTAAATAGTGTAATATCGGTAAATCACGCTCTTCAAAAAGAGCAGTTTTAATTGTCTTCCGCTTTCTCTTCTCTTCCTGCTTCTCTGGTGTTTCCTGCTTTGTAGGGTGTTGAACTTAAGTTAAAAATATATAGAACATAGACCTATTAGACATAAGTACTGTTGATCTAATAACAAAGTAACTAGAACACCAAAAAATTGAAACTGTGATGGCTCTGTGATATTGATGTGAAACCTGTAGCCCATTCAGAGCCTGGCTATTCTCTATATTAGCTGGTGGCGTGTAGAGCAGTGCAGCCAGTTTAAAAAAAAAAATATATATATATAACAGTTCCTCAGATCCTGGAACCAAGCAGAACCCTGTTTATCACCGAAAGAGGGCTTCTGCTGACAGTGTCTTGGGAGGAGTGGTGCTGTCAAGGCTTTTAATTGATTAAACTCGGCACACTCTGCTGGCCTGGGTTGAAACTCAGAATAGCGTTCAGCTCTCAGGAGGGTGAAGGGAAGCAGACCAGATTTCAGAGAGGAAGTGCCGGAGCTTGAAAGTAGGTTGAGAGGAGATGTTGTGAAGGGTAACTTTACACTGGTGTTCAGGATGTATAGGTTCAGTGTAATTTCATCAACTCCAGATTTAACTTCAACGCATTCAGTCAACATTAAGGCAGTGGTGCTCAACCTTTTTTAACCAGTGGGCTGGACAGGCAGTGCACAGTCTGTCAGATCTGGCCAGTGGTCCCAATCCAGCACCCAGGGCAGTCGCTGTGGGGCTCCACCGAGTTGTGCAGAGAGGTAGGGGGGGCAGCCCAGTCCCAACCCAGCCCTGCAGGGGTGTGATAAGGGATGTGGCCCAATCCCAGTCCAACCATGGTGGGGGGGCTTGGCCTGGCTCTGATCCAGCCTTGTGGGGAGGAAGTGTAGCCTGGCCCTAATGCAGCTCCAAGGGGAAGGGACATGGCCTGGTCCTGAGCCAACCTTCGGAGTGGGGGGGGGGGGGTGGGCGAGCTCCAATGAAACCATACAGAGCTTGGGTTTTGGGATTTGGGCAGTTGTGGGGAGGGTGGTGGTATTAATTGCCACTGCTCCTGCACTGCCAAATTTCCCAACCAGTAGGCAAGCCCTGTGGGCCAGATACTATGGCTCTGCGGGCCACATCTGGTCCATGAGCTGGAGGCTGAGCACCCTTGTTAGAAGGGCACGTAGATGCTGGTGTCTGCATTATGTACAAGTTATCGGGAGGTTGATCACAATCATTTCAAAATGAGATTTCAAGTAAATTAAAATTTGAATGCTTTTGAAATACAAAACATTACTGGGGTAGGAGAGAGTATTGTGATTAGCAAAACAGAATGGGTGCATCAGGAGACAGGAGGTGATATTTAATAGCTTAACAGCTTTGAGTGTGTGGTAAAGGTGTGTGCATAACAAAGTGATCCTCTTCTATAACAAAAGGCACCAGAAGTCACAGCTGGCTCACAGTTATTTGGACATTTGAGACTTGGGTAACTATGCCTGAGTCTAGAGGTCTTTTCTTTGTTATGCCCTAAAAGAAGAAACCTTAGATTCTTCTCTTGCTCTTTTTGATTAAGTACGTAGCATGTTATCAAAAATACAATACGGTACATTTCTGTTCTATAGGTGAAGGCAATTATTTCGCTTGCCATGCCAAACTCTTATTCTTGCTGGGGCATGTAGAACGTTATTGTCCCTTCCCCCTTTATTTGGCCCCCAGCCGTGTTGTATAGACAGATTTCATCACCTGTTTAATCTGATGATCAGTGTACTTGTCAAAATGTACACTGACATTACTATTTCTGTATACAACAAGGCTCTTTTGTGCTCAAACATTACTGATTGTATGCTTATTTAAAGCACTGTGCATTCCAGCAAAGCACGTGAAGCATCATGTTTACTTTTTTCTTTATATAGAAATTGGTAGCATTTATCCATGAACTTCCATCTTGCTGGGGATTTCACAAGTACAGTATTGTACTTTAATTTTGACATTCTTTTTGCTAGGTTTCAGAGTCAAGGTATAGCATGAATGAATAAAGATGAATGGGGAACCTCACTCACTAGAGCAGTTGGATAGGCTGGCTCTGTAGCCTCTGGCAAACTTCACTGTATTGGTTTACTTCTAATGTCCTTAAAGTCCTCCTTTGCAACAACAATTGTTAGGAAAGGTTTAAATGAAAGTTTAAGCCTGGGAATTCCATTATACAGTGACTAAAAGTAATCTGAGGTTGTGGAGCAAATGTATATGTTTATATCTGGAGCTCTTATTTGTACACCGCATGGATGGACTGACTAATAGGTCATGGGGTGATGAAGGTGGAGACTTCACAGGTAGTCAAAACAGGATGATTATTAGCTTGATACTGCCTGCCTGCCTGTCTGAGTGAGTGAGAAATAAAGCCTGATACTTCCTCCTAGCTTGGCAAGAAGCTTTCTCATTCTTTGTCAGTATGGAAATTAGTAGGATACAAATGTTTGAGTATAGCATGTTCTCCCCATTTACACACTTTGTTATTACTTTTCTAGGTACGTATGGTCAGTCTTATCATTGCCATATTGCAGACATTGCGAGGATGATGTTAGTGGTGGATAGAATAATGATTTAGAGAAAAATCTGTTGGTCATTTACTTATTTTTAATTTTAATTTAATTTGGATTCTTTGTATGTCTTAGTAGCTCTTTTCAGTTTACAATCAGCAGTGGCTAGAATGACTATTTTACTTGTTCCTCTAGTTTCCTAGTTGTTAAGGGTCTTTTTCT
The DNA here is from genome assembly GCF_001723915.1 of Gavialis gangeticus. Taxonomy (NCBI): domain Eukaryota; kingdom Metazoa; phylum Chordata; order Crocodylia; family Gavialidae; genus Gavialis; species Gavialis gangeticus. The sequence goes on along the minus strand of NW_017729024.1, from coordinate 118,758,822 downwards.
GTTAACAAAATTTTACACTTGGCCTTTATCTACACTCATAAAATTTTACTGACTTACCTATGTTATAAAGGGCATGTTTTTTGTAACAGTTCAGTTGCGTTAGCTAAGGCCCTTTGTACAGATGTAATTCTACGAGTATAGCTGTTTTGCTTAACCAAACTGGAGTAAACGATATTTGTATGAGAAATTTAAACTGTATCTGTATTTAGTAGGACTTTACCGTTTTATCTATGCTGGCATATTTAAAATGCTGAAGCTTTTAAGTGAAGACAAGACTTTAAAATCAAGTTCATAGTTTGATTGACATTCTTGCTCTAAGAGTATCACAAAGCTGGAACACAAAATTAATAAGCAAATAGTAGTTGCTATATTTGAAGCTGAGATTATTCTCTGCTGTACTGAATTTCTGCAGGTCAGAAGAACTGAGACACTTTGACTAGACTAAAGCCTTTTTTCAAGGTGTGTAGTTTTGAAATCTGAGCTGTGCTAATTCATGCTTGAATCTGTATGTTAGGTTTCTAACAATGTGTTAAAAATCTGACTCCTGCTCCTGGTAACTTTTTTGCCTACATAGATAAAGAATTTAATTCACATATAAATCTGATACAAATTCAGGTTCAGTATATTGCAGTTCCACCTACCTTTAAGTCTTTTTCGATGAACTTTAATAAAAGCAGGATCAGGCCCCTAACATTACTTTTCTGTGCTCATATGATTTGCAGGAACATTTTAAGAGTCCTGTTGTTCTGTTAAAAGCTTGATGTTTGGCATGTTTGTTAACCGTAGCTAACATACGTTTAACTAGCATTTGCTACTAAAGTTGAAATAGAGTTGTGTTATGCAACTCTACTTCAACTTGTTTACTTTCTTTATTATGGCTCATATCAGTTCACTGGATTTGATATTTGCTCTGTATATGGTTTATGTTGAAAACGATTCATGAAATAAAAGTGCATAATATTATCAGCAGAATGTATTGGCCGGCTGACAGTGGTGTAACTAGGGTGGGGCAGCTTGGGCAACTGTCCTAGGCACTGACTTGGAGGAGAGGAGGTGAAAAAATAAACAGCCACATGATTGTGCTGGCTGGCAGTGTGGTAGCAACCAGAAGTCACCACTGCTGTTATGTCCCAGGTACTGAGGTCTGTCATTGTACTGCTGGATTGACAGGAATATGTATGGTGCAGGTTGAAACTAGGCTAATTGGCCCAGGACTTGAAACCAGACACTTGCTAGTTAGGGGACCAACCTGTTTGAGGCAGTGCTGGATACAAAGACAAGGATTAAATCCAAATAGGGCACAAGACAAGCTTGGTCACTGCTACACTGTTTGTGTTCAGAGAGGGTGTTAAGAAAATTACTGAAATAAGTTATACACATTATGGTTTTACAGAACTTCTTACAATTCACTTTAAAGCTTCTTCCAAAATTGAATTTGCCAAGGGCTCATCCTTTATCAGAATTGAGTCTGTCAGCCCACATGCATTGGACGATTAAAAAAAAAATATAGCAATTGCGTAAGTATTAATACTATGAGATTTAATATATGCATATTAAATATTGTAGGAAAAAACTGATATTGGGTCTGATTCTGTAAACACTTATTCAAATGAGAGCAGTTACTCCCTGCAGTTGGACTACCTCATGGGTAAATTTTATTCCTGTGTAAGTGCTTGCAGGATTTGGCCTGCATATTTTATTCAAGAAATAGCATGAGACTATAGAAGTGAAGACTATAGCATAATGTACACATTCAGAGGGCAGATGTAGGTGATATTGTACAGCCTTATCTTTAGCATTTTGGGGCTTCTGGGTGCTTAATGATCTGTTACTGCAGCTGCTTGTAGGAGCAGTATTTTGGATTTAGCTGAAATAGAGGCTGTGTTTGCTAAGTAGATTTAGATGAAATTGCATATTTGATTCATGCTGAGACAAAAATTAATCTACTCACCTGGAAAACAGTGTGTGTCTAATTCCAGGTCTCCTTAACTCAGCTTTATTAAAAACTGTGAAACTGAAGCTTTATTAGTAAGACTTGGGGCAGTATCTATTAAACAGATGAATAGACAAGAATCATGGTGTACTTGGTAAGTCATGGGTGTCAAACATACACCCTACAGGCTGGATCTGGCTTGCAGAACCTTTCTCTCCGATCTTCTAGCGGGCTACCATAAGTGGGTGGGTGTGGCCTGTCACAAAATTTGGGGTCTCCAGATACTGATGGCTGTGACCACTGGTAGCCAGGCTGTAGACCTAATCTGTGCCACTGCCTGCCCCTGTAACTTAACGCAGACCCTGACCCACATTGCAGTGCCCAAATGTGAAACTGACCCCTTCTGTATCTAAGTCTGCTCCCCTGGATCTGGACTTGGAAGAGTCCCAGGGTTTAGATCTGACCAGGAGTGACTTTGACACCCCTATGTTAATTGATATATGGGAACTTTATTTATTTTGGAATGAGGTAAAGTTAAATAACTGTTTTAACAAACAGGAATGTAAATACTAAACAATTTGGAACAATATAACATCTATTTATGTTGCATTGAAATTACTGGTTCTGCTGGGTGTTTTACATTTGGCCTGGAATGGAACCATATGATTTAAAAAAAAATGCTTTCTCAACTGTTTGTAAGAACTCTGTACAAAGAAAACTACCTTTTGGGCAGCTTGCACACTTAAGCTGTCAAAGAGCCTCAAGTCAATTGTACAAAATATTGAATAAAATAGGAATATTAATTTTTTTGGGGTACGGGGAATTTACTTGAGTGGCTCTATGCTTTTTACAGGCAACAGGCAAGCAATGTTAAATGAGACAAGTGTATATATTTAAAAAATGTCTGAATGCTTGAAACCCAATTGTGTACAAAGAGGTCAAATATCCTGTTTGATCTCTGGCCACTGCCAGTGATACCTGACTGCCAGTGAGGGTTTATAAATAACAATATCTACCACTGAGCATATTGTGGTAGGCGTAAGTATGTGTGTGTGTGTGGTATAGTTGTATATAGCTTTTTTTAAATTCAGTTTTTTATGCTAGAAAGTAGATAATTAATTAGTATTAAATATATACTTTTGCTGTTCACATGCTGGCACTATCTCCAGTAGACCAGACACATTTGATTCTTCTGACCTGGCACCTAGCAGGTAGAGGCTGAATGTCAGAGCTGTGTTGCTGCCACGCTTTAAGAACCTCCTGTGTCCACTATTCACTAGTTTCTAATCCCCAGCAGGTGAAAAGCTGGCAATTAATTTTTTTTTCCAATTAAGATTGAAGCTGTACTAGTGGTCAGAGATATTGCTTGTCTGAATGCAAGAGAACCTCAACTGTCTTAAACTTTTCCCACCCAAATACCTAAAAATCCACCCATCTCTTTTTCCTCTTCTCTTAAGTGTTCATTCCAAAACCTCCCAATCATTAGTGAGTCCCATGTTTCATTTTGCCATTGTTTTGTGGAGAGGTTGATTATGGAAACACTTCAGACTAAATGAAATACTCATATGAGTAAATTTTCTCACGTACTTAAGTGCTTGCTGCATCATGCTGATTTACTGTAAACTCTTTGTCTCTTGGCTAGGAGGCCTTGTGTGAATGTGTGGTACTATGTAACTGCTTTTAATAGAAGGAAAGTTAATATTTTTGTCTTTGCTTTTTGATAGGAAGAAGTAAAAGGGGGACTTGAAGACATCAAGTCCAACAGGTAACAAATTATCTGTTCTTCTATGACTGTTTTTCCATCTGTCTTACGTAGACATCTTACATTTTAAATGAGTCAGCTGATTTTATTTTAAATGCTGTCCATATGTTTGACAAACCAGAGACCCTCTTTGATTCTGAGGTAACATCCTGTCAAAATCCATTGTTGATTTCCACCCCCTCCCACTAGTTATTTAGGCTAAGAACAGACATTTGGGGAGGTTAAATTGGGATCAAAATGGCTCCCCGATTTAAACTTAGCTCATCCCCATGCTAACTTTACACTTACAGACTAGGTCTTAGTGACTGGCAATCAGTCTAAGCCTGTAACTATACAGAAGTTCCATGCACTCAGACTGGTCTAAAAATTGCAGAACCCAGTGTAAGATGAACCTGGATCTATGTAGTATCAAACTTATTCAATTTGGGTTAAACCAGTGCGTGGAACTTCTGTACAGTTTCCCTGCACAACCCCAGGGCTGGGAAAACCCAGCTTTAGGCTGCTCTTTTGAATACCAGACCCTACAGTGGGCTATCTTTTGCCCCCTGGCCCTTTGCATCCCCTTTCCATTCCCCCCCCTCCCCCTGCTCTGGACAAGACAGTCCCCTCAACCCCCATCTTACAAGCTGCTCTGGGTGCAGCTGCTTTTATCAGCATTTCCTGCTGCTGGAGCCAAGCAAGTAAGCCCTGGTAGGGAGAGGGGTGGGAGGGATAAGGGTGTAGGTTTGCGGGGAAGGGGGGCACCCCACCAGTGGGTTGCCCCTGCCCCCCATTCCCTGGCAGGCCCCTGATCCTCTGCAGCCTGCTGGACTCCCAGCTCCCCCGCTCTTCCCCATCCTGACTTACCTGCTATTGGGCAGCCATTTTGATTCGATTTAACCTCCCCCTGTTACTCCCTGCCCAATGTCTGTACTTAGCCCTAGTGAAGGACAAAAAAAAGTGGATAGTAAGTCCTCTGGTCTGTAGAGATACCCATGTCCATCCTTTGACTGTATTTATCTGGCCAGCAAAGTGAGAAAACACTTAGACGTTAAAAGTTTTTTATTCAGATGACCAAGAGAACCTTTTATAAAGCAGCTGTCCCTGGGTCTCTGAATGCTCTGAGTATTGAACAGAGTGTAAAAAGTCAGTTTAAAACAGCTGCTATCATTTCTTTTTTTTCTGTGAAATGAATGTGATTTTTTGCAATCAGAAACTATCTTCTGTTATGTGTATGGTTGCATACCTGGCAATGTAACACCAAGCTATTATAAGTATGAATGTTAGATATGCTATTAACTCATGCATGAGTAAGCATCCCAAACACAATTGAAGTAAACCATTTTGTATTGAACCATTTACCACCTTTCTTATGTCACATTGTAAAACAGTATTCTTTTACAGTAAACTTATAGTTATGGGTAGAGGAAAACAAACAAGCAAACATCTCAAAATATTACCATCCTCCTAAAACCAGACTGCCTTATTACCAGGGATCCTGGTTTCTCTGTTTAAAAAATTGCAAATTCTCTGATTAAAACACAATTGCAAATTCTGATTAAAAACCAGAATTCATGATTAAAATGAAATGCCATTGTGCGTGTGTGTGTGTGTGCGCGTGCGTGTGTGTAAAACAATTTGGAAGCCAACCAGTGCCTTAGTCACTATTCTAATATTATAAAAGCCTTAATCTGTTTCTTTGTCCATAACTCTTTATTGCTCTGATTGGCTGACTGAAACACCCTGTCAGAGTGTGAATACAACATTCAAACAGGAGGTGGCGATGTGGTGGAGCACTGCCATGAAGGTGGAGACACAGGGTGGAGCAGGGGGGTGAGGCCAGCTGCGGTGGCCTTGCCTCCTGCAGCCCTGCTCCCTGGAGGCGGTGGCAGTGGAGCAGATGGAATGGGGATGGCAAGCTCAGCAATGCTGGCCCTGCCCCCCCGCCCTGCTCCCTGCATGTGGCGACATCAAAGGGGGGGGGCGAGGCCGCTGGACCTAGCCTTGCTTCCCCTGCTTGCTCCTTGGAGGTGGTGGCAGCGGCATGGTGGGGGAGCAGAGTCAGGACGCTGTGGGGGGGGGGGGGGCCACCAG
>NW_017729024.1:118743921-118753019 GCF_001723915.1 Gavialis gangeticus | reverse complement strand
CGGCCTGCCTCTCCCCCCTTCCATCATTGCTGCCTGCAGAGCCAATGTGGTGGCGGGAGGAGTGGGCCCAACGCGGGGGTGGGGGAAGAGTGGGTGTGCCGTGGTGGTGGGGAGGGAAGGGTGGACCTGGGTTGACACAGTGGTGGTGCGGGGAGGGGAGGAGTGGGCCCAGGACCAATGTGGTGGGGGTAGAAGGAGTGTGCCCAGGGTGGGGGAGAAGCTTGCCCCCCTTGGACCTGGGACCATTCCTCCCCTCCCCACGGTGCATTGGCTCTGAGGCTGCTCCTCCCATCCCCCAGCCTCTGCTGGGTTGGCCCGGGCCCCCTGCTTCCCCCCCGCCACGGTGGATTGGCTCCTCTCTTCCCTCACTGCTGCAGTGGGGAGGGGAGGAGTAGGCCAGGACCCCAAGCAGCAGGAGGGAAGGGGGGAGCAGCTGCAGACGGAGCACTGGACTCTGGCCCCCCTCCCCCCCCCGGGTCATTCTTGATAGGCAATTTGGTAATAGTAAAATAAATTCTAAGTGCCTGTACATTTTAGTATTTGATTTTGTTTTTTTTTATCATGGAATATCAGAGCTTCCCTTGCCCCCTTCGCTCATTGGGATGCAGGTCCAGGTCCCTCACTATCAAACCACAACTCCCTCTGCTCACCAGCCCTGCCAGAGGGGATCCCCAGCTGCCAGGGCTATGGGGCCACAGAGCTGGATCTGCAGCCCCCTACCCCCAACAGCAGTGCATCTGTGGGAGGTGGCTGCTGCTGCAGTTGAGCAGAGCTTGGCTCTCCCCCCATCAGGCAGCATGGCCAGAGTGGAGCCCCTGCCAGGGGGTGGGGAGGGAGGGAGGCATCTACAGGCTCAGGCTCACCACCCTGTTGACCTCCCTCTGGGGCCTCCATGGCCCAGTGGGTGAGACCCGGAATGGCAGGGTGGAGCAGGGCCAGGTGGGGAAGCTTCTTGCTTCTGTTAGGAGCTTTGTGCCACCCTGGCTATGTGCCCCCTGCCTGCAGCAGCGAGGTGGACAATTCCTTGCCACCACCCCTGCTGCTGGATGGGTGGGGGCGCTTCACCAGGGTGGCTCAGGGCTCGCAGAGGCAAGGTACTTCCCCACCCTGCCCCATTGTGCCCAGCTGTGCCAGGTCTTGCCCACTGAGCCATGAAAACCCCAGGAGGAAGTCAGCAGGGTGGGAAGCTCTGAGCCCACAGTGGGCAGCTTGCCCCTTGCACAGATCTGGGGGGGGGCACCCCCATGCATCCCTGGGAGTGTACACAGTGGCAGGGAGCCAGCCCTACCCCCTGGATGAGCAGCCCATGGCTCCATCCGGCTCCCCACAAGGGTCCTCTGGTTGTGCCTTCCCGACCCGGGCCCCAAACCCCGAAACCACCCAGGTTGGGCATCAGCAGTAGCTGCAGCCCCAGCACTGCCCAGCTCCCTTTCTCCCTCCCTGTGGGGGCCTTAAATCCCCCTCCGCTCTAGGCTGCCTGGCAGCCGTGTGCATATGTAAGCATGCACATGCACATGGTGCCCCCTGCCTGACCCCACCCTCTTCCTGCTCCGCTCAACCTCTGCAGGCTGGAACTTTCCCAGTCTGCCGAAAGCTCTTTGCAAAAGTGGAAAACCTGTGTATTTCTCTGTTGAAATGAAAAATCGACATTTTTCTTGGTTAAAAGGGAAAATGTGCTTTTTTTCCCCCTGTGTTTCCGTGGGAAATAGAAGACCTGGATCCCTGCTTATTACCATGAATCCACCTGGGAAAGAATAGTATCAGAATAAAGAGAGAAAAAATCAGTTTCCTTGGTTACACTCACCAAGTCACGCTGAATATTGAAGAATGAGGACAAAGTTTAAAATAAATTTGATATGAAAGTTTGTCAGTAGATGTGTTGCTAACCCTGGGGGTAATTTGTAGACTGGAAGGATACAAACTGTAAAATCACCAATCTGCATGCTATATGCTCATATCAGGTTTTGAGAAGTTTTTCATTTTAGCAGTAGTATACAACTGCAGGTGCTAGACTATTTGCTCGTAATAGGCTACAACCTGAAGTGTTTGATTCTAGCTTCAATTTCCTCCTTGAAGTGATTTTGTTTTAGAAAGAATTAAATATTCTTGTCTGTTGCACCTTTTTTGATTTAATTGACTTCAACTTACTAGCTGAGGCTTGAATATTGGTCTCCTTTCTTTTCAGAGAGTGAACTTTGAAGCAGTTTCTGAAAGTGAGGGGGAGATGCACTCAAACCACTTAGTAAAGATTAAAACGTTAAATGCATGAGCTAGCCAGCCACAAAGATGAATAACTAGCTCCTCACTAGAGTTTGTACCATGTGAAAATTAGAAGTAGCGTTAGAATGTTCTTAAACATAGGTTAAAGAGACCTTGTCTTCAACTTACCTGATAAAAGCTGTTTTTAAAGTCTTCTAACCCTTGATAAATATTGGTCAGGTGCCAGTTATTGAAATGTGAGTTTTGTTTTACAGTTTCACTCTCAGCATAGTGATTGTGGCTCTGTAGTAAATACGGCTAATGTTATGTAGTACTTTTTATGTTTTGCCTCCTAAGAAGGGACAAAGGGCCATGAGCAATTCCTATCGACTGTGACTAGATATAAACTGGCTCAGTTCTGTGGTGATCTATTCAAGCAACTGCTCAGTCCTATGGTGGTCTGTGCTAGGGACTCCCTAGCCAAAGTTGAGCCTGACTTCCACACAGCTTCATTTATTTTGTCTCTCTCTCCTTCTGTAATTTGGTTGTTGTTTGTTTCCAAATGGGATACTGAAGACGGGAACAAGGTTCCCTCCAAGGTGCACGCGTGCATGGCTGCACACAACTAAAAGTGTGGCTGTGCACAGCCTTTTCAAGGCCGTGCACCAGGAGAGGAGTTGAAGGTCAGCTCCTAGGCGAGGTGGGGGTGAGAGCCTGGCGTGGGCTCTGCCAGCTCCAGGGAAGTGCTCTGCTCCCCCGCATCAGGGCCGAGGAGTGGAGCACCTCCTCGGAGCCGGCGGAGCCTGCACCAGCCCCCAGCCCCAACCTCCGTCCCTGCCTTGCCTCACCTCTGGGAGGAGCCACTGCCTGCCCTGAGTGAGGCTCTGCCGGCTCCGAGACACTGCTCTGCTCCCCCACATGGCCTCAGGGAGTGAGGAGGCATGTGGCGTCAGGGCTGGGGAGTGGAGCAGTGTCCTGGAGCCAGCGGAGCCTCACTGGGGCAAGCAGCAGCTCCTCCCCAAGGTGAGGCAAGGCAGGGACGAAGGCTGGGGCTGAGGGCTGGAATGGGCTCTGGGGAAGTGCTCCACTTTCCAGCCCTGATGTGGGGGAGTGGAGCACTTCTGTGGAGCCCGTGCCAGCCCCTGGCTCTAGCCTCCGGCCCCAGCTCTGGCCTCTGGCCTCTTGGCCCCGGCTCCCAGCCTCTGGTCCCCAGCCCTCAGCTCTCTTTGGTAAGTGTCCCACGCCAAACCGAGGTGGCGCACTCATGTACTGCTACTTAGAGGGAACATTGGACAGGAGTGAAAAGGCTTCCTCTGCCTTCCCCCAGAATTTAGGAAGTATGTTGTCAGAGATATTTATAATCTGTATATAACACTCTTACTTGCATTCCCATTGTCATGACTTTTTGGGCATATCCTTTCCTAGCAATGGTAGATTTTTAGAGCTTCCAATGTCACTTTCAGATACAGTTTTTTCACATTCACAACACAGGGCAACTCTATTTACTGGATATTTTCTATGAGAAAACTGCATAGGGATTTTCATTGTTCAAGAGTAGAGCCTCCATGTTTGCCACACTTGTCTGATGCACCTGCTGCCTCTTGGAGCATGGGGCTGGCCCCCAGTGCCCCCTGCCAGCTCAGGGCTGCTGTGCCCTGGCTCAAAGCACTGCAGTCCAAGGTGCATGTGTAAATGCTGCACCTGGGAGCAGCTGACTCTGGTGTGATGTGTGCTGGAGTTTATTGCTCTGCCTTAATGCACAGTGGGGCATCTGCATGTGAAATTATCTAACAGTCGCCCCATAGCTGCTGCCCACAATGTTAGATTAATTTGTTAATGATAATCACTTTTTAATGTTTTATTTTTCCCCCTCTAAGATCATGATATAATAGTACACTCACACATTTAGTATTGCATGTTCTGAAATACAAATACATTGAACAATGGTGTTTTAATACATGAATAAGGTTTAATTTTCTCTTCCATGACTGAGCAAACATTGTTTCATTTTGACCTAGTATTAATATTGTGTGTCTGGTATTTGTTGATGATGTTTTTGCATTTTTTTTTTCTGAGACAATAATTGATGAACAACACTTTGTTAAAATACTATGTAACTGCAAAATCAAAACCGAGAAAGTGCAAAAGTGAAGCAGTGCCATATGTTGACTTGGTATTACTTGCAATTTTTTTTCCTGTCTGATATCTATAAGGTGGTGTGAAGCAAATTTACTAAGTGAATTAAAGGCTGAATTAGTAAGTTCTGCTGTGGGGTATGCAGTATACAGTAGTTACAAATGTAGAACCTATGGCTTTATAAATGTGAGACCCATTTAGGCTCTGTGCTAGTTCTGTAGTACTCTAACACTGGCTTGCAGCATTTTCATTGTATATTTCAGCAGCAGAAATAACCTAAAAATCATGCAAGTGTTCATTTTGTTTCATGACTATTGAATCTCTGAGACAAGAATAACTGGTGTTGTTTTCCATCAAATCTAATGATAGCAACATAATATTTGGTATAGGGCAAGGGCTTGACTTTTTTCCTCTACACTTATCATATATGTTCAGACCTGTTTAAAAAAATGAGAGAAGTATGAGGGGAAAAAAAAATCCTTTAGTTAAAATAATGGAATGGGTGTCAGGAAATCTGGGTTCTTGACCTTGTTGCGTACTGCGTTTACTTGAATCCAAGGCAGAAGTTCACCCCTCCTTTTAACATAGGGGGAGGTAGGGGACAGGTGGGTGCTGCAGCTCTGAGTTCAGCCCCAATGTGGTCTCACAGTTGGAGTCTTAGCTGCAGCTGCTGCTTTCCCCTGATTGCTGCTTACCCTCGTTTGTGGCTCCAGCTTCAACACTGGCTCAGCCTGGGACATGGAGTGGCTTTGGTCCCTTCCAGCCAGGCAGCAGCTCTGCCTCTGACCTGGGACTGGAGCTGCTACTGCTGCCGCAACTGCCGCAACTGCCAGTCAGGGCCAGAGCCAGGGCTATCACTGAGGGAAAGCAAGGTGGGGGGGAGCAAATGGCAGTGGGGTGCAGGCACTGGAGGGTGTCAGGAGATGCAGAGGCACCAGGGGGCCAAATGGCTGGTGGGGAAAAGTGTGTGGGGACACTTTTTTTTGTGGGGAAGGGAGACGGGTGGCAAGGGGCCAATTGCAGGGGTCAGGCCAGTTGACTCCCCTGTTGCTTTCCCCTTTCCCACTGCTGCCACCCTGCTGCATCTTTCTCTACTACAGTGGCAGGAGGGACCAATTTAAGGTGATCCTACCTTGATTAGATTCTATACATGGAAAATTATAACAAATTGTATAAGTTTTCCACGTGTCAAATCTAATTACTCGGGGGATCTGAAATCAGAAGTAATCTTGGATTCAGGTAAATTACAATACTTCTGGTGTGAAATGGGACAGATCACTTAATTTTTCTGTGCCGCAATTCCCCTGTGTAAAATGTGAACATTGATCCTTCCCTATAAGACAGCAGTGTTGCACAGATAACTGTGATGACTGGAATTGCATACTGTAAATACCTGGATAGAGGAAATTGCAGTAAATTGGAGATGAACCTGCTCAAACAAATGCTAGTATGATATTAAAGGCTAAGTTTAGAAATTGTGTTTGTATATAAACAAACAAATATGATGTAGACTATGCAGCTGTTGCTTGTGGCAGTTTTCATTATCTTGGGTGAAGTCTGAAGAATTCAATTAAATGAGTGGGAAGAAAATGTTTCTAATATTTGAGTTGCAGTGCTCTTTTATGCCAGTATATGAGAGAACATTTGAAAAGAATTCATTCCTATTAGGCACAGGCATATTTTGAAAGATATTTTTAATGAAAGATGTTATTTTTTAATTTTTTGGCATTTATTATTACTAACAATTGTATTTATTTATTTATTTATTTATTAGCAAGACTGATATTGAACCACGATGGCTGCTGCAGTCGCAGACAGTCCTCCAAACCCAAGCTGCAAAATTATGACGTTTAGGCCTTCAATGGGTGAATTCAGGGAGTTCAACAAGTACCTAGCCTACATGGAATCGCAAGGTGCTCATCGTGCTGGAGTTGCAAAGGTGAGAATCTTAAAAATACAAGAATAATTATCTTGAACAATATCTGCCCTCCCAGACTTTGTGTATTTATTGCTTGGAAAAAGAATAAAATGGGTTAGCTTGGGGATCGGCAACATTTTTGGGTTGAGTGCCAAAAACCCTACAACCTCAGCTTATAAGATGCTGGTATACTGGGGGGAGGGGATGGCATGGGAACTGTAAGGGGCCTAATCCATGTTGTGGCAGTGCAGCCCCAGCCCCTTCCCCACTGTCCTCCCCAAGATGCACGTGCCAAGCAAAATGCCTTTGCATGCCCCATGCCAGGGGTTGCCTACCCCTGAGCTAGCTCATATGTTGCATGTAAACAAATAAAAAAGATGCGTGTTGTTCTCCACAAACCAATCAGTTGTTACTTGCTGTTAGCCTGAAATAGAATCTGTTATTGAGGCTGACCAAGGCAGTGAAATCTAAAATAGAGAATTCAAACATCAGAGGATGCTAGTATACTAGATATAAGGCTCAAATTCTGCAAATACATATAGGAGTGTGTAGACACAGCTAAGTCAGTGGATCTATTCATAAATATATTGAAGCACCCACCATCCTCAGTGTCTACAGAATTTCAGGTAGACAGTATCTGAAATTCTTGACTTCTTAAAGTGATTACTATGTCTTCTATTCAAGAGATGTAATAAATAGTTAGGACATAACAAGAACACAAGATGGATAACTGTATATGAGCTACGATAGAAATGCCATTTGCTTGAGCAAAGATCTATTCTAGGCCTTGCGGTAGGTCAGTTTCCGCTAGTGAAAAGAAACCGGTGCCGCAAGTTTAAGTCAGCTGTGCATTAGACCATGTACACTATTATTGTGTACATACAGACAGGCTAAAAAATCTCTCTGCTATTTATATATCTTCTGTTACTCCATAGATGACGTTTAAGTGTTCACAGTAGGGGAGCACTGCTCTGCGCCATCACCCCTGCTGCTGCTGGGCACTGGCTCCGGCCCGGCTGCAGCCCTGCACCTTGCTGTCAACACTGAAATCTGGGGGTGCATGTGCCCCCCCATACATTGCCTGTGTATTACTCTTAAACCAAGCTATGCCTGACCTCACACATGATGATCTAGAAACCTCAGCTCAGTCACCTTGTGCAGTCGGTAAGAAAGACTGACTTCATTACTTGTTTTTAACCTACTACTGCAAACTGAAAATATTAAAAAAAAAATATTACACTGATTTGAAAACCATGATCCTATGAAAAAAGTTGTGTGCACTTTTTATTTCTGTTTTTTGGGGCCTCAGTATGCACTTGGATTACATTTTCAAACTTTCCCCTATCAGCAAGAGGGCAGAAAACTTTTGTCTTTTTTTTAAAGCTGTAATTATCAAATAAGTTTCATAGTGATGACAGTCAGGTGTTCTGGCTGAGCTGCTATTCTGCAGTCTGAAACCATAAAACAGTAGTGTATTTTGCATGTCTTCTGTCTTGTTATTGCTCAGCAGATTCATCACTATTTGAAGTGTTACCAGAAAGGGGTTTATCTAGATCTTTCTTTATGGAATACAGAATAGATTAAAAATGTTTGGGGTGCTGGGAATGGTTGTGTGTGTATTTTTAAAATAGGAAACATCTATAAACACAATTTTCCTACTTCTGGCAATAAATTGCATCCCATCTTATGGGGATCAAGTCAGAGAAAATTGGAACTGTTCTTAGCATACTCATAAATGTCAGTGTTCTGTGTATACATGCGTGTGTGCATGCCTGTGTGTGATACCGAAGATAAACACTTGTCCAGTGCCCCATGTTTATATTTGAGGATCCCACTGTAGGAGCCAACACTTATAGTTCAGATCTGTTCAGGAGAAAATAAAGTATTTTTTGTTTAGCAAGAAAATAAACTATCCTGGTTTCTATAGTCCTTATCACACTTCATATCACCATTCATATCCTGACCGTCCAAATCATGGGCTTAAAGATATGCATACCTCCAATGGACTGTCCAATTGTGTGTTGCCTTTAAGAGTCCCATGTTTCAGGGGATAGTCTATGCAGTTCATGTACATCTAGAGCTAGAAAAAGTGAGGCCAGGCTTTCCTGGGCAAATCCATAGGATCCACATCTAATCCTGAATGTAAAAACACAGTTTTCTGCCACATGTCCTCCAGCATCAGCTTAAAGTAAGATCACTCATGTCCTTGGCTCCACTAGATCCTTTGATAGGCTGCAGCTCTAAAGCTGGTTCTCAAGGGAGAACCTCTCCCTGTTTTGGAGATCCAGAAGGGGTCATGCTTTGCCTCTTGCCGTACTTGCTACATTCTGAGAGAGCCCAGTCCAATGGGCTAAGTACAGACAGGCAAAAATCTCAAGGCTGAATCGATTCAATCTTTGCAGGTGTCTCTAAACTGCATAGATTGAACTGATTAATGAAGTCAACTGACATTCACTTTTGAAACTGGAAAGGCAGCCAGACTCTTGCAGTGACCCAGACCAGAAACCGGGGGTGCTAGATAATGCCTACCAGTCATTGCCAAGGGCACCTGAATGCAGCCCAGCAAGACTCATCCTTGATTTGTTGCCTAGCACATGCCCCCAACCCCTGCTGGCCCCCAGGGGGGAACAGTCCATTCAGCCCCAGGCTGGCTGGATCCCTGTACTTCAGTGGGTGTTCCCCACTCCTGGCAGGGTCCCCTCAGCCGCTGGTGAAGAGTGGGGATTCCCCCTTCCCACCCCTCAGTATGGTACTGCATGGCTTGGCTCCACTCCTACACATGGTAGGGGAGCAGTCCCTCCAGCCAGGCACCAGCCAATCTCCCAGCCCATCCCCTGGTGCAGAG
>NW_017729024.1:118725131-118738921 GCF_001723915.1 Gavialis gangeticus | reverse complement strand
GGAGCAGTCCCTCCAGCCAGGCACCAGCCAATCTCCCAGCCCAGCCCCTGGTGCAGAGAGGGGATTTCCCCTTCCCACCCCTCAGTATAGTTCAGGCTTGACCCTGTCCCTACAGGTGGTGGTGGGGGGGGGGGGGGGAAAGTCCTTTCAGCTGGAGACTGGCTGGATCCCTGAGCTTCAGTGGGGATTGCCCACTCCCAACAGGGTCCTGGAGCCCTGGTGCAGAGGGGATTCTCTCTTCCACCCTTCAGAGGCAAGGGCAGCGGGTGAGGGGGAAGGGCTAAGGGATCCCAGCCAGCTCTCTAGGCTGCAGGGGGACAAAAAGCCCTGGGGAGAAGGGGCTTTCCCCTGTGCCTTGCAAGCCCCAGCTGGGGGACCGCTGCTGGGGTGGGTGGGTGCATTCCCCTGCCTCCCCAGCAACTTGAAGGTAATGGCAGCTGGCTGAGGTGTGGGGCTAAAGTGATTCTAGCCCAGCTTGGGGGTGTAGTGGGGCGGTGAGGGGGTGATAAGCCCCACAGAGGGTGCTTTCCCTCACTGTGTGCTGTGCAGACCTGGGCTAGGGGGGGCTGGGTTTTTTTCCCCTGCCCCGCATCTCGCTGTGTTGATGGACACAAGCAGAGGCTTTACTGCCTCAGCTCTGTGACAGCTGGGAGGTGGGGCCAGCCCTGTTTCTGTGTAGCAGACAGCACAGCCCGGGGCTGCAAAGCATCCTGGGATGCTGGGGGACTGAGTTAATTTGAATCAGGAGGGGATCTGGGACAGAAGCTCTGTAAACCAGTTTGACCTAAATCAGTTAAGTCTTATAATACATTCATCAAGGTTTATCTTAAACTAGTTTTGGCCATTTTGGAAGTGGGTTATTTGCATAGAACTTTTGTTCTGTTACAGATTGAAACCGATTTCTGATCACTTAAACTGGTTTATGTGCAACTTTTGTCCCTAGTCATAATGTTCCTGTGGAAGCACATAGAAGCCAAAACTTCATGTCCCTGTTTGGTAACCACCAAAGCTTGTAGAGCACTGATATTCCAGCATTGTTTGGCTCCATGGGCTTCACAGGAAGCCTGGGATATGTTCCATAGGTATTCCTTGGATTTGTCACTTTGAAGAATTAGTCTGGTGGCTTCCATTCGGACTTCCATTACTGATAGCTCCTGAAAGCAGAAATTTACCAAACCTGAAAGTCTGCAGATATCAGTAGGTAGACTGTCTAAAACAGTCAAAACTGTTGCTAAATCATCTTACACATAGTAGTTCTCCTCAGGTTGAGAGGCTGCTTGGATACAGATTCAGGAATTAGGTGCCTTTCAGAGTTCTAGTTCACTGTTGTTCTCTGCACCAGGTGAGGTCCTCATCCCTCTGTGGTCTTGCCATATGGATGATTTTGTTAGTTTTCAGCATCTGATGTGAATTGGGCCCTCAGATCAGAGGAAGGAAGTGAGCCTACTTGTAAACTGGTTGATACATAACAGCACACTAGCTTTGCTAAAAAAGCTGTTTTTATTAATGAGACATTGGTTTGGAAGACTTCTGCCTTTTGCTTTGCAACTAAGGGGACAGTAGATTAAATGCATAAGGTCCTCCCTTGCTGGGCTGTGTACTTTTCCCTTAAATTGTACCCTACTTCTAAGGGTACCTGCCACAAATAGAAGGCTATGTAGCTACTCTCTACTCCTAAAGAAAAGCAAGGCCAAAAGCAGGGATCTCTTTGGCCATATGTCTTGTTGGCTGGTTTCCAGCTACGGATAGCTAACTATAAAGTCCTTCTGGCCCAATATGACATTCTATATGTATGAAATAATTACTTGTATACTGGACTCTTCACCAGAGGAATCCAAAGAAGTCATGCTCTGTGGCTAAATCGTCCCTACAAGTTACTGTGGCAGAGGTGGATGCTGCTTCCTGTTTGACTGTGGCTGTTATTCTTTGCTGCAGGGTTCTGGATTTCCAAGAGAAATTGAAAATACCATGCAAGTTTCCCTTAGAGGGAAAGGAACTTTTAAGGATCAAAACAGATGAGGCTTTTTCACATGCTAAAGGATTCCAGAGCCATTTTATATTTCCTTTTAATCTGAATATGGTAGAGTATCAGTTAGATCTTAAAGCTGTAAATATATCCATCAGGTTAGTCAAATTCCACCTAGCTGTTATCCATTATTTTCCAGAACAATCACATTTCTCACTCAGCAGGCTTTATATTCCTCAAAGGAGTAATTATATCTTTCCTCTGATAAAAGATCTTTCATCTCTGATTTGACCCTAAATCTACAGTGATGAGTTCCATGTCCTACGTACTCTTTATGAAACCTTTTTTTTTCTGACGGCCATTGTTTCAGCAAGGATAACGAGTCTGATCCAAGTCCTTATGGTTTTCTTTGTGCTGTCTTCTGTCCAGATAGACTGTTCTTTAGGATGCACCCCAAGCTCCTGACCAAGGTATTCCTGATATTCATATCAGTTAGCAAATCACTTTTCAGGTACTTTTCCCAAAACCTTAATTCTTCAGAGTCGAGGCATAATTGAACATACTTGATGTGGAAAGAACTTTGTTCTTCTTCCTGCCAAGGAAGAAGAGACTTCTCTGCCTATTTATCTCTGTTTAGTTATGAGGTCAGAAGTCTCAACAGTTTATTCAGGAAGACTGTCAAATAGGAAAGTGGGCTGTGTCGAGCTGTGTTACAGGAGGGCCAGAATGGTACTACTTTCCGTAATCAGAGCTTCTACCAGAGTACAAGCAACCTCTGTAGCTTCCCTATGTTATGTCTCCATAACAGATTACCTTCAGGGCTGCTACCTGGAGCCTTTCCTCCATTATAAAAATATTGCAGGAGTTACTGAAGTAGATGAAGCAATTTGGTATGGCAGTCCTTTTAGTGTCTCTTTTCCTGTAAACTCCAAAACCCACATCAGGATATTCAGACACTGATTTGGAGTTGCCCACAGTAAGGAGAAAGACAAAATTTACTTACCAGAAATGAAATATGAATTTTCATTTCTACCTAGGAGAACTTTCACAATCTTTGCAGCCTCCTATGCCTGATGAAGGTGCCTAAAAACTTGCAAATAAAGATTTTTTTTTTTTTGTTTTTTTTTTGCTGATATCTAGTTGGTCTAATAAAAGTTACAGTAAAATCTCTGTTACCTGGCATTTGAGTAACTGGAATGCTCTAACTGGAATTTCGGGTTAGAGGCTGCTGCTACCACCCTGCACTGCAGCCACTCCACTTGAGGCTGCCACCGCCACCCCAACTCCTCCATCCCTCCCCCACCCCTGCTCCATGTCCAGCTGAAAACTGCTGGCTTCCGGTAACCAGCATTTTTAGATACTTGGCACCCCACCATTCCTCACTCATGCTGGATAACAGGGATTTTACTGTATCACCTTTGCCATAAGTTTTGATTCCTTTTGCTTCTAGACCAATACAGCTACAACCTGGATACCTTACCTGTAACTGGAATTGTTCAAGATGCATTGTACATAAACACATCTACCTCCTGTCTTCCTTCCACCTTTTCCTTGGAGTAATGTACAACTTAGGACGCTGTATTTGAGAGGACAGTGAAGGACATAAAGCATGGTTTGCCCTTTATCCCCCTTGGCATGGAGCTAAAAGTGGCCCGCTTCGGGCCTGTGGAGGACAGACATACATCCTGAAAATGTACGCATTGTCATCATATCTCAAAGAACTTCAGTTGTTGGTAAGGAATATCTTTCATACAGTCCCTGCAACATTCCCTGCTTATCTTATTATTTGCTGTCAGGGGTTGAACCAATGGGAAGCCTGATCTTAAGGGGCTTACTGCTACTCTAACGGGCCTGTTTTGGTGTACTTAAAATTAAACATAATGCTTAAGCATTTGGTTGGATCAAGGCCAGGGTGCTTAGCAACTTTGAGGCTAGAGCCCTATGATGGTGGGAGAATAGGAATGATTTACTACTTGGTCTCCTTCTGAATAGTAACTTTTCGTCTGTCAGTGAGTGATGAGGAATTTGGGGATTTGTTCACTGTATTTTTAGCATCTGTGGCCCTTTTAGATCTTCATGATCTTAAGGCATGGAGCAGGGGTGGGCGAAATAAGGCCCGTGGGCCAAGTCCATCCTGTGCAGGGGCTTTTTTCCAGCTCACAGAGGGTCCCTCTATCCCGCCTGGCCCAGACATTGTCCCACAGTGGTGTGTCCTGCCTGCCCCCTAGGCACTCAGTGGGGCTGAGGTGGCTCTGCGCTGGACTGCCTTTCTAGATAGCTCAGGCTTTGGCACCTCTGGTCCCAGCCCTGTGCTACTGGCGGGGACCGTGTGTAGCCCTGCCCCACCTCATGCCTGCTGCAGACTCTTCTGGTCACGCTGAACAGCTGCAGCAGCAACGGCGCTGGTGAAGCAGAATTGTGCTCCGTGCAAGGGAAAAGCAGCCCTTTCTGCTCAGCGCTGCCCAGTGTTTCCTGCAGCAGCCACATGGAGCCCATGCTGGGCTGCCCTGTGGCTCCTCTGTGCTGCCCTGTGGGACAGCCCTGAGGCAGCAGTGACAGCACAGGGCAGCTCAGCGCAGGATTCATGTGGCTGCTGCAGGAAGTGCTGGGTAGTGCTGAGGGGGAGGGGGGCCGCTTTTCCCACGCACCAAGCACACTTCTGCCCCACCAGCACCACTGCTGCTGCAGCTGTTCAGCATGAGCAGACGAGTCTGCAGCAGGTATAGGGCGGGTTGGGCCTGTGCACGGGTCCCCACCAGTAGTGAGGGGCTGGGGCCAGAGCTGCCAATGCCTGGGCTGCCTAGAACGGTTGTCCAGTGCAGAGATGCCTCATCCTGCCACCGCCCTGGGCATGCAGCAGGACTGAGTTTGAAAGGTCAAACTCCTTAAATAAAATATGCTCCTGTTTGCAACACTATATGTTCTTTTAAACCCTATTCTGATATCTGAAAACCAGTAATTGAAAGCACAGGTCACTTGCTAAAACTTAGGAGTTGACAAGCACACTCTTTTATTGTGCTCCAAACATGAACCTTTTTCATGATGTAGTCAGTGAAACACAATTCACTGTGACATTTAGTTTAGTACAGGCAACCCCTGCTTAGTGCTCTTAATTGCTTCCTGAAAAACTGATTATTAAGTGGAACCAAAAGTATTTAATGATCCAAGATGGTGACCGCAAGTGTTTTTAATGACCCAAGATGGCGACAGTGAGCTTTATAACAAAACTCATTGAGCGCTAAGTGAAATTGGGTATCAATTTAAAATAAGCATTGCAGACGGTCCTTGACTTGCAACATTTTGAGTTACAACATTTTGCACTTACAACTTTTATAAATTGACACCCTGTTTCAACTTTTTTATGTCAGTTTTGACTTTTTGATTTTGGCCTGATCTGACGCAATGCAGTGCCGGCAAACAAGTTTGCTGTGTCGCCCATCTCCTTGGAGAACATCTGTCCAAATTTCCTTGGACACTTTCTTTAAGAAATCGGACAAGGCTCCAGAAAAACCTGCAGCCAAGACTCCTGAGAAGACTCCGGCCAAGAGCCCTTCAAAAAGTCCAGCAGTCACCTCAAATAAGTCCTTCCAAATCAATGTGATTGCTATTTACAGCATAAATACATTAATATAGCTATATTACTCATCTATAATTGATTGAATACAAAATTCTGGGTTATTTTTTTGATGAAAATAGGGTTTCGGGTTTTGGTTCAGGAACCAATCTCCCATTTATAACATTGTTTCCTATGGGAAAATCAGTTCTGAGTTGCAACATTTTGACTTAAGACGCAGTTTTCAGGAGCCAATTGTGTCGTAAGTCTGAGGACTGCCTGTAGAGTGAAATAGCACTAAGTGAAACAGCGTTACATGAGGGTTGCCTGTACTATGTCTTGTAGCAGGACTATGTATTTGGTAACAGCCATTAGAATAACTCAGTTCTGAGGTTCTCAGGAGAGAGGCTGTTGCACACAGGGAGGCTGCTGAGAGTACAGTTGTGGTGTTGCTGGAGGTGTGTAACAGAAGAAAGCTAATGAGATCTGGAACTGGTGAGCTAGTTGCAAACAAAGACAATTAACAGAATGAAGACCTCTGAGACCAGAGTGCTTTGTATTTGTAGACTGGGGATTATGGAGGATGTCTGTGGTTTTAGTTTCAACTTCAGGATGTGTTGTTACAAAGACAACAGCAACTCAGAGCAAACTGTCAGCTGTGAGAAAACAGCCAGCTGTGTATTTCTGAATGTTATGATTTTTTCATTTTAAGATGCAAAAACTCAATATTACCTGTTTCAGCTGTACTGAAATTCCCAAAAACAGCATACAAGGATTACTCCAAGAATATCAACTGCAAAAGTAACCTCTTCCTGACTGCTTTCATTTTCTTTGATTGCTTCAGGGAAGAGTAAAAGTACCAGCATACTTGAATTTTGGTATGGTAGTGGCCCCATCAATGGAGGTGTTTTTCTTTAATGAAAAAGTCGTACCAGAATAACAGAAATATTGTGATTCAGGCATATTTTATGGCAAAAGAGCCTCAGGTAGCAGTGTTGTGTTTAGTCTTTATGTGACTTTTCATTCAGCCTCATTTATACCCATCCAGGTGTGGAACCAGGGAGGAAATGCTGGTGACCTAGCTTTGTTAAAATGTTTTTCTGGTTTATTCTGCTATTCCGTCTCTGCCCTCCCCTCCCCTCCCCTTTGAAGAAGAAGATAGAGAAAGTTCTGTTTCTTAGCATCAAAATACCCTGCTCAAAAATTGAGGTTACCTTGAAAAGCAGGGCTGATGATAACTGAAATGAATGGTGAGCATGCAGGAGTGAGAGGAGAGGGTGACAGCAAGCTTGCTTTTTACCAAGTATTTGTTTTTTAACAATTCTAAGTTCTCTTTTTATACTGACCATCTGCCAAATGAACTGTTTAATGGAGGATCGTAAGGAAGCTTTTGGATAACCCTGGTTTTCTCTGTGGTAACTGACCAGTGGTATAATTGTCAATTATACCAATGTTAAGCACATTTACACTGAATATTCATTCCTTTACTGAAAGGTAGAGACTGCATAAATAACATAAAATATAGCATGCTGTCAGTGTCACTTGTGAGTAAGCAACACTCAGTGACCTTGTCTTCTTACATGTTATACTTTAGCCCAAAACTTTGGGCCACAGAACGTAATTTAAAAAATATTAGTCATATTTTGAACATACATGAATGTATATTTTTGTTACCAAATGTAACAGCATTATAACTGGTAACAGTCTTGAATAATTTTAAATAGATTTTAAGGGGTTAGATATATTCTTTATTCCTTATGTTTTACATTAGCTTTGACAATCTCTGGGATGATTAAGGTGGAGGGGGAGAGGCTGAGGTTGAGTTACCTTCATTTTGTTGTTTCTTGTTTGCCTCAACTGCTGTGATGAGGTATCGGATATGGATAGTAGAGAATATCATTTGGGAGTAAACCTGCAGGGAACGAATATCAGTATAGCTAATAGGAAGGAAGCAGGAATCACAAGGTTTTGCATCACATTTGTGATGTTGGGGTGTACAGCCATAGAGACTGAATGGCAGATGCTGTGGTATATCATGAGCTTAGCCACCTTCACCTGCTAAAACATCTGCTAGAAAGAACAGGGAAGAAAATGTAAAATGAAATAAACAAAACTTCAGGTGACAGCACTTTAGGGCTGTGCGAAACAGCACCATTTTGCTTTGACTTGTGCTTTGTTTCGATGGAACAGTGTTTTGTTTCAAGTTTAGTTTAGTTTCAATGTTCCATTTTGGTTAATCAAAACAGCTTAAAAATTTCTACACTGTTTCAATGTTTCACCCAGGCTATAATAAGCATGAAACTAGAGGAGGAGCAGCCTCCTCTGATCACAGGCAGATTGGGGTTGGCACCCTGGGGAGGAGTCCAGCAGAGCTCTGTAGCCCTCCTGGGGGTGTAGGCAAGAGGCTGCTGCTGCTGCCTCCCTAGGAGCTGAGCCAGTTGGAGGGAGGCGGAGCCCAGCCCCAGCGCTGCGCTCTGGTACCCCCCACCGGGCTCAGTTCCATGGGGCTGCAAACGTTTCGACTGGCCTCATTTTGTTGCGAGGCTGTTTTCAAGCCCTCTGTTTCATTTAGATTTCGCTGTTTCAAGCTTGAACTGCGTGGAAACAGCATCGAAGTGAAACAGCTGGTGAAATTTTGCGCAGCCCTATTACACTTCTATATGTGGGAAACTTGCTGACTTTCCAGAGGCTATAAGTAGATCCGGAAAAGGTTTTAAAAAAATGAAAACAGATGCCCACACTTAAATATATTACAGTAGTTCTAAGACTATAAGGATTTGTACGTCTGACATTTTCTTACAAGACCCTTGGATATTTGTGAACTGCTAATGTGACTAATTGATAAAGATACAATTTTCAGCATGAAGCAGCCATCTTGTATGTGGAGGAGCTAGTGACCTGCTGTCTTTTCCTGAAATACTACCATGCGAAGAAAGAGACAATTGTAGAATGTGATGCCAGTGTGATGGGGGAACTAAAAGAATGAATGAAAACACATGCAATTCCCAGCAGGTATTGGAGCAAAGTAGAAACGAGCCCTTTCACTAAAATAACATTAACCACCTCATAATTGTAGGTTATTATTTAGAGTTCTGGAAACTAGACAAACTGGTGGACACTTGCTGGCATTGTCATAGACGAGCCAATTAAGCATTTCAGAAAACATGTTATTCCAAATTATGTTATTTTTATTCAGCAGACTTCAGTTTACTTGCAGTGAGTGTGCAGTTCACCTTGGGATGGAATTTAGTTGCCTGAAATGGCCATGCCACTAGCTAGTCAAATAGAAAAGCTGACTTTGCAGTAGCAGTTGTTAAAGTTTATTTAAAAAAAGCTGGATGAAGAAACACTCCTACAGAAAGCCTAGTAGGATTCTTAATGTGTGTAGACATTGGTGTCTACAGGCCCAGCAGTGGTAGAAGACTTAACAGGCAAAAAGGAAGTAGACATATCCAGGCTAAAACTTAGTAAACTTATGAAATTGGTGACATCTCAGAAGTGCAACTGGGAGACTGTCAAGATCCCTCTGTTTCCTCAAGTAAAATTATGCACTTGGAAGTAAGTTATTTTTGATTGACACAAAAATACTTGTTCATTATATAGTATTGCGGTGGACAGCTGTTTATTTCACTGAAAATTGAAATGCATCCACCTGTTATGACCACAGGACAAAAAAAAATAGATGCAAAAGATGGTGCATTATGAATCTAGCTGTGACTTGATTAGCAGAACATGGGAGGAACGCAGGCTGTTGAGTGACTGATGAGCAAGGATTTTGATTTTTAAAAAAATCTCCAATTTTTGGCTTAAAAAAGTAACCCAAAATCCATATTTTTCTGTAATTAAAATGTAATGTCATGGATGGATGGATGTAGAAAAATGTGGATTTTGGGTTACTCTTTTATCCTGGAAATTGAGGATTTTTTTAAATTGGAGAAAACCAGGATCCGTGCTGATGAGCACACACTCAAAATGCTTCTCCACCTGAAAGAACCGAGTGCTAGGCAGTCATTTATTAATAAGATCTTTCATTTGCCTCATCAAACTGTCTGCAAGGTATACGCATCTTATTTTACTAAGATATGGAAGAACAACCCCCCCAGCTCCAGAGGAAAATAGCTTAATTGCCAAACAATTGTGTACTAAAATGTACTTAACTTTAATTTAGTGTTTTATAATGATGTAAACTTCAGAGTGTGTCAGACTGTTACAAATGTAAGCTGTTAAGATATTCGTATTTAATTTTACTGTCTCACACGTGACAAAACAGATGTTACAGTTAGTTGCTTTCCAGTACTGGGAACTGTATAGCATGATTATGTTAACGGAAATAAACCCTACTTTCAGCAAGTGCTTCATGAGAGCATATAGTAAATGTGGAGAAAAGAATAAAGCCTGAAAGTTGCATTATCTGATGCGTGTTCAGTTTTTATGCCTGAACGTATACAACTTAAACCTACATGTATCAGAATTTAGAATAGACTTAAACTGTCACCATGCTGTGAAATTGGTACTCCTGATATGAAAAAAGTTAGGCTAGAAATAGATGTTGCCGAATGAATTGGATCAGCTGTGCTGCTGTCTTGTGGCACAGGTGATCTGCTTCACTGGGCAAAACTTATTTTGCCCCTTGAATCACCCTTGATGGTGCTGGACAGTGTGCAGGGGCAAGGTGCTGTTCCTGCTTTCCCTGCTTAGTCAGAACTGTGTTCTGGGTCTGGGTGGTCCGGCTGAGCAGGAAATCACTTTTTCCCTGCTCAGCCAGACCTGGGGCATGAGTCTGGTTGAGCAGGGAAAGCACCAGAGCGGTAACAGATGTCTTTCGCAATAAAGTGGCAGAGTTTATTACCACCTCTTGTTGTGCCACCGATTTCCCTTTTATATGGTAAAACAAAGGTTATTGACATCTGTTTTGCTCAGCATTTGTGCTGCCAGAATTTATATGGTGGCACAAATGAGATGTCAGGCAACGTCTGTTTCTACTGTTTGTTTGTCAAAATGTATGCTAGGATGCTGTATGAGTCGGTGGAAAGGGCACTTGCCTTAGTGTCAATAACCTTGTATTCAATACTCAGTTCTGCCACTGACCTGGGCAAGTCATATTTCTATCAGTGTTCACGGTCCTAGACTTCATCGTGTCTATTTAGAACGTGTATTTTTGTGGGTGTGACCATTTTTTACTGTTTCACACTCTTAGAACAGTGCCTAGTATAAGAAAGTAAATCTTTTCTGGGGCTTTTGAGCATTACTGTAATGTAAATAATAGTATTTTTGCACCATTGAGAGAGGATATTTTGGACACTATTCACTTAAAATATTTCATGGTGGACATTGAGAAAAACAAAATGCAATGACCTTGAATTAAGCAAAAGAATGCAAATGTTGGTGTTTAATATTCACATTGTGGAACCAAACCTACAAGTTCATATTTAATAACAATAAACATGGAAATATCTATGAACATATTTGAGTTTTATGCATATATTTTGAATGCATGTCTTCTCTGCTTTCAAAGAGGCATTTCATATCTTATGTGTGCATATAATTTTAAGGCTTGTGTGAAACGCTTTAATAGAAATAAG
The DNA here is from genome assembly GCF_001723915.1 of Gavialis gangeticus. Classification (NCBI taxonomy): domain Eukaryota; kingdom Metazoa; phylum Chordata; order Crocodylia; family Gavialidae; genus Gavialis; species Gavialis gangeticus. Next base: position 118,727,820 of record NW_017729024.1, on the reverse strand, counting down.
ACAAGACAATTGAACATTTGTGTTTCTTTAAGAACGGAGAATATTGGCCCATTTCTTAAGACCAAACATGGCTAAAGGTCCCATCAAAGTTCATGAGAGAGGGGTGGGTGGGAAAGAAGGGCATTTCAGCCAGGTAAGAGCTTCAGCATTAAACTGCCTTTTTATATTTCAACTGGAAATATTAAATGCGTTTTAGGAGGAAATGGTTATTTTGGTTCTGTAATCTGTTTCACCTATATTCTAGGTTTGTGTGGCTTCTATTGCAAAGAGTGGAAAAATCCTAATTTCAAAGAGAGATGGTCAATTAGATTATGCTTAGAATTTGACCTCCTTGTTGGTATCTGGAGGCAATGGATGATCTCCAAATCTCAAATATATTTTAAAAATCTTAGTGCTCTCAGTAAGACATTTTTAAGGCAGACACAAATCTAATAGCTGCTGGATATATTTTTATCCTACAGTGTTTGTTTTTTGTGAACTTTCAGATATCCGAGAGAAGAAGGATTAACTAATAATCTCATCCTACAGACATGAGTTAACATCACTGATCATGATACACTAAGCATTGCCATGTTCCAGTGTATTGCTTAATTTAATCCAAACCAGCGTTGTAGTCTACATAAACAACACTTGCTGTATGTTTTTTAAAAATGCCCTTTTAGAGTAAAGAATTGAAAAATGAAAATTTTCTATTTTGTCTACACCTTTCAAAGTCAATATAATAAATCAATCTGATTCTATCTAAGTCTGTTTGAGGGAGGTTAGGTTTCTGCGGAATTTCTGGTGGCTCCTAATTTAATAGTATAGTGCGCATTTGAGTCATTCTACAAATTGGTAATGAGGTGAGCTGATTCTAGGGAGCCTGAAATGAAAGTTAAATCCCAATTACTTATAAATTAGTCTATGCACACTTCTTATGCTGTTTTAATTGTATTGGCTAGGAATTGATAGTTAAATAGTGGGTACACTAGTATTGTATACATTCATGGGAATAATCTATATGGGTATAGGGCACCCTGTTATGGTTGTATCCCTATTGGAGTTGTACCAGTGTAACTTTCAGTAACAGTCTGCTCTTACCCTTCATATTCTAAAAAGAACAGTTGAATTGGAGCTAAAACTGTATAGACCACATTTTCCAAGACATACTGAATACCTCAAGTAGCAGCATGGACAGGGGAAGTCAGCAGATTTCCTGTCACTTTAGGTTGGGTTTTAAAAAGGTGAGTAAATGTTATCTTTGAGTCCTGTGTTGCATGTTTGTAGACAAGATTTAAAGCTTTCAGTCAGATGTATTACTTTATCTGTATTATACTTCATTAAGTGACTTGATTCTTGTAGCTTTTTCAAAAAAAAATCTGATTAATATTTTAACAGCTAATGTCAGTGTGTTGCTTTTCTGAATTTTCAGGTGATCCCGCCAAAGGAGTGGAAGCCACGAAAACATTATGATGACATTGATGATTTGCTGATTCCAGCTCCAATTCAGCAGATGGTCACTGGTCAATCAGGGCTCTTCACTCAGTACAACATTCAGAAAAAGCCAATGACTGTGAAAGAGTTCCGGCAACTAGCCAACAGTGACAAGTATGTATATTTGCTATTTTGTGTAGAAAGAACGTATAACTGCTTCCTTCACTATAACCTATCTAAACTTTTAGACACCAGGCAATTTTTATCCTTAAGCTTGCATGCTAAAAGCCATCCCTGCTTCTTGTTTTTCCTCGGCGCACGCTGGGGCTGGGGCTGGGGCCGGGGTGGGGAGGCAGCAGCTGTTTGCAGCCTCCTAGCTGCAGCTGGCCCCAGCTCTGGATAGCTGCTGCCAGCTGGGAGCCCAGGCTGCTCCCAGCAAGTGGCTGGGAGGCTGCAAATCCTGTTGCAAGCGGCCTGCACCATAGCTGGCAGCAGCTACCCCAGAGCTACAAACAGTTGCTGCCTCCCTGGCCTGGCCCCAACAGGTGCAGTGCCAGCACTTGCTGCCTTCCTGGAGCCCAGGGCTGGGAGACAGCTGGGGCCAGGGTGGGGAGGCAGCAGCTGTTTGCAGCCTCCTGGCTGCAGCTGGCCCAGGTTCTGGGTAGCTGCTGATAGCCATGGAGCCCAGGCTGCTTGCAGCAGGCAGCTTCCCTTTGTGCTGCTGCTCTGGGCTGCACATGCTGCACTCTGGAGGGCCCGGGGAGGGCAGCAGGGCTGGGAGCGCAGTGTGTGACCCAGAGCAGCAGCTCACAGAGGGGCACACAGGGAAGCTGCCTGCTGCCATAAGCTCCGTGCTGCTGGGTCACACTTCCCATGTGTGTATGGGAGCAGTGTGGGCAGCGTGCAGAGTTGTGCCCCTTGCTGCTGCCCCTGCCTGCAGGGGAAGTGTGGCCAGGGCAGTGGGGAGCTCGGAGCAGCAGGCAGCTTTTTGCACCCCCCTGCTGTGTCCTGCCACGCCCAATTCCACACATAGCTCTGCAGAAGTGGTGACGAGGGCAGCACACTGGAGAGCATTACCGGTATCTGCTGCCTCTCTGGAGCCTGGGGCTGGGGCTGGGAGGCAGCTAGAGCCGGGGATAGGGCAGGGGAGGCAGCAGCTGTTTGCAGCCTCCTGGCTGCAGCCGGCCTTGGTTCTGGGTAGCTGCTGATAGCCATGGAGCCTGGGCTAGGGGGAAGGTGCAGCAGGGCTGGGGTGCAGGGCTTTGGGGGGAGGGTA
>NW_017729024.1:118723533-118724235 GCF_001723915.1 Gavialis gangeticus | reverse complement strand
GGGGGCAGGGGCTTTGGGTGGGGGGCAAGGGGCACAACCAGGGCATCCTGCCGTATAGCCCGTGCCCTCATTTTGTTTTTCTAGCATGCCAGTACTTTGGCACCTTCCAAGGTAGATATTGTGGTTTTTTTCAGCACTCTGGCCAAAAAACATTGTCTACCCCTGCTCTAGAGAGATCTGGTTTGGTGCTCTCCCTATATAGCACCCACTTCTGCCACTGTTGGAAACAGGATACTGTCTTAGATGGACCAGATTATTAGTCTGACCCAGCATGGTACGTTTTATTTTAGAAAACTGAGCATTTAGCAGGTTTCTTAGTCAAATATTAGCAATGGATTCCCTTCTCAATGCTCTTCTATCTTAAGCATTTTAAAACGTTATGAAGGTTAGATCATATTAATAAGGACTAGAGATTGTTCTTCTTGCACAGACTCATAGCAGAAATTCCAAGCCTTCCTTCAAAGAAAACTTACCCATTTGGAGAGGTTTCTGTAGAGCATAGTTCCCTTGTCAGGGCACTGCTCAGTAAAACAGTCCATTGATATCCATGTAATCCAGGGCAGCTGTTATCTTAAGGGCTGTTCATGGCCCCCATCTGTCCCTGCCCATGCCTTGCAGATGTTACTGGTTACAGATGTCACTCCAAAGTCAGGCCTCCTTAGGCCTCCATGCCCTTATTGGGGTCTTAGCCTTCCTGACCTC
>NW_017729024.1:118721953-118723370 GCF_001723915.1 Gavialis gangeticus | reverse complement strand
TCTTAGCCTTCCTGACCTCTGCCTCTTTCCTTTAGCTGGGTTCCTTAGCCTATGCTTGCTGCACTGGGCCTTGGCTTATGGGATGCAGCCCCAATCTTGGGCTCTGGACCCCAGCCCTGGTTTTTGCACCTCTGAGCTCTGGGCCTTTGGTGTTGACTTCACTTCTCTCAGTTCTAGGCCTCTGGCCCCGGAGACTTTGCCTGTATCAGCTTTCTGCTTACCTGATCTTGAGCCCTGGCCCTCAGCAGGGCTCCAAAACCTCATGAGCGACTTGGGCACCAGTATGTGTGTGGTGTGCCCCTTAAGCACCCCACTGGGGCCTCCTCATTCACTCCTTATAGTCATTCCAAGTCCACTGGTAAATAGATTTAAACAAAAATACAAGCACACTGACTGTAACTAAAACCATCCCCTCACTGGGTCATACTTCCCCAGAAGCTATAGGCCTTTTACTTGTAATTCCTAGGGCAGCTCCAGTGCCAGTTAGTCCCTTTCCAGCAGCCATCCTGCTTAAGAGTTTTTCCCCTGCTGCCTGCAAGGCCAGACTGGCTTCCAGTCTAAGGGAAAACCTGTTTATCCCCCAAGTTCTGTCCCTTCTGGCCAGTCTGGCCTAACTGGCCTGAGCACAGAGGCTGCTCATTAGACCCTGCCTGGCCAGCTGCCTTTGTCTGGGCCACAGAAATCCTTCCCTTAAGGGCTCTGCTGGCTTTGTTGCCCTCTCCCAGTAACAGGGTGAGGGTTGCCTGTTACAAGAACTAATATAAATTGGAGGACTTACCCCCACTTAAAATCTACAGGATGTGTTTTCCCTTGTAAATGTCCTCCTATAGCATAGGAATGGAAAAAGGAAACTGGTGACCATACTCTGTCTCCATAGTTGTGCTTTTGTACCCTCCCAGTAAGAAAGGGTAACAGACTGAAATAGATGATAGAGTAGTGAAGGGATGTAGTAGGATGGGAGTGGTTTTCTTGAGGGCCTCTGGTGACAACAATCAAATTTAAAATCATAGAAAGATAGGGTTGAATGGGACCACAGGAGGTCATTTAGTCTGGCCCCTTGCTCCAGACAGAACCATCTCTGGCTTCACCCATGCATTCATATGACCTGGGAGAATTCTCTGAGACTTGTTCTTGTGGTAGAAAAACTTACCTGGAGATGCCTGAGCCCCTGAAGAGCAGAGAGCAGGAGCTTGTAGTGCTGATGCTATGCAGCCAGGGGGTCACTGTCCACACATTTCAGCATGCACTGCAGGCTCCCTCAGTCTGCAGTCTATAGATTACAGCACTGCATAGAGCAGCCCTGATTGGCTGGCCCTGACTGCTTGGGGGCAGCCTGTCTTCCTGCAGCACAATATAATGATTGTGAAGGGAGCACATTTTGCTTGGCAGGAGCAATAGAGCCTAGTGTAGGACTTGC
>NW_017729024.1:118719382-118720706 GCF_001723915.1 Gavialis gangeticus | reverse complement strand
ATTGGATGCTTATCTTGCTGGGATCCTATGACCCCAGCTGACTTCCTGCCCTTCGGGCAGGGGGCTGGACTCTATGATCTTCCGAGGTCCCTTCCAGCCCTAATGTCTATGAAATCTATGAAATTTTGGTTGCTCTTTACTGAATTGGATGCAAGACTAGATGCCCAAAACTAGATATGGTATTCCAAGCAAGGCCTCACAAGTGCTGAATAAAGCAGAAGAATCACTTTCCTTTTACATGCAGGCAGTGATCCTATTAATACAATTCAATATGGTATTGGTTTGTTTTGCAAGAAGAGCACGCTGTTGACTCCTGTTCAGCTTATGCTCCACTGCAACTCCTGTGTCCTTTTTTGCAGTATTAAAGCCTAGGCAGTTATTTCCCAACTTTCCATGTGTGTATTTTATTGTTTTGTCCTAAGTGTAGGCCTTTGTAGTTACCCATTTTGAATTTCATTTGATTTGATTTCAGACCAGATTTCCAATTTAGTAGGATCATTCTGAATCCCAGTCCTAGGTTCCAGAGTATCTGCAGCTCCATCCAGTTAGTCTTCATATGCAAATTTTTTAATTGTGCACTCGCCTATTCCAGATTATTAATGACACTCTTGAACAGTGCCAGACTCGGGACAGACCCCTGGGGAACCCCACTTAATATCTTCTCCCAACTAGACATCAAGCCAATGATGACTACTCTTTGAACATGATGATCCATCCAGTTTTGTATCCATTTTTACAGTATTTCTCTAGACCGTATTTCCTCAGTTTACTAACGAAAATATCATGAGCAACAGTGTTGAAAGTCTTGCTAAAGTCAAGGTTTATCACAGCCCCTGATTGCTCCCCATTCATGAAACCTATTACCTTGTCATAAAGGGAAGTCAGGTTGGCCAAGCTTGATTTGATTTTGATGAATCTGTTGGCTGTTGCTGATCACTTTTTTTTTTCTCTAGATGCATAGAAGTATAGTCATAGGTCAGGTGGATTAGTCATAATTCCCTGGATTTTCCTTCATCTTTCTTAAAGATGGACACTATATTTGCCCTTTCACAGGCATCCATCACCTTACCTCAACTCCACAAATTCTACAAGAGAACAACTTTACAGTTACCTCAGCCAATTCCTTGAGTACTCTAGGATTCATTTAATTGGGCCCTGCTGACTTGAAAACAGTCAACATTTCTAATTGCTAACCTGTTCTTGCCTTGCCTTAGGCCGGTGATCATCTATTCTCCAATCCTGCCTGCTTCCCTATTCCTTTCCCACTGTGCTAGTTGCCTACTACCTGAACTTGTTTGTGAAGGCTGAAGTGGAAAAAAAAAAA
>NW_017729024.1:118718016-118718624 GCF_001723915.1 Gavialis gangeticus | reverse complement strand
CCCCCCCCCCCCCCGCCCCCTTGCTGGGGGGAGGGGGGACAGGTAGCGAGAGCAAAGCATGCTGGGATGCTGGAGGATTGTGCTGTGGTTTCTCTCAGAATGCTCAGTTATAGAGACATTTGCTGTCCTGGGAGTTATTTAACCCTGGTTGTTCCCAGGTTATTTTTTTTTCCTGGAGCAACCATTTTTGTTCTGGGAAAAAAATCTTGAACATCTGTACACTCATGGTTTCTCCTGGGAGATCAGTGACTGAAATACATTTTGTCTTGCTCCTTAAAAATTCCTGGGTGGGAGATTCCACAATCCCTAGGTAGTCTGTTTCAGCTTTTAATCGCCTTCAGAATGGGAAAGGTTGCCCTAGTATGCAACCTAATTCGTCCTTGTTGCAATTTAAAACTTTATTTCTTGTCATGTCCTTTGTATAACCATCCTTTATTTATTTAAGGATCGTCATGCAATCCCTCCTCAGTCTTCTCTTCACCAGACTAAATAATAACAATTTTTCCAGCCTTTTGTAGTAAAACATGTTTCTTAGATCTCTAATCATTTTGAGATGGTGTTTAACACTGAAAAATGCAAGGTTCTCCACCTTGGGAGGAAAAACCTGC
>NW_017729024.1:118701142-118713016 GCF_001723915.1 Gavialis gangeticus | reverse complement strand
CCTTGGGAAGAAAAACCTGTAGCATCCTTATAGGCTTGGCAGTGCTACACTGGCTAGCACTATGGAGGAAAGAGACTTGGGGGTCATCATCGACCACAAGATGAACACGAGCCTGCAATGCGATGCTGCGGCTAGTAAAGTGACCAAAACACTGACTTGCATCCATAGATCTTCTCAAGCAAATCCTGGGACATCATTGTCCCCTTGTACTTGGCCTTGGTGAAGCTGCAGCTGGAGTACTGTGTCCAGTTTTGGGCCTCACAATTCAAAAAGGATGTGGAGAAGCTTGAGAGAGTCCAGAGAAGAGCCACGCGCATGATCAGAGGTCAGGAAAACAGACCTTACGACGACAGGCTGAGAGCCATGGGGCTCTTTAGCCTGGAAAAGCGCAGGCTCAGGGGTGATCTGATGGCCACCTATAAGTTTATCAGGGGTGACCACCAGGATCTGGGGGAACGTTTGTTCACCAGAGCGCCCCAAGGGATGACGAGGTCGAACAGTCATAAACTACTGCGAGACCGTTTCAGGCTGGACATAAGGAAGAATTTCTTTACTGTCCGAGCCCCCAAGGTCTGGAACAGCCTGCCATCGGAGGTGGTTCAAGCACCTACATTGAACACCTTCAAGAGCAAATTGGATGCTTATCTTGCTGGGATCCTATGACCCCAGCTGACTTCCTGCCCTTCGGGCAGGGGGCTGGACTCTATGATCTTCCGAGGTCCCTTCCAGCCCTAATGTCTATGAAATCTATGAAATTTTGGTTGCTCTTTACTGAATTGGATGCAAGACTAGATGCCCAAAACTAGATATGGTATTCCAAGCAAGGCCTCACAAGTGCTGAATAAAGCAGAAGAATCACTTTCCTTTTACATGCAGGCAGTGATCCTATTAATACAATTCAATATGGTATTGGTTTGTTTTGCAAGAAGAGCACGCTGTTGACTCCTGTTCAGCTTATGCTCCACTGCAACTCCTGTGTCCTTTTTTGCAGTATTAAAGCCTAGGCAGTTATTTCCCAACTTTCCATGTGTGTATTTTATTGTTTTGTCCTAAGTGTAGGCCTTTGTAGTTACCCATTTTGAATTTCATTTGATTTGATTTCAGACCAGATTTCCAATTTAGTAGGATCATTCTGAATCCCAGTCCTAGGTTCCAGAGTATCTGCAGCTCCATCCAGTTAGTCTTCATATGCAAATTTTTTAATTGTGCACTCGCCTATTCCAGATTATTAATGACACTCTTGAACAGTGCCAGACTCGGGACAGACCCCTGGGGAACCCCACTTAATATCTTCTCCCAACTAGACATCAAGCCAATGATGACTACTCTTTGAACATGATGATCCATCCAGTTTTGTATCCATTTTTACAGTATTTCTCTAGACCGTATTTCCTCAGTTTACTAACGAAAATATCATGAGCAACAGTGTTGAAAGTCTTGCTAAAGTCAAGGTTTATCACAGCCCCTGATTGCTCCCCATTCATGAAACCTATTACCTTGTCATAAAGGGAAGTCAGGTTGGCCAAGCTTGATTTGATTTTGATGAATCTGTTGGCTGTTGCTGATCACTTTTTTTTTTCTCTAGATGCATAGAAGTATAGTCATAGGTCAGGTGGATTAGTCATAATTCCCTGGATTTTCCTTCATCTTTCTTAAAGATGGACACTATATTTGCCCTTTCACAGGCATCCATCACCTTACCTCAACTCCACAAATTCTACAAGAGAACAACTTTACAGTTACCTCAGCCAATTCCTTGAGTACTCTAGGATTCATTTAATTGGGCCCTGCTGACTTGAAAACAGTCAACATTTCTAATTGCTAACCTGTTCTTGCCTTGCCTTAGGCCGGTGATCATCTATTCTCCAATCCTGCCTGCTTCCCTATTCCTTTCCCACTGTGCTAGTTGCCTACTACCTGAACTTGTTTGTGAAGGCTGAAGTGGAAAAAAAAAAAAGCATTCAGTATTGCAGCCTTCTCTGCAGCATCCATTGGTAGGTTGCCCTATGCATTCAGTGAACTTCTTACACTTTCCTTGGTCTTCCTCTTAATGAGAGAAATAGGTATCTAAGCTTGAAAACAACCAGCAGAAATTCCCACCACCTCTTGAGATGAGAACAAATGCTAAGACTTCAACAACTTAGCTATCAAATGAAAACTAAATCATTACTAGTAGAATAAGAATTCAGGTCTGCTAAATATGTGAAAGGACATATTTGAAATGGAGATACTTGTCTATAAGTCCTCAGTCTCTCAAAATCAATTATGCATAATTATCATATATCATGAAGGTAGCTATTGGAAAACATGCAGATTAAAAATTGTTCCTTCACTCATTGCATTATTAATGTAGATCCTCTGAAGTTTTTCCTGTAATTTTATTTTCCCTTTGCAGATATTGCACTCCAAGATACCTAGACTATGAGGATCTGGAACGTAAATACTGGAAGAACTTAACCTTTGTTGCACCCATCTATGGAGCAGATATCAACGGGAGCATTTATGATGAAGTATGTAGTCTTATACATTTTTTTTCTTCCTTCAAATGTTAATTAACCTTACAGTTGTAAATTGAAACTGAAAACCATCTCTGCTTTGGAAATTGTCCCTATCGATCCCTTGTTAGGTTTCTAGTAAGCTTGGGGTTGGCTGTAGGTCTGAATGATCCAACTCATACAGGTTCTTGTCTTCTGAGCTAGGAGATGCAGAATCCTTGTATGGTCTCAAGAGTTATTTCCTCCTTTCAGCCTCTTCATTGTTTATTATATTGCCCTAGATGCCATCCTACCAATGTCCTTTTATTATAAGGGATGGTAGCATAGTTGTAACTAACTTGAAATAAACATATTTTCCTATTTTTCCACTGGCAGACAGGTTGCAATACTATTTTCACATCTGGAAGGTCAGTAACTGCCTAGAAATGCTTTGAGAATTGTTGCTCATGAGTTAAAACAGAAAAGAGAGGAAATTTTGTAATACTGTGTGTTGTTGACATAGGTGCCTACTGGGTAACAAGTAATTCTTAGTACAGATCTTGTTGCAATCAGAGGAATGTGAGGTAGCTATTAACACTATCCATGCCACTTAAAGAACCACCACCAAAAAAACCCAAACCCCAACCCTTTGTTTTTAAGGTTGTGGTTCTAAAATGAAACCATCAAATCAAGAGAGAGATGGTTATCTCTTCAAGAACAGATCTAGGTTTCCCATTTGTGGAATAAGCCCTTTTGCCAAACAGGTCTGGTCTACAAGGGAAGTGGACCCTCTGGTTGGTCTTATGTGCCATGGGGACTTTCTGGGCTACTTTGTATTCTCTTCACTTCTCCTAAATCAGGGGTACTCAATCCCTGGGCTGCGGCCCGGAGCCAGGCCGCAGCGGGTCAGCTGCCGGTCCACAGCGTGGTCGGCTGCCGGACTGGAAGTGGACATAGACCGCTAAACCGTGGCCCCCCAGAGTCAGGCAGAGAGGCTGCGACTCCTTCTGTAGGACCCACAGGTTTTGCCCCCCTTCCTCCCCCCCTGCCCCCTGGGGGCAGGGATATCCTTACCTGTCTGCCACCCAGAAATTCCGGCCGTGGTTGGCTGTGACTGCTGGGTTGTGGTTTGCCAGGCCATGGCTTAAAAACTTTCAGAACCCCTATTCTAAATCATTCCACTCAGCACTTCTAGCCATATTGCCTGTGTTCTCTCCAATTACTGAAAGATGTAATCTTTAGCAGTGGCAGATAGTTTGAGGCCCTGCCCATAATTCATATTTCTTGGCAGAAGACAATTTTCTTAGAGTGATTTTTTAACAAGAGTTCTGAACACAATTGGGTTCAGTTGACAAAGATGGCATGTGAAGTCAGTTTCCAAGCTAGGTTAAGTTATTGAATGACAGTTATTAACCATTATTAAAGGATCCTTGTGGTCCATCTCCAAGGCAAAGTAGTAATCTAAACATGCAGAAAGTTTTGAATATCTGTAGAAAAATGATTTACAGAGCAAATGTAGGGGGGCATTGCATTGGGGGAGAGATCACTGAGCTTTCAAAACATGGAAAGGGGTAGTTGGTGTCTCAACAGCAAATGGCTCAAAGAATCTGAACAGAAAGGGGACTGAGAACATTGCATTTTCAAGAAGTAGAAACTAGTTATTTTTATTTTTTCTGTGACTAGGCTGAAAATGCTTTTTTCCCCTTCTATCTTGAAGTATAATCTAGAGATTTCATAATCCATTTTTTGTTTTATTTTAATTCCACTTCATCGTGTTTATAATAAGTTTTGATTTTGTTAAGACTATTCTTATGTGGGAAACTAAGGGTGGAATGTTTCTGGAACCACTACCTCTTTCTCAGTTGAGGGGCATGGGTAGAGGTTTGCTGTCCCAAGGATCTGTGTTGGGAGTATGCTACAGTAAATAAACAAGGGAAGAAGCCAGAAGACCAAGGGACAAGAAAAAAATATGACTTAACACTGAACAGAGGACTAATAAGGATTGCTGGTGGGGATGGAAGAAATAGACATAGAAAAAAAGCAGGCAAAAGAGAGAGAGAGAAGAATGATTATTATTTAGATGTATGTATCACAAAAGCTCAGAGTCTTTACAATAAACAAACAAACCATAGCCAGGATTCCCCACATAGAGTACCCCAAACCCCAAGAACTGCAACCTCTTCACACCCCCAACACCTCTTCTCCTTTAACTGCCCCACTTCGCACCCAAAGGAAATTCCTCAACTCCCAGTATCCCCTGCAAGTCCACATGTCCTCTCCTATCCCCTGTGGCTGTTGCCCCCTCCACCTGCTTCCCTTTCAAAAAATAAAACCAACTCGGATCCACCCTAACTCCTCCCCTGCCCCTGCCCCCAGTAAACACAACACTAAATTCAAAAGAAGACTTGTGTCCCTGGCTCTGTCATCTCTGAAGGCCAGTGCCACAGGGTAGGGTACCCCTTGGCATTATCCCAGGGTAATGCCTACCCAGGGAGACTTGCCAGCTTTGCAGGACATACAGGCTACTTGGGTCCTCCTACCTTTCAGGTGGCCAAGATGGTGTCTAGGCTGGGTCCCAGCTCCCTCTCCTTCCCTCCCTAGGAAGTAGTGATAGCAGCAGTTCTTCAGTCCAGAATGGTGACATCAGGAATGGTGTGGCATGCAGTCCACAGCCAGGCTCAAAAGAATATGGTAGAAAGGGAGCAGTATGGCCCTCTTACCAAGTCATTACTTTGGGGGAGGGGGTTGTGACTAGAAAAGTGGGGTATTGTTTATAAGAACAAGTTTTAGTTTGAGACAGTTTTATTGCCCAAATTATTGTTTATCCACCAGATGGTGCTGTTGGGCAACTAATAGGTTTTAAGTTTATTCTGCTTGAAGGCAGTGCTAAAGGAGAAGCTTCTTGACTAGATCCTGAATCTAGAGGCTGCTTTTGCCTGTTTGTTAATTTCAGGATTATTATTTATCCAAAAAGAATGAATGAAGTACAAGTATTTACCATTTTGCTCAAAGAATGACAAAAAGGAGATGGCATAATCAGTTTCTCAGACCAAACAATTTGTGATAAAGGAAACATATTATTTATATTTAATAAAATGAAGAAAAACAATTCAAACAGCATACTGTAAAGCAACTCAATTATCAAAACACAATAAAGCAAAAGTTTACCTCTTTTTTTTTTAAAAAGGCCAGCTAAGGACATATCTAATAAGTCTCAGATTAGATGTTGCATCTTTGGGTTTGTAATAATTCATTACCCTGTATGCATGCAGTCTAATATTCAAAAGTAGAGGTAAAAGTTGCAGTTATCCAAGTCCATTTTTTGTTTAAAAAACTCTCCAATCCTTGATTTAAAATGGGACTAATTCTGAAAATGCTATGTTTAATTTTATATTAACATTATCTCTGAAACATTATATACTCTGTTTTTTTTTAATTATTAAAAACTGGTTTCTAAATGTTTCTGAAATCCATCACTCTCCAGGTCCTTGGACAGTTGCTCATTTCTACTATATAGAAAAATAGCTTAGAAGAAGGAGCATACATGTGTTCCACCTCCCCTGGCTGGAGAGCTCCACAGGCAAGCTTTCCAGCCAGGGGGCACTAGATGGGTGCTCCCTGGGCCACTGCTGCCCTTAGGGGAGCCCATTATTAGACTGCCTGTCCTTTTCTTTTGTCTGGGAAGGGAAAGGCTGTCAAAAGGCAGTTCTCCAGCTTTTAAATCCACATGTGTGCAGCCGAGATGGGCTGCACAACAGGAGTGATTTTTAAAGCCTGAGATATGCAGGGAAGCAGGACTGAGGGGAGCCTCTCTGACCTGGCTCCTGGCTCCTCAGCTTTTAAATCACTGTTTGTGCTGCACAGCTGGCAGTCTGGGGAAGCACAGGGAACATTGTTCTGCTGTCCACACCCTCCGGGATCAGACTTGGAGGAGGGTGAAGTGTACACGCTTTCATTCCTGAAAGAGTTTCTCTTGCAGGGGAAGTCTTCCGGGTTGACCTGGAAGACATTACTCTGAGCATATTTTTCCCTGGGAAATGGAATGAACACTTACATGTTCATAGTTTCTACTATGGGAGAGTGCCTGGGAGAATAACATTACTCTTGTTATTTTTTCTTTATGTCAAAGAATGATAGAAGATAAGGGGTTTAGAGGAAAGATCATAATTGTAAATTCTGGAATAAAAAATGGCAAAAGGAACAAAGCTGTAGAGTCATTTTTATATTCTTGCAGCCAGCAGAATTAATACAAACTTTGATCTTCTGATTTATGATGTTACCTAGGGGACCATAGGGCAGGCACAGTTAGGGCTTGTCAAATTCTGGCCGTTTTTGACACCTCAGCCTGAATGACTGAAGAACCTATGTACAGCCAGGTTGACTTGTAGGGGGAAGAGCAGGCTTGGGAGCTCTGTAGTAGCCAAGCTTTTGGCGCAAGTCCAAAGTGGGATTCAAACTTAAAACTTTGGAACCATAACAAGCTGCCTTAACTCTACACTGCCAGTGCACCCCAGCGTATTATTACCAGAGATCCTTGGAAATATAGTGTGTTATTTCATGGCTAACTGTCTATCTACTTTGTTCACCAGTTAAATTTTTATAAACTCAGAATATTTTAAAATAGTACTTGTTCTGAAACACACAGAAGTGAATGGAACAGAAATTAAACACAGAAAATTTAATAGATTATATTGTCCTGTGTGTCCCTTTTTTCAACATTTGATTACAGAGCTTTGTAAGAAAAGAACAACCTAGTTGACTTGAGAAATAATTCAGGAAAGAATTGCATGAAAGGATAAATAACAGCATTGGATATAAGTTAAGGTCATGATTTCCTGTATTTTTCTAGATAAACTGGGAAGCTTTTAAAAATGTTAGATAAGTATTCAGAGGCCTGGGCTGTTTTTGGATTATTATTATTATTATTATTATTATTATTATTACATCAACTTATTCTGGGTAAAAACATTTGTGCCTGGTCAACCCTACAGCTTACATTGTTAATAGCATTAGTAATAATTATACAACAGTATCAGTATGGGCTGACTGCAGTGTGACTGAAAAAGGAGTAAGAGATTGTAAAAGAAACCAACAAAAAACCCCAACGTATTTCAAAAGTTGAATTTAAAGGGCATTCTGTTATGATTGAGTGCAGTTATTTCAAGGCACTTGTCTTTACTATAGCATTTAGTTTTAGTTGATCTATTCAGGTTATTGCACTTGAGCCAGGCTAGTTTGAGTAAGAATAGCTGCACTGTGAAGCAGTATTTAAAATGTACAAAATCAAGTGAGTGTTCTACTTGGGAGGAAGAGGGCCAAGACACAAGAGAGATGATTAAATTGGGCTGCGACTTTAACTCCTTTGGGAACTCTGCCTAGCAATAAATCCTACACTGTTGGTCATTCTTGAAGGTTTCTGACTGATTTGGTGAGCTGTTGCTAGTCAGTCCTTCCCCTTGCATCGTGGTCCCAGCCTATTGCAGGAACCCCTAATATCATTCGCTCATATGAAACCTTAGGGAAAGGGGATGGTGAAAGGGTTGGGGGAGGTTGTGTTGTCTCTGGTGTCTTTTCTCTAATTCCATTTTTAGTTCCAGTTTATGAGAATCTGAGTGGATTGTAAATGGAAGTAATATGAGCTCTGTTCTTTTGGTCCAATCTATATTCTTTTGGAAAGAAATCTTGGGACTCCACCAAAGTTTGTATTCCATAAGTGTCCTTCATTTTATAAGGGGTGCTGAAGCTAAAATTGTTGGGAGAAGGTATTGGGTGTGGTACAACTCTGTATAAAAAGAGATACAAGCTGAAAAGGATTGTGCAGGGCCTTCAATATAAAAATGAGAATTTTGACTGCTGCAGAAAGGAAAGAGGAACAAGTTAATACCATATTTACTTGAATATAAGATAAGGTTCACCCCTAACATGTTGGAGGTGGGTGGGGGGGAAGAGGTGAAGAGGGAAGCTCCTCCTCTTATATTCACATATAAGAAAACCTCATTCAGTACATTGTTTGCCAGTAAACTGCCAAAAGCAGTATGTGCTGAGTAATGGGAACCAGCTATGATGATGGTTAAATGCAGTCAAACTAAGCATTACCATAAAACACATGGGTGATGTTGGGCAAACATACTAATGGGAACATACCACAAGGATATGTAAGTGCAACCCATCTGAATAAGATTTATGGTTGTCATGGTGAAACACAGTATTGAATACATTCTGACTTCCTCTTTACTCCTACAGCTGAGCTGCGCCTCTGTCCCGTTTCCAATATTCCTATTTCTTTACCATGTCTTTAAATGTCTGTCAAAAATCACCAAATGATAACAAATTTTATAATTTTTTCATATATAGGATCTAATTATTGGGGGGTGGGGAGGAATTCTCTTATTCAGGATGATCTTGTATTCAAGGAAATACAGTGTACTCAGAAAAAAGTAAAGATGACAATTTTTGTTGGAGGCTTTTTTTCTTAAGGGAACTCAAAGGGAGAGCAGTGTCCATGTTACAGGGGTTGGGTAGGAGGAAGTTGTGTTGTCAGACCCAGAATGTGATGGTTGTGAAAAGAGATTCCTTAGTTTCCACCATGGTGTCCACAGAGACTCATGCAGCGCTTCTGTTCTAAGTATCTGACAGCTTGGTGAATCATTGTTGTCTTTGCTCAGCTACTGAATTGAGGCTTTTTCATTCTGAGGTATTTTCATGTTACTTTGTAAATAAAAATGCCCCGGTGGATGGAGTTATCTATTGCTATGGAAGCATCCATAACTTGAGAAGACAAAAGTGGTATTGTCCTTGCTTGCTTTTTCAGTCCATGTTGTTGGACTGGCCTTATGCCACAAGTTACAAATTGTGACCATCTTGTCTGAGGCTCTGAGGTTTTTTTTAAATTGAATTTTAGTAATTCCTTACAGTGAAAGAGGGCTATGGTGTGCTCCCACTCAAGAAACCTAGCTTGGTGCTGACAGTTGGGGTGTCAACCTGTGTCCCCTCTCCTTTCTTGGGAAGGTTAGTGAATAGGTTGTGGCAGGATAACTAATAGTTCCTTGATCCCACAGCCTTCCTTGACCACAGTTTGGATACAGACTTGGGGCTGGGCTTGAAACTGTAGTTTGTTTCCAATCTCCTACCGTTGGGAAGGACAGTATATCTTCTGGTTCTTCAGGATTTGCCACCAGGCTTGAACACAGTTGGCTGTGAGGTTTTTGTCATCTCACTTGCCGATGCGAGTAGGGACAGCTAAAGCTGCTCTGGAATTGTTCCATCTCTGTCTCTTTGTGAGAACGCCAATGGTAGTTGTTGGTAATTGCTCATCTGCCTTTAGGGCTTGCTTTCATAGAGCTAGTAACATACAGACTGTGTTGTTATCCCTCTTTTAATGTGTCTGACTCCACTGGGTAGGTCAGTGAGGAACTAATGATTCAACGTTACGGTACCTGATATCTTTAATCTCATGGCCAGAGCAGTAGAATGAATTACTGAAAGACTAGGTGAACTTGAGTCTTGACTAAGAGCCAGTGGGCCCCAGTCTGAGATAAAGTTGAAGAGCAGTTGGAAGAACTGTCAGAATTAATGAAGAGCCTGTGATTTGCCTTTTCTTAACAAACGTGGTGACAGCCCAGGATACAACAAACACCTATCCTACAAAGCCAAGGTATATTTCTTTTTTTGCCAAAATTAAGTTCCTGTAATGAAATGTACATAGAGTTGTTTGGTGATTCCCAGTGGCTGCAATTAAGAATATAAGTGCTAACCTAAGAAGTCCTAACTGGTCTGGGACATAGTTAACATGAGATCCTTTCTTTCTGTTTCATACTGACAGTTGTAATTAATAGATGCATATGGGCAGGAGTCACCCTCAATACTGGCTTTGGAACTCATTCCCAACCCTACCTGTCAATGTTCTGTATATCATATCATCCCAGGGATGCTGCAGAACCCATCTTTTCTATCTGTTTCTTTAGGTAAGGACAGGAGGCAGCTTAATGAAGGAGTTAGTTTTTCTGTATTATTCTCTGTGTGTTTAACTTATGGAGTAGATGCCCAGATCATTAATTCTTTTCTAAAGTTGTTTTATAAATTTTGAAGAAATACTAAAAATAAATAACCAGCTACATGTATGCAATAGTGTTCAAGCACAGGTTGTTCTGTGCATCTTTTCCTTTTCCTGTTGCCCATATTATTCTTCCTCTAATGAGTTGTTTTTTTTCTGAGCTATTTAAATTAGTCATACTTTTTTTTTATGACAGTAGTGGAACAAATAACTTATTTGTCAGGTTATTGGAATTATTCTATATAATAACCAAAGGGAAAATTCAGTGTACAACCAGCATAGAGCGTAATGCATACAAACAGAAATTACTTTTCAAAGCAGGAGCACAGCAGACTGTTAGCTGATCAGTAAAAACGAAAATCAAAGAATTGTTTCATACCACCCATTGTAATTACCTTTTAAAAGGGAAAATGAATAGACGTTAATTGCATGTCAGACCTATTTTATTAATGTATTTTATTCATATCATGGAAGGCTGTAGAAGTACTCCTCACTCTATTTAAATTCTTGACCTATATGTCTTTCTCTTTAGATCTCTAAAGCTGCAGTTTTTTTAGTCCCCTTGAGAAAATTCTACAGCTTTTTTGGAAATTGTGAGAGTTTTTAAGCATTTCCTAGAGCTGACAATGAGCTTTCTCCTTACACCTCCACATTGTATTGAAAATGGATTCAGATGCTATTAATAGAGCCACAGGCACTCTGGCCATCATTTACGGTTACTGAGTCACCCAACAGATTAGTTGTTGTCATTGTTGTCCTTTGGGGTCAAAGAATACTGCATTTCATTTTATGGTTGAAGTGCTCAGTGATAGGTTCTCCAGTGGCTGCTAAGTTTTGGTTTGTTTGTTTTGTTTGTTTTGTTTTTTGTTTTTTGGGTTGTTGTTTTTTTGTCCGGGATGGACAGGCTGGACGGATAGTGGTGGATCTTGTGTCCTGGGAGGGCTGATGCTGATACCAAAATGTTTGTTTTAGATGCTTGCACTTTGCAGCCCTGATGCATTTGGTATTCAGAGCTAGTTATGCCACTATGAACCAAGCATAAATAAACCAATGTATTTTTAGATACTCATTATGTGACAACCAATTAAGCTGTTTTTCCCCAAACTGTGTAAACTTTTCCTCCCAGGCTGAGAACTTTTACGGCATGAATGAAGTTGTATTGACTAAATGAAAATAGATGACGTATCTGAAATGTAGACATGATGCTTATTTTGTTGCCCATGATTGTCTAGAGATTTACTTTTCTGCTGGTGGTGGGGGAAGCACTAGAAAACTACAGATAAAATAAATTAGCATCATAAAAGCTGATGATTAAGTGCAGTGTAAAATAATTGGATCTACTATAAA
>NW_017729024.1:118681723-118696142 GCF_001723915.1 Gavialis gangeticus | reverse complement strand
ACTAGCAGTGATAATAGCTAGTGTAGGAATTAAAAAGGGTATCGATCCTTACACTTCAGGTGGAAGAAAAAAAAAAAAGAGATAACTTGCTACCTTAATGCTTCCTTAAGTATTGGTAAGAATATATCACTGGGGGCACAGTAGTGGCTTCATTGTCGAGCTTTGTTTCAGCTTTCCACTAAAGTCTTTTTGTACAAAAAGAATAGGGGCATAGGACATGGGCCCACATTTACAGCACATAATCTGTGAGCCATAGTTTAATTTCCTGGGTTTTTTCAAATAAATCCATAAATTAACTTAAGTAATAGTTAAAATTGGTTCTGTAAGCAAATTTAGTCTGTAATCAAATTTTGTACAGTTACTAATTTGAGGTTTTAAAACTGTTGATTTTAACAGCATCTCAGGGAAAGGTTACTACTTAACAGTAACTAGGTTCACCAGGAGATGGAGACAACAGCCCAAAGGTAAGTAAAGAGCCAGGAGACTTGTACAAAACTTAAACAGTAGTATTGGAAGCCTTACCAGTGTTTACTGGGAGATAGTGTATTGGACAATCAGCTACCTGAAATGTTTATATACTAATGAGGGAAACATGGGGAATAAACAGGAAGAATTAGAGGTCCAAGTACAATCGAGGAATTATGATGTGATTGGGATAATAGGTGTGGTGGGATAGCTCACGACTGGAGTTGTCATGTTTGGGTGTACGTTGTTCAGGAGGTGCAGGTAGCAGAAAAAGGAGGTGCTACCCTATATCAAAATGAGATGTACATATGTTCTGAGGTGCAGTATGAAGTGGGAGGTAGGCCTGTTTGAAGCCTGTGGGTAAAGGTCAGAGGGCAGAGCAGTAGGGTGGATGTCATGGTGGGCATCTGCTATAGGCCACCAACCAATAGAAGTTTCCAAATTGCAGGACCCAGTTCTCATGGGGGACTTAACTACCATAACATCTGCTTGGAGGAAAACACAGCAGTGCTTAAGCAATCCAGCAAATTCCTGCAGAGTGTTAGGCATAACTTTTTAGTACAGATGGTGGGGAGACTAATGAGTGGGGACTCTCTTTTCAACTTGCAGCTCACAAACAGTGAAGAATTGGTTGAGAATTTGAAGATGGAAGGTAACTTGGGTAATGGTGACCATGTAATTATAGCATTCATAATCCTTAAGGGATGAAGGGAGGAGAGCAGCAGAATAAGGACACTGGTTTTCAGAAATAGATTCTTTAATCAACTCAAGAAACTGGTAGGCAAGATTCCCAAGTGGCAAGTCTGAGAGGGGGAAAAGGAGTCCAGTAGAGCTGGCTGTACTCCAAAGAAGCCATATTAAGAGTGCGGGAGTAAGTTACTTTAATGCAATTGAAGAATAGGAGATGCCACAGGAGATCAGCCTGCTAGACAGTACTCTCCTTAATGAGTTGAACCTTGAAAAGGAATCCTACAAAAAGTGAAAACTTGACCACGTTACTAGGGAAGAGTATAAGAGTATCTCATGGGTTTGTAGGGGGAAAATGAGGAAAGCCAAGGCATGATTTGAGATGCAACTGGCATGGCATATACAAGGAAATAAAATGGCATTCTATGAGTATGTCAAAAGTAGTGGAAAACCAGGGAAACCATAGGTCTCCTATGGAATGCAGAAGACATTAGTTAGGGATGATGCAGAGAAGACTGAAATATTTTTACTTCCTCTTCACAAATAGGGTTTGGTACCAGATCGTGAGTAGTCAGCAGCAAAGATAGGGAAGGAGGTAAACAGCTTTGAGCAGTAAAAGAACAGGTTAGGGATTGCTTAAAGGAGCTAGATGCTTTCATTTGGGTAGGCCCAGATGCACCCTAAAGTGCTGAAGGAATTTGCCGAGGTAATTCCCATAGCCAATTCCATTGGCTATCCTCTGAGAACTTACAGAGGTTGAGTGAGGTCTGGATGATTGAAAAAGGGCAAATAGTACCTATCTTTCTCTTAAGACAAAAAAAAAAAAGACAATAGAACATGTCTTTAACAAACCTATTTCAAAACATCTGGTGGCTTTCAACCTGTGGTCCACAGACCCGGATAAAAATAGGATGGGTTTCAACATGGACAAGTGCAAGGTGATGCACCTGGGGAGGAACAACCGGCACCATACCTACAAGTTAGGGAACTCCCCTCTTGTCAGCATGGAGGCGGAAAAAGATCTTGGAGTCATCATTGACTCCAAGATGAACATGGGCCGGCAGTTAGGAAGGTCAACTGTACCTTGTCATGCATACACAGATGCATCTCGAGCAGGTCCAGAGAGGTGATCCTCCCCCTTTATGCGGCACTGGTCAGGCCGCAGTTGGAGTACTGTGTCCAGTTCTGGGCGCCGCACTTCAAGAGGGATGTGGACAGCATGGAGAGGGTCCAGAGGAGGGCCACTCGCATGATCAGGGGACTGCAGGGCAGGCCCTATGAGGAGAGACTACGGGACCTGAACCTGTTCAGCCTCCACAAGAGAAGGCTGAGGGGGGATCTTGTGGCCTGTTACAAACTGGTCAGGGGGGATCAGAAGGCATTGGGGGAGTCACTGTTCCCCTGAGCACAGCCAGGAGTGACCAGGAACAACGGTCACAAGCTAGCAGAGGGTAGATTTAGGTTAGACATCAGAAGGCGCTATTTCACGGTCAGGGCAGCTAGGGTCTGGAACCAACTTCCAAGGGAGGTGGTGCAGGCTTCTACCCTGGGGGTTTTTAAGAAGAGGTTAGATGAACCCCTTGCTGGGGTCGTTTGACCCCAGTACTCTTTCCTGCCATGGCAGGGGGTCGGACTAGATGATCTTCTCAGGTCCCTTCTGACCCTAGAAACTATGAAACTATGTCCCCTGGGGGTCTGCAGACTGTCTAAGGGATTTGTGAAAGATGACTATGATCAATCAAAAGTATTTGAATACACACACTTACAATTGAAAGGGGTTTGAGCCTCCATTCAGAAATTTTTAGGGGACTGCAAATTAAAGTTTTTTAAAACTGCTGACTAGACAATAATATGATGATCAGGAACAGCCAGCATGGATTCAGCAACAGGAAGTCATGCCTGACCAACTGGATTTATTTTTATGACCAAGTGACAGGCTCTGTGCATGGGGGGAGAAGAGTGGGTATGATATACCTTGACTTGAGCAAGGCTTTTAACACGATCTCCCATGATATTTTTATTAACAAGCCAAGGTAATACAGACTAGGTAAGTTCTGCAAGGTAGATACAAAACTGGTCTGATCATCCTGCTCAATGTGTAGAATGGCCACGGTTCTGTACTGGGTCTGGTACTGTTTAAAATCTTCATTAATGATTTGGACGTTGGGATTGAATACAGGTTTAGCAGATTTGCTGATGACACCCAGTTGGATGGAATCGCAGACACTCTGGAGGGCTAGGATCTAGAATAACTTGGATAGACTGGAGAAGTGGTCCATAATCAATCAGATGACATTCAAAAAGGATGAGTGCAAAGTGCTACACTTTGGACAGAATAGTTGGATTCACAGATGCGGGAAATCAGTCTTACCTGCATTCAAAAATACAGACTGGAGAGTGATTTCTTGGTTCTCAGCAATACTGCAGCCTAAGGATCTGTGGGTTACAATAGACCACAAGCTGAGTATGAGCCAACAGTGTGATCTTATTGCCAAAAAAGTCAACATCATACTTGGCTGTGTAACAGGAATCTCACTTGCAAATCAAGGAAAGTGATTCTTCCTCTCTATTTATCACTCTTGAGGTCTCACCTGAAGTACTGTGTACAGTTTTAGACCCCATACTTTAAGAAAAACTTGGGCAGATTGGAAAGAGTCGAGCTGAGAGTGACAAAAATGATTAGAGGCCTGGGAAGCATGACTTATGGTGAAAGGCTGAAAGAGAGAGGGCTATTTTAGTCTGAAGGAGAGAAGACTGATGGGAATTTGATAATAGGTTTCAAATATGAGGAGGGTAGTTAGAGAGGTTGGAGATGGTCCTTTCTTTGTGGCTGTATTGGACAAGACTAGGAGCATTGGCTCCAAGCTTCAGCATAGGAAATTGATGTTGGACATTAGGAGGAACTTTTTTACTATTAGGGTGGTCAAGCATTGGAACAGGCTATCTAAAGAAGTTGTGGAATCTCCTGTCTTGAAAGTTTTCAAGATCCGGTTACTTCCTTGGGTTAGTTTAGTTGGGGATGGTCCTGTTGAGCAAAGGGCTGGACTGGATGACCTGAGTAGTTTGCAGTTATGTTCATTTTAGACCTAGCAACAATATGTATAAAGAACTTTTTTCATTACAAATATTTTGTCACATTAATACATTAGAATATAACTTGATTTTTTAAAGTGTTTGAAGAACATTTTGGAAGTAAGGATTGTTTGCTCTCTGGCTTCTTTCACAAAGAACATAATCTTTGTAAAAACTATAGCCAGTTCAGGGGTAGATGCCATTCCTCATTAACATAGCCACTGCAGGCACAGATTCTTCCTGAAAAATAACAAGTTGGAAGGAATGACATCATTATATGGCATATCAGTACATCCTGTTGCATATGTAATGTACTTGATGTAAAATCTCAAGGTCAAGGAAATGAAAAGCAAAATCATGAACATACTCCCTTCCTTTTTCTCCTTCACTTCCTCTTCCACGAGACATTCATCTCAGTTTGTGCAGAATTGACCTGCTTCCAGGGCAGTGTTGCAACCTCAGTTTTGCAGCATTTAAGGATGCCAGCCTTCCCCCACACCTTTCCCTAAACTTGAGTAAGATTTCCCAGAACCAAGCAGAGGTCCTCGTTAGATGGGAAGGAGTCTGGTTTGTTTGATTTTCATGGCAGGAGGCATGATTGTGGGATAGTGCATTAGATCTAACTGTGCCTTCTTGCTGGCACAGGGGGAGCTGGATCCTGGTCTCCCCTTGCATCCACAAAAAGCAGGCTCCCACGTTGGGTAACCTCCTTTGTTAAGGGGGCTTCCAGCTGCAGGGATCACGCACAGCTGGGACCGACAGCTCCATCAGCTGTGGGATCTGTAGCCCCCACATCTGTGTAGTGCTGCTGCAGTCTCCCAGCTGTGGGGGGGGTGTGGAGCACCCCATGGATAAGAGATACCAGTGGCTGGGAGATTCCAGTAGCTGCAGTCTCCCAGCCACAGATTGCCTACACATGCATATTTAACCTGGATAGAAACCAGCTATAAAGATATTACACATATTTGAGCAATAACTTCATAGCTGGTTGGCCATTTTTAAGATGCAATAGTTAGTTTGCATGTATAGCCAGTCCAAATTAATTGTGCAATTAAGAAGGTAACTGGGCAATAGATATAATGTATAGAAGGGGCCTTAAAGCATGGCCTTAAAAACCTGGGGGAATTAAACATGTGTTTAAGTGCTGACCTGATTACTATACTCACCAAGTATGGTCTCTTTCTCTTCACTTTTATGGAACAGGTCTGATCTCAGTTAGATTTATTTTTATACACTGAGAGATGCATTGTAATATGAGATTCAAATTTGTATTTAGTCAGTAAATTAAAAAAACAAGAATGACACCAAATGTTTTAGATGCAAATTCATATTAACTATAATTGTAGTAAAATGCCAGAAATCCCATGCTGTTGCTCAGAACAATACTTCCTTAAGTAGCTTATTTATTTAAGTTCTTACCCAAAAAAAAGATTGTAATTGCTTCCAGGCATTTTAGTTTTGTTGTGGCTGCACTGGTAGTCCATGAGGATTCATGTACTAACTGCTAGACAAACACAGAGGACAGTTTCTTCTCTGAAGGTCTTCCAGTTTAAATCCCACTGAGGACAATAGTCTTTTAGTTGATTTCAGCTGGTCCCCAAAGTGCTTATCTCATATTTATCTACAATATCTTGAAGACTTGGGTCAGGCTTGTACCCTTTGGGTCATAATACAGATGTACATTGTATACTGTATTGAAATTTCATGAAAATTATGCTCCATTTTATTTCTTATTTGAATTAAAATTAAAACATTTATTACATTAATTTTAGCTGACTGTTCTTATTTGGTTGTCATTTTCAATTAACCTATTTATGAATTTATTATGTTTCTTTTTCAGAATATTGAGGAATGGAATATTGCCCATCTCAATACGATACTGGATGTCGTAGGAGAAGATTGTGGAATTTCTATTGAGGGTGTAAATACCCCGTATCTCTATTTTGGCATGTGGAAAACAACATTTGCATGGCATACTGAAGATATGGATCTCTACAGTATTAATTATCTCCACTTTGGAGAACCGAAGTCATGGCAAGTTTAAACTTTTTATGAAAGCTTATTTTGAATTATGGTCCCTGTTTGTGGCAGCTGGATAAGGCAAACAGATGAGGTAGACTTAACTACTTCATGGTGATGGGTACTTCTTTAAGGCCAAGATAATTCAGCTCTGGTGGGTAGCTGAGAAAGCAATGAAACTTGAGGCTTGTGAATGAAAGAGGAACGCTTTAGTGACAACTTTACTGAAAAAATGGCTAAAAAAGAAATGTTATGTTGAGTTCAACAGAAAAAAATATTTATGAATATTTAAATAAAAGGAATACTTTGCATCAGGAGACCCTGGGTATTTGAGAAGGGTATTCACTGAGGTCAGTAGGGCAGGTTTGGTCTTAAGCACATCTTAAAGTATGGGACCAGTTCCATGAGACTATTTAGGGGCCATGTGCTCAACTTCTAGTTGAATGGGGGTGGTATTATCTGTTGCTGTCCAGTGGAATTAATAGGAAAAGAGATGGTAAAGTGTAGTCTCCTAGACACCACCAACATAGTCAGAGATTCTCCCTTACGGTTTCTTAACTGAATAGCGTTTTGGTGGTGTAAGTAGGTGAAAGTATCGTGTAGTGGGATGGTCTAAGCTGTTATGATGTGGTGGGTATGTGTGTGTGTGAGTGCTCAGACAAAATATATTGTTTGAAAATATTGTTTACCAGAACCTTAAGTGCAGGTAACTGGTTTATTTGTTGCTTTATGCCATCTTAAAGCTTCAAATGATGCAAGTCACCACCTCAATGTTGTTAAAATATTTCTGGCCATCCAGATATGATAGTGATAATTTTAGCAGACAATGTTCAATTTATGGTGGTGTATTTAGTTGCTTTTAGGTGAGTACAAAGGAGAAAGATGTAGTGCATTTAAAATATGTGACATGATAAACTTGAAAAGTGGTCTTTTCTCTCTATGCTGAAATGTTAGTATGTTGATCTGCTTGATTCTAATCCCACAGCTCCGTGTTTGCATGCAGAACAAAGGTGCTGTTGTTAAAATCTGCATTAATATTGAGAAGCTAAATTTGCAGTAATATTGAAAGTTAAATTAGGCTTGAGTTAGCAGAATTATGTTGCTGAGTTTAGCATCATTTAATGGTATGCTTTGTAGAAAACGATTGATTTTATAAATAGAGATTTTTTTTGTCAGATACAGCAGTGATAGATCCATTAAAAACTTACTTAAAGTTATTTTACTTAAACAGATATCATATGATACTTATCAAAAAGTGATAAAAAGAAAAACATATTTTTAACTGGTATTGTGGTTGTACAGAGATGTTTATTTTGGACCCAATGTACATGAAGGCTGTTAGGAGACTAATTTTTGCAACACTTCTTAATACTGCAAGAGTGCACCTACCCAAAATATTTGCTTAATATTGAGCAAAATTCAAATAAGTGTGTTTCAAAGTATTTTAAAGTTTACTTTAATATTATTAATGCCCTCTGTTCCAGATCTGTGCTCACTCTTCATATTAACCATGGTTTAAAAAAAAAATTGAGTGAGCCTGAAAAAGATAGGGTGGGTACTAAATTAGTTTGTAACATTTAGAAGTTAACTGACAGGTCATATTTGGGCCAGTATATTTAGTCTTTGTGGAAGAGGAATAAAAGCTTTGCGTAAAATAAGGACGCAAAGAAGAGTTGCCATTTTAAGGTTTTATTTCTTTTTAGAGGGGGGAAGGGGAGGGGATTCCAGCAGAAACATTGCTGGTGTGAAAGAACCTGAACGTGAAATTGGCTAGCAATTAAAACGAGTCAATTTCATAGTCCAGTCAGAGAAAAATGTACAGTACAAGAACATGGCCGTTTCAGTATAAGATGTAAAAGGGAATGGCTGTTTGTATGACAGAATAAAGCTGATGTGCAGTATGTTATGCTGGGGGGGTTTGTCTGGCCTAATTAATTGAGAAATTTTGCTGTCTGCCCTGTGGTCTAAACTGTTGAACTGCGTTTGGAGTCAAATGCCTGGCAGAAAGCAGACACGAGTACATCATCTTTGTGAAGCTGCTAATAGAAGTAATAATGACAGGATACAGTACAAAATATGTAAGAGACCTGTGTAGATATTGCATTTGAGTCTCCAACGTAAAATATCTGAATATGAAACCAAAAGTCTGTATAGGGCCATTAAATATTGGGAAACACTTTAGGTGCCTTTAAGTATCTGAAATCAGAGTTTATTTTTGTTGCTATTTTGCTGCTGTTGTTTTGTTGTTGCTGTTTATTTGACTACTAATGTAAAATAGTGGCAATGACGGACGCTTCTCATGTCAAAAGGATTAAAATGATATAAATGTTGTTGAAGAATATTAGTAAAGACTATGTGATATGGCTGATTAAACAGGAACAAAGCAATTATTTTTGTAGGCTTTGTGAGTACTTTGAATGAAAAGTAATAAAGCTAGTTTCATTTTATGTATGTTCCAGTTTACACGTGTTCTCTTTATTTAATGCTGTATTTTAGATAGAATTTTTTAAAAATCATTACTAATTTTGAATGTGGGTTTTTTATGATGGAGATTTGGTTTATTTTCCCTATACAAAGTCAGCTCCTTCACCGGGCCTTAAAAAGGACAGAGTATAAATTGACATGACCAGACAAATAGATAAATGGTAGAGACATTTGTAGACATTGTTCAATTTGTAGAGACATTTTCAATGACAATTCATCTTCGCTTCACATGGTAACTGTTGTGAATGGACTGGAAATGATTGGATAATACATTACTATACAGGTTTCTGCTCTAGAATGCATTTCATACATCATATCACAAAACTCTTTCTTTATAGAAGGAGTCAATCAGAAAAGAAAGGGAAAGGTAAGTTGTAGAAAGGGAAAGTGACTGTATTGCTGAGTCAGGAAAACAGACCCAAGAACTCCAGGAAGGTGAGATCCAGGAGGCCAGCATTAGAGCAGCTGGATGAATTAACCTGAGCTCAAGAGTTAAATGGATAAGAGGACAGAAGATGGAACAAAGCAGGTCGTTGGTGAGCTTTAAAAGAAAGCAAAAGACTTTAAATTGGAGTCTTAGGTTACCAGAAGCCAGTGCTGGTTTCCGGGAAGACCTGGGAGTACATTTTCTAGAGCCAGAAAATACGGTGGTTTCACAAACACAGATCCTTTGAAAATACCACTGAGTTCTGCGAAGAGAATGGGAGTGCAGTGCAAATAGAATTGTGTTAGAGCTGAAACACTTATTTTGTCTGTCATGGGCTTCCCTGCTGGCTTTTGTGCCACATGTCTGGAATCCGGATGTACTTGGAGAAGCACCTCTCCAGTTGCTGGAAGTGAGAGGAAGGTTGTGAAAAGCTGGATGAACTTTGTAGATCTGTAGGTACTTTACAGCAGTCTCAGATGAAAATGGTTTAAATTGTGAATGTGGGTTTTAAGGAAAACTGCTTAAATTAGGACAAAATTCACAATGTTTTAGAACTGGTGATGGACAGATATTTATTTACATAATTGAAGTGGGGGAGAGCACATTCAGGATGATACCCAAGATTTCTGGCTTTGGCAATAAGGTTGTCTGAGGTAAGAATAGATGGTAGTCAGATGGGGTACAAGAGGCATATCACTCAGGAAGAGGAACTATTTTGCCTTGTCTCTGTCAGCTGCTTGTTGCATCAAACATCCCACTAATGAAAGACTGAAAAGCAAGAAACTAGGTAGGTGATGCAGAGATTAAAGTGAGCGGAGGGAACTATAGAGTTTCGTGTCATCCTTGAAGAAATGATGAAAGCAGCTGATAACAATGACATCTCATACAGGAAAAAAGAGTGTAATGCCTGTTCCTAAGTTATGTTTTATAGTTAGGAAAAATAAAAATATAAGAAAACAGAAGGACTAAGGATGGAGCCTTGAGAAATGCCTCGCTGTGTAGCATTGGAGTAATGTACACTTTTTTTTCAAAGGAAAATGGTTAAACTGAAACTGGCAGAAGAGAGTACCAGGTTCTTGTTTATATTTCTCAGGAAGGTTACTAATAAGTATTGCCAGAAGTCACAGAATTCTGGTGATAAGAGAAGGGTGATCAGAAAAAAAAATCCAGTTCACTAATTTGTCTAGGAAAAGAATCAACATCCAATTTGAAATCATTTGGACATGGTGTGCCATAGAATGTGATCTGAAGGGTGGGAGAGCAGAACTTTGCTGTGGGAGACTTTGGAAACCTAATAGCTCTTGATGTGTGAGTAAACAAAAATACTGCATTTGATGATTTGAGAACTGATAATAGCAGTTCTTTCAGCAAGGCTTGTAAGTTCAGGGCTGATAAACGGTGATTAGAAAGGTGGGGGGAACAAAAGATAAAACCTAAGTTTTGTGAGGAAGTCTAATGTGAATGTATCCTTTTGCTCTTGGATATGAATTTGTTTGTGACAATTTTGGAATGGGTGGAGACAGCAAAGAGAAATCAAAATGGGTGGATTCTAAGGCACTGGGCGCACAGCAGTAAATAGCTTAGTATTAACATCTGCAGTCTGCTAGTTAAGTTTGCATGAAATAGTGAGCCAGTGATCTGGGATCAAGCCCAGAGCATTTGAGTCTCCAAGGATTTGATATGAAGGATGTAAACTATATGTTGTAGAATTTGGGTGGGGGCAGGGAGAGAAGCTGGAAGGTGACCTCAAGAAGTTCTCTCAGGGTACAATCTTCCTTATCCTTATTTCAAGTTTTCTAAACAAACATTTTTCTAACCTGCATCTAAAATCTTTCAGTGATGGGGATTCTGTAGCCTCTTGAGGTACTCAGTTTAATCACCATGATAAGAGAAAGTTCTTCATATTTAGCCTAAATCCCCTTTGTTATAATTTATGTCCAGTCTTCCCTGTTCTGCAAGCAGTTGATTACCATTGTTTTTGGATACAGATCTTTTTGTATTTGAAGGCTGGTGCTGGTCCCCACTCAGTCCTTTTTCCTGCAGACTAAATAATACAATTTTTAACCTTTCCTCATGTCATGTTTTCTTTATCTTTTAATTGGTGCATTTGTTTTTTTGGCTGTTTTTGCTCTCCTGGGCTAGGGACAGACATTCAAAAAGTCTGACCCTGAATTGATTCAGTCTTTGCAGGTTAGTTTAACCTGCAGAGAGTGAATGGGTTTGCAAGTGGATAGACGTTTGGCACATGCCTGCAGTGACTCAAGCCAGATCTCTGGGGGCACTAGTGCAGCCCTCTCTTTCACAGGGAGGTTGAGGCGGGGAATGGCCAGGCCCAGGCAGGCCTGTCCCAGTGGCTCTCTAACAGCTGGGAGCAATCCGGGTACACAGGGCTCAGGGGGAAACTCTTCCCTCTCCCCCACTGCTGCAGGGCAGGGAGTGGGGGTTCATTTGGTGCTGGGGGGCCTCTTCTCCCTTTTCCCCCCCTTGCAGTAGAGTGGGGAGGGGGGCTTTGAGGCTGCTTGGCCCCAGAGGGGGGCTCTTCACCCTGCTTCTTCCTCATCACTGTGGGGTGGGGAGGGGGGGAGCTCTATGAGATGCTGCCCAGCCCCAGAGGGAGACTCTTCCCTCCCACTTGCCCCCCTGCCCAGGTCAGGGGGAGGTGCTGTTTCATGCTGGGGGGAACTCTTCCCCCTCCTCTTCCTCTGCCCAGAGGGGCAGCGTGAGCTTAGGCTCAGCTGGGCAGGGGGCGGGGGGTGTAGGAGCCCCCACACACTCTCTCCCATGGTGTGCAGCAGCAGCAGGCAAGGAGGTCAGGGTGCATGTGCCTGGCGCAGGCTCAGCTCTGGGCAGCGCTGTAGGGTCTGCCAGTTCCAGGGGCTACAGCTGCAGCCCCCTCCCCTCTGCTCCCCGGCAGACAGGCTGACCACGGCTGTGGTGGGGGAAGAGGGGAAGGAAGGAAAAATTAAGCCCTTCCTGCCCACTTTGCCTTAATGGGGCCATGCTGGCCAGTGTCTGTGCTAGGGCGGGTCCCTGCTTCAGCTAGGCAAACAAATAATTAATGAAAATGAGGAAATAATTAAGATGATAATGTATGAGTAATCTTAGTTTAACAATTTTATTGGCTTAAAGCTTTGAAATATTTTTAATGTTAACCATACCAAGAATATCCTTAGCTGCTTTTTTCTTTCCTGTCCTGTCAAAATACAAATTAGGGCTACAGTGCTGTCGCTTGATAAAATATTTAATGTCACATTGAATTAACTTGCATCTGATGGCAGTATCCTCTATCTTTGGAAATATCTAGTTTAGTAAGCATGGAACCCTTAATGCTTTGAGTCCTTTTTCTTGTTACAGAGATAAGAATAATTGGGTGAATACAAAAGATTGTTTCACAGCAGTCTAATGTCTCCTTTGTCATTTAGCTGGAATGTTTTTGTACAATGAAATGTGTTTGATCTTTCCCTGTTTTCTTCCTGTGTTTTCAACTATTATTACTCTGAATAGTTCTGTTCAAAAGCTACAGCTTCTCTGTAATTTTTATTTAAAACAATTAATGAAAATTAAGTGGACATTCTGCAAATATCAGCAGTTTTCTATATATGTATAGTCACCAGATGGTGCTATTCAATATGTTGAAATTTGTTTTAATACAAAATAAATACACATTTAATTTCTAATTTAATGACTGCCTAAACTTAAAGTACAAAATAAAGCACTTTTCACATGGCACAACAGTGTCCTTCCCCCATTTTCTGTTTTTGCTTGAGTATAATTTGCAGATTAATGAATATCAGTGTCCACTGAATGACAGATCACTACAAAGATAAGCATAATATTACAACTCCATGTAAAAACTCTCCACGTTTGGTTTTTTTAATCTTATTTTCTACTGAGGGGCTTATAAAAGCACCCTGCATTCTTTAAAAAAAAAATTATCTGCGTCTGAGAGCTTGAAATACAGGAAAGAAGATTGTCAACATGTACAAACACTTGCTTTCCCAGGAGAAACTCTCCTGTAAGGGATTTAACCCTGGTTCTTCCCATGTTATTTTTCTCCTGGAGCTGCTATTTCTACTCTGGGAGAAAAAGTCTGTACACATGTGGTTTCTCTTGGGACACCAGGGACTCTCCCAGGAGAAAATGAATGTCTGTAACAGGCCTCATTTGCTATTTATTTCCTGCTGTCTTCAGCTGAAAGCTAGCTTGGAGGCTTTGTAGGTTTATTATTCCTGGTCCATAAAGTTGCCTAATTATTATTGGGTTCTGAATTAGAATTCCAATTGGAACAGTTCAGTCTTCTCTGCAATATTTCATTGATGTCCTTCAATTGTGGCATAGAGTGACTAAGTGGGTAAA
Source organism: Gavialis gangeticus (assembly GCF_001723915.1). Classification (NCBI taxonomy): domain Eukaryota; kingdom Metazoa; phylum Chordata; order Crocodylia; family Gavialidae; genus Gavialis; species Gavialis gangeticus. Next base: position 118,682,632 of record NW_017729024.1, on the reverse strand, counting down.
TGTGACCTTGGTCTATGTGACATTTTAAATGCATGGCTTTTCTTTTGAAAATACCAATTAATTAATGCCAGTTGAAATACTGTCTGTTTCCTTTAAAGTCTAATCTCTCATACCGACTTTTTCTGAGTACTGCCAACTAGCATGTTAAGTTAAATTTTTGATCTGGGGTACTATTTAGCATGGACCGCGTAATCTTTGATATTTGCTCTCTTTTTCAAGCTTCCTTTCCTCAAAACAGTAGTTTCTTCTCATTTAGTATAGTATGCTTCAGTAGTTTACTTCATAATTTTCTTTTATTAGTTAGTAGGGACTTATTTAGTAGGCCTGTTAGAAGAAGCTAGTATTTGCTTTGGATTTGGCCGATTCTGGGGACAGTGATTTGATTCAGTGTTTCAAATCACTGTCCTGAATCGATTCAGCCAAATAGCCCAGGACCATCTCCCACCCGCTCTCCCAGCCCTGGCAATGGCTGTCCCACTTGCCCCAGCTCCTGGTACTTTGTAAAAAAAAACAAAAACAAAAAAACCCCAAAACCCTGAGTCGCTGGGTGCTGCCAGGTGGTGGGTGGGGAGGAGTGACCCCCACTGCCCCCCATGCTGTATGGGGGGCTCTGCATGAGCCCCCTGACCCTCCCCCACTGTCCCAGCCCCCCATGGCTGCCCAGCCTGCCACAGCTCTGGCCCTTTAAGGAAAAAAAACCCCCAAGTAACACCCCTGGACTCACCAGTTCCTGCTGGTGGGGGGGCAATCCATGCTGCATGGTGGGGCTCTGCATGAGCCCCGCAAAACCCTGAGACTGCTGCAGGAGCGGTGAGTCCCAGGGTTTTTCTGAGTGTTTTTTTTTTTCTTAAAGGGATGGAGCTGGGGTGGGCAGGGCAGCCATGGGGGGCTCAGGGTGCGAGGGGGGGT
>NW_017729024.1:118677018-118681666 GCF_001723915.1 Gavialis gangeticus | reverse complement strand
TTTCCTCCCTTTCTTGAAGATAGGCACCACATTGGCCTTCTTCCAGTCTTCAGGCACTTCACCAGAGTGCCAGGAGTTTTCAAAGATCCGTGCCAGAGGCTGGGCTATGATGCTTGCCAGCTCCTTGAGTACCCTGGGGTGTAGATTGTCAGGGCCGGCTGATTTGAAGGTATCCAGCCTCTCAAGGTGTTCCTTCACGAGGTCAGCATTAATGGAGGGCAGGGGATCTCCCTCACCCGGACCTCCCTGTCCTGTAGTGGGCATGGGCGTCCCATGGGACTGATGAAAAACTGACGCAAAATACCCATTTAATAGGTTGGCTTTTTCCTGGGCGTCAGTTGTTAGTTGCTCAGGAGAGCTTTGTATCCATTCGAACCTTTTTATTGGTCCCCTGATTCAATTTGGATTTGGAGGTTCGGCCACCAAATTGGGCTGAATCTCCTGATTTTGAATCGGATCCCAAAGCTTCGCACAGCCTTACTGTTCAGTTTGTGATTCAGTTTGGGGTTTTCACGGAAATTGTGAAATTGGTCATTATCCATGAAATTGAGTAATGCCTATGAAATCCTCCCCAAAAAATTTACTAAAAATAGAATGCTGGGTCCCCAGTGGGAATAAGCAGTCCTCATGGCTGCTGCAGTCCAGCTGTGTAGCCCATTGGGGGGGGAAGGGAGGAAGAGGGCTGCCAGCACAAAGAGGAACAGCCAAGATGGCTGTTACCCTTCGCTGCTGATTGACTGAGCACTGCCTGTCTTGTGGCTCCACTCCTTTCCACCAATTAGTGGTGAAGGTGGGGCCATGTGATCAACAGCTCTCAAGCAATCAGCAGCGAGGGGCAGGGCCACTGGGTTCCCTTTGGCCAGTCAGGGACATGGGGCAGCCCCGACCTCATAAGCACGTAAAAATGGCAGCCAGCCCTGTGATCTGCCCATGAAATTAGCTGCCTGCCTCCTCAATTTGGTTTGGTCCCTACTAATTTAGATAACTTCAGTATATATGGTTATGATAGTCACATCATGTATTTCAGCCTTTCGATTCTTTATAAAGATTATTTCACAGTGGTGCCCATACTAACTATAAGTTAATCGTGGAGAATATGTAGGGTTTTCTACATGGAAAAACCACACTTGCATTTATTTATGTATTTAAGCAATACATGCTGCCTAAACAGTGCAAAAATTTTCTGAATTCCTTCTTTGGGACTTTTCCAACCCTGTGGAATATTCTCCTGAGAACTGATCTACTTTCCTGGGATGTCAAGACTTTCCTTTTTTTAATTTTTCATGTTGAACTTAATTCTTGTTAAAACAGAAAAGCTAACAATACTGGCAAGTGTAGAATGATGCTTATGCAAAGGACAGGCTAGCTGTAGGCAAAGGAATGAAAAGCCTCTGTACTGGCCTTAAGGGCAAATCATCTGTGACTTGGAAAAGCAAACCTTTTGTGAGTTGATATTTACTTGCATGTGACTTGTGAATTTCTAAAAAGGTTGTTAATTTTGACATATAGCATGGACTCTGACTTACAAAGAAAGTGTTAATACTGAAAGTTTGTTCATTTTGCAGAATCTATTGTTTGCATAACTTCAAAATAAATTTTGGATTAAGGTTAAGAAATTATGTGGAACCCTTTACTTCCTACAACATCTAAAAGTCAGTACCCTAGTTGTTTGTGATTTAGCAGCATCACCTTTTATGACTGGTTTCTATAGTATCCCACAATTTCAGCCAGTTTTTTTCCTGTTTCAAGCACTTCAAAATGTACTGCCCATGAAAATGATGGATTGACAGTACTGAAGCAGGAAATCTTCTGTTTATTCACAAAACAGATATTGCACAGACAGCAGTAACAAAAACCTTGCCTATCTATCATGTGAACAGGCCTCAACTCTGAATTTGCCCAGCAACAAGGTACTTCATTTTCCTAGACAAGTCTTTTCTTGATTATTCAGTTGATATGCCTAACCAGATGAGCATATTGGTGACTTTTCTTTTTAATGATGTGGCTTTTTTCTTAAAGCACTGAGGAATTGCTAGCTCCTTTTACATAGTCGCTCAGCAGACATCCAGCGTAAACAAGTCTCCGTTCTAATATCCTGGTTTATGTTGGAAATAATAAACTAGAGAAGAAAATCTTCAAAATCTAATTATCAGTCCTCTAAGCCATGAGGTTCACTGAACAGTGGTTATGGAAATTTTGCTAAAAGATTTTGAATAAATACAGAGCATCAGCAGTATAGTTACAATAGAGCTATAAATTAAAGTTTAAGATGGTACTGTAATAGCTATTCTATGTTACAAAAATATATTCTTTGGCTATGATATCTAGAATAGTAAAAGCTAATTTCTTTGGCATATAATTATGTCCCTAGACATAAAGAAAATTCACCCTAAACTTAAAAAAAAAACACAAACTGCCCAGAGTCTTATGTTCCTACCCAATGTTCCTGTAAAAATGTTTTATGGTCACTGTTGGTTTTGACTTTTTAAAAATAAAGTTTATCATACAAACTGGACTTCTTTGTGATTTTTTTCAATTTATTCATGTAATAACTTTAAGTGCTTCTAAGTGCAAAAGCCCATCTGTTTTATTTTAACTGCTCAAGCTGTCTTGCCTTATCTGATTTGTGGCGTAATTAAACTGCATTCCTGGTGTCTTGTCTTGTCTTCCTGTGGTATCTGGAACAAAAAAAAAAGAGGCAAACAAGGGTAGAAGTTAGTGCAGTAGATGGAAATAGAATGTATCAACAACTTGTAGAAATCTACGTGGGTCAGCATCAGGGTATCTGTACTCAGGGCTAAGTACAGATAGATAGTCAACAAGCCTGAGGCTAAATTGATTCAGTTTTTGCAGGTTAGTCTAAGCTGCAGAGATTAAACTGAGAAGCAAGTGAACAGACATTCACTTTTGATTCAGAAAATGCAGCCATATGCCTGCAGTGGCTGAGGCCAGAAGCTGGAGGGTGCAAGAGCACACCTGCCAGCCACTGCCAAAGGGAAGGGACTGAAGCTCCAAGGCTTTTCCCCCCTCCCTGCTCTAGCAGAGGGGGTGTGGCCTGTCTCCAGCCCTGGGCTAGCATGCTGGAGGGTGAGAATTTAAATCCCCTTCCCTGACCCATGGAGGACACCTGCCTGGGCAGGGAGGCAGGCTTCTGCCTCTTTCTGCCCCCCCCCCCTCCCTGTTCCCCGCTTGAGGCTGCCAGACTGAGGAGGGAGTGGGTCGAGAAAAAAGGTAGTGATATTGAATTCATAAAAGCTTGATCAAGAATAGTCCTTTCTCTGAAGTAAGCAGGTATTGAACACAGCAATTTGCAATCTCAAGCATACAAAGAATCAGCAAAAATTTTCACCTAAGCTAAGATGCAGCCCAGTAAAACACAGTGAGAAGCACACAAAACTTAGTCTAACTTAAAGGCTAGGGGTAGGGACAGACATGCAAAAAGCCTGAGTCTAAATTGATTCAATCTTTGCAGGTTATTTTAACTTGGTGAGGCTGAAATGGTTTGTATCTACACAGAGATCTCTTCTAGACTGAAGAAATGCAGGCACATGCCTGCAGTGGCTCAGGCTGGAGCCCAGGGGGCACCAGAGCAGCCCTCCCTTTCCACAGTGCTGAGCTGAGGAGGGGGAGAGGTGGGCCCAGGCCTTGGCAGGACACTGTGATTAGGGAGGGGTTCCCCCCCCCTCGACTTGCTGCTCCTGACAGAGCCAGCAGGTAGTTGCACAGCATTTTCTTATACAGTAGGGAGTTGCGCAGGATATATCCGCCCATCAGGAAAATAAAAAGCCTCTCATTAGTTCAAGCTTTTCTTGAACAACCTTTTTCCAAGGAAGAAATGGAGGGACATTACCAGCTTACCTGTTGATTAGCTCCAAAAAGCCCTTAGCCGATACTGTCCTGTCTGCCTTATACAAATGCCTCTCAGCATTAGTTAGCATACCATGTGCTGGCTATGACGTGTGGTATGGGAGAGAGGAGGGAAGGATCCTTGCTTGAACAGCAAGTGGTGAGGGGGGAGGAAGGATGGGACAGGGGGAAGCCCAGCAGATGCTGCTGTGCCTGCAAGTCTCCACCAGAGCACCAGCCAGGGAGCAGAGGGGCGGGGCCAGTTCTGCTGTGGAGCAGAGAGCATCGCCCAGGACTGCAAAGCACTTGGGATACTGGGGGACTCTGGTTTAAGTTAAACCAGGAAGGGACCTGGGATAGACATTGCATAAACTGGTTTGACCCAAATCAATTAAATCTAATACTAAATTCAACCAGGTTTATCTCAAACTGGTTTCAGCCACTTTCAAACTGGTTTATATGCACTGAATATTTGTTCTGTTACAGGTTTAAACTCATTTTTGATCGCTTAAACCGGTTTATGTGTAATGTCTGTCGCTAGCCAAAACGTAAATCAATAAGACAAGCGAAAGCCTTGCATAAGTCTTACTTAATTCTGAGGGCAGAGTGTCTCCTTACAGTCAGGTATCAGAAAGTCCTTCTTGGGGACTCAGCAAGCAGTCTGAGGTGTTGGAGTGAAGATCCCGTAGGCCTCATCTCTTGAGCAGAGAGCAGGGGGCTATGGCCATCATGTTGAGCTGGGGAAGGGGGATTAAAGCCCCTCTGAGACCCCAGACCCTAGCTGGAGTTTGCCTGGGGGGGC
>NW_017729024.1:118658903-118672018 GCF_001723915.1 Gavialis gangeticus | reverse complement strand
CTTCTAGACTGAAGAAATGCAGGCACATGCCTGCAGTGGCTCAGGCTGGAGCCCAGGGGGCACCAGAGCAGCCCTCCCTTTCCACAGTGCTGAGCTGAGGAGGGGGAGAGGTGGGCCCAGGCCTTGGCAGGACACTGTGATTAGGGAGGGGTTCCCCCCCCCTCGACTTGCTGCTCCTGACAGAGCCAGCAGGTAGTTGCACAGCATTTTCTTATACAGTAGGGAGTTGCGCAGGATATATCCGCCCATCAGGAAAATAAAAAGCCTCTCATTAGTTCAAGCTTTTCTTGAACAACCTTTTTCCAAGGAAGAAATGGAGGGACATTACCAGCTTACCTGTTGATTAGCTCCAAAAAGCCCTTAGCCGATACTGTCCTGTCTGCCTTATACAAATGCCTCTCAGCATTAGTTAGCATACCATGTGCTGGCTATGACGTGTGGTATGGGAGAGAGGAGGGAAGGATCCTTGCTTGAACAGCAAGTGGTGAGGGGGGAGGAAGGATGGGACAGGGGGAAGCCCAGCAGATGCTGCTGTGCCTGCAAGTCTCCACCAGAGCACCAGCCAGGGAGCAGAGGGGCGGGGCCAGTTCTGCTGTGGAGCAGAGAGCATCGCCCAGGACTGCAAAGCACTTGGGATACTGGGGGACTCTGGTTTAAGTTAAACCAGGAAGGGACCTGGGATAGACATTGCATAAACTGGTTTGACCCAAATCAATTAAATCTAATACTAAATTCAACCAGGTTTATCTCAAACTGGTTTCAGCCACTTTCAAACTGGTTTATATGCACTGAATATTTGTTCTGTTACAGGTTTAAACTCATTTTTGATCGCTTAAACCGGTTTATGTGTAATGTCTGTCGCTAGCCAAAACGTAAATCAATAAGACAAGCGAAAGCCTTGCATAAGTCTTACTTAATTCTGAGGGCAGAGTGTCTCCTTACAGTCAGGTATCAGAAAGTCCTTCTTGGGGACTCAGCAAGCAGTCTGAGGTGTTGGAGTGAAGATCCCGTAGGCCTCATCTCTTGAGCAGAGAGCAGGGGGCTATGGCCATCATGTTGAGCTGGGGAAGGGGGATTAAAGCCCCTCTGAGACCCCAGACCCTAGCTGGAGTTTGCCTGGGGGGGCAGTCCCTCTCAGGCTATTGCCCCCTCCCCCATACCCCCTCCCCGCCCTCCATGCCAGTGGGGAAAAGTCTGGCAGGGTCTGCCCTCCCCCTTCTGCCCCCTACCCAGGCAGACCCAGATGCAGTTCCCAGCTGGGTTTCCCAACCCCTTGTCAGCCAACTCTCACTGCTCCTGCTAGGAACCAAAGGGGTGGGGCATACCCTGCTCTCTGGTGCAGACAGCCCAACCCAGGGCTGCAAAGCATCCTGGGATGCTGAGGTACTCTGATTTAACTTTAACTTGGAATGGGTCTGGGACAGAAGTTTCATAAAACAGTTTTACCTCAATCAGTTAAGTCTGATACTACATTCAACCAGGCTTATCTTAAACCAGTTTCAGCCATTTTAAAATTGGTCTATGTGCACTGAACTTCTGTTCTGTTGCAAGTTTAAGCCAGTTTGTGTAGCTTTCTGTCCCATGAGCAAAAGTCTGTTCTTCAACTTAAATTGCTGTATTTTTGTAGGCTCTGCTAAGGTGGCCACGGTTTGTATCCTGATCTTTGTACATTAGAATAGAGGACTGCCATGGTAGATTTGTGTTTTTGGGGAGGAGTAATGTGTTGCATGATTTCCTCTTGGAGCACCAGTCATAAGTGTCAGATGAAAAATTGAGCTTAAATCTCAGTTGCTTGATTGATTACTGTGCTGCTGCTAGCTTCTTACTTGCAGTCCATTATGGTTATGATGGGGTACACAGAGAATGTAGAGAAGGTAAATGTTACCTTGAACAGCCTTAACTTTGAGCACTTTTTTGCCTATCAGAATGAAATGTGCCTATTTTTTAAGCAGTCTGCAGCATAAATAAGGGAATATTCCTCAAAGTGTGTCTGTCATTGTGCCGAATAGGTACACACTGGTTATGTAATATATTGAGCATGCTTGCATCAGTTGCTGTGATGGAACTGATGGAAGCTGTACTCTGGGTCATGATGAGCGAACACTTAATGGGTTTTCCCCACTGTTTTGCTTGTAATTAAAACTTTCACACCAAAGCAAGCTTAGGTATAGAAAACTATTGTGGACAGTAGATTTTACATCTTTTTTCCTACTATGATTTTTTTTTCTTTACTTCTGTTTTTGCTTTAACAGACTTCATGTCTGTCATGTTAAAAATCCAGGCCACGCAGTGTAGTTGTAATTCATTTTAAGGTGGTCAAGCAAGTTCAGGTCTGTTAGAACTCTTGTTATACTACAGGTTTAAAGTGTATTAGTTAATACCTAACAAGATATATCGTTTTAACTTTTATTTAATACCAAAAGTAAAAGGACATAGACTAAAGTTTCTGCTGCCTAAGCTTGATGCTTTTTTGTTTAATAAAAGGTAAAATAATATAGTAAGTGTCATGAAGATTCAATAGTATGCCTTACAAGGCGTGTTTACACGAGTTGCTTACTGTGGAGTTTCCTAATTAGCTCTGCAGCAAACATCTCGGCATCTACACATGCAATGCTATTAGTATGGAGTAAACTAATTAAATCTGCCACAGGTTAGTACTTGTAAACACAAGTATTGTCCTATGGTGGAGTTTCTGACTCTTTAGCAACACATGTGTAGATGCTGATGGGGCTGGCTGGGTCACAGAGGTGCTTTAGTCCAGGGGCCCCAGCCAATCTCTCCACAGTACATTTGAGCTGGGTCGGAGTAGCCCCAGGCTGGCAGGCTGACCCGCACCCTGCCCCACCCCAGGCCCCCTGCCAGCTGGGGCTGGTCTGATCTGGCCCAGTGTACTATGGTCTGGGTACATGTTCAAAATGTGGTGCCTGGGAGCAATAAATTCTTGCGTGATGTGTGCCAGAGTTTATTGCTGTATATTAGTTGTCCAGGTATGTGCTTCCACAGAAAACTAAAGGCCCAGGCTTCATGCACATAGAAACAGCAGCACTAATTTATTTTTTACCTAAAATGTTGCTGAATCTATAGGATGGTTCTCTAATCACACTTGGAAGTTTGATTATGGCATACCATTGTTGTTCCAGAAAGCAAAATATTACTGCACTTACACTACACTAGATTTTGTTTTCGTAAAACAATGTTCTCTTTTTATTACCTTAAAACTTAGTTAGAAAATTACATTGCCTTACAGTTAAGAAGTAATTAAAGCAACTTCTGCTATATACTCTTAATGGTTGGACTCAATAAATGTTTTCAGTTTTGAACAAATATAATGTCTTTTATGACAAAAATATTAGTACTTGTTAATTAACATCTGCAGTAATGTGAAGATGCATCTTAATCACAACAAAGTAAACTACATTTGCCTAATCTTTTAAAATAATCTAGATTAGCAATAATATAATGATTTAAAACATACTGTGTTTTTAGTGCAGCAATTACGACTGCTTCATGAAATGCCTGTTAGCTGTTCGAAGACTTTCCTCAGTAAAGTTGTCAAAGTCCTTCACTGTGTGAAGCATTCATTTTGTCCACTGAGGACCCAGGTCCTCTTTTTCTTACTGGCACACTAGTGATTGTTTTACAACAGTGCCTGGGTATTACTTCTGCTCCAGAAGGTGTTCTGTTTTGGCCCTGACATCATGAAGTCTGACAGCTTCAGAAACAAGAGTATGAAGGTCTGTAACAAATACATGTATTAAATGAGTATTGGACTGCCAGTGAGTCTATGACTAATTCTAGATGTCTTCAAATCCTTCGACTGCAGTTCTGGAAACTCTGTTCCTCTATCATGGTGATTTGTTACAGTTTAAAAACTGAAAAGAGAGGCTGTTAGAGACCACATGTAGAATTAGTTGCATTACATACTTAGAAAACATTGTTTTATAGCAAATTTATTTTATTTCGTGTATGGTCTGAGACTAGAAGGGGGGTGATTCAATGCCAAGTTTGCTGCTGGGAAGTTTCTGGATGTGCTACACTTTGGCCTAACTCCCTCAGGCTGAGAAAGGAACTAGATCCCATATATTTTGGGTGGGATATTATATAAAAGGCAGCCATTGCTTCTGTCCTCATCTCTTGTATAGTTACTCTCCTGAACTGTGCTTTGAAAGTGACTGTGGCTGATTTGTTGGTGAGCTCAGTGTTGTAAGTGGGTGTTAACTGTGTTTGGGCACGCTTACCAGATCAGGCTTTTCAGGAGAGGTGGAAGAGGATTTGGTTTGTAGATCCTGAATGATCTTTGGTAGGAGAAGCCCTAAGCCACTCAGTTATGCTGAGATGGCATTGCTTCTGGGCACAGTGGCCGCATCTATGTGCAGTTGTTACTGTGCAGTCACTTAGTACTTGGTCATGCAACTATGTTTTAAATCATTATATTATTGCATAAGCAAGTACTAAATGACCGCTCAGTAACTGGCGTTACTGCCCATTACCGTTGCTGAGCAATTTTTGCCTGACGCTACTGCTCAGTAGCTTCTTACTGTTGTGCTGTATCATCGCTGCATGGTTAGTGCCCAGCAATGCTACTGTGTGGTAGCAACGAGCTATGGCACAGTGGCTTGTTGCTACTGTGCCTTAGCATCTTGTATAGATGCACTCACAGAGAAACGGAACATCAAGCTCTCAATTTAGGTGTCTGTGGACTTTAAAATACTGAAGAAGTTAGGCAGGAAATGAAAGACTGTAATTATAGACATAGGAACCCAATTTCTACCTCTTTAGCCACTGAAGTTCCTTTTGTGGATCTAGGCCTAAGTGGACAAGTCAAAAAGGTTCTTTTTTTTTTTTTCTTGTAATGAAGAGCAGGCTGTGAAACAGAAGGCAGCTGGAGAACAGCTGTTCTCAGGGAGTCTTCTCTTTTGCTCTCATAATTTTTTTTTACACCTTTAAAACAATTCAACTGTATTAAAATAGAGGGGGAATATAAATGTTCCTGGAATCCTCATGCAGTGGTATAACTGTACATCTTCTCTTGTATAGAATGAAACAAAATGTCGCAGTTTTATCCTATGTGGCTTTTGGATCATTTAAAAAAATCTGGATTCCTTCCAGATAGCAGTTTCCTTCCCAGTTTTTTTTTAAAGCCCTGAAAATTTTCCTACTAGAAAATCAATTCACAAGTCACAGAATTCATGTCATATTTGGTTCCCTCTCCTAAATGCATGTCTTATGAAACAAATAAACATGACAGTGATACTACAATCAAATATACAATTTGAAATGTATTGATGGTGATTTTTCAAGTATCTGAGTTTAACACTGATCTCTAGAGAAGTATGTTTGCTTGAAAAGTTTGATTGCTTAAACATTTGCAAGGATTATGAAAATAGTGAATTCAGTTTTTAAAAAATTAACGTAATACATGAATTTTCCCCTATTATCTTTTGAGTACTAAACTACTGTAGAGATAATTTTCACTGAAATTTCTTTGGGCATTAATTCCTTGTCACTGCTTCAGTTTGGTTTTAATACATCAGTTCTGTTGCAACAGCTATTCTATTAGGTTTCACACACCTTTTGGCTATATAGTATTATTTTTAATTTTTCTTTTGAGGGCCTAAGTTCATATATTTTGTCCCTAAGTTTAATGTGTGAAAAGAGGAAAGAGTATAAGGAGGGATTAAGGGATGAAAGAAAATGACAAGATATAATATTGCATTACATTGCATAACATCACATAATTATATTGCACTGTTGTGCCAATATATTTGTTTTAATAATTTGTTATTTTATTTCAACTGGCCATTGGCACGTATCTATTTAATGGTATTGTTCTGTAGTGCCCAGTGTTTTTGCTGTACAACTGTATGCCAAAAAAGTTAAGGCTTTTTTGAAGAGCTAGGATAAAGAGGGAAAGGTTTATTTTGTACCTTTCTTCAAGTTTATTGGTCTATTAGTTATTTCTGTTTCAAAGTGCTCCTCTTCTAATGTTAATTCCTGTGAAGTTGTACTGGTTCAACTTCGATCTATGTATGTTGTTCACTAATATCGTTAAGTGATGGACTAAAAATACCAGTCTTTAATCAAAGAAAAAAGCAAGGTCTTTCTCTGAGTTGTGTATGTGCTTGCTTAATTTCGCTTCCCATCCATGTATAGTGGTTATCCTGCACAGTGAACATTTCTTTTCTGTTGAATTCAATAGAATTCACTTTTTCTCACCTGAACAATTTTTCATTGCTATGCAAATGTGCAGACCAGTGGTTCTCCGCCTTTTTTTTTTTTTTTAAGACTCAAGGCATCCACCAGGTGGAATTGCCCAATGTGTCTCTAATTTTAGGACAGACACATGTCATGTTGGAGCTGAACTGGGAAGAGCTACAGTAGAAGTGGCCTGCCTGCTCACATAGTGTAATGCAGGCAGGTGCAGCTTTCACCAGCAGTTGCTTGTCAGTTCATCTCACACATGTCTCCTGAAAAGAGGCATGTGGGGCAGTTTCATCCCACAGTGGTGCTGACAATGCAGCACCCCTGACAGATTCTTTCAGTACCTCAGTTGAGAACCACTGGTATAGAGGCTAATGTTAGGCTGTTGTTGCACATTACCTTTCCAATGTGCTAAATGCTCTTAAGACAGGAGTGTCTGCACAGTAAAGTAGGAGAAGATGAGCTAAGTAGACTCTGATTTCAGAGTTATGCCTCTTCGACTGAGGATTATCTCCAGCTCATGTTTGGCAACTCGCGTTACAGTAGTATTAGTCTGCTTCACTGGGCCCATGGTAGCTGGGAGCAGTTCTCCAGCATCCCGGTCTTTCCACTACCCCTTATCATGGACAATCTATCCTCCAGAGCTCTAGTGCCCTGTAGTGACAGAGAGCTTGGGAGAGCTGGCAGCTGCAGGTGAGCATGGAGCTGAGTTGTTAGTTTGACAGCCTACTGAGAAATCATGCAAAAAGCATTTGATCCCAGAAGCTTTATGGTAGCTGTAGGGGCACATGTGTCTGTGAGGCATGCCTATGCCTGCTCTAACTTACTCTATATATTTGTTATTGTTTCATTAATATCTTGCCTCTGAAGGGGGGGAAAAAAGATGCAACTCATCCTAGCAGTGAATGCTGATGAATTGGTAGCTCTTCAGGTTTGTTTTTTGCCAGCTTTTTAGAAGATTTTACAAATGTGACTTCCTGATTTAATACAATTTAAATTGCTTTTAGTGTTAATAGTTATAAAAACTGACTTCTATTTTATGTCTGTCATTTTGTCTTTAGGGCAGTGGAAAGGCATCTTACAGGTGTAGCACTTCAAACATCAAGGGGACAGATGTGTATGCTACAAAATGGTGCAAGTGCTACCAATCCTCCACCCCAAATAATCCACTAGAGAAATGTTCCTATTTGCAATAAGCTTCTCTGTAGGGCTACGTTTTGTGTGCTACATGTTAACATATCCACTTACATGTAGCACTACACGGGTTCTCTTGGGTTAAGTACAGAGTTTCAAGGCCAGCAAACTGGGGGCACTCAAGTTTGCCTCACAGCAGCTAGGCCACCCCTGACTGGCTCACTCAGCCTTCTCCCGAGCCCCACGCTCTTCCCAGCAGCTAGCTCTGAGGTAGCTGGGTGGCTCCCACCACCAGTGCTGACTGGCTTATGTGGGGGGGGTAGGGGGCAGCCTGTGAAGTGGTGGCATCTGCTTCCCCACCAGTGCACTGTGCCCAGTGGAACCCCTGGACCGTGGGGATCATAGCTATTGCAACCCCTAGGACTCTTGGGTTTTTCACTCAGCATCGTGCACTGGTGGGGGAGTAGATGACCCTGTCACATGGGCCTGGCCCTGCCCCCCCCCGCACAAGCCAGCCAGCACAGCTGAGGGTGGCTGCCACCACTGCCTGACCCTTGCTGATGACAGGCAAGAGCCTGTTGGCAGAGCCAGGCAGGAGCTGGGGGGAGCAGATACCTCTGCTGTGCAGACTCCAGCATGAGAGGGGGAGGACAGGACGACAGGCTCCATTTCTTCACTGCCTGCCTGCACCTCTGCCCACAGCTGAGAGGTAGGAGTTGGCAGGGCAGTGGGGCTGAGACAAGTGGCCCCACAGCTGGTGGAGTTGGGCAGGGAGGGGGCGGGCTTTGTTTTCCCCTCAGCCACCTCCTATGCCACCTGTGACAGCCCTTGGGGTGGGGTTAGCTCGATTCAGCTGGAGCGGACAAGCATGGGCGGAGGCTAGCTTGTCCATCCTGGGATTAGTGGGGATCAGGTGACCTAACTTCATGTTGGAGGGGATCTGGTACTGAAGTTCGATAGACCAGTTTAACCTAAATCAGTTAAGTCTGATACTACATTGATCCAGGTCTATCTTAGACTGGGTTCTTCCATTTTGAAACCAGTCTGTGTGCACTGAACTTGTTTTGTTACAGGTTGAGGCTAGTTTCTGATCACTTATGCCAGTTTATGTGCAATTTCTATCCCTTGCCTTGGTATTCACCATCCTACAATGCTCTGCTCTCTGCCACTGCGCGAGAGTGCTGCCCTGTGCACTTGGAGGGGGTGGGGAGAGGTAAAGTTTATGTTGTCTCAACTTGTTGGGTATATGGTACAAGAGTTTATTCAATAGGGGGTCAAGGCCCTTGATAACTGGAAGCAGAGTTAAGGAAAGCCATTCTGCAAAGGAGGTGGGGAAAGATTTGGGCCTTTTCATGTCTGGTAGGGCAAGAAGGCATCCAGCTCTTTACCCCTTGTTTGAGAGGCAAGACTGGAGGATCTCAGCAATGGTGACTGATTTGCTGTCATCAGTCTGAAAGGTTGGGGGGTTACCCTCCTCTACATGGAACAGGTAATGGAAGGAAGGACAGCCTGTATTCACGGAGGGGTTTTTAAATAGTTGTCAGCTGAGTTCAAGTTATGATTTGGTTCAACTTGCATGCCTTGTGTTTTATCTTTCTTCGTGGGTGTCTGAATTGACCACAGATCAATGGGAATGTTCACTTTTTGTATTACTCGTATGATTAAAAAAATACTTGTATGATAAAAACACAGAAAAGGTAGGTGTTCAGCTTCCAAGTTTCATATTGCACATCACTTTGCAAATGTGATATACCTGTTTTGAGTGTAGGAGTACAGCTTCTTCAGAATTGATCCTCGTTTAATTAGATAAACCTTCCTTTATTAGTCAATGGGACTTTTGTTTTTACTTTAAGGGTTTATGTGATGTAAGGACAGACAATACAACACATTATGCTGTATGTTGTAATCTGTCTGCATGGGACTGTGAAAGATAACATATATTTTAACTTACAGTGTACATGCTGATGTGTATGTAATAGAGGACAGAGGCATACAAATAGTTTTCAAGGATCAAGTGGGGAGAAGCATGTCCAGTTTCAGGAAGATTAGTAGAATAAAATAGGACCTGTTTGTGGCCATTTCCATATAGAGTAGTTCTTTTAGTGCATATGGGCTCTGTTTTAAAGTTGGTACTTGTGAGCACTAACTGATACAATAGAAACATCCCATCATTTTATATTCTAGCTGCATTCCCCTGGATAGTGTGTGTGTGTGTGTGTGTGCGTGCGCGCATGCAAATGATGGATTGTGATGGGGAGAAGTCAGTTGGTTTAATTTCCCTGCAGGAAGACATGTTCTAGCTCTAGCATGTCCACTTACTGTGGTTTTTCAAATCGGATTTTATTATAATAGTTATAGTTCCATAAACTTTAGAAATAAAACTGCCAAGACATGGGAAAGTGGTAAACCTTACCAGGCTTAGGCTTAAGTGATTTTAATATAGAAACATTGAAAAATAACGTTAGCTTGGGAGGTGGGAGAGAGAGCAGTAGAAAAAGAAGAACAGATGAGTTGCATTCACCATGCCTCCTATAGTAAAATGTGCAAAATATATTTTTTTATTGTGCTCTACCATTTAACATTCCTCTGCTTAGCACTTGACATTTAAAACCAAAAACAATTGAAGGTGCATTTCAAGTAAAGCCGAGGGAAGGAAGACTGGTAATTTCAGTGGTGATGTTTGTGTATGTATGATGTAGCAATTGAAATTTACAGTTGTTAGAGTAAGTGCTATCATGTTATATTTAGCTTTAGAAAAATGTCAAGAAGGAACTAGGAACTGTTAGTCTTAGAGACCAATAAAAGATTTTGGGATGAATATCTCATGGGTCCCCAGGGACAGAAATAAATGCTGTGTCACTCTGTTTTTCAGTAGTATACATCATTAAACTCTTGTCCTGGCAGGTCATGAGAAAATAAATCATGAATTCAAATAATTCTGATCAACACCTTGACTTTTGCTTGCTGGTCAAGTCTGACTTGATTTCAGTGGCTGTCACCTTGAGAAGTGTCCTTCATTGAGCATTATAGAAGTAATGTCAAGTGCTATGACTGGCCAGTCAGTTGCCATGACTTTTTTTCCCCAGAAGAAGATGTTTTGATTGTTGCTTTTACTAGTGCTGCAAAGGCCCACTGATTAGATGTCTGCCTGTGGAGATACCACCTTAGGCCCCAGTTTGTCAAAGAACTTAAGCATGTACCTGGCTGCTAGAGAAATGTCCTTGCATTTACTGGGACTACTCTTTGTGTTTAAGTGCTTTTGTGAAATGGGGCTTTAAACAGGGAGTCTGTGAGAAGATGGAGAAAGTTCATCCTTTCCCCTAAATTCTACCAGAAACTTTATTACAGTTGCTCAGTTCTACCATATGCTGGGTTATTATATGATTAGGTAGTGCTTTAAGTTTTGTAATTCCTGTCTTATTTATGAGATGAAGTTTAATTATTTTTGGTTTGTGGTTGTGCTCTTTCTTTCTCAGTTGGGGACCACTGAATTTTTTTGCAGCTATGGTCTTGTTTTGGGTTTAGGGAGTGTACAGTCCTTACATAGATAGCAACATTACATTATAAAGCTAAGTTTAAGTATCATGAGGAAATTAATTGGATGGCTCGGAGTTAGCGGATTTTATCATGTCCTGGGTAGTAACGAAACTCAGTTGCAGTAATTGCCAGAAGTGTGTTTGGTTTTGGCTCTAATGATTTATGGGGGGACAAAGGTCAATTGACCTCCTGGCTGGGTTTGAAAGTATAAGCCTGCAAGACAGGTGGCCATTCAAGTTTGGATTTGTGAAGGTCAATTTAGATACTAAAATAAGCTGCATTGTCTCTCATCAGGGCACAGGGATTACCTGAGGACAGAAAGTAATCTTTTTTTCTTTTTGACCTTTGTTATCAAGTTGTTTACTTTTTTCCATGCCCTAAACCCTGTGGTGCTTCCTATAAAGTACCAATCAGGCAACCATTTTCTCCAGAACCAGTTATTTTAATGGAAGTATACCTATAGCCAAATAGTCATTTGATTTAGCAAAACATCTGTGCTTTGTGGCCCAAGACTTCTGACCCATCTTGCTAGAAAAAATAGGCATGGTTTTATATTTAATGAATTTGTAAGGAAAAAAATATACCTTTTGACTGAGAAATCATCAGGAAATGTAATAAATGTTTTTGTTATTTGACAGTTTTACTCTTAATTTCAAGGTACCGGGGACCTGGTCCTCGTATAGTTTGGATATAGACAAATATGAAAACATTCATAAGCAGAATAGGCTGTGCAGTTAAGTACTGATTTCCAGCTAATCTAAGTCATTACATTTTTTCCCTCTATAAATGTCACCCTTAGTTTGCTGTAAATATATGAATGGAAACAGTAGCTAATTACATGCACATTTAACATATGTTATTGACACCAAATATTACAATCAAATTAACATGTTCGGTTAGTCTGTGAAATAAATAACAAAATATGAATTGATGTTTATTTCATAGTATGTGCTATTACGTTTGGAAAGCAGAATAGGGTTTATTACGATAATTTTAAATTTTCAAGCTGGAATGGACATTAAAAAGAATGTGACGATAAAAACCAGTATTCTTTATGATTCCTGTTGATATGTTGCAAATAGACTTAATAAAGTTTAGAGCTGTTTGTTGAAAGATTTAATTTTTTCCAAACTCTGTATTTCATAAACAGTATTTGCTAAGTATTGAATTTACAGAATGCATATTTCTTTGAGTTCTAAACTGATTTAATTGTAATGATATTTTTTTAAAAAGTAGTGGTCTTGTTGTGCAGCATTGTCTATAAAAAAACAAATATGAAAAATGCATTTTAAACTCCTGTTTTTCTGTTGAACTCTTTATTGTGAATCTTGGCAAAATTAAAAGAAAAAGGTCCTTCTGAATATGTTTCTTTATTGTATCTGTTTTTTTCTCATTTGCAAGTGAACGTTAAATAAATATTTGCATTTCCTACAATTAGAATAATTGTAAATGCTATAATTATATATACAGGTGTTGCCAACCTCTAGTAATTTAAAATATTAGTCACTAAAACATTCTAAAAGTACAATGGTCAGTCAGAAAGTAATGCCTCTTATTTTTTCTCAGTTAAATATTTCAGAAAAATATTAAAATTGCATGGAAAAATTGCACATTATCATTGAACATGCAGCTATTTTTCAACATAGTCACCTTTTTCCATGGCCTTCTTCCACTGAACAAGCTGGTGCATGTGAGCAAGTACTGCCATGCAGAAGCAGCGGGTTAGACAAGTCTTTGTTGGAGTGGGCTCTTTGCATGTAGTTTCAGTTTTTTCAGGGTCTTGACATAGACCCCTGAGTTTACAGTGACTCTGTTAGGTAAGAAATCTAGAACAACCACTCCATTTTATTGCTTGCTTAGGAGGGAAAAAAAATTAAAAGGCATTCCCATATTTACTCACATCCCCCCACCCCCTTTTTCTCTAAAATCAGCTCTCCAAAACTGGGTTGCATGTCTTCAGCAGGGAAGCTGATTTTTCTTTGCTGGAATAGAAGCATGGTGATGGTTTGCTGTAATGGCTGCCAAAATGGCTCCCCCTTCTCTCTCACCCAGCAAGAAGAAGGGCAGAGTCCAGTGTTAACCTGCTCACAACCACTAAGGAATTTGCAGTAGCTTACTAGCTAAACACAAGCTCGCATTTGAAGGAGCAGTTGCCCTGAACTAGCTTAAGTGAACTGCTGCATGTAGCCTGTAGAACTTGAGGCTTGTGGTTCATTTTTCATGTGACAAAAACGGTGTCCATA
>NW_017729024.1:118634301-118653903 GCF_001723915.1 Gavialis gangeticus | reverse complement strand
CTCACAACCACTAAGGAATTTGCAGTAGCTTACTAGCTAAACACAAGCTCGCATTTGAAGGAGCAGTTGCCCTGAACTAGCTTAAGTGAACTGCTGCATGTAGCCTGTAGAACTTGAGGCTTGTGGTTCATTTTTCATGTGACAAAAATGGTGTCCATATCTTTATATTTGTGCGCTTTGGTGTTTTTGTCGATTCGGGAGCTCTTCGCTGTAGGAGACATTACTAGGGATCACTGTGTGGAAGTGGCTTTCATCAATCCCCAGACTTGTGGTGTAGAAACAAAACTTTATTAACAAGAGCTAATATCAAGAACTGTTCACAGTAAAGAAGTAACAGGCTTGCTGTTGCCCTTGCAAGGGTCTGGAACCTAGACCTGTTGCTGTTCTGCCACACCAGGAAGTTCCTCCTGCCTTACACAGACTGTACCCTGGAATGCCACGTGTCGTGAACACTGTGTCGCACAGTCAGCCGTGACTCTGGAAAATCTTTCTTTTTCTTCATTCTGCTTTCCAAAAACAAGGTGTGTATTTTATTTGCGGGCATGTGATATGCAAAAAAAAAAAAAAAATCCAGTGCTTTCTGACTCACCCTCAAAGTTGGGTAAATGCTCTTCTTCACCAGTGGAAAGAGGCCATTGATAGATGGCCTTTGGCCATCAGTAGTGACAATGTACACATTTTCTGTGCAAGATTAGTATTTTTTCAATAATATTTTGCTGATTAAAAAAATAGGAGACATTACTTTCTGATTGGCCCTCATATATTATATTGCACTGAGTAATCTTCAGAACTCAAAAGTAAACTTGAGGTATTTTCTTCTTAAAAAATCTAAAGCAGCAGTCCCTGCTTTTCCCGTTTGTTTTACACCATACTTTTCAGTGTTTTAATCGTATTTATTTTCTTTTCCTTTAGAAATTTTTTCTGCACAAATTGTTGTTTAATACTTGTAGCTTTATGCATTTCAACCTTTTCTTTATATAAATTTTAGGTATGCTATTCCTCCAGAACATGGAAAACGGCTTGAACGATTAGCTCAAGGTAATATTTTCAGCATTTTTCATTAAAGGCATTCATCTTAAAGGTTTTTGATTTTCAGGGACATCTCTGATTTCATGTAAAAAATAACCTATCACTCTCCTGATTTATTGTGGTTTCATGTTTCCTAAAATGGTGGCATTTATTTTTTTGTCTGAAATGTGGTAGCTGAATATCATTTAAAATATTGCTTATGGGGTAATAAAACAATTTGATCTTTCTTCTTAATGCTTAATTTTTCACTCCTAAAATAGGTGCCATATTTTTATAGGGTGTAAATGATGGATACCATAAAATAGATACATTTCTTAGACTAGTAGCAGATGATCTGTTGTTTGTTATGAGCTATATTAACTCTGAAATAACTCAAGTTAATTTTTGTTTTAATTAGATAGTGTAGGTAAGGTTATTTCTTTATGTTCAAATATATAAATTCACGAGTTCATTTTTTATTTTACCCAAGTGAACCTAAAGTCTATGTGCTAATGGAGTGCTTGTATACATAATGCAAACACAAATTTGTGCCCTGAAAATTTTGTGTTTGTTGCTTTTTTCTGTGGGTTTTTTTTTTCTTTAATCTGGTCTCAGGAGAGGAGTACTACATGCTGTATTTGAGCTGAGTCACTGAGACAGAAAACCAAAGTGAATATCAAATGCTTGTGATCACTAAACTCTGGGGCCCTGGCCAAATTCCCACTTAGCTAACTATATTTTACATATTTGAACTTCCTGTGTAGTTTCAGTTGAGGAAGTTCTTACACATACTGTCTCTTCCAAATCCTATTATGTTTTATTGCTGGAGGAGGATGTCTGATTATATACCATCATATAGCTCGTAGGTCAGATACAGACATTTAAAAACCTGAGGTGGAATCAATATAAGTTATGCCGTTTCCTGTAAGCGGTGTACTTTAGATCGGTAGTGAATAGAATGCATGTTTGCCAGGGGGGGGGGCGAAACTTAAACCAGGTTCCACCATTTTTAAACCTGCCTATACGTGGCGAACTTCTGTTTTGTTATGAGTATAGACTGGTTTTGTGTGCCAAGCTTCTGTTCTGTTACAGATATAGAATAATTTCCAATCACTTATACTGTAAAAGCGTAATATATGTACCTAGCTATAGACTTCATTAGTAAATGGGTTTTCAGTCTGGCTTTGATATGGAGGAGGCCAGCTGATTTTGATGGAAGATCACATGGCCAGCCACCATATTCACGGGCTGGTCATGGCAGTCCTCCCCTCCATGCCTCTTGCTGAGGGCTGTCTGTCATGTGGCCCCACTGCCAATTGGTGGGGGGGGGCTGCCTTCATGTGGGCAGCCCCCCTGTTGCCCGTCCCCCTTCAGCAGGCTATGCAGCTGAGCCACAGCACTGTGAGGACTGCTGGCTCACTCTGGGGAGCTAACATTTCATTTTCTGTAAGCTTGCTTTCTTTCTTTTCCACAATTTTGGTAGGTCCCTATCCGTATCTTCATCAATAACTTGGAAGAGAAAGTTATACAGATGATATACAGATGATATCAGGCTGGGTGGTGTGCCAGTTGCTTTGGAGGATGAGATTAGGATTCAAAATGACCTTGATAAAATATAGAAATGGTCTGAAATTAAAAACCTGAAATTTGAGGAAGACAAATGCAAAGTACTATATTTAGGACAGAACAATTAAATGTACAAATACAAACTGGGGAAATGACTGGCTTTGTTGATGTGCTACAAAAAGAGGATCTGGGGTTTATAATGAAGTACAAACTGATTATGAGTCAACAGCATGCATTCACTGCAAAAAGGGCAATAACAGTGGGTTGTATCAACAGGAGTGTCCTCTTCATGTCAAGGGAAGTGATTTTTCCATTCTATTCAGCACTAGTGAAGTCAAGGAGAATAGGACTGGGACAATATGCCAGTAAGAAAACAAAAGTCTGCATCAAGGACACAGTGGAGGTGATGGGATCAGACTTTTGGGACTTGAGTAGAAGAGACAGTGTACACTAGAAGTCATTCTTCAGAGCCTGTAATGGAACTCGGGGGGATGTGAAAAGTCTCTTGTTCCTTACACTGTAGCTGCACATAAAGGCTAGTACTACCTATTACTGCTCTTGTTTACTTTGTTAGCTCAAGTTGCAAAGGTTTGTGTGGTGAATATAAATGCTCCAACTCTGTTAGTGTCAGTATGATGCTGCATGCACATTTTTCAGTTTACTTTAAAAAATCTAGAGAATTAGATATAAAAAGAACCCTTTAATAGAACATTAAGTTGCAAAGTTGCACTCACAAGCTAGGACATGTCCAAGTGAAAGGTATTTATGCAACCTTACTTCATCCCCTTTTATTTATTTGCCTTCTGATTGCTAGCTCTTTGTGTGTTTGTTTGGGTTTTTTTTCTTTTCCCCATGGGGCCAGGGGACCTGGTCTGGGGATATATCAGGGTTGTGTAGTTAAGAATACTGTTGTCTTTAGTATCCGTTTCTCAGCTGTTGCAGAAATTGAAGGATATATAATGTATGAGACTGCAGATTGAAGGTGGAGAAAGGAGAGTCTTTTGGTTAAGACATTTGAATATTTTTCAGGAGAATTTAATTCTGTGTATATCTCTACTGTGAGGTTTAGATATGAGCATTTAAAAAGTAATAATTTGTGGATTTTTTTTTTTTTACTTTAATGTTTCAGTTTTTACCCGAATAATTTGTGTTTAGTTTTTCTTGGGGCCTGATTCAAAGCTTACCGAAAATGTTAGAGTGGCTACAATTGACTTTGCCAGTTTTTGGATCAAGTCCAAGGAGATGCTAGTCACTTAGATTGCAGAAGAAACTTAGTTTACCTCAACATAATTTAATTTAGCATAGGGGTGTCCAATTTATCCGGCCCATATGGCAAAGAGCTGGTTCACGGGCTGCACCAGACTTACAGACTGGTCTTGCATTGTGGATCCAGAGTTGCTGTTGCCTCAGGGCTGCAGAGCACAGCCCTAGAGCCACCGCTGCTTGCAACATGGCCCTGGAGTAGCATGTAGCTGCCCTGGGGCTGTGTTGCTCATGGCAGCTGTTCTACCGCTTTGGAATGTGAACTAGAATGGGCACCCTGTGCAGCATGTGAGCACATCTGGTGAGTCCCGCATGCTGCCTGTGGGTCACTCTGAGACTGCAGGTCATATCTTTGACACCCCTGCTTTAGCAGGTATTTGAAGGTAACAGTCCTACTACATTTTTCAGTTACTTCAGATAGTTCAATTCTTCATTCAGTTTAAAAATGGACCCCAACAATTACTTTGTTTTGAAAACATATGGAGGATTTCAGTGATATGTTAGTTTTATGTGTGTACACTTATTATGAGAGTTTTGGCATACTAACAAATATAAACATACCACTAAGTAAAAAGCTGGTATGCTTAGTAGTCCAGTAAATTAAATTAATGATATTTGTAATCTTGAACTTTTATCAGGGCAAAGTATTTTCATAAGTAATAAGATGGAAAATTTCCCAATTCTGGCTATTAAATTAGGGTAGAATCTTAAAGGTAATTATCTGTATATTTAAGAGTTATCATAATGATCTTTTGTGTTCCAATGGATGATACATGCCTATATTTTCTTTAATAATTTCCCATAATTTCTAATTATTTCCATGCTAGTGGAATTGAGGTGTGCGTGCTCTTTCTGCTATAGTTTCTGCCTGTAAAAACAGTCAACTTTTTCAGCAAGCTGTCTTAAAATGATGAAAATGTCATGTCAGCCACATGGCTGCAATTTACCTAATCAGTAAAGGTTAATAACCTTGCAGGATGAATGAGGACTACAGACTTAATTACATGTTTATTCAAAACTGGTTGTACAGATTTTTTTTGCACAACTGCAACTTAAAAAAAAGGCTGCATAATTCAAGAGGGTTAGTCCCACTGACCAGATACCTACTGAATTAATTGAATTCTCCTAAATAATTAAAATGATAAAATAATGCAGTAAGTGTGACAGGTTGTCTAGGTCAAGGCAGTACTTGATATATAAAATTAAAGGAGGGCTATGATATTTTCCATTATCTTGTCTGCACATCATAATTATCACACTTGCCTTTTATGCATGAATGCTTTCATCTTTGGTTTCCATTGAAATCTTGATTGACTGTGGCACCTACAAATATTTTATCTGAAAGACATTAAACTTGCATATAATAAAGGCAGCAGTTTGATTTTGCCCTTCAGCTGCTTTCCCATTTATGTATTTTTTTTTTCCAATTTTATGTAGACGTAAATGTAATAAAAATCTCAAGTGAGCTGTTATTGCAGTTTTTAAACCCATTGTTATGTTCTTCTGTAATACCTTAGAATTCTTAAGGAATTTTTGTTTGACAGACTTGGCTAGAAAATAAAGGGAAAATAGAGGCAGGGTGGCAAATCATAAATGACAGCTTGGAAGATTTCAGGTTCTTTTAATAGATCCCTTAATTGCACATGCTATTTTCTAAAAGAGTTGATATCTATCTGTGGTGTTCAATTATGTTAAACGAAGTAAGAGACTAAAGTAAGGTTTAACATATTATAAGCAGTGAAATAAGAATGTTTTAAAAACCCTACTGTAGTATATAGCGTGAGCTAATACCTATATTTTATTAATAAAAGTATAAATAGCTCCTGAAGTGAGACTTAAGCAGTTTGAAATATAATTCCCCAAACTGTGGCAGCTGAAGAGTTAAAGCTTTCGTCAAATGCTTATTTTAGTCACAATTAGTGAAACTGCACATGAACAGAAGATAAATATAGAATACTACATATTTATGTGTGAATAGTAACACTCACATTTCATTGCATGCACTTGCCAGCTTTAATGATTGAAATAAGTTGTATTTAAAAGGAGGGCCTCTGTCTCTCTGTGGGGACTTTCATGCTCATCCTCTTTATTTTTTCATTTTTCTTGTAGTCTGAAGAATGACAATACAGGGTTAAAACCCTGTATAATTAAATAACTATATTGAGAGTCTAACACATTTCCAAAGTTAAAAAAAAAACATGAAAAAGCCACACACTTGTCTTTTCTTCCTGAACTCTCTTTGACACCAGAGCCTGATATGGCATATACCAGGGGCTGAGATTGGAGCTGGGGCCATGTGTCAGCCCAGTGCACCATGTTGGCCCAATCTAGCACAGGAGCTATAGGCCCAATATGGCAAGCGGGGCTAGGCTTTGGGTGTGGTATAGCTCACAGACTGGCTCCACACCAGTCACTTGGTCTTCAGGGCCAAAAGATTGGGCACTGCTGTCCTATTAAAATGCTGGATATTACCTTACCTTGAAGTCATAGTTCTTTGTGGGATGCAGTACAAATCTCTTGTGAGACTAGCACAATCTGAGATCACAGCAAAACAGTTTTAATAAAGCCACGTGCAAGCATTCATTGTAGTTTAGGTAATTTTTTCCAATCATTCCTGGCTTGCAATTAAAGGGCAGAAAAACCTAAAACAGGGATTGGCAACATTTTTGGTCGGAGTGCCAAAAACACCCCAACCTCTACCCACATCTTGACTTGGCATTCCAGAGGCCAGGGAGTTGCGAGGGGCCCGATTTTCATTTCTAGTGGCTGCGTGCACAGCTTGGGGTGGATGGCAGGGGCGGGCCTGGAGTTATGCTGCACTGAACTAGATATTTCTATAATGATGTATCTCCTATTCAGTACCTTCCTTGGCAGCCACCATTTATTGGGTTAGAGATGCCACAGGAAACGTTGCCAATCATTTTGTTAAATAGTCATTAATAGATGGTATTATGCATGAATTTATCCAGTTCCTTTTTTTACCTGGCCATGCTATCTGCCTCCACTACCTCCAGTGGCAATGAATTTCACAAGTTAACTATATTGTGCTTTAGAAAGTACCTATGAAGCAGGCAGTGAGTGGATTACTTTCTAGCTGAGCCCAGTTTGGAAACTTTCATTGCCCTTGCATGCATGTGTATTGACTGCCCTCAGATGTAGTTGGCACCTCAAATGCCAGAAGACTTTGAACCACGTCTGGAGCAACGATAATGGTAGCAGAAGCCATGTTGGAATGTTGCAGCTCAGCCAAATGGAACAGCTCTCTGAAATAAGAGTACATCCACACAAAAAACTGAAGGTGACATTTAGCAAGTGCTAGTGTTTCTATGTTAGCTCAATCTACACGGGATACATAGCCATAACAACACAGGTGTGGTGGCCTGGGTTTCAACAGGCATGTGCTAAAACCCATTCCCATATCTTCATTTCTGTTGTTATCTGTACTAAGTAGATAAACTTAACACGGGTATGCTGTTGTCTTACCTTTATTTTGCTGAGCTGTACCCTAATTGTAGGCATCCAGTTGTGGCTAAATATCACCAAATGTATGAATGACCATCTTCTCTCAGAAAGGATTCTTCTCGTATTCTAGGATTCTGAGACTGCCGTGGAAGCACTTCTGAATGTACCCATGCAATTTTTGGGAATATAGGGGACAATGTACCTTATCCTATTTAAATCTGACTTTCAATTACACTTGTCCAGGCTACAAAATCATTGCTCTGAATCTCTGTCTTTGCTCAAGAACAGGGGAGTGAAAGTAGTAGTGCAGGTGTAACCAATGAGAGTAGGTGGACTGGCTGAATTTAAAAATGTAAAAGAGACCTGCCTCATCAAGAAACGTGTCAGTTGACTCAAGTACTTGCCAGTTACTATGAAATTTCACATTTCTCTTACAGAGAGTAGAAGTATATGCTAAAATAGTAGGTATTCAATTCCATATGCCTACCAAAACCACAGATTTGAATACCCAATTGATATAAAAAAATAACCTGGATAGATTCCAGCTACGGGATCCTATCCTTTTTTTTTCCCTTTGGAGCTGAGACTTAATGTCAGGGTCATGAATGAGCCACTAGTTTTATAATAGTATTAATTGGTCATTCTGGACCTCTTCAGCTTTTCATCTACTTGAGGAATGGTTCTTCTTTTGGCAACAGATAGATTTTGTTTATATATCTGGAACAGCCCACTGGTGGCATGAGTACTATCTAGAAAATAGCAGGCACTCAATGGAGATAATTAGTTACATGGCTGTGTAAGGGATTTGAACTGCAGTGTTTCGGAAGGATGTCTGTTTCCCTCTCTCCATGGTGTTCAATATCTTGATAAGTTTCTTGCTAATATTGTTACTAAATACTAGGGCTGTGTGAAACTTTGGTCGCTGGTTTGATTCGGTGGAGATTGGGCCCGATTCAGCGGCTGAATCTGAATCGAATCAGGAGACGCTTTAATTTCTCCAAAGCAAAGTGGAACCCTCAAAATCGATTCAGAGAGATTTGATGATTTGGATATAGACACAGCTTTAAATGTTTTTTCTACATACCTCAAAGTACCAGGTGGCTCGTGAACGCTGAGATGCTGGGGTGGATGGAGCATCCCATAGGAGCGTGGGGCAGTCTCCAGTGCACTTGGTGGCGGACCCGGAAGTGGACCAGAAGTACTTCCAGTTCACATCTGGGTCTGCTGCAGAGCATGCGGGGGGGCTCTCCCGCTCCAGCCCTCCAGCTTGGTGACTGGTGCCTTCTGGGTCTAGGGGGACACCCAGGGTCTCCCCACAGCCAATTACTGAGCTGCACGGGGCGCAGAGGGAGATTCCCCACATGCTTGGTGGCAGACCTGGAAGTGGACTGGAAGCACTTCCAGTCTACTTCTGGGTCCACTGCTGAGCATGTGGAGGGGCCCCCCCATGCTCCTGTGGGAAGCTCCATTTGCCCCACCATCTCAGCATTCATGAGCCATGCCTGGCACCTCGAGGTATGGAGAAAAAACAGCATTTCATTCAAATCAGCATTGAATCTTCAGATTCAGCCAAATCAAATTGGGACAGTGATCCGAATCAACGAATGAAATCACTGTCCCCTGATTTGGGCCGAATCCAAATTGAATATGGCCTGTTTTGCACACCCCTACTAAATACAAAATACTCTGGCCTCCATGCCTGTTAGTGTACCTTTGGGCTTTGGGGTGGTTCCAGTCAGAGGTGCATCTGCTTCCTGCCCTTTGCATGGTTCTGGGTAAACCTCTAGCAATGGGCTTCTAGGCAGTGCAGCCAAATGTATTGGTAACTTGCACTGTAGCGACTGCTGTTAAAAACAAAGTGTAGGGTTTTATTTTCAATATCAGAAGGGAGAAAAAATGACTTGGCTCTTCGTGGAAGAAAAATTAGTCAACAGTACATTTTAATAAAGTTTGATGAAATAATTAGCCCCTTCATATTCTAAGGAATCTTAATAGACTGCCTAGTTGCTTTCTCAGTGAAAGAGAGTATATGACAACTTTGCATTTTAATTGAACCTCATATCTGTTATCTAAGTAACTTTGTTTTGTTGGGGCTTGGGAGTCGGCTAGAAAGGAGCATGCAATTCATGTGCTAAGAAGGACTAGCCAGGTCAGACATTAATATTCCTAGACAATCATATTAATAGTAGCCAATAGACATTAATGGGGATTTGATAGAGTGAATAAAATATGTTTAGGGGTATAGATTGGAAGGACTGGTTATACCACAACTGAATAACATTTTTTTATGTCTTTAAAAAATACAGATAATTGAATTGGATGATTAAAAATCAATATCTTTGTCTTAGTGTTAAGGCAGACATTTGTTTTTTAACTCATAAACATCTAGTGGAATAACAAAATAATTTTGAAGTACAAAATTTGTGTTTGTGTACATACACACTCATGTATCATAATTAGATGACAAAATGGTCAAAATATTATTTAAATGTCTTACACTTAAAGTGCTAGCCCAGCAATGCTTTCTGTATTACCAACTTTTCTCACAAACTATCTCCCAGCAAGAAGAGGTTGAGTGAGGCTGAAGAGTGAACCCTACCCTTCCATAGCAGAGCTCCCAGCAGCCATTTCAGCAATCCCATGCCTCTGTTCCAGTGTAGAAATTAGCTTCCTTGCTTAAAACAATAATCCCATTTTTGAATGGCTATTTTGTTTTGGGGAAAAGGTGCAAGTAGTATGAGAGTAAATATGGTATGTATATTTATTTTTACCTATTTGTTCAATGACTTTTCGCGTTGGTACAGTTGCTCATAAAATACTATTTTGTGAAAGCCAACTGGGATTTGGTTTGAAAAGTACTTGTTGGATACTTTTTGGCTGGTTTACTGAAACAGCAGATGTTTGCTGGTTGTACAAGTGGCCTAATAAATGTATTGCAAAGGCTACTGGTCTGGATTCCCCAGCTTTTGTAATTATGCAACTTTTTTTGCCCAAGGATTTTTTGTTCTGCCAACTTAATGGCATTCCATGCATAAGTGAAACCTAATAATTTTTTGGAGTCAACATGCCATGGATCATTATGTGGCTTTGTGTGTGCACAACTACTAGTGTTGATTCTTCATTGTAAGTCCAATGTATTAGGATCATAGGAAAGTAGGGCTCAAAGGGATTTTATGAAGTTATCTAGTCTAGTCAGTCTATCCCCCTGTTCAAGTCAGGATCATCCCTGACTAAAATATCCAAGCCAAGTGTCTGTCTGACCTGCTTTTGAAAGTTTCCAAGCATGGAGATTCCCCAAGTCGAGAAGATCTTTCCCTTGGTTGACTTCTCTACCATCGTAATTCTGTGATTGTACTAGGACCTCCAGTTCTTCCTGTTTATTCCCCATACTTCTTGCATTAGTGTATAAACATTTTGGTAGTCTGACTGACTGTCCTGTCCTCTCCTTGAGAACAATGCTAAGGTTCTCATTATTGCTTCCTCTCTAGTTTTTATCCAGGTCTCCCCGCTGTTTACTAACCTCTGGGCTTTCGTCTCCATCCCTGGGTGAACTGAGTTTAAAGCTCTTCTCACTGAAATTCACAGTTGTAGCAATTTACAAGAATGATCAGTAACCTCTACCTTTTTTATCCACTTAAATTTCTGTCTTTAATGCTTGGGATGTTTTTCTGCTCCTTGGAAAAATATTATTCATGTGTTCTTTGTGTACTAAAAACAGGATGTATTTTCAAATGGTTTTCTTCCATATGAATGTGTGTGAAACTTGATGTTAAAACTGAAAATGATCTTGGTCGTTGTTGGAACAGGTGACCTTATTTATTAAGTTCTTGTCATGACTAGGTGCCTGAAGTTATTCATTGACATCCCATGTAGGCACCTAAAAGTTGCTGAGCATCTTGGGCCTGTTGGGCACTTAGCATTTCCAAAAATCAGTTCATATATGTATGTGCCTAAATATGAATTTGGATGCCTTACTTTAGACTCCTGTTTATGAAATTTTTTTCTTTAGTTTCCAATACATTTGAAATTAAGCTGAAATTCGGAACACGAAGTATATTATATATTATACATGATGTGTTTTATTGGGAAGATGTAAGGCATAATTTCAGTGGTTCATTGTAAATATAAATTCCAAACTAATATGAAGTATTTAATATACTGCATATTACCTTCCTTCACTGGTTTTTCAATTTAAATTAAGTTTTGACCAGTCACCACATTTGTTCTGGCCTTGATTACAAATCCATATAGAAAAAGAATTTAAATAGACTCTTCTTTCTTTATTGATTTTAATTTAAAATTTAATTCATTGAATGCAGTACAAAACTACAGATTTTAAGATTGATGCGTTCATTTGAAATATACTGCCAAGAACTAGCTCTTAGTGTGCGTGCATTTGTTTTTAATTATTTCATGAATGGTATAGTCCTTTAAAGAAAAACTTTTAGTGGGTACTGAAATGTGTTGTTTCATGTCTTATTTTTGCCTTGCCATGCCATGCCATGCTTTATTGTCCTGAGCAGATTTTTACAATCAAGTGACACCATATCCTAACTCATTTCCTCTTATTTCCTTTCCACATGTGTATGTTAGAAGCAACGTCCACCAGAGTGGAGAAAAATGAGAATGGCTATTATTTGTTGTACAAAGATGAAAAAAGGGTGGGGGGGGGAGTATGCTTTATTCATATATGTCAGTCTTATATAGCAGACATCTGTTTTTATTTATTTTTGTAAAAAGCACGTTATAACAAAGTTTATGAAGTCTAGGATTTTATCAGTCTCTGCTACCTTTTCTCCTTTTCATCCACTCTTCTTTGCAGTTGAACCTCTGATTTACAAACCTATAAATTTCACAAAAAAGTAATCCTTTTGCCCTTTCTAATGGCAGAATGCTAAAGTGAAATCTACATTTAAAAGGCTAGGGCTGGGGGTAAGTGCTCCAGGGTTTGGTGCCTGAATTTGCTCCAGTCCTTTCCTGTTTGCACGGAAAGTCATTTAACCTACCTTTTGCCTCGCTGTAATAATGGGGAGTAGTGTCATTGGTTGAGAGATCATTGGTTGAGAGAGTATGTAAGTGCAGTAATTTATTGATACTATTAAAATGTAAGTGATTGTTCAAGAAATACTTCATAGTATGAATAAATCAAAACAAAATTGAATTTGCCAAAATGAACTATTTGGAAATGTTATATAGTTGGTATTTTAATATCATATGTGCCTAATTGCTAAATTTCTGAACGTCAGTGATCCACAGTAGGTCTTCTAACGATAAGTGCTAGTATTTGATGTTTGACTAAAGATTTTTCTCATCATTGATTATTGAGTAACTTGGTGTAAACAAAAACTGTCCGTCATCAGCCTTCTTCTCTTGCTTGGTTCATTAATATTACAATCCAGTCTTTGAAGCACTAAAGTTCATTTTCATTATAATATGCCTTGACATTGCAAGTGTTCCCTTTGTGCTTTCATCAGCTGAAAGGGATGCTGATTTGAAAGCAAGGAGTGTAACATAGTGCCTGGATAGAGTTGAGGGGAGTAGAAGAATTCATGTTTAACAATATAGGGGCAGGCTTCTCTTCTGCCTCCTCACGTCCTCTGTTCTTTCTTTAGCTGGGACCCATGGGAGACTTGCTTGGCTGTTTGACTTTCAAATCACCCTCTTCCTTCAATATTTAATATGCCTCTCCTGGGTTTTCAAGAGCTTCTTGTCCCTGTTTACTGCCTGTCCTACTCTACCTCTTTAGGATTCAGTGTAGTAGCAGTGTTTTCAGGAGGGTGAGAGTCACTTACCTGGTTTGGAATTAGGAAAGAATTTTTGTTTTGGTCAAATTGATTGAAGTCTGGATTTTCTTTTCCACCTCCCTAACAATATCATGGAGACACAGTTGAAATAAAAAGAACTTGAAAATTTAATCATGTTGGAGGAGGTAAGTCTATAACTCATGTCTAGTGTGGATAAAGGCCAAATAGGTCCCAGAGAGATAAGGCATGAGTTTTGCAAGTGGAACTTATTCCTGTAGAAGAAAAGGAGAACTGATGTCTTGTCAGCCTGAGAATTCCATTTTGGCAAGCTCTACTGCTTCCTGAAGAGGATTTGGAAGTAGCCTGGTTCTTGGGTATAGGGTCTGGAAGGTCTACTTTAAGTTTGTAGTTACTTAATAGGAGTACTGGACCAAGTTAAATGTCTGGTATGTGAAAGCACGGAGTGAGTACATAACAACAGTGTTAAATTAATAAAGGTTGCAGCCTGCCTTTGAATTCATCCCTCTGTCTGATGTTCATTAACCTGAATGCCCAGGTCAACCAGTTTGTAACATCATTGAAAGAAATGAGCAGGAAGAGTAGACTGTTACTAACAGTGTGCAGAGTCACTTGGATGGACTGGATAAGTTCAAGTCAGCAGGCCTGGATGAGCTGCATCTGAGGGTACTGAAGAAATTGGCCAGTGTCATAGCAAAACGACTGGCCGAGCAGTGGTTCCTGGATCAGGTCCCGGAGGACTGGAAAAGGGCCAACGTGGTCCCTATTTTCAAGGGGAGGAAGGAGGATCCGAGTAATTATAGGCCAGTGAGTCTCACTTCCATCCTTGGAAAGGTCTTTGAAAAGATAATGAAGGATCATATATGTGGGAGTCCAGTGGGGAAAAATAACACAGCAGGGAACCTAGCGTGGATTTGTAGCAGGTAGATCATCCCCAACCAATCTGGTTTTATTTTATAACAGGATCACAAAATGCTTAGATGCAGGAGTAGAGGTGGATGTTGTTTTCTTGGATTTTAGCAAGACCTTCGATATGGTATCTCATCCTATTCTCATAAATAAATAAAGAGGCTGCAGCATAAATGTTTACATGGTCAGGTGGGTGGCAAATTGGCTCAGCGGTTGCACCCAGAGAGTGGTAGTAGGCGGGTCAGTATTGACCTGGAAGGATGTGGGTGGTGGGATCCCGCAGGGTTTGGTCCTTGGACCTGTACTCTTCAGTATCTTCAGTGACTTGCATGTGGGTGTGAAGTGTAACTCTGTCCAAGTTTGTGGATTATACTAAATTGTGGGGTGAAGTGCACACTCTGGAGGCTAGGGAATGATTCCAGGCAGACCTGGACAGGTTAGAAAAGTGGACAGTACACAATAGGATGCAGTGCAACAAGGACAAGTGCAGAGTGCTGCACCTGTGGTGCAAAAATATCCAGCACACCAGAGGAGGACCACTCATATGGCTAGCAGTTTACAGGACAAGCCCTACGAGGAGAGACTGAGGGACCCTGGACCTCTTTAGCCTCTGCAAGAGAAGACTGAGATGTGATCTTGTGGCCGCCCACAAATTCATTAGGGGGACGCAGCAAGAGATTGACGATGCTCTGTTCACCAAGGCGCCTCTTGGAGTAACAAGGAACAATGGTCACAAACTGACAGAGCAGTTTTAGTCTAGATGTCAGGGAAAACTTCTTCACGGTACGGGTGGCCAAAATTTGGAATGGGCTTCCAAGGAAGGTGGTGCCCTTGCTTACCTTGGGGGTCTTTAAGAGAAGGCTGGATAGGCATCTGGCTGGGGTCATCTGACCCCAGCACTCTTTCCTGCCCAGGGCAGGGGGTCGGACTCGATGATCTGTTGAGGTCCCTTCTGACCCTAGCGTCTGTGAATCTATGAATGATGATAGTGAATATTTAAATGACTCTTCTGTAAAATAAAGCAAAAAGAAAAAGAAAAAACAAAGGACTTCACATTTTTACATATGGGGAAAGTGAAAGGCAGAATAGTAAAATGACTTGTCTGAGGTCAAACAGAATGCTTTTAGAGGGGCTAGGAATGAATTGATGTGAATGGTATGAATTAAACCCTGACTGTTTAAAATGAAAATATTGCCATTTCCTAGTTGACTTATTACACGAGTTGTTTTCTGCGGACACAGCATTGTTACCCCATTAGAAACCCCGTGGTTCAAATTGTCAGTGCTGTCAATGGCCAGTTTTGGTACGATGCATCTTTGTCTAGCTGTTGAGCATCAATAAAGCAACTAAGTATGCTCCTGCCTCCATAACCTCCAAACTCTATATAAATAATGTTGTTAAATAATTAAGATAACTCTTTAACAAAGCCTTCTGGGAGGGTAGGAATGTATTCAATAGGTAGGCCCAGATTGCAGTTGAAGTATTTACATCACTTTTATAGTAAAAATATGGCAAAAAATAGAATCTGAAGGTCAGAAAGACTAATATCTATTGAAGAATATTTCTGTTTTTATTCAGATACATCAGTAACTAGTAACAATAGGAAAAGAATCTAGAGAAATATGCAGTTATAAGTCTGCTGTACAAGAATGTTTACTGACCTTGTTTTAATTAAAACAGATCTGACTTTGCTAATTTTGCCTTACTAGGTTTCTTCCCAAGCAGCTCTCAAGGATGTGATGCTTTCCTTCGCCACAAAATGACACTGATTTCTCCCTCAATATTGAAAAAATATGGAATTCCTTTTGACAAGGTATGTTAGAATGTATTTGAAAATGGTGTGTTTGTGCATAATGTCAACGTATGTATAGCTATAGTAGTAGGCAACTGTTTATCCTTCTGGATCATGGTGTGTGCAGGACAGTCTAGTGATCATGGTGTCTAGGCAGGAGTATGGAGGAGTGGGGCCTGCCCAGACCTTCCATCCCCACTTTAGACTGTTGAGACAGGCAAAGTTAAGCTTTTTACAATCTAACCTTTTCTGAAGTTTAATAGTATATAGTTTAATATATTTTTATACTTGATAAGTACAAATTTATTAAGGGTTATTACCACTCTATTTATTTGAATTTTGAGCACTTTTAAGTAGTTATATTAGATTGTTGTATGAGCATACATTTTTTTCCAACTAAACCTTTCTATTGCCACACTTGTCACTTTATCTTAATATAGAACAATGTAACATTATGGATAATATGGAACAAGTTTCAGATGAAAATACAGAATGGATTGAAACTTTCAAAGTTTTCTAATTAAAAATGTTAATGTTTTTTTCCAGGTGTATCGATAAACACAAACAGAATTGCTCTTTTTGAATAATCATTTGTACAAAATGCCGTGCACATAGGGTTCTTTTATTTTGTTCTGGTAGGTAGTAACTGACTCAGAGTGACTGCTTAACTATGACCATTTCACATGTTGTAGAAGAATGGAAAAAGCTTAAAAATAGCAGTAGTGGAAAAGGATTCAATACTTAACTGTTTGCAAAAGCATTTAAAGTACTCCGCATCTTCCCCACATTATTTTTCATATCATAAACCTAACTTCTCCCCACCTTAAAAGCATTTTCACTTGTGACTAAGTCTGTACTCCATGTGGGGGCCAAGTAGTTGAAGTGCTCTTGACCTTTTTCTTAAAGCAGTGTCATGCTAAGCCAAAAACTGTTCAGCAGATCCCAGGTGTAGGTGTATTGTATATCAGCCCTTGATCAACGTGTATTATGCTGAGATTTAGAAACCTTCTGATTGCTACATAGTTATGATTATGGAGGAGCTGGACAATAAGCTTATGTATTTTTCATGCACACATTGTTTGCAGAATAAACCCATTAGAAATAAAGGTAATTCATTTCTTGGTTAGTACTGAGGTCTCTGTTTTCATATACGTGAAGTATTTATTTATAGGTAGCTGGAGGATCTCTATATATATAAACTCAGTTTTTCATTCTCATACTCTAGAATATATTACAATATAGCGCCTTCCATCTTTTTTTTCCAATTTAGATTTGTGATATATTAAGACATGTAGTAAGGAAAAGCAATATTTTACTTGAAACTTATTCCCCTGTTTATCTTGGAAGCCATGTTATATTCTGTATTGTCAAGCCTAATTTGTGCTACCTTCTCTAGTACAGTAACGTAATTGAAGAGATAATACATTTTTAAATTGACTTATGGCATAAATTATAAATAGTTTAATATCATTTTGAACATTCCTGAAAGATGCATTTTGAAGTCTATTGAAAGGTATGATGGACTAGGTGTCTTATTGTGCTATTTTTGTGCCAACTGTATTTTTATAATTGTATGATTCAGCCTTCCTCCTTCTCCTGTGCACAGAGAAACAGAGGTTAAGGGCCAGGGCTGGCTATCTGCCATACAAGACCTGATGCACCTCAAGTATCAGCAGAGCCTTGAATGGTGTTTTGTTTATATATCCAAAAAGCTGAGATGCTGAGCAATGAAGAGGTGTCCAGAAAAGATTTAACATGACAATAGGAGAGCAGGCTGGAAAAACGCAGCCTGGCAGTTCCTGGGGAGAAGATTCTGGGGACTGGAAGAAGTGGAGAAGCATTGGGGACCTGGAGAGACTGGAAAGGGACCAACTTAATAGGGACCAGACCCCCCCCCAGCATGGGAAGCCAGTTCACAGCTCCAGTGCAGTGGAGGAGCTGGGAGTGACAAACAGCTGTTGGTTAGTCCCAGCCCTTGCAGCATCTTCAAGGGCTATGCTGTTTTGGATATGTTTGGGTTTTTTTAAACTGTAGTAATCATTACCATGCGACTACTCAGAAAACTTCCTAGCTCATAGTAATCCTTGCTACAATTTAAATGAAACATGTCCTATGTGTAGTGTGACAAAACCCTCCCTTGGTCTAGAAGCCAAACCTGGTTTGGCTTACAGGGTCTCCTTGGTCCTGAGCAAGCACCATAACTGAAGAGAGAAATATTTTTAAATTGACACCTCTCAGATTATTAACATTATCAACAATTCAGTATCGTTTTGAACATTCCTGGATTTGTATTTTGAAGTAGGTATAAAAAGATAAATGATCACTGAGTCAGCAATAATGAATACCTGCAAAAAGCAAACTAACTTTTGGTAGCAGTACTATTATTAGAATTGGACCAACTATAGCACTAGTTAATGCTTATATTTTGAATAAAAATGAACTGCACTGTTGTTGCTAATGACTGTGTGATTTAGAGACGTGCATGGGAAATGCAGTATTACAAAGAAGCCAAGAGCAAGTTGGACTTCTATTAAAGGATAAAGCCACTAATTTGTTGTGTGCTTTTTGGGAAGTTAATTCACTTGGTTGATTTAAGTACAATATATCTCTAAATTGGAAAAATGAAGGCAGGTAGAATAATAAAAAAAAGTGCTGCCTCCCTTTGAATGAGCTGTACTGGAAAAATTATAAACACAAAAATAGTTGCTCTTTTGAATGATGTATTATCATAAGGAAATGCAGGTACTATACGCAGTTTTTAAAGTATACAGGTAACTACAGAGTCTTTTCATACCCTTGTGTCCAATAAAACCCTACAATTTAGATCCTTTGTTTTGTTCTTATTGAACATTGTTCTGAGCAATATATTTTTTTCAACATATAGAAATGATAGAAATATAAAGGGTAATATGTTGCTGGATGCCAGCAGAGTTGCTTTTAATATCATCAGGTTGTTTTTGGGGCTGGGTGGCACACTTGAAAGCAACAAGGTTGATTGTCTAATTTCTGTATCTTGGATTTTCCCATTTTCTACTTTAAAAAAGGTTGGAAATACTTAAATAGAATAAATTTAGTTCTGTCACCTAGTGTTAGGAGGAATCAGGCTGTACCCAAGTGCAGCTGTAATTAATGGGATTCAGTGAGAAAGTGAATAGAACGAATCAGGCTGTGATCTCTGCAGCTTGGAGTGATAGAACTGAAAACGTGCTGAATGCTGATAAGCCAGCCTACGCCTACCAGGTGACAGCTGAACTGCTGCTTATTGCAATAGAACACCTGCTAAACTGTCATTGGTGGGTGTGTGAGGCAAGATAAATTCAGGAATTGCTGGCGCCGAGAATATTCTCTCACACAGCCCTGCCATACAGTTTGAAAACTCCAATCATGATCCCAGTGTGTACATTTGTGTGTGTGTGTGCGTGCGCACTGTATGTTTACACACACAAATGCATACACTTGATGCATGTGCTTTATGGAACCTCAGAATGATTTACTGATTATGAATGGAGAGTTTGATCATGTATATATTAATATATTTAAATTAAGAAGAAAAAACACTGGGGTTAAGTAAAAAGTATGATTTGAAGAGAAACCGGAGTGTGTGTGTGTGTGTAGATAGACAGATATACATATATATAGCAGGGGTGGGCAGAATATGGCCTGTGGGCCAGATTCGGCCCATGAGGCCATTCTATCTGTCCTGCGGGGCCCCTAAAAAAATTTGGAAAATTAAAATTCATATGTCCTTGGTTCCTGTCAAAGATGACAGGAACCAAGGGCAGTAGGACCCAGGGGAAGCCCTGGAGGGCTCCTTCAACAGCAGGGCCCACCCGGCCTCCC
>NW_017729024.1:118629080-118629301 GCF_001723915.1 Gavialis gangeticus | reverse complement strand
CCCCCCCCCCCCCCCAGCCAGAAGTGTGGGACCATGTGGCTGCCCCAGCACCAGCACCTCAGGTAAGGGGTGGGGGAAGGGCAGGGGACGAGCTGGTGCAGAGTGTAGGGAAAAGCAGCCCCTCCCTTGCCCACTGCCCCATGTCCGGAGCTCCCTGCTGCAGGCACAGGCAGCCCCATGTGGGCTGCGAGAGGCTGCAGCATGGGGCGCTGGCCACGGGG
>NW_017729024.1:118614241-118628984 GCF_001723915.1 Gavialis gangeticus | reverse complement strand
CCCCCCCCCCCCCCCCGCTTGCTGCGCTGGGCAGCGTTTGCCAGCAAGCAGGGGGACTGCTGCTGCTGCTGCAGCGCAGCCCCACCGGGCAAGCCTGGAGCTGGTGCGGGGAGCAGGCTGGTAGTGCGGGTGGGTTACAAGCCAGTGCTGAGCGCGTTTCCTTTAATGTATTAGACATGCTGTTTGCTGCCTGCTATTTACTTTTGTTTGATGTTTTGGGATATGGTTTATATTAATGATGCTGTACAGCATATATTTGTGTCTTTTTAGTTGCCTATTTTTTCTAGCTGCTGCTTCATCTTGGTGAATGAGCTTCAGGCTCTTTGCAGTGAATCACTGTATTTGATAAAAACCAAGTGATCCTTTGGCTAAATCCTTGTTTACCATCTAAAGCAGGGGCAGGCCCACCAGGTCATTCTATCCGGCCCGTGGGGCCCCTAAACATTTAGAAAATTAATATTTATCTATCTCTTGATAGCTTGCCAAAACTCAATAAGCAGCCCTTCACCTGAAATAATTGCCCACCCCGATCTAAAGTGACAACAAAACTTCAGTATAGTGACCCCATTACTGTTTGAGTCCTTTATCTCAAACCTCTATAGTTTTGGTACTAGGCTGTTTGTCAGACCCCTGAATGGAGACTTCTAGATTAGTGTTCTAGACAAACATAGCAAAATCCTTTTAATAGCTTAAATCCTGTATTTAAAAAAAAGCAAGATTAAGATAAGTGTTAATTCTTGGATTAATAGTGTTAGGGATGAGATTTTTAATTTTGCAAAGGTTAGGACATAGACAGGCAAGATTCCTTGGGTAGATGTGATATCTATCTTTTATTAGACCAACTGAGTAGCTGGAACAAAGTTCTTTGCAAGATTTTGGGCACAAGTACCCTTCTTCAGGCATATGAACACTCTGCTGTTGTTTTGAGATCTCCAAGGAATGAAAAAGATAAAAGTGTGACAGGAGATCAGTGAGAATGTAAATAGGTGGAAATTAGGAAAAAAAAGGGTAGAGAAGGAAGGGGAGGGGGGAAAGAGAAGGAAAAATTGGGTGAAGGAATGCCAAAGGTTGGAAAAAGGACTTTAAGCTTAATGTGTAAAATGAAATAATCTCTGGTATCAATTATGCTGGTAAGGGTTAGTTAAGGATGCTATATAAAAGTATAGTTTTGATTCCCCTGGAAAACACTGAAAAAGTTACTTTATGGGATCCTGTGTTCATTGCATCCCACTGGGTTTCCCTACCAAATGTGTTCAGTTTGCAGTGAAAAAGATGTTTTCTTTGACCACGAGCCCTATGAACTCACCTTGGCCTCTGTCAGTCAAGCTGGATTCTTTGTAGTTTGTCTCATTGTTGGTAATAGGTTTTATGCAAAATTAGCTCTTAAATTTAATCCTGCTATCTCCGTGTTTTTAGAGTATGCCATCAATTACACCTATGAAATCTAATTAAACTAAATGGATCAGGTACTGAAGTGATGTGTGGAGATGGGAAAGGGGGGAGAAACTCTCCTTCCACCCTCCCCAAGGATCACTGAGTAACTATGCTGCCAGTGTAGGGAGGCTACTTGAGATCAAGGGGTACACTAGTTTGGCTAGCCCTTACTCTATGCTCCCAGCACTGGGTGAATTAGCAGCAGCTGTTTGGATTACACTTCCCTTCTTGCTATACCCAGGGACATGTATTTGTTGTGTGGCCATCCCACATCTTGGGCAGTCCACTTGCTGTACCTTAGGATTTGCTAACAAAGATCCTCTGAATTCAGATCTGTCCAGAAACTTCTGTCCTACTACTCTGTGGAAGTGTGTAGCTACCAAGAATTGTTTCTGAAATATATTCAGTAATAATTCCCCAGATGCATTCAGTACTATTGGCCTTTACTCAAGACTGAGTACTATGGGCATATGGCTCTTCTGATATAGCCATTGCAGCAAATATAATTCTCATTTCTTTAAAAACATGTTTTAAACTATGGTGTTTGCTTCCTTTTCTTGTTATGTAGATCACCCAAGAGGCAGGGGAATTCATGATCACCTTCCCGTATGGATACCATGCAGGATTTAACCATGGGTTCAACTGTGCAGAGTCAACAAACTTTGCTACAATCAGATGGATTGATTATGGAAAAGTTGCTAAATTGGTAAGTCATTTACAAAAATAATCCCTAAATTAAATGTCTCCTTTGATCATTTCTTACTGGCAAACTATGTATTCAGGGGTCAGGGGAGGGGGAGATAAAAAGGAGGCTCATCTAAATGAACAAGATAAAGTTTAATCTCCTTTAAGTTTCTCTGAAATCCTGGTAATATTGGGTAATATATTAAATATGCCCCCAAAGTGGCACCTTGTTTTTTTTAAATTAGTATGTTTTACAAAAAAGGAATAGCATGCCGGCATTTAAATTGAAATCTTCCGTGCGCTGCATATATTTTTTCTATTCTTTTCATATATAGCATATGGATAATTAACAAAATCAATAAGTAACGTAATGTTTCCATATAAAATGTTATTACTGTTCTGCAATATTTTTTCTGTTTCCTGTTAAAAAGCATGGACTTTAAAAAGCATTGTTTAGCATTCTTTGATGAACAGGAAATGTAGAGCCACTTTGCAGATTGAGATGCTCTTTACGGACAACAATCTATCCCCCCCCGGCAAAAGAAAAAGAGAAATAAACTGCACAATTTGTTTATATGTTAGGCTATCTAA
Source organism: Gavialis gangeticus (assembly GCF_001723915.1). Classification (NCBI taxonomy): domain Eukaryota; kingdom Metazoa; phylum Chordata; order Crocodylia; family Gavialidae; genus Gavialis; species Gavialis gangeticus. The sequence goes on along the minus strand of NW_017729024.1, from coordinate 118,626,275 downwards.
TGAGATGACAAATATACTTAGAGTCCAAACATGGACCTGTGGGGTTAGCAATCGGGAAGAAAAGCTGGGTTAAATGCTTGGAACTGGGAGACCTTGAGAAGCTTCTCTAATAACAGAACTTCATGATTCTAGTCAGAATTTACTATAATTGTGAATGAGATTGATGAGTAGGTTTCAAGAGGTAAAAGGCCTGTAAATGATCCAGTGCTCTATGTAGTCTATACCTAGACACTGACTTTAATGAAAGTAATGGAAACATCAATATGCATTTAAAATACTCAGGTAGGTCTTCACTTTTAATGTGAAACTCACATCTGTAATAAAGAATTGATAAGGCACTGACTACTCAAATTGATTGCTTTTAACTTGATATATTTAATTAGCTCAATAGTTGAGTAGACAGTGTAGTGGACTACCACATGGAAGACCTTAGTTTAAAGTAATTTTAAGTATCAACTTCAAATGTGGTGTTAGTGGGTACACTGAGGTTGGGTGGGGGTTTCATTCTCTTCATACCAGTGCAAAATCAGTTGTAAAAATCCTGGTTCTTGGCTAGAAGTTGGTGTGTGAGGGAGGACGCACGCCTTCCTGTGTTTTTGAGGACTCCTTCCTATCTAGTACATGAAGAAAGATGTCATTAAAGGGTAATTACTTACATAATATATGTAGTATATATTGGGGTAGTTGGAGTGTTTGTATATTGTATAAGGAAGTAAAGTGACTTCACAGTGTTAATCATCAGTTGAAGTATTTGAAATTTTCCAAATACTTTTTGTATCTATAATGGCCAGAATGGTGAAATGTTTTGGGACTGAGAGTCAGTATAAATCCCAACTCCTTTGACTATATATATGTCAGTTATAAATTTCACTCAATATATGTAATAAAATATACCTTAGTATTAAAACACATTTCATAGCACCCTTTGCTTCCTGTTTATTAAACACGAAAATGCTCGAAAATGTTGTATCCCATTAAAATAGATTTCAAATTATTTCATATGTTTTTGACAGAACTAGATAATATAATACATATGGAAAAATAGCAGCAGAATTAGATTATTATTTTTAATGAGTGTGTTTATTTGTATTTGTTCATGCCATATAAATGAGGTGCCTGAGCTGACACAATAATATTGTAACTAGGAACTATTGTAACTATTACTGCTTTCATCTTTCACTCTGTTGTTAAACAAGATTGATTAGGGGGGCATGGAGTTACAAATTCACTTGTTACATTTTTTTCAAATAAACTAAAATGGAGAGAAAACAATGTGTTTAGTTACCTGGGTTTACATGGTAACTGTAACACTTTACAAATGTGCCTTTAATATATATAAAAAAGATGCTGTTTCTTGGTCCTTTTATGGGTTAAGCAGGAGATGGAAAAGCATGGGGAAAGCTATGATTTGTTATACCATAACACCAGATAAATTGTCTAAAAATATCAATTAAGAAAGGTATTGTATTACGTTTTATCTGTTAGTGTAACAATATCGTAACATTTCATGAAACAGACCAGGGTCGATATCTTTCCTGTTTATGCCTCTTAATGCCAGCACTGGATCCCTGATGATACTGTTTTTAATTTGTTCTGCCTTTCTGCCTGTACGTGATACTAACAAGATTTTGGAGAAAAAATCCTTTTGCATTTTAACAACAACAACAAAATCCCCAACATCCCAATTCCTGGCCTGATCTTACAGTTTTCCGGTTATCATGTATGATAGCTGAAACACTGCTTGTGTCAGCAGAATGCAGTAATCTAGGTCAGTATTGTATAGCTTTCTCCTTAGAGAGTTCTTTATATCGATTGTTGATTATTTACATGAGTTTGTTCATCTCTGCCAGACAATTCCAAGTTGCTTACAAGTGTATTGCAGCCTTATAAACATCCAGACCTTAAGAGGTATAGGCAGCCTTCATTCCTTTTCTTTTTTGTGCAAAGCAGGCACATAATTTCATAAAGATTGATTAATGCTTTGGCAAACATTAAGGTTAAGAAATGGTATTGTTCTTCTGAATTGCACGTAAAGATAATGCAGTGATATCAATTGCTGATTTAAATGGGGAAATGTGCAGTCCTTTAGAGCATGTTTTAAGTACAGAGCTAAGGGAACTGAACTTCTAAGATCTGTTTCTTGCTCCAAAACTGGCTCAGTCTCTGGTTTTGGGAAAATTACTAAACTTGCTATCTCGGTTTCGTGGTATGTACCTTCTTGCCAGCATTGGTGTATTGGCTGGAACTGTCCTTGTTAACTTCTGAGAAATATGGTGGCTGTGGCCAGTTTTCAGGAGTTGTAGAGCTGACCTTCCTGGGAAGAGACTGCATCTGAGAAGGCAGGAGGTCAGATGAAGATTGTGATATCCACTGGCTACCTATTCTTTCAACTAATAGTGCTTGAAAAATAGGGAGAACAGGCTTATCTGTAAAATGTTCTAGTATGGTGGTGACGGGAGCAATAGAAAATACTCCTATGATGGTATGGGAGCTATAGAAAATGCCAAGACCAAGACTTATTTGCCTGTTAGCATATTTTATAACTTAGTTATGTTTGCAACATGACGTGAAATTTAGTGGGACACCATACATTTAAATATTATTAATTGTCAATGTGTAGTACCTGGAAAATAATTTATTTATACTTAATGTTAAAAAGCGTGGAAGAAGGGTAGATGGAAAATTCCTTTAGACTTCTGTGGATTTTATTATTTACCTAATGGAGTTTACGTTTATTTGAATAGGCTGGAACTATTTGCTGTTCCACACGCAACATTTTGAGTTATCTTACTTCAATGCATTTTGTTAATGTTAGTAAAACTGATGAACCAGTGACAATTAGTTTGTATGTTTTGCTGGGGTCTACTTTAATTTGTGCTGAGTAGGCAACTTGTGTGCTGAAGTAGGGGCAATGTTCAGGCATTAAAATTGCTGAATATAAATGTTTACATACCATTTAAATGTTTTATGTTCAACAACATAAAAAAAAGCTTCTGAAGTGATGGGCTAAGAGACATTACTTTAAGCCATGAATGAATTTACATCTCTCTTTTTAGGCAAGATTTAATGGTGTGTAACTGTAGGAAAAATATTTCTGGATAATTTATGTGAAATCCACAAACCTTTTGTCATCTTGACCATCAGATTTTGATTTTCCTGCTTAAACACATACCTTAATGATATTTGTTTTTTTCTCTGCAGTTATGGAACAGATGTTTCCAAAAACATTTTATTAATTTTGAGCAATGCTTCTGAGGTCTATTGTGCAAAACAATTAGGGCCTTGTCATATGGGACACCTAGCACATATTTTATTTAGATCATTGCAAACATTGTCACACTATATTAAAAATTAGAACATGTTCGGAGCAGTCACATGGTAATGCTTACTACAGTCTCATCTCACTCTAGACAGGGCTGGAGCCAGCTGTGCCTCAGCCCGTCTCCTCCTCCCCACAAAACTGACCCCAACACTGGGTGCTGCAGCTCGCATATCTTCCTGTGAGGACATGCAACCCTCATACCTGGAGCCCATGCCTTCCTTGCTTTGTTCCTAGCACTGTCCAACCTGGGACTGCCAAAGTAAGCCTGCTCTGCCCCTGGTGGCAGGCAAAGGGAGCTCTTGCCGATGGATCCATGGGGTGAGCTGGGTCTCTGCTGCTGCAGCCTTGAGCTAGCTCTGAGGCAATGCTGGGGCTGGGACTGACAGTCAGCTGATTGTTGGTCCCAGCCCTGGCACTGCACCAGGGTTGGTTCAAGACTCTGGTGCAGTGTTGTGGTTAGGACCAACTGTCAATTGTTGGTCCCAGCCCAGCACCATGGGGGAGTTGGTTCAAGACGTGGGTGCAAAGACAGGGTTGAGACTAACAGTCAACCCAGCTCCTGCATCTCAATGGAGTCTTGAGTTTGTATCATCTCTGTGGAGCAGTCTGATAGCTGAGCATGTAGTACTTAATACAATCTGGAGAGATTTCTTCCACAAAAAGTCCTAACTTTGCTGTGATACAGTTGCACTTAGCATGTGACTTACTATTTGACTACATAGCTGTTTGCATTTTAAATGTACTTAACACATCTAAGTGTAACATGACATGGTCCTAACCTAAAATGCTTTTTATGGGTTTAGATGTTTATTCCATGCTTGTTTCCATGAGAGCTGTATCTGATGACCTTACTGGTATATTTTGTTCACTGTACTGCTATGCTGTTTTTACTATAAGGTGCTTTTGTAAATTAAGAGGTTACAGAATCATAGAAGGGTAGAGCTGGAAGGGATCTCTGGAGGTAATCTAGTCCAATCCCCTACCTGAAACAGAATCAAACCTACCAAAACCATCCCACAAGTCTTGTCTAACTTATTGCTAAAATGACAGTCAACTCAGTTCACATCTGCAAGGTGTAACACAGTAACCTGCATCAGGTAAAGCAGGGGAATGGTAGTGGTTAGTGTCATGCTGCTGCAAAGGTTTTTAAAAAAGATCCAAGGGAGAGGGCCACACCTCTTGCTCCAGAAGAATGCAAAACTTTCTACAGTCCATTCCATATAGACTCGGCAGTGCTACACTGGCTAGCACTATGGAAGAAAGAGACTTGGGCCATGGGGCTCTTTAGCCTGGGAAAGCTCAGGCTCAGGGGTGATCTGATGGCCACCTATAAGTTTATCAGGGGTGACCACCAGTATCTGGGGGAACGTTTGTTCCCCAGAGCGCCCCAAGGGATGATGAGGTCGAACGGTCATAAACTACTGCGAGACCGTTTCAGGCTGGATATAAGGAAGAATTTCTTTCCTGTCCAAGCCCCCAAGGTCTGGAACAGCCTGCCATCGGAGGTGGTTCAAGCACTGACACTGAACACCTTCAAGAATAAATTGGATGCTTATCTTGCTGGGATCCTATGACCCCAGCTGACTTCCTGCCCTTTGGGCAGGGGGCTAGACTCATTGATCTTCTGAGGTCCCTTCCAGCCCTAATGTCTGTGAAATAATCTATGAAAAAAAAGTCTGACCATTGGGTAAGATTCCTTCCTGACCCCAAATGTGGTGTTTGGTCTGATCCTGAGTAGAGGTGCAAGATCCTTTAACCAGAAACCTGTGGGTTTTAGTCCCAGCAGGATCACTGGTACACCCAGTCAAAATCCCCAGCCTTGGCTCTAACCAACATCTAGTGCTTTTGAGGAAGGCAAAAATGACCAAAACAAAACAGAAACCTCTAACTTGTCACAACAGGGGAGGGGAGGGGACACTTTCTTTTCAGCCACGTGTTGCAACCAGTGAAGCCGGGAAATATGAGGAATTCCCTGACCAATGCTTATCTAACCTTTTCTTGTACACCTCCAATGATGGAGAATCCACAGCTTCCCTTAGCAGTCTGTTCCACTGCCTCGGTGTTCTAACAGTGAAGTTGTTTTTCCTGATATCCAACCTAAACCTACTTTGTTGCAACTTGAAGCAATTGGTTCACGTTCTACTGAAGCAAGAGAGAGAAGGTGTTGTCCCTTTTCTTTATGGCAGCCCGTAAAGAAAATCAGATATTTAAAGACTAGTATCATGTTCCCTCTTTAAGTGCCTTTTCTGCAAGCTGAACATGCCTATTTCCTTCAACCTGTCTTTGTACGAGTTGTCTTCCAAACCCTTCGTCATTTTTGTTGCCTGCCTAGCAATTTTGTAATTCTTTTATAATTCTTCATATGAGTTAGTTTTTATGCTGTCATGTTAATCATATGTCCTTGGGTATAGGAAGAAAATTTGGAATTAAACAAAAATCTTTCTGAAAGTTGAGTGACATTTTCTGAAATTGCATGCTGTAGTTGAAGCTATCTCTCACTAAGGCTGATTCAGGAATTTATGATGATGCAGTCCTGATAGTATGTACTAAAACATGTTTGCAAGAAGATGTTGTAGCCTGTTTTAATTCCTGATCCCATCATTCTTTTGGTATTCCTTTACTGTTAAATTACTGAAGTAATGTATTGAAAGGTAACATTTTTATCTAATTCAGTTGACTTTTTTAGGGTGAATTCCAGGGTTGCACTCATGAAAAATTTACAGATGCAGTCTTTTTATTTTCTTTGTGTGAGATTATGAAATGCACTTTTCTAGATATGTTTTACATATAGTAATTGAAGGGTCAGCAGGCAATTGTTAAGTTCTGGGTAAATGATCACAATTTCTACTTTCTTTCCCAGTAGAAATACTCTTAGCTATGATGAATGAAATCTGCACGTTGTACTATAGCATTCAAAATTAGAAGCAGCCTGAAAAACTTCAGAATAAGATCTTGTATTTTTATATACTAACTTTTTTGTTGTGCTCTTTATTTTTACCCATTTTAATGTTGATTAAACCGAGGCTTTAAACTAGTTTCAGTGGGAGATGGAGATGAAATCCAAGAGGTAAGTAAACAGCCAGGTGACCTGGAAAAAGTCAAGTTAGAGGAAGCAATAGGGGAAGCCTTTATGTGCTCAGAGAGAAAATAGGGCAGTTGGGTAGTTACCTAAAATATTTATACACGAATGTGAGACCCAGGGGGGATAAGCATGAAGAATTGGAAGCCCTAGGGCAGGTAATTTAATTATGATCTGATTGGGATCATACTGGTTATTTGGTTGATAGTTGACGTGAATGGAGTACTGTTATGGATGGTGTATAACTTATAGTGAGGTAATGTTCAACTGAATAAAAATCTTTTAAATTATTAAAACTGCATTGGAAAGTCACAAAACATGCTTTTTTAATAAGTTTTACATTTTGTATAAAATCTTGTATCACATTTTTCTTTACTATAAAGTAACATGAGGGAGAAATTTTGCAGTCTAAAGCTGCCACACTATAGTTCACCTTAAAACTTGGTGTATTCTAGTACATTTTTAAAGAGTTCATGTATGAACTCATTTATTATTTAACTAACTGTGTAGCACCTGAAAGAAGAACTTCTCACCTTTTCTACCCAAGTCTTTGGCTTCTTAAATATTATTTCTTCCTTTCATAAAATTAAATCCATAGTTACTCATGCATATTCTACAGCAGTAGCTGCTTAGAGACCTGTTTTCTGTGGATAGGTTAGATCAAAGTGCTGGCCTGCAGGTTGTATTTAATTTTTTCCCTTTGGTGGGATGAAGTGCAGTTGTTTTGATGTTAGGTTTGATGGATTTGTTTGCCACTGCATTCATTAGCTTCATATCAAAAAACTGACAGGCTGTTAAATGAAACTTTGGCTTAGATTTTCAGCTTGACTGTTTGGAGACATTTGTGAAGATATTTTGTTTTTGTGCTGCAGCAGCCTCAAGCACATATGACTGAGTCTCGGAGGGAAGAAGAGTTATTTACTATCCTGATTTCTTTGAGTAAAAAAGAACCATTGTTTTGAGGACAGCCTATCTAGCTTACCCTATTTAAAGAAGTATATTTATTATGGTACAGAGACATAATATGGATAACTGGATAAATAATTTGGTCAGATAAAAGGATAGCCAGTGCCCACATGAAAGGTATATTTTCCAGTCCTATTATTATTTATCAAGGAGTTGATTTAATTAATGAAGGCCAAAAACAAGACTAGTTGCCTAGCTGGCACAGCCTGTTCCTCCAGAGATACTATACAATAATTTTGAGTGGGCAAGTTCCTTTGGGTAGGTGTGATTATCTTTTATTAGACCAACTAAATAGTTAGATTAAAAATCTAATAAAAGATATTACATCTACCCAAAAAACCTTGCCTGCCTATGTCCTTAGACCAACACAGCTGCAACCAACAACCTTGCAACACAATCTTGAGCAGGCATTCATTTCTAGAGGTAGAAAATTCCACCATGAGAAATCTTTCTGGGACAGGGAGCAGTACAGGTGCTGAGTCTGCTCCCTCTTCACTGACATCACCCTGACCTCGGGGAGGCCTGAAGAGCAATCTGGGGAAGATGTGGGGAACAGTGGCAGTGATTTAAAAGGGAGTGTGGTGGGGAATTGGGCCGCCTTCTCACTCCTGCGAGCTTTTAAGTAGACAACCCTGCTGCCTGGATGAGTGGCAGTGTTAAGCTGGAGGCACAGGGAAACTGGGGGCAGCCTTCTGAACCCATTTCACATTGCTGTCCTTGCCCCCTCCTGGGGAGGTGATTTCAAAGTAGTGGGGTCAGAGTTGGGCCTGGGGAGACCTGTCATTCCCACTCTCCCACCCAGCTGGCAGTCCCTGGAGAAGAGGCAGGGACCACCCACTGCTGCTCCCCTCCCCTCCCTGATGGGTCTGGGAAGAAGAGGGTTGGGGAGCAATGGGGCAAAACCTTCAGCTCAGTTTGGGGAAGAGGCAGGAAGAACTGCAAATACATTATTGCTGGTGCTCCCTTCCCTTCCCAGACCCAACAGTTTCTCACAAGGGAGATCTTCCAGGTTGACACCTGGAAGAGCTTTCCCCCAGAAGGGGCATGTTTCCCCAGGGAGAAATTGAATGTATGCTTGTAGTTTCTACTGGGAGAGCAGCGACTCTCCCAGTAGAGAATTAACACTGGTACGTAGCCAATATTATGCACATTGCCTACGTAACTGTAGTTTGGTTGGCACCTGTCTTTCAGTGAGAAGGGCAAGCCACCTTTTGAACAAACAGAATATCAAAGTAGGTAGTTAGGAAGGCAGACAGCTAAGAAAATTCTTGTGTGCGCATCAATTTTTATGATTGTAAGGTAGTTCAGTACAGGATTTTAAGCAGGAGTTTGAAATAATTGCTTTAAGTTGTTTTTTTTTATTCGATTGTTAACAGTTAAGGCAATGGCAGCAATTATTCCTTTATTTAATCCAGGATTAGAATTGAAAATGAAAATATCTGCCAAAATACAGCTTCTGGCCATGCTTGCGTGCTTGAGCTTCAATCCTACAAACATTTATGCACATGGTCTGCTTTACTCACCCAGAGTGCGCCTGCTTATTTGCATAAAGTTACACATCTGTTTTCAGGATAGGGATGTTGGCCTAATTCTGTTGCTGGACAAAATGTAAAGTATACTATGATCTAATTGTCGAAGATCGTTATTATGGGGAAGACTAATACGTCTTCACAAAAGTAGATATATTTTTGCATAATGTAATTAAAGAAGAGGGATATGGTTTCCTTACAATTGGATTTTAAATATTGGAGTACATTGTGACAACTGTGAATAAGCAGAAGTGATAGAATCTAATTTTTCTTAGGTGTTTCTAAGTGATGTTGTAGAAGTTTCATTTATCAATATAACAAATGTACTGAGCTGACGGATTTTGTACAAAACTAACAGACTTTCAGGAGCTGTTGTTTTATGGCAGTTCTAACCAAAGAATTAGCCTATTTTTTCTTACAATAAGTTAATAGTTTGCAATAAACTTGTCTTCTTAGAATACTGTTTGTATGAAGTTTTAAGAAAAATCAATGCAATTTTTTCTTCCTATGCTCCTACAGCATGTAAAATGTAGTTATTCCTGAGTTCATTAAAGAAACTATTTTGAATGGCTGCTCATTAATACATTAATGTCACAGCCTGTAAAGAGAGATTATTTCTATTTCAGTGTGTTTTCAAGGAAGTCAGATTAGAACTAAGAAAATATCCTGTTTATAAATTTATTGGAACTCTGGAGAAGGAGATAGGAATGCAGTTATAGGCCTTATTTTGTGCCTTGTGGCAAAAATTGTGTTTAATATCAGCAAGCAACACTTTTGTGTCTAAAGAGGCAGCAAAATGTCCATCCCTACAAGTTTCTCCACGCTAATGACTTCATTAGGTGTCTACCTATTTTGATGAATTGATGAAGACTTTGATTTTTTTTACTGTTGAGTGGGATTGGATATTATTTTCTATTAAAAAAGAAAAAAGCCTAACTAAAAAAAAATAGAAATTCCATTTGTGGACCTGAACTGATCCCTGATTTGAGTCCTCAGCAGGTTCAGGCCTTTAGATACAAAGCAGAAAGCTTTGCCACTTGAGGTAAGGGAATAATTATTAGCAGTAGTAGGCTGTCGGCCTCTATGTGGACTAATCACAAGAAGGAAATGGGACGTGCATGCTTTGTCCCCATGAGTTTTACAGAAATTTGTTGACAGCAACAGAATGTCATGACTCAGGACTCCATGGCTAAAGGCACCCTTCAGAAAATGCCTGCTCCTAGTTTTCACTTGGTTTTTTGAAACAATAATAGAGCAATTCTTCTGCTGCAGAGAACTCAGATAACAACAGATCATAATGTTTTTGACTGATTCCTATTGAAGTCACTGGATTTATCTTGTGAATCCTGTGTAGGTGTTTGCACACCTATGAGTGCTATTATTGCCTGGCACCCTTAAAGGGATCTCATGGTACTGTGAGTAGGAATCTGTGGTCTACAGTACCTCTCTGTCTCTGCTATTTCATTCCCTGCCCTACCTATTGTCTTTCCCCACTCCAGTCCTCTTCCACCACTTGATTGCTATTTAACCCCCTTTGCCACAGTCTACCATGTCCATCTCTCCCCTCTCCTATTGCTTTTCTTCATCCTTTGACTCCTCCAGGCTCCTTCCTTTCTCTCTCTCTCTCCCCCCCTTTTCCTCAAACCCTTAGGCTGATTATGCATGTGACAGGAGTTTAGTCCCCTAAATTGAAATGGTGGTTTTTTAATTGCAGTGTTTAAAAACCCACCATTTCAATTTAGGGGCCTGCCTGCCTCTCCCATGGGTGGGGGGTGAGCTGCTGGCAGGACAAGCGGCCCTGAGCTCTAGGAGGCCCTAGTTCTTCCCTCCATGGTGGCAGTGCCCCTGGGGCTGCCCAGGGGACACCACCCCTGTAGAGGGAAGGTCCAGGGCCCCTTGCAGAGCCCTAGACTGGTACTGGTAGAACCAGTGACCCCTCCTGGTACTGGAGAGCCAGTGACCCCTTAGTTTTGCGTTTATAGTTTGTTTGTTGCCAGAGCCATCTAACTGGCAGACCATGCAATACATGCAGCTCACAAAGGGTTAACATATAGCCTGCAGACTCCTGTCTTGCCATTGTTCACCTCCTCCTGTGGGTGGCATCTGGGTTTCTCTTCTCCTCTTCTCACTTCTGCTTCCTGCCTTGCTCCTGGGGATGGGACGGAACAGTAGAAGGTGGGGAGGGATCAAGGAAGCATCTGGCTGCCCATGTTCTGCATGTGGAAGTGGGGGAGGGCAGGAGAGGAGCAAGACTGCATGTGTGGTTGGGAGTGTAGCCAAACTGCTTGGGCTGCATGTGCCACTGGGAGCAGTGCCAGGCTGTACACTTGGTTGGGAATAGAGTGGAGCTGTCTGGGGTGTGCATGTGTGGTTGGAGCAGAGCCAGGGTTCTTGGGTTGCCTGTACTGCCTGGAGTAGAGCTGGACTGCATGTGGCAGCATGGGAAACTGCTTGCTTATGTGGCTGAAGAGACTCCAAGGGGGCTTCCTCCCACAGGTTAAGGCTCATGCAGTGTGTAGCCCAGGGTCTGCAGCCTCCTAGTGCCCAGAAGTTGAACATCCCTGGCTTGTGCAAGCACAGTCGCTCTCTCAGATCAACTGATCTGCAGTCAATAAATAAGGAAACCAGTGAGAGAGACATCTGGGTTGGCTGGCCATGGGTTTTGATCAGCTGAGATGGTCTTAAACTGTCTGAAATTTTACTGAATATGCTGCTAAAGAAGCAACCAGGTAATTTCTTATTTTCCATTTAGAATAGTTAAACTTACATTAACTTACGTTGAAAGCTCACTTTTACGATGAGTACTGATCCTTCTCTATTTTTCCCCTTAAAGGGCCAAAAAAGCTGAGGTTGACATCAAAGAGTGAGCGTGACATGCACACAGTACATAAAGATCTGATAACCACAGTTTAAGGTACCTAATCTTCCAGGACTATTAACTTGCTGTGCCTCCTATCATGGGGAAATCATAGAAGGAAAAATGAGGGTGAAGGAGAAAAAGGACTAAACGAGAGACCTGAAATAATGGTTTCTTATTCCAAAGGAAACATTTATAGTTCTACAGCCCACCAAAAAGGTTGAACTGGAATTGGGGGGGGAGAGAGAGAGAGAGAGAGAGAGAGAGAGAGAGAGAGAGAG
>NW_017729024.1:118600547-118614085 GCF_001723915.1 Gavialis gangeticus | reverse complement strand
GTGTGTGTGTGTGTGTGTGTGTGTGTGTGTGTGACAGAGAGAGAGAGACCTAAGAGTGTGGTGAGCTACAGTAATCCCCATCATATGCAGATTTATTTTCATACAGATATCATCTCTAAATTAGGGTTCATGCGATCTCCTAGTCTCCCAAAGAAACTGAATGGGGTTTGGATGGTTGAAGATTCCTTATTTTCAGATCACCCCAGTGCTACTTGGCTGAAGGATTCTAGTTGGCTCTTGTTTTAGTTATGTAAGTCATACTTGCTGAGCCAAAAGGGCCTTAGACACTTAAGGTAATTGATTTCAGTCAAAAGCTCAGGTTATATTATAGTAGATACATACATAAGGCACACTTGACTGTCATAGACCATGCAGAAGGATATATTCCAGCTCAGATCCAAAGAATAAAACGTTTTAACCAAAACATTTTTAACCAAAAAGTATTCTTCACGTAGCTGAGAAATTACTTCACAATTTCTTTTCTACTTCTGTCCTGCTTTAGTTTTAAAATACCAGTAACAAACACATCTTTTTAATGCTAAACCTAAATTATACAAAGGATTGTATATAAGGAATAGTCTATTGGTACTGTTTGAGTAATTCTGAAAAATAGAGCAGAATGTGTGACGCAAGATTTATAGAATTGGCATCTCTGAATACCAGTAATAATCAAAAAACCTTGTTGTAGATGTGCTTTCTCTTAAATCTAAGCCGCTATACAACATACTAGTAGCTTTTTAAAGGAAGCCACGTAAAAGTGTTTTGAAATAACTTTGTGGTGTGCAGCATAGCACGTAAATTCTTTTACTAAGTTTGCCAAGTTGCTCATACCTCATTACCATTTGCTTAGGTTCCTTTTTTATCCTTTGTCTTTATGCCTAAAGCATTAACCACTTGCAAATAGATGATTTTGAAATCAGTCACTTTTAATGCTCCATCATTCTTTGAGGCCATATTTAGCCACCTTCTGAGTCGCTCACAATATTGTTATTTAAAAAAGTAATGTATTTTTGAAGACTTTTTTTCATTAGGAGAATTAAAGTTTGTGCCTTATCTTAGCTGTCAAAAATATGTAAGCCCTGCGTTCAGTAATTCTGAAATGGCACTCCAGTTTGATACTATTCATGTTTTCAATAAAATATATTATGTCTTTTTCTGTTGTGAAGAAAAGTATTTTAACTTACTGTCAATTTATAGGACAACACAAGTACTAAATCTTCAAATTAAATCTCTATTTAAGATGGTTCCCCTGTTTACGAGGAAGTTTCAGCTACTGAGCATCTTCATCAGAAATATTATAAGACATTCTTCAATAGAATATGAAAATGGTGTGCTTGCTGTCAGCATGCATATTTTTCTTCAAATGATTTAGTGAGTAATATGTATTGTGTTATTGGAAAAAGCGAACTAATAGAAAAGAGAAAAAATTACAAGAAAAATAGTAAAAGGATGCTCCAGGATAATGAAAGCAAGGGAAAGAGAAAAATAAACAGAATGGAGACAATAGGTTATAAATACGGTAAAAAAATGAGACAACTTAAAATAGAGAGGTTAATTTATTCAAAATCAAGGATGGTGAATGGGAATCTGCCCTGATAAGGGAAGGTACTACAAAAAATACCAAAGCAAATGCTCCACTATTGGAGCAGCTGGCATATCACAAGAGACTAAAAACGCTAGGACTCTTTAGTTTGGAAAGAAGGCTGAGGGAGGATGATACAGGTCTAGAAAATCATCAAGGGTGTGGACCAAGTAAACAAGGACCTATTTCACCAGGTCCCAGAACAATAGAATTAGGAGGCATCTGTTGAAATTAATAGCTGACAGGTTTAAAACTAGGAAGAGAAAGTACTTTTTATGCATCATTAAGTTGTGGTATTCATTGCCATAGGAGGTGGTGGAGGCAGGTAGCAAAGTGAGGCTCAAAAAGGGACTGGATGAATGAATGCTGGGGTTTTCAGCCTTTTTGGATCAGTGTACCCCCAGTGGGCGAACATGGAGCCATGTAGCCCCGGCAGCCAGATGCGGGGTGGGTGGGGGGGCAGGGTGGCGGTGTGCAGCCGGATGCGAAGCGGATGAGGGGGGAGGGGCACAGCCGAATGTGGAGCAGCCGCAGCCACCATGTGCGAGCTTCCCCTGTGTCTGGCTGGGTGGGCAGTGCTTGCACGGCAGTGCGGGACGGTATGTGGTGGTGCTCTTTCCCCTCTGCCCGCGCACACCCCCTAGGGCCTTCTCAAGTACCCCCAGGGGTATGCCTGATCAATTAAAAATATTTCATGAACTTTATTGGATTTCTATCCAAATGAATAGTTGGACTTGAGACATCAGTAGCTACTGGAGGGTTCAGAAGATTTATGTTTGGGAGTGCCTGAATATAAAACATTTTGGTAAAAATCTTCACAGATGCTTGAGGAAAAACATAACCCAGTATGTATCTACAAATCAAAAGGGTTTTGCTATTTAGAGACAATTTCAGAAACAACTTGGATAAATGGATTAAAAAAAACCATGCATAACTAAATTAGGCTGTATACAAATAAGGGCAAACTACTTATAAACTTTTAAACTGATTTCCTAGTATGTTTTTTTTGTTGTGTACACTAGGTCTTTAACCAGACTCTACTGCATATTTTTGAAGATGTCTAGCATATGGAATTCCATGTGATTTGAAGGGAATCTTTTCCATATCTTCTGCCTGCTAAGAGAGTTCTTCAGACACATTGGAGGCACAATAATGTTCTATAAAGCAATTTATTACTGAAACACTAATGGTAGTATCATGTGAAAAAGATGTAAAGTAATAAGATTAATAAAGTAATAAGTATATGATTTTTATAATATATGTATGTGTGTATTTATATGGGTGTGTGTATATATATGTATATATGTGTACTAGCCAATTGCCTGTCAAGAATGGGTAAGGATTACAGGATCTGGCCCCTATATAGTGTGGCTGACCAGATTGATCATTTGGTGGGGTTTTGTCCTTGAAATTGTGCTCTCAGATTAGTTGAGGAGAGTTGCATGTACCATTCTCTACTCACAGGGGGGTTTCTAAATCTTCTTTTTTTTAAGCATGATGCAGCAATCAATGCTGCTCTCTTTGCATGCTCTGTCAGCCTACACACATTTGTGTGTGTGCGCGCGCGCGTGTGTGTGGGATGAGAGAGCATGCACAGGGATTGGATTTGAGTGATAGTCCTAGACAAATAGGGCCGGAAGAGACCTCCAGAGGTCATCTAGTCCAACCCCATGTGAGGTAGGATCATCCCTATTCAAACCAACCTATGCAACCATAATCTAAACTCTATATAAGACTACCTTCAACTCTGATACAACATAGACCTAGCACCCTGACCTGTCACAAGTAAATCAGGAGAAACCACAGCAGCCAGTGTCCTGCTTCTATAAAATGTTGTCAATATACATGCACTCAAGAGGTCCCAGGTAGAGGGCCATGCCCCTCTTCCCCCTGCCCCCTGCTGCAGAGGAAGACAAAAACCCCCACTGTCCATACCAATTTGACCATGGGATAAAATTCCTTCCTGACTCTCAATATGGTGATCGACCTGACCTTGAATGAAGGGGCAAAACTCGCTAGCCAGGAACTATCAGCTTTGCTTCTAGCAGGACAATTGGCATGTTTTGTGCATTTCACATTGGAAGAAAACCTCCTATTCATATTGGCTTATCTTTCTTCTTTTGGGCAGTTCAGGTTTTTGTCCATCTTTGTTCTGGACCAATCCAGTTACCATTTGAAGAGAGCTGATACAGTTATACAAAACTTACCAGATTCAAATTATTTAACTTGTATCTTGACATCCATTTGAGATTTGGTTTGCCCTGTGCTTCTAATATTAGCACCATCTTCTTTACAGTTAGGGTTCCTAAAGTCTGAAGTACAACCTCTGCAGTAGCCCTCTGCTTTGAAAATGCCATATTAGGCTGAAGTACGACTCTATAGAAGCCGATTATTTCCCAAAGCATTTTTGACTGTAGAAGTTGTTCTCTGTGGTATTCAAAGCTGAGAGCATGGTGAAGAGAAACCATGCAGGTTTTGAACCCTGCAGGTTTATAAGTCTGTGACGAGAAACTGGCAAACTAAATGCAGACCAGAAAGCTTATAGGATATGCTTGCTGGATATCTGAATACATGCAGTTTTGAAAAGGTGATATATACTTTATATAGTTTTGGCCTTTATAAATTACTTCAGGATATTCTAGATTAGTTTGCTCAGTCTGTCTGTTACCAGTTAGTTTTTCTTGATTTACATAATAATTGTATGTTATACTTTTTCTAGTTTTTCTTTATAAGGTCCTCAAATGTCTCAAGGAAAATACTAACATTTCATTTTCTTCGTTAGAAATTCAACAGTATTGTGCCATTTATCACCAGAATTCTTTATAATCTGTTTAGTGAAACCTGAATACTGTATATGTGTAACAATGCTTAGGAGTAGGAGTGCACACACAGGAATAGGAGGAAGAGAAGAAAGGCTGTGAGCCATTCATCAGTAGTAACCTATCTATAAAGGGAAACCATGACACCATTTGAAAGCAGGACAAATTCAGAGTTTCTGTGTTTGAGCTCTAAATCCAGAGAATCTTGCAAAGAAGGCAGAAAATGACATTGTTATCTTGTAAGGGAGTTTGTTTGTGGAAGTTCTAAATCAGTGTTTCTGCTTAAGACGTAATACTATGATTGACGTGATTGGTATATATGCCAGGAAGAGACCAGTTTTATATTCAGAAACAGTGAAAACTTAGCACGGGATTTATTTGAAAATCTGAGAAAATGGTAATGCGCCAAGTCCATACATTGAGGTTCCTGGCAGAAGTATATTTAGTTGTAATAGTAAAGTGCTAACAGCAGAATGGGCAGATGGATTCCTTTTACATATTTCCCTTGATCCCTCACATTCATTCAATCTTACAGCTCCTGTTTTTGTTAGACTTAAGCATAAAGAGAGGGAAGCCAATTTACGACATTCATCAGTTCTGTCTGGCCAGATTGCTGAGAGGAGGAATCTAAGGAGTTGTTGCTTATCTCTACCAAAACATTCTGTAGCACTTGGTTTTCTGCAAAGAAAGATACCACCACACCATATGCTGCAGCAGAGGGCCAAATTTGCAAACTTTTGAAGAGAAATCCATGAGAGAGAGACATCTACATGGCACATGTAGATTCTTCTTTTAAGAATACCTCCTGTCTAATTTATCAAGCTGATGAACTGTGGGGGGAAAGAAAAGCACATGTTCAGCAGTTTTGACCTTGCCACTGGTATATATTAGCATCTAAAAAAACATTTTTAGGATGATGGCAAGAAATTGTGCTGAAACTGGCATAACTTGTAGTATTATGTTAGGGATCCTTTCCAAAGGGATCCTTTGCTCATTCTCTGTACACCTTATTTTTCTTCAGATATTCCCGTTCAGGGTTTTTTTTTTTTTTCCATTCAGCTATTTTGTCCTTAAACAACAACAACAAATTCCACCAAGTCTTATGTATGGTACAAGCACTGGTGATTATGAAAAGTGATAAAAATGTTCTCATTCAACATACCAAGAGATGAATTTTCTTGAAGACATGTTCATTTATTTGAGAATTTTTCATTGTCATAGCTCCTTTTTGCATGAACCAGGAGAAAAGTGGGTACCTGGGGTCCGTATGTGCTGTGGGGGAATCTCCCTCACTCTTTGTCATTATAGACGGTCTGAAGCAGGCATGTGCTCCTTACCCACCCCTTTCCTATGTTTGTGGGTTGCCTGATGACTGATAGTCTTGTAACTCTAACCCTTCCAAGCTGCTGCAGGAATCTGCTCCTTGGTATTGCTGTGTGTACCAGTTTTGTCCCGTGTCTGTCCAAATGTCAGGCTTTGAGTTTGATTTGTATCTGGATGATTAATTTGAGGTCTTCTTTTGTTGGGGCTGTGGATTTTGTTTCATTTTAAGCAGGTCACTAGTAGGGCTGTGTGAAGCTTCGGTCCCTGATTCGATTTGGTCCGATTTGGTGGCCAAATCTCCAAATCCAGATTGAATCAGAGGACCCTTTAATCTCGCCAAACCTATTCAGAGAGATTTGGAAAGATTTGGTGATTCAGACATAGAGAGCTTTACGTGTTTTTTCTATGTACTTCTAGGTAGCAGGTGCTCATGAATGCTGCGATGCTGGGGCACATGGAGTGTCCCACAGAAGCACGGGGGGCTCCCCAATATGCTCAGCAGCAGATCCAGAAGTGGACCAGAAGCACTTCTAGTCCACTTCAGGGTCCAGTCAGGAGCATGTTGGGGGGGCCCCCCATGGGTCCCCAACTTGGAGGTTCGTGCCTCCTGGTTCTGGGGGACACCCCTAGCACTAGTGTGTATGGATGGAATATTTTTCTGTAGATTTGTTAAGTTGGGGGGTGCCAACTTTTTTGGCAGGTGTAACAAGGTGAGCCTGGCATTCTTCCTGAATGTCACTCAAATCTTTCCCCTGCCTGATTTGTTTCTCAGCTTTCTGCTCCCTGTCTGGTCTATTGCTCTGCTTTCTGCTCCTTGCACTGTGCTCCCTGTCCAATTTGTTCATCTGCTTTCTACTCGGTGCTCTCTGTCCTTGTGTTCCCTTCCCAATCTGCCGTGTGTCAGATACAGGCTACCTGAGCCACTTGAGATGCACATCACAGGTTGGCCATTCCTGGGTAAAGCAATTGTGGGGCTTTTAAAATATGTATATATTTGGTGTCCTGGTTGGGGTTGTAATGATTTTTTTGAATATTTATTGCCACCATATACTGCTTGGCCAGTGTGGTTATGGTTCCTTTCTAAAAATGGTGAAGTACTTTTTGGATTTGTAGTTGGCTGGCATGGGGATGGAAGGTTTATAGGACAATTACATGCTAGACATTATTTGTTAGAAAAATGCTAGGGAAAGTTGGTTGGGAAGTAGTATGATTAGTTGTGATTCTATAATATAGTTTAGGGGCCAGTTAAGGATAACTTCTCTGTTTTGGTATTGGGTGCCATGCAGTACTAAGCTGATTGATTGTCACTTGAAATGTTTCTTAAACTTGCTTTACTTCAATAATGTTTGCAGTGTTCACTTAAAGCATACTCATGTTTTCTGCATCCTGTTTCCAGCAGTGTTCAGGCACCTCAGTTAAGCCTGGCATCTTGTTTGCATTTTAGTTTCCAATGGTAGCTTATGACCATTGTGGTGTGAAAGAATTCGGTGGACAGAGACTTCTAACAAAAAGCAATTTGGAAAATGATATACTAGTTTTATAACTGTTTTTATCCCTTTGTGCATGCCATATATCCATCTGGACAACATGCAGTTTCTTCATTAGAGAAAAGTGATAGCTATTTCTGGGGGGGGTGTTATGTGAAAGCAATTGAAAAAAGGCCACCCAGCATTGTTTAAAGAAATTATACATTGTGCATTTCATACCAACAAGAATAAATAAAGAAGTGTTTGCACTTTGGAAAATCTTTGCTTTTGCCAAGTCTGGATACATGTTTCTGTTCATGATTTTTTGAGTTTGGCCAACAGTCTAAACTTTTTTAGAATCATAGAATCAAAGGACCAGAAGGGACCTGTAAGATCATCAAGTCTGGTCCCCTGCCATGGGCAGCAGGTTATTGGGCTCACAAGCTCAATGAAGTGCTTGTCCAGCCTCCTCCTGAACACCTCCAAGGATGGTGATTGCACCACCCCTGCTGGGAGTGTGTTCTAGGTTCTAGATACCCTTATGGAAAATAAGTTTTACCTAATGTCCAACCAAAATCTTTCCCCAGTTAGCTTGTGCCTGTTGGTCCTGGTCCTCCCTGGTCCTGGTCCTCGCCTTTCTGAAGAGTTGCTCCCCTAGATCTTAGTGTTCACCCTTGACATATTTGTAGGTGGCTAGCAAGTCACCTCTCAGTCTTCTCTTGCTCAGACTGAACAAACCCAGTTCCCAGAGTCTCTTCTCATAGGGCCTATCCTCCAGGTCCCTGGTCATCTGGGTGGCCCTTCTCTGCACTCTTGAGCTTATCCACATCCTTCCTGAAGTGCGGTGCCCAGATCTGGACACAGTATTCTGGCTGTGCCCTCATCAACACTGAATAGAGGGGGAGGAGCATCTCTGGATTTGTTCGCAACACATCGGCTGATACACACCAGAGTCGTATTTGCCCTGCTGGTGACTTCATCGCATTGTTGGCTCATACTTATCTTCTGGTCGATTGTCGTCCCCAGGTCCATCACATATAGTGCCAGCCAGTGGACCACCAGCCATAGTATAGATATGCTGAAGGTTCTTCCTACCTAGATAAAGTACCCGGTACTTGTCCCTGTTGAAACTCATGGGATTGCGTTCAGCCCATAGGACCAGTCTGTTAAGGTCATTTTGGATCCTTACCCTATCCTCAGTTGTGTCTGCATTTCCCCACAGCTTGGTGTTGTCTGCAAACTTAATCATTGTGCTTTCCACCCTCTCATCCAAGTCATTGATAAAGATATTGAAGAGCATGGGCCCAAGCACTGATACCTGGGGGACACCACTGGAGATGGCTCTCCAGGATGAGGCCATCCCATTGATTACAACTCTCTGGGATTGGCCTCTGAGCCACTTGCCATCCCACCTCACTGTAAACTGGTCTAGTCCAGTAACCTCCAGCTTAATTGATAGGATCTCATGGAAAACGTTATTGACGGCCTTGCTGAAGTCTAGGTAAATGAAGTCAACCTCATGTAACCTGATTAGTTACCTGGTCATAAAAGGACACCAGGTTTGTTAGGTGTGACCTGCCCTTGACAAATCTGTGGTGGTTGCTTCTTAATACCCTACCAGTTACAAGCTTGTGCTTGATGGCCTCTTTGACAATTTTTTCAAAATTTTTTCCCAGGACTGAGGTTAGACTGACTAGTCTGTAGTTTGCAGGCTTGTCCCTTTTCCCATTCTTGAGGAAGGGTATCATGTTAGCCCTCTTCCAGTTCTTCAGGACCACTCCCGAGTTCCACGACTCTTCGAACAGCTTTGCCAGAGGCTCTCCTATGAGCTCAGCCAGTTCTTTCAGGACTCTCAAATGCAAGTCATCTGGCCCAGCAGGCTTGAACACGTTCAGATGATCTAAGAGTAGCTTTACCTGTTCAGGACTGATTTTATGTGGGCTGTTGTCTTCCCCATAATCCCTGGGCTTCTGGACAGGTGAACAGTCCCCATCTGATTTCAGGAACACTGGTGTGAAGTAAGCATTTAGGAGTTCTGCCTTTTCATGGGGATCAACTGTGGGCTGCCCCCCTCCCTCTGAATTCAGTATGGGTCCCTGTGTACCTATAAAAGGACTTTTTGTTGTCCTTTATTTTGGATGCCAGCTTGATCTCTGTGTCTGCCTTGGCTTTCTGTGTCTCATACCTACAGACCCTTGCCATATGATTGTACTCCTCTCTGGAGGCTGAACTGTTTTTCCATTGTGTATATGCTTCTTTTTTCTTTTTCAAAAGTTCCCTGATGACTCTTGGCCCCTTTCCTGCTTTTTGACCATGTGGGGATGGCCTCTTTTTGGGCAGTGAGAATTGCCTCATTAAGGAAGCTCCACTGATCCTGAACTCCCAAGTCATCCAGCTGATGGTTGCAGATGGCCTTTCTAATTAGACTCCTGACCTTACCAAAGTCTGCCATTCTGAAGTCTAGGACTTCTGTTCTACTGGCTGAGTTCCCTGTCTTTCAGTGGATGGTGAACCTAATCTGGTTGTGGTTGCTGTTGCCCAGAGCACCTCCCATCTTCAAGCCATGTACCATGTCTTCCCCTTTGGTCAGCACTAAGTCCAGAGTGGGTTTACCCCTAGTTGGTCCTTCCACGGCCTGTGTCAAGAACAGGTTGTTGATAGCTGCCAGGAAGTTGGTTGACCTGTTGGAGCTGGCTGAATGGTCTTCCCAACAGATGCTGGTAGTTGAAATCACCCATGGCAATCAGGTCTTTGGTATAGGCTGCCTCCGTCAGTTCCCTGGAGAATGCCTGATTGCTCTCCTATCTTGGTAGGGAGGGCTATAGTATACTCCTACCATCAGGTCCCCCTTTCCGGAGCCCCGTTGTATCTTGACACAGCGGGTCTCGAGGGACCTCTCCCTACAATCAAATGTGACCTGCAGGGAGAGGTAGTGCTCTTTCATATAGAGGGCCATACCACCTCCCTTCTTCCCAACCCAATCCTTCCTATAGAGCCTATAGCCTTCAATGTCCACTGCCTAGTTACATGTATCATCAGCCCAGTGAGGTCAAATTCCTTGTCTACCAGAAGGAGTGCCAGTTCATCCTGTTTGTTGCCCATGATTCTGGTGTTCCCATAAAGACACCTGAGTTCACCCCTAACCATGTCAGGTTTTCTGTGTCACTTCATGCCTCAGGGCGTTAGTATTCCTCTGAATGTCCCCTACTTCGAAGTCCTCCCTTGGGTCATCTTGGCCAGAGGATTTGTGTACAGAAGTGAAATCTACCCTCCTTCCCCTGGACATGCCTAGTTTAAAGCCCTTGTCAGCCCTCCTTTTAATTGCATGCCTTTTGGATTTTCTAAGTTCAACTAGAATAGAAGATAGAAGTACCTTGAGAGAGATCATTCTTGTAGCATTTCTTACCGGGACAAAAGAATACCTTGTTTTTTAACTGTAAGAGCCTTCTTTTGTTGTTGTTACATTTATTTATTTCTTCCAAAATACTTAAGTTTAGCCCTACTTTTCACGGGTGCTGAGCACTCAATTCTGACTGAATTCATTGGGAGCTATTGTTATGTTTCTCCAAGGCAATTTGGAAATCAATGATTCCAGCCACAAGTTATGGTAAAGAGTGCTCATAAATTGGCAAGTACAGAATATATTGGAAATATTAAGTAAAACTATGTATTCATTCCCATTAACATTTTCAATGGAAAAATAACTTTAGATTCACGCAATGTACATTCAGCATATTCACATGGTTCACAGCCGGGAGAGGTAGAATCTCAGAAAATCAGACCACCCGTTGTTAGTGATGTTGTAGTAGTGAGGGTTTAGGAATTATGAGAGAGGCAAGGATTGTTGTGGGTGACGTTTTTTATTGGACTGACTGTATGGCTGGGATAGACAAGTTTTCAAATGTAATGAACTGTTCATCAGGTCTGATGGAAGAAGTAGACATAGTGCTGATTAAAAACAGTGTTAAAGGCTGTGAGATTGAAGAAGACAGACATTTTAATCAGTTATTTTATCATACATTTTAATTTGTTTTGGACATGCTAATTGCTGTACTGGTAATTAGTTGAAATGGACTTCTAAAGCTTGTGGTTTATTGAATAATACATGGAAGGGTTTATGGAAGGTACCCCCTATGTTTTTGTAGACACGTGAATATTTTCCCTGGGAGATTTTTCTGTCATATATGCACCAAAAAGTACTTATCTCTGTATGTGGCAAGATGTAATAACTTCATTAGAACCACTCAGTGTCATGCCAGGTTGTGGGCAGCCAGGTCTGGGGGCCACTGAGGGATCGAAGTGCTGACTGGGGTCAGGAGGAGCAAGCAGAATCCAGGGCAAGCTGGGTCAGGAAGCCAGGAGGTGCATCCAAGAATGGGATCTAGAAACAAGTTGTCAGGACACCAGGAGATTAGGTAGAAAGCAGAAATGGGGAGGGAGCAAGCTGAGTTGAGATACTGGGAGATCAAACAGAAAGCAGAATCAGAGCACAAGTCAAAGGGAACAGCTAAGCAGTCTGGGATCACATTGAGCCATGCTGCTCAAACACTTCCTGTTCTGGGTCAGCTGACCCTAGCCAGTCACTCCACTGCCAGGGAATGGACAGAAGGCTCGGCGCTGCTGGAGGTTTCAGAGCAGCTTTGCCCAGTCTGGGTGGTCAGCTGTAGTGTGGCAGGCCATGGCTCCAGCTTCAAGGCCTGACATCCAGTCATTTTGAGGAACATGGTTCACAGTTAGTGGATGGGCTACAGAATCAGCATTGAAAGCAAACTGCATTGGACTTTTCTGTATGCTTTATTGTTGATGGACACCTGTATGCAACAGAATCAGAAATAATGTTACTAATGTACATACAGTTACTTCACTTCAGAATGAAGTGAAATTATATTTCATTGCCATGCCATTTAGAATATTTGTTACAAAACATTTTGAGTTTGGAGAGTCTTAAATCCAAAGAGAACAAATTTAATGTAAACTCTTTAATTAAATCTTACTATATTTAAATAGCATAATCTGTATTGATTGTACTGCTACTGTGCAGTTGGTTTTTTATTTTTAATTAGGATTTGATTATTTTATTTTACCTTCAGAGCTATTCAGAAATGACTGTGGAGAGAATGCCTGTTAATTAAATTAGCATTTTCTGTACCCTTATTAAAATAAAAATCAGACCATAATTTTATTTTATATTGGGAGTAGTATGGTAAATGTAGTAATAGTCTTTAGAAACCAGGCTGCATAATTTTGACTGCATTAGAAGGCTCTTTGGAGTAGGTCCTTCCTATGTTTGTCTTACGATGGAAGGCCATGCTGGGTACCCAGAATTTATAAAATGGACAATTCCTGTAGTACAAGGTAATCCTGATCTTTCCTCCCCTCTCTCCCAGAGAGTCTGTGCATTGATTTTTTTGAAGAACCGAGTGCAGCCTCAAATTTGGATGTCCTCATATGACTTCCTCTGGAAGTAGCCAGCTCTGGTACTATATAGTAGTATGTTTATTTATTTATTTGATTTCTATGCTGCCCTCCCCAAAAAGGCTGAGGTGGCTTACAGTAACAAAGTCCTAAAAGCTGTTACAGTAAAATGATAAAGCAATAAAAAAACGGTTCCCCAAAGCACACCCAGAGCTTAACCCCATCTACTAAAAGCCTGTCCTAATTAAAAAGTTTTACACTGCTTCTGAAAGATGGCTAAGTTTGGGCTCTGGCTGGCCTCAAGGGGGCTACCAGAAGTAAGGAGCAATAACTAAGAATGACCTCCCACATGTTTTGCCAAGCAAACTTGGTGTTGGTGGTTTTTCTTGGCTTACCTTAGTGCCTAAGAGAGGAGGTGGTTCCTTTGGTTCCTTGGGCCATATAGGACTTTATAGGTCAAGACCAGAATCTTGAATTGCACCTGGAAAGCTACAGGAAACCAGTGCAGACTGCAGTGGTGGAGTAACGTGCTCCTGGTAATCCACCTCTGTCAGTAGGTAGACCACCACATTCTGCACTTGCTGCAGCTTCGAAATTTCCAAGATGAAATAATTGTCCAAGAGTGTGGCTTGACAATTAGCTAAGCAAGGTTGAAATGATCATCCAGGAACTTCATGGCAGCTTCTGCCTTAGTATGTTGTCTCCAAGGTGATGGTATTAGCCAGTGCATGTGCAGAAGCTTGTGATTTGTTGCTTTACCACCAATGTAGAAATGCTGAAAAATTGGTCAACCAATTGACCATTTTTTCTACCTTGGTTCTACTATTACCAGTACTGTAGATCTGGAGACTGAGCTCACTAGTAGACTTGGCAAAGCAGCCAGGAACTTTTGTTTTTTTGCAAGACAGAGCCTGGAACAATAACAAACTGTCA
>NW_017729024.1:118592851-118600536 GCF_001723915.1 Gavialis gangeticus | reverse complement strand
CAAGACAGAGCCTGGAACAATAACAAACTGTCAACTAAAGAGAAAAATCCGTATTTATGAGACATGTTTTATCTACTCTTCTATATGGCTCAGAAACATGGATGACCTGTGCCAAAAAATATCAAAAGACTAAACAGCTTTCATATCAGATGCCTGCGTAAAACTCTTCAAATAAGATGGCAAGACAGGGTGATAACTGTAGAAGTGCTAAATCATGCTGGTATGTTATCCATGGGAATGTTTATTAGTGAGACCAGACTCATGTGGCTTGGTCGCATCAAGCAAATGCCGGATCACAGGATCCAAAAGAATGTGCTGTACTCTGAAGCTCGTGAAGGGTCTAGGAATAGAGGCAAGCCACTCCCCAGGTTTTGGGATGCTTGCAGAGATGACTTAGCATCCTTTGGAATCTTTGTTGATTATTGGGAAAGAAGTGCAAAATGCCGCTCGTGTTGGCAGAGCCAGCTTGCAGCTTGAATGAGATACTACAAGGTGGACTGGATCATGTTTTGTGATGACTGGCATCAGAGGAGGAAATAATCTGTTGCTCAGATTCAGAGCATTGCTAGTGCTTGGGTGTGCCCTACCCGTGGGCGGGACTGTCACGTGTGCGTTGGACTCAACGGCCATCAGAAAACTCATTGGTGCTAACATCATGCTCTGTAAAGAATGGCAGTGCCAATTGAGAAATGCTGATCCAATGAAGGCTCCTTTTATTTCTGAAATTCTCTTATATCAGAAATACAGGATAGTTCAACATATTGAGTAATGAAACCCATGCTTTTTCAAGTGTCCTTGATCTTGTTTTTGGCCTTTTTACTTGTTACGTGCCTCTGCATGATGCATAGTTCACAGGCGTGTTTGTGGCTTGTAATAAAATCATTACATTCGTCAGCCATGCAGAATGGCTTTATCAGTTCTCTGCCATTATGAAACTTCATTGGCTGTATGAATAGAATAGAAGGTTGAAAGCAAAGAAGTATATTTCTTTAGAGAAGTGGGCTCTGTGTCAGAGCACCCCATGCATACTTTTTCCCCTGACTTTGGTCTGCTTGGGTCCATGAGCTTTTGAACATATTCAGGTCTTCAGTGTTTAATCTAAGTCATATACATAACACCAGCATGAGTGATGATATTTAACCTGCTCCCCTTCCTGTTTTGATCATCTTTATCCCCAGCATAAGAAGGCCTGATATGTATTGTGCAGAAGCTTTATACTACCATCCATTAACATAGTGTTTGAGTTCTTTCCCTAAATAAAAAGATATCATTACAGATATTTGGTTCAGATACTTGGTACAGATGATTTGGCCCTCATCTAGATGGATCCAGTTTTGGAACGAAGTATTGTAGCAGGCATTGTGTTGTTAAGATGTTATTTTTACTGGCTTTACTACAATGCATTTAAGCTCAGTTATAAAAAACATTAACATAAATAAAGCTAAATTACCATACAGTTGTCAAAATAAATGAGCAAAGTACTTGTGATGCATTAATCTTGCTTATTTGCAATGTTTGTTCACTTATTCATTAATGCCTCAAAATGAAATAATTCACAATAGGTCTCCCAGTCGTTAGCATGAATTATTGATGATCCGATGTATTTTTTTCATTGTATTTATCCATGGTGACAGTAACCATGCTGCTACTCCATGAAAGAAATAAATATATAACTTACATGCGTTAAACAATTTAAAAAGCTTTTAAGAGTACTTAATTGTTTTTAATCCTGAAAGAGCCTTGTTTTTTTTCATTAATCATTTGCATGTTTTCATATTACCTATGTAGCTATAATGCAGACAGAAAATATAGAGCAAAGGTGGTTCCTCTTTGCCTCCATTTTCCACTTCTGAAACTGTTAAATGGCTTGAAGGTCAAATTGTTTTTTAAATGTTCAGTTTGGCCCCAGGTTATATAATTTCTGTCAGATACTATTCCCAAACAAATTGTTACAGCCAAGTTACAAATCTTTGAAAATAGAAGTTCGATGGAAAAACTGATAGAAAAATTAATAATTTCACTAAGACCAAAACAACTTCCATATTGGGTCAGACCAAGAATCTGTCTAAGCAAATATCATGTAGTGGCTGTTTTAAAGGAAGAATACAAGAAGCAGGACATCTGCAGAATGACCAGTGCCCCATTATGCCCTCCCAGTTACCACCAGACATAGGTTTTAGAATGTTCTGAGCCAGCAGTTCTGTCTGATTGAGGTTTGTTGTCTCAGATTGATGGTTGCCTCCATGAATTTCATATCCCTAATTGCCCCTTTATTGATACTGTTGGCCTACACAAAATACTGTGGCACTAGTTAAGTTGGAAGTTTTTTGTTTGTTTTTTTTACACAATATCCTTTTGCTTGTTTTAAACTTGTTGCCTAGTACTTTAATTAGGTATTCCCTAGCTCTTACATTATGAGGCAAAGTAAATAACAGTTCTGTATTCACTTTTTCCAGATGATTTATGTTTTTATATATTTCTATTATACTCATTTGTCTCTCTTCCGCAAAGTGTAACTTTGTCAGTCTCCTTGGATAGAATCATTTCATACCACTGATCACGTGTGCCTTTTCCTTACAGTTTTTTGCCATTACATTATTTTGAGATTTGTTAATCCAGAAAAAAAGTATTACATTTAAATTGGTTATAGCTAGGGACCACTCAATTCACAATTTTGTGGGTTTCATGGAAACTGAAATCTGTGATTGTCAGTGAAATCAACTTAAACATCTTAGTAAAAATGAAATCTTGGCTCCCCAGTGACAGCCTGCAGTTCTCACTGCCTTACAGCACACCCAGGAATGGAAGGCTCCAGCTAGCAGCATGGCATGAAGGGCAGCCAGTAGCCAAGGTGCTAGCTGCAGCCTTGTCCTGCCTCTCAGCCAGGGCCTCTCCACCAATCAATGGCAAAGGGTGGGGCTTCATGAAGGGCAGCCAAGCAAATTAATTGTTAATGTTTTAATTTGCCCAGTTATTCTAATTATATGTATGTTCAGCTAACTCTAATGCCAGGAATGGTTTGTATCGGCCTCATGTTTGTACATATAGTGTTCCTTATTCTAGTTACTTGATAAATTTATAGCAACCAAAAAAAAACAAATATGGCCCCTTTCACATAATTTTTTTACATGACAATTTAAGTCTATATTTAGACTACTCACTGAAGATGAATTGAATATTGGACTGATACTGGAAGGTTTTGACAAATGACATTAAAGAACAAAGAGCCTAAGGTCAGGCTGTGTATAAGGCCAGGCTGTTGCTTTCTCAAAAGTGTTTAGAGCATAAGGGAGTGGTTCTCAATGGGGGTACCACAATGGAGGTGGTGTCACTGTGGCAGCAGCCAAGTTAAAACTGCCCCGTGTGTACTCTTGTTAGATTATGGCTGTACTGATCGTGAAGGAGGTTGGAGCTGCCTTGTTTGTAACCCTCCCAGTCCAGCCCTCCTCCATGCTTCTCCTGGATACAATTCCACCCTGCTGTCTCTCTGGGAGGAGTGTAGTGGGGAGTAGATCAGGAGCTACATGGATGAAGCTGTCTGCTTTAGGCTGATTATAGCCCCAGTGTAGCAGGAGCATGCACACATGCCACAAACCTTCTAGGCTGGCTGTGCAGAAGGTGTGCAAGACCATTTTAACTGATCCATAGTAGTGTAATTTTGATTAAAAGTACACTAACTCTGTAGTTTATTCCTCAGAATATCTACCCATCACCATAGTGATTATGCTGTGCAACTTGTTTAAATGATATTAATTTTCATCCAATAAATTCTTTTGGGGCAAATATTTCTGCAGGTATAACCACCGTTTCCAGTTTTATATAGACAGTAATTGGTATGACTTTTATTTTTGTGGAAGGGTAGCTATAAAGAGCAGCAGTTCACACTGTAGACACTTAGCATGCTCAAGCATCTTGCTGTCATTTTTAAATATGACTGGATCATCAGGAATTACCAAGAGAGTTTCAAAGACTCCTGTTCATTGTTCTGACTGCTCACATTTGTTTGCCAAATATAGGGGAGAGCTGCTTCAAGTACAGGGCAGAACTATTTGGATCTTATTGTTCTGTAAAGGTCACCATTCAAGAAATATTTCAGCAAAGTTTGCAGTAATGAAGGGAGAATAATGGAGATTGATTTATGACATAATTATAATTAGTTTAAGCCAGCTCAGAATGCCAGGCGAAGTAGAGATGGAAGAAGTTCAGTAAACGATTACTTAACTATTGATAAAAGTGCATTCAAGACTCTTGAAGAGAATTTTCTTAATGCTTTGACTTATCATGTTTATTATAGACTAGCTAGATGCCCTTTCTAAGAGAACTTTAAAAAGATGAAGTCCCTTTTTCTCCTTATCACTTCCATTGAGTCTCTCTTGGGACACTTATCAGCTTGGTTCTCTGATTTGTCATTTCTATATAAATGCTTGGAAATGTGTATGTTTTGCTTGCAAATGCATATTTTTGGGTTGTCTGTCATGTTTCTGTAGCCATGAGGACCACAGTCACCTTCCTAACCTCCACCTGCTCCTTCCCTGTCTTACTTCCACACTAAGGAATTCTCACTTGTTTGCTGAAGATATCTGCCGAAATTACTCCTTTCAAAACCTCCTTCCGTTTAAAGCTCAGCCAGAGGAGAAGCTAGAACATTCATCTTCCTTTTTTGGCCTGAATGGCCTTGAAGTCATAGCATCTGCCTCCAGAGGGGTACCCTAAGTACTTGGCTATAGACTGTTTCAGGGTGGGACCGTTGAAGCTCTGGCAATTGCCAGAATTGAAAACTTCCAAGATTCATTTCATTAGAGGGAGGGAGCTGGAGTGAGTGTGACTGAAGAGGATGTTCACCTGTGTGGACATGAAACCTGGTTCCTGACTGGTACACTTTATACATAAGCAGTCCTGGGAGCAGGGACTAGAGCCCAGATTTCCTCCCTTCCCTCCAGGGCACATGCTGGAGTTTAGTGGGTTTTTTTAAACCAAGAAATAAACTTCAGTAGGGGTATAGATTGCCTGCTTTCAAGACAACCTTGCAGCCACATGGTTAGGAAACCCTTCAGGAAGGTGGGAGGCATTGTTTGAAACCCTCAGATTAAATAGGACAAAGAATAGCCTCTCTTACCTTTGAGTGCTGCAACCAGTAGGCTAGTACATAAAAAGGGAATGCTATCATCACCTTTTTCTTCTACTTGTGTGTTGGAATGAAAGTGGCCTTTGCCATCATGTTTTGTATGTAGCTCAATTTTGTTAGACGCGTTTTGGGTGTGCTC
The DNA here is from genome assembly GCF_001723915.1 of Gavialis gangeticus. NCBI lineage: Eukaryota > Metazoa > Chordata > Crocodylia > Gavialidae > Gavialis > Gavialis gangeticus. The sequence goes on along the minus strand of NW_017729024.1, from coordinate 118,595,272 downwards.
TGACCATGCCTACCAGATCAGATAGGAGAAGAACGCCTAATTTGTGGATCCTGGCCGTGCTTAGGTAAGTGATATCTTGGCAGGGCTGAGCACTCGGAAACCAAGAGGCAGTTGTGGGGATGCACAGAAGCAAAATTTGAGGCACCAAGGACATTTTACTGACAAAACTTGGATGCCTGCAGAGATTAGATGCTTATGGCACTATATGGGGATTTAGAGTATTACATGTTTAGACTTAAATGCACATTCCACCTGAGTTTAGATAAGGTGCTTGAGTGCTTTTGTGCTTCTGGGCCTTTATTTTTACTGTTGTTTTCCTCTTCTGGCCCTAGTTTTATGAGAGAGCTGCAGAGTAAATGCTTCTTAAAGTTGGTCTCAGGTGGTTATTGTTCCAACATGTACAAGTGTAGCCAAAAAACTACTCACCGCCGTGGCATCTGAGTGCTTTGTATGAATGATAATACTCAGAAATATCAAAATAAAGTATTATTATTACTGTTATTTTATTTTCCCCATAAATGTGTTTGGTTCATCTTAGAAACCCCTGGAAACCCATCAGTAGTACTTGCACTGAAAAACTTACAGTCCAAATGATGAAATTGACAAATAAATAGGGACAAGAACAGCAGCAATGGGAGGGAAGGGGCAAGGAAAGGCATGGGTTATGGAAATATAATTATGGACTTGTTCAACTGAGGCAAGCATGAATCTTGACATCTGTAAAATAGTTTTAAGTTAAAGTGCGGTGGTAGCCATTGTTTGTGAAAGACATTGTAAAAGCAAGCTTTTAAGAGTGATTTGGAAGGTAAAATTACACAGGATGTGAGGATGTGCTCGTGTTCAGAAGGACATAGCAGACATGAGGAGAGCATGGAAGGGAAACACCAATGATTTTTGAAGGAGAATATAACAGAAGGGGCATTGAAATTGGCATACCAGATAGTTTCCTTGTGGCCCAGAAAATATTAGGTCAAATTTGTTAACAAGAGGCTATGTGATGTAGGATCTGTGGAGAGGCAAGATTCTGTCCATGTGCATCTGGTTACAGAGTCAGGGGTTTAACTAGTTCTTCTCCAGTTATTATCTATTTGAGATAAAAAGGAGGAAGAGTTTTTTGGGGGGAGGAAGGATACATTTAACCCATAAAGCATGAATAAAGAACTGAAAAGTTAGCCAAATTGCTGCTACTTATGTTTTCGTTTTTTCATGGGGACTAAGGACTGTATGAGCAGTAACTACATATACATTCTAAACATGACAACTTAATTATAATTCCAGGCAGTTTTTCCTTATAACAAATCTTGTTAATTGTTAGGAATTCCCTTAGAAGAGGAGCACTGACAGGCCACAAATAAAGAAATAAAATAAAGTATGCTTCTACACCTGTAAATCTCACTTTCTTTTTATATCAACTCCAATCTTGATGTATAGGTTTGTTACTTCTAGTTTAAGGACTAAATAGTGTAGTTTAATCTATTCACCAAGACATGTGAATTAATTGCCTCCTGCTATTTTTAAAAGAAAGACAAGGCGAGGACCTTTAATCTAATCTCCTAATTCGTTCTTTCCTTCTGATAGTTTTGGTTAATTTGAATTGTGTAGATTTTATTACAAACAAAAGCTACTTTAATATCTTCAGGTTAAATTCAAGTCAGATAAAGAACTTGCATACTTTAACAGGCATGAACAAAATTAAAATCACTATACTAAATGATCATCATCTTTAGCTTGCTGATCTTGGTAGCAGTAATTTTTAAATTAAAATGAAAAAAGTAAAAATTTGTATTTATATTAAATCAGAAATTGTTACAATTAGAACACCCTGTAGGCACAGCTTCTTTGTTAGTTTAAATCATACCATTTATGGCTAAAGAATACTACAAAAAATGCTGCTTTCAAAAACCAAAGATTATAAACATTTGAACTCGTAAAGTTTGTCTGGATCAGTGGAGGCAATATGTTACTTTTTTTAGGCAGCATTAATATTTTCTCTGTTCTAGGAGATGCCTAAAATTAACGTGTAACAAGGCCCTTAGTCTACACTAATAGGTCTCAACCTTTTAGATTTAAGTCCCCCCCCCCCGGAAAATGTTGGTTTTTGGCTTTCAATCATTATTTTCCTGTAGTCAAAAAGATATAGCCATTATTCTGTTTCGGAGAACTCGGAGGCTAAGTGCAGACGGTCAAGAAGCCTGAGGCTGAACCAATTCAGTCTGCACAGGTTAGTTTAAGCTGTGTAGATTATACTGATAAGCAAGTGAACAGACATTTACTTTTGGTTCTGGAAATGCAGCCACAAGCCTGCAGTGGCTCAGGCCAGAAGATGTGGGGTGTGAAGCAGACAGCTTGGGCCAAGGCTTATCTCCCCAACCTGCAAGTAGGGGTTTGCAGGGGAAGTGCAAAGCATCCTGGGATGCTGGG
>NW_017729024.1:118557657-118592840 GCF_001723915.1 Gavialis gangeticus | reverse complement strand
AGGGGAAGTGCAAAGCATCCTGGGATGCTGGGGGACTGAGTGAACTTGAATCTGGAGGGGATCTGGGATAGAGGTATGATAAACCAATTTACCCTAAATCAGTTAAGTCTGGTAGTACATTCATCCAGATTTGTTGTCAGTTGGTTTTGGCCATTTTGAAAGCAATTTATGTGCAATGAACTTCAGTTGCGTTACAGATTTGAACTGGTTTCTGATGATTTATACTGGTTTAGGTATAATTTCCCTCCCTAGCCAGAAAGCTCATACCAGGTCCAAATGTTTTTAACAATATGGATTCATATTTGAAATTTCTGGGATTCTCTTATGGATCACATGCAGGTGTTTGCATTACTAACAGTGCTAATATTGCACAGCACTCTTAAAAAAACCCAACAACTCATGGCACCCTGGTTGAAAATCACTGGTCTATGCTGGAGCTGCTCCTGTTTTAACTATGGCAGCAGGTCTTGAGAAATTGAATCCCCTGCTAGGGTTCAGAAGAAGCTCTGCTGGCAGAAGGATTTTTTCTGCAAGCACGGTTACCTGAGGTCCTCCCAAATACCAAAAGCCTACTGTTGACTGATGTCAAATGGTTTTTGCCAGCATATCTATGTTGCCTCTGGGTTGTGATCTTTTACCACTGACAGTGAATATAAGTATGCCATCAGAACTTTGCATTGTAGACAGGACCTAGGACATAAAGGTGTGGTACTGAGTCTAAGCTCACTCATAATTGCCAAGTCTAAGTTCATAGTTATAACGCTTTAGTGTATGCTATGCTGATGGGTTAAAGCTGAATGAACTATAACCTGATTTGCTAAAGTCTCTTTCTAAAGGTGTTGATCTGTGTCTACATTTGTGATATTAGATTGTTAAACTAGCTGATTTGAACTAACTAGGCTGAAAAAAAATCTCTAGCATTAGTCAAGATGAGGGCAAAAGGAATGGCTTAGTTTGTAATCTGAGAAAATGGTAGGTTGTGCCAGCTAGATGATCCAAGTGGCCCCTTATGGCACTGTTATCTATTAATAACAGAAACAATCGCAACAGTATTAATATGTACCAATCATCCATTCTGTGTTAATGCTATCTGGAGCACAAATATGAAGAAATTGGGGCAGGGTGGCACGTTTATAGACTCACTTGTTTAGAATTATGACCTGTCATAGTCTATAGCCTACTTCATTAGATGCTTTAGACTTCATAGCATCTGACAAGGTGAGAAGTAGCCTATGAATGCCCGGGCCTCTCTGAATAAAGGTACCACCCAGCCTTGCCTTCTGGTTAATTTCAGACTAACATGGCTAACTACCTTTCTCTACACAAGTATGAAAGCAGGAAGCTTAAATCTCCTCTCATTTATATTTAATTCAGTATCCAATGTAAGCTCAGAACCAGGTCTGGAAGAGTTTAAGCAATACCATCTAATTTATAATGATATAAATGTCCTTTTCCTGATATTATTTCTGGATCTATGAATACAGTTTCCTATTTATCCTCTCAAACAATTCCTTTTAAAAAGTGCCCTTTTAAAAACAGTCCTCAGTAGATTGATTCATTTATTGCATTCTAACTGAAGTAACATGTTGGATTCACTTGAAAGAAATAGTATTTATAATATTATGTAACTTGAATGACTCAGCATTTTTATATGATAAGTAATTTCAAGTGGGATTCTGCAAATAAATTGTATTATAGACTAGAATTAAGTTAGCCGACTGTATTTTCCAACCCATGGAGCAGAAAAGTCTAAGATTGCATGTTTCCTCTTTCTTTGGATCTGTTTCATGTTGTTCCATTTGTTGATAATCCTTTGCAAAACAGAACTGACATTTGGGGTCTGTTGGAATTACATCATAGAAAAGCAAATACTTGAATTTCAGTACATGCATTGGTTAAAAAAATTTATTCAAAACAAATCTCCTGGGGCCCTGACTCTAGCTTTATATCTAGTTTAACCATTCATCAGCAGAGGGCAATATAACGTCATATATTTGTATGAAAGTATATATTTTTTAATTTCTAACTGTACTGAAAGAGCACCTACATGTAAATACTGGGAAGATGTATGAACTCAGTGATGAAAAAGCAATGAGCTGTAGTATTAGTGATCCTTATAGAGGGCCGTAAGTCAGTATGAAGTTTCTATTAGTTGAGCGCTGTGAGAGGGGCTCTTTAAGTTCATGGAGAGGCTGATGAACCTGGACCTCTATGAAAAAGATAAATTTTACTATGACTTGCTTGATGAAAATGTTTGTTGAAATAGGGTTTTTTTGGGTGCATTTTGTATTATTGAATGCCCAATCGTCAAGCGGTTCTGAGGGCAGGCTTATGCCAACTTTGGCAGTCCTGTCTTGTGTTTGCTTACATGCTACTACAGTGTTAAAAAGTGCTCATGAGCAGAGGGTAGTGTATTGTACAACTTTGGGAGTGGTTATAGTTTAAATTACCTACAGTACCTGAAGGCTGGTTAAAAGTGAAACTGCTTACCCCAGCGCTGGGGATTCCAAGCTCCATTTCAGTATATTGGCTCTGTTATAGGTACTGTGGCGAAGACTAATTTATGTCTTTAGTAATAACATGGCTCTATGCAGGCCAGAGCCTTTAGAAATCACTCACCATTTTATCAGCATATTGCAAATTCTTTGTAAGCCAGGGTGCATATCATGGTACTTTTATGATACATCTTTGATTTCTACTTCGCCATTTAAATGAGTTGTTTAAGCTGTTGTTCAGCATATTGCAGAAATCATATCTGCATGGTATCATGTAGTGCTAGGTACCTAGCACTACATGATACTATGAAGTTTAAAAAACCTGGCTTGTTGCAATAGGAGCGAACAGTATAACTATGTTAGCTCAGAGTCTCATCTGGTTTAAAATACCCTGCTTTTTATCTAGGCACCTCACTCGCAATCCATATTGGTGCTGGGAGGCATCCAAAGTTTGAGTCACAAGTTCTTTAAGGGATGTCAGAGCATGCCTTGTGATTGTGTGATGCTGAGAGCATGTCTATAATAAAGTTGGAGGAGGAAATGATTGTAGTGGTGCCTACCTTTTGTCTATAGTCTACTGGTAAGAGCAGTTGCCCAGAAACTTGTCAGAGATATGGGGGTCTAGGCCCGTTTCACCCTGCAAGGATTCAGTCCCTTCTACTTCTCAGGAGAGTGTCTTAACCATGGACTGTGCTAGCAGGGCCCTCCCCTCTAGCTGCCTTTTTGAACTTATCACATAGGGTTGCCAAAAGTGAGGGTTATGGGGCCAGAAAGCAAGCAAGTGGGGCTGTGATTACAGCCAAATGGTGCAGCTCTCCCCTGGTAGGAAGAGACCTGGATTCTGATCCCTGCTTCCAGAATTATTTCTAGTTTGTAAATAATGTGGCTATATATTGTAAAATACATGAACAGTCTGGGAAATCTTGGACTGGATAGCTTCAGCAGGAGTAGTGAAGGAGGTGGTGCACTGAGAATGCAGATCTGACTTTGTGAGCAGTTGTTGTTGCTACTATTGGGGAAAAGGTGAACACAAGCATAACCAAAGTAAATGGAGTTGTGATGGGGAGAGGGGGAAGCTAGGATTTTATATAGAGCACATTTCTACTGTTGGTTGTTCTGGTTTCATAGTTTCATAGTTGGTAGGGTTGGAAGGGACCTGAGCAGATCATCAAGCTGAGCAGTTCAGCTGGTTATTTCCTGATAAAAAGGAAGTGCCACTCTTACAGCCCTTCAGTCTGATGCCTGTGCTTCAGGGAGTTTAAATTCAGACAGAAGTCTTGCCTTATTTGTATTGGCTACAAAAAGGCACCTCACTGCTCAGTAAGCTCTCAGTGCTGGAGAATCTACCCAGTGAATAGGGAATTGATGTTGATTTGTATCAGCCTTATGGAAAGCAGTACCTATATTTTAAGCATTGTGAAACTTAAGTAGAAGCTCCTTGAAATTGATTGGCTCTTAGTGTCTCAATGCATCAGTTTTACTAACTCTAAAATGGGAATAAGCTTGTTTATTAATCTTGGCAAAGGACTTTGAGATCACTGGATGACAACATAAAGTAATTGCATCATAGCCGTTTTTATTACCCTAATTTTCATGCACATAACTTCCTAATTTAAATGTGCAAATCTAGTATTTGTATTTGAATTGCTCATTGTCATGCAAACTGCAGTAACTACCCACATAATTTAGGGATAAGGTTTTGGAGATTAAGTCTCTACTGTCATAGTTTCTGTAGGATAGGAAAAATGCTTTTTTTTCAAAGCATTATGGACCATGCTTTACACAGAGCTATACTTAACTTACAGTTCATGATTTTATTGGGTATTTTAACAGATTCCTTATGTAGAAATAAGGGAAGCTAGTATAGTAGACCACATGCAAGCCCATTGAAGCAAGCATCATTTTTCAAAGATTTCAGTTGGTTTTGGATGAGATCCTGCATGTCAGCCAACTGTCAGTGAGCCCCCAGCTGCCCGCTGTCCATAGTTTGTGCAAATCAGTTTTACACAGTTGCTAATTCTATAATATATAGCTTCTTTATTGTTTTCAGTTCTTGTAACTGTCAGTGTTTGTTCCTGAAGATTGATGTGGGGAACGAAGGAGGATCGTGAATCGTATCAAATATTGCTAAGTTTTTTTTCCCCCTTATCCTGAAAGTATCTCATGAACCATGCCACATTATAAACTCTGTGTTCTTTGGTACAGTAAGGGCCTTTGGCTGCTGGAGACTATGCAGATAAAACCTATCTTGTTTAGCAAACTTAGAATAGCTGTTATAGTGCAATCTAGGGTTGAAAAGTTAGTGTGTTATCAAAAAGTCCTTCCATCTCTTCTGTTACATCAAGTTTTGTTAAATGAAGAGAAAAAATCTAGGTCATGAAGACTTAAGTATTTCTCTTCCTAACAAAGAATTTATAGTCAGGTGCTTTATATTAGCATCATGCTTTTTAAAATGTCTTCAGTATTCCTTATTGTTTTTTTCCCCCTAAACAATTAAAATATAGAATGTTGTGGTTTTCTATACTGGAATTTAGACTTAAGTAAATAACTAGCTGCTTTATTTAGGATTTGAGATTAATATTTATTTTTATGAAGAAGACAAGGTATTTAGTAGAGGTAAAGAAAAACTTACAGATAATTAGAGGGGTGTGTGTGTAAGGGGGGGTAGCATGAGATGGACAATTCATCTGTATGTGTGAAATCAGATGTTTGAAAACAATATTTTCAGTTTATGAATCTATTCAAAGTAAAACAAAAATATTGGGGGGCATGGCAAGCAGAGGGATTGGGGGGCAGGTGGCATTTATGGGGTGATTGGGGGACAGGGAGGTCTATGGGAGAGATCAAGAAGCTGGCAGAGTCCTTGGGGGGGCCTGTGGGGGGATCAGAGGGGTTGCTGGGGTCAGGGGGGCTTGTGGGGGATCTTTGGAACAGCTTGGGGTGATTGGGGGCTCTCTTCCTTGCCCTTTAGGGAGCAGGGGCTATTAGCCCCCGATCTCTCTCACCCCCAGATGAACAATCCTCCCCAGTGAACCAACCCCCTTAATCCTGCTTATCCCTCGCCCATCCCAATGTATTTCCTTAGCTTCCAAACCTGGCAGACACCAGTAAAATCAGCATCAAGAACAGCTTGCAGATGTGTAGTTTGGTGGGCTTAGGGTGCTGGCTCAGGTCCATGGGGGGACAGGGGAAGGTCTGGCTGGGAGTGTGGGGAGGACTTGGGGGTTAAAAATAGCCTGTTGCCAGGGAGGGGGTAAGGAAAAGCACGGCCCTGGGGCTGGGGCCAGTGCCTGGTCTTGAACTGTCCAGAAGTTCAGTTAGATTGGTCTCAGTGGATCCAGTCTAACTTAATGCACCTCCAAAGTACAGTTAAATTAGATTAGGTCAGCCATTTTGTTGACTAGTTTAACCTTCCTGGAACTTCTTGGCAGTTTGCATGTAGATTGACTTAACTAGGGATCTAAGTACAAAGTCCATATCTGGGTGAACTAAGTTAGATCAAGTGACCATTTTTAATGCAATCTAATCTCCCCCTAACCTCCTAGCCTTAACATCTGTGCGCACCCCAGATGATGTCCCCAACCTAGCTGTTGCTGTGCAGCCAGAAAGAGGGAAGAAACCATGGCTGATTTCTCTCCACTTTACTAAAAATTAAGCCTTTTTGAGGTTGAACACTGCATTTAGAACAGAATACTCATTTTCATTCCAATACTTTTGCAGAGCTTGAGAAATGCTGCATGCCGATCTAAGCCAAATCATATATCTATTACTGCTACTTTAAGAACTGTTTGTTGCTGTTGGCAGAAGGCTGATGGTGTTAGTGACACCACTTATAATTAGTGTTTAAAGGATATTTTAACAGGAGGGATTATTCTTATTGAACCAGCCAAGAAGGAAGGAGAGGATAGAGGAGAACACCTCCTATGCAAATTGGAGAGAGGGGGACAGAATTTTTTATTGATATCAGGAGACAAGTTAGGGGTAATGTAGCCCCTTTGTCTAACCTACATTATATGTTGCTGCACATATTTTTACACACCATCAACCACATTGTCTGCCTCAGTTTTGGTGGGGCAACATCATTATTGTATCTATATCTGTGATATTCACTTAATATAGAGGAAAGACTTTTTTTAGAGCCACAAACCTACAAGTCTTTAGAAAGGGGAGATTAGATTGATCAGGACAGAAATATGACAGCCCAATACACAGTTTTATGTCACACCACAATACTAAGCTATGATGATATTAAGTAATGAATAATTAATAACATCCGTTATTATTAAACAATATAATATACCTCATGTGAAATCAGTCATGATTTTGTGTGCAGAGTTTGGTTAAATGGACTTTATGTATGGGATCACCTGAGGCCTTGGAGAGCCAGTGTAGCTGTTGCCTTTTTGTGTTGGCAAGGATTGCTGTCACTGAGTATGTCTACACATGCATCTGATCTGGGATCAGTTTACTTATGAATAACGCTCATGGATAGGTGTCTACACATACAGGGAAGTGGAAGCAGATTTGCTGCTAATGGCAGCAAACTGCTCCTACTTCCTGAGGCCCAGCAATGGGCCCCTGCTGCCACCAGGGAGAGCTGTAGGCTCCCCCTGGGTGCTAGCTCAGGGACTGGCAGGAAGCACTGAGCTCTCTCCTGGCTGGGCCTGGGACATTACACCCTGCCTGCTGCCAGGGCAGGGAGTTCCTGGCCCTAGCTCACCTGATCTGGATCATGGGGCTGGGACCTGCCCCTGACCGGGATAGTTCCCAACCCCCACTCCACAGCTGCAGGAGGGGGGAGGCTGGGAAGCATGTTTGCCACTCAGCTCCATGCTCAAGGAGCTGAGTGGAGAATAAGCTCCCAAACCTGTTTCCCACCCAGCTCTGCAATCATGGAGCTAGGCCGGAAACAAGCTCCCCAGCCCCCGTCAGGAGGGAGCATCAGGGCTGGCGATGGGAGATAAGGATCTTCCAGCACCAGCCCCATGACCATGGACCTGGCACTGGCAGATAAGAGTCTTCTAACCCCCTGCTTCTCAATCATGATGGCAAAGTGGAGGCTGGGAGATAAAGATCACCGTAGTCATCTCAGAGCAGGGTCTTAGAGCTCCCTGCTGCCAGGGCCTCCTGGGCTCCAGTGGCTGAGCCTGCCCAATAGCAGTTAGCTCCCAGGGGCAAGGAGCAATATCCCGCCCCCTGGTGACCAGGAGCAGATTTGTTCCTCATTGGGCATCTACACAAGTGCTACTGTGCCATTACTAGTTGATAGTAAATTTGTTACTTGCATTTGCAGATAGTAAATTTACTTGCAATTAGCCAGGGTTACTGCACCATAAGCATGTGCACGTGTAGACTATGTACAATAATTCATCTTGCATAGATGTGCCCAGTGTGTTTTTTCTACCCAGCAATTTTTGACCTGTATATGTTTATAGCTGGGAGCCTCCTTAACAGTGTTCCTTCCCACTCTTTTTGACATACTCTATTTTGTCTAGGGAATTTCTATTTATTTGAGAAGGGCATAAAATGAAAAACAGGTGTTACTTTATTACAGACTTTCTTTTGATTTGTCTGTCACTTGCAAAATAGTAGTGGGAATCATTGGCATAAACTGAACCCAAATTTCAATTATGCATGTTTCTAATTATATTAATAATTTCGGTTTGAACTTTACGGTTGAACACTTTAAATATCGGATGAGTATTAGTTTGGTATTATTTCAGACTCAAGTTTAGAAAAAGGATTAGGTTGTATCATGTTTGTCATATTTTCTAATTTCAGTGATGTCCACATTTTGTGACAGCTGATTAAGAATGAATTTCCAATTCAAATTCTCTTTTCTGCCTGAATCTATTAGAGCATGTTAAAGAAATGTTATTTGGTGCATGTTCTCTGAGGCTAGAGTCAGATGTCTTTTTTTTTTTTTCTTTGCTGTCTTAATGGAAGTAATCTCAACCCTGTTGGGTTCCTTCCTGGGCATTTTTGAATCAAATTATTGCTCTTAGAGAGCAAACAGGTACTTGGGAGAAAATGGGCAGCTTTTTACTTTATTATGATGATATATAAAGGCAGAAATGAAAACTCCTAGTTGTAAATTCAGCACAGTTACTGAAGAAAAAAATGTGAACAAAACTTGGCATTCCCTAAAGCCGGACCAGTCTTTGCTAGTTTTTGATAATTTATTCAGTTTTATTTGAAAATATAGTCGTTGTTATATGAAAAATATGAATATGATATTTGAATGTAGGCAATAAATTATGGAGTAATCAAATGAAGTAATCTTATTATTTTGTTCTTGTTGCTGTGTTTTATTCAGGAACCTTCAATATGAGTCATTGAAACCCAGTTCCAGAGTTTATTATTCTGTAACTTTTGTTGTTTTTAATTCAAAAGGAACTGGTAAGAGATCATTGAAATAAGAGCTCACTAGCTGCGAGATTATTGTAGATTGTGACTACATACTTAAATGAGGTAAGGTTTTGTCAGCAACAAGTGTAGACACTAAAAACATAAAAACTTAAACATATGTTACACTACAATATTGTTGGATGTGGGACAAGAAAAAACAATTATTAAAAACAAAAAAGGCCTCCAAAAAACTTCTACTAAAAAAATTGAATGTTATCCAGAAATCAGTTAAACATGAGAATCTTTTAGCAATGCAGTGTTTCTCCCATGTTGTAGAATATTTTTTTGGTCCAAATAAAAACGTTAATCTAAAACTTGTGTTAAAAAAACCCAACCCCCTAAAGCCCCCCACAACACCTAAGCATTGTGTTATTTTAACTAACGATGTGTTATGAATTAGTCAAGTATTTTATTTTCTATAAAAACAAGGTTTATTTTGCTCATATATATATTTTACTTGCCAACAAAATTCCATTATAGCCAGGTTTAAAATAAGCAACAGGACTGTGATTATGTATATGTATGGAGCTAATAGAAAACTATTTGCTAGAAGTGAACTTCATGATTTAGGCTTAAAAATGAAAATGAGAAGAAATATTAAACCAAAAGCAAGATAAGTTATTAATTGAAGAATATTGAAACTTGCATGCACTCAGACTGAGAACTTAACATTTTAAAATTTGTCATGAAACAGAATTTCAGAAGAATATAATTTCTGTTGAATTCAAACATCACACATCCTGCTATGCATATGTGGTGTGGCAGAATTCATGTTGTTTGGGTGAGGCATAAATTGCTCAGATCCCAGTGACGCCATTATTTTAATGTCCGCCAGAAGCCTATTCGGTCTAGCTGGGCTGTTGACCTAGTGGCCTGTGGACCACATGCAGCCCCCCTGTATAGTTAATGTGCAGCTTGCAGGCTCCTGTCTGGCTGCTACTTCCCCCTTCCCTTCCCCCAGTTGCTCATGTCCTGGCAGCTGGGAGGGGGTTAGAGTGCCTGAGCTGCATGTGTGGCAAAGAAGGGAGTCAGGTTGTGTTGCAGGGGAGTGGTGCACATGAGATGGGGGTGCTGGGCACATGGCAGGAGGAAGCAGGACTGCTTATGCTGTGAGGATGTGGGGAGAGGTGCGCTTCCCATATGGCAATGGTTCTCAACCTTTATGCACCAGGACCCATTTGTAAACATCAATGGCTCTCCAAATCGAATCAGAGGACCCTTTAATCTCTCTTAAACGAATTGGAACCCTCCAAATTGGTTTGGAGAGATTTGGAAAGATTTGGGGATTCGGACGTAGACACAGCTTTAAATGTTTTTTCTACATACCTCTAGGTAGCAGGCAGCTCGTGAGTGCTGTGATGCTGTGGTGTATGGATTGTTCCACAGAAGTGTGGGGGGCTCCCCAGCATGCTGGGCAGCAGATCCGCAAGTGGACCGGAAGCACCTCTGGTCCACGTCCAGGTCTTCCTGGGAATGTGCGGGAGGACCCCCCCTGTGGCCTGCTGGCTTGGTGACTGGTACCTCCTAGGTCTGGTGGGGCATGTGGGGTCCCCCTGTGGCTGATTTACCTAGCAGAGACGCATGAGGGCCCCCCCCCCCCGGAAAAAGTGCTTCTGGGTTCACCTGTGGGACACTCCATGCACCCCAAAATTGCAGCAATCACAAGCCGAGCCTGCTACTGTAAGTTATGTAGAAAAAACTTTTAAAGCTGTGTCTATGTCTGAATTGCTAATTTTTCCAAATCAGCACTGAATCTTCAGATTCGGGTTTGGCCGAATCAAATTGGGGACAGGTGATCCGAATCAACGAATCAAATCACTGCCCCTGATTCAGGCCGAATCCGAATAAAAAAGGGCCTGCATCACAGACCCCTACTGTTCACTACAAATCTAAGCTATGCCGCTTACAGAAAACCACATAATTTAGATCTATTCCACTTTAGGCTTTTTGAATGTCTGGTGTGTATTTGCTCATCTCTGCAGGCTGTTTATAAAGTGGAGAGGGGCACTCATCATTGTTGGCTTTAGGAAACCTTACACCCTCAAGGACAGGGGTAGAATACTCCTGTGCTCTTAAGTCTGCTGTGGGCCATGCAAGGGAGAGAAAAAGGCTCTTCAGGTTCTTCCCTTACAGACTCTGCCTGTTACAGCCACCTTCTCGGTTGACATTCAGTGGATTGAACTAGAGACCTTCAGACACAAAAGCATGAGATTCTACAGATATATGTATAAATCTAGGGCTATAGAGTGGGGTGCTTTAACAATAGTGTGCATGTCAGCATGGGGAAAGCAAACTTGGTAGCTTATGTTCAAGAGTGAGTTACCTTGTCCATATAGGATCCAGCAGAATCTAGGTGCTTTGTGTCCACTGGTGACATGCGACTGGAGATGCTGTAAGGCAGGTAAGTGCTCTCCAAACCTGTAACCCTCTGTATGCACGAGCTGTTTTTAGGAAGCACAGAAAGGACAGAGAAGGAAGGTCAGTTTCGAGGGGATGCCTGCTAGTTTTGTGGCTTTTCCTCCGTCTTTCTTGTTTTGTCTTCTCTGCAAATTCTTCCGAGTGCCGGTGGAAACTATAAAAATGAGAGAGAGCAAAAATTAATTTAAAAAGTGAAACTGAAACTCAGAGGGCAGGGGGAGAATTAAATAATAAAAGAAAACAACAATGAGGTAAGAGGAAGAAGAAAAAAAATAGGAAAACCAGATTCATCAGCAATACATACATATACATGGCATGAGGCAGTATGCAAGTGAAAGGCTTTTTGTTTTTTTTTCCTTTGAAGCAGAGATTTTTACATGCCTGCATGATCAGGTTAAGCAGATGCTAATAGAATCCGTGAGTCTATTTGAATAGTACCAGTGAGACTGGCTTTGGTTGGAATTCCTCTCTTACAGTTTTCCCTTTCATTATTTTTTTAACTACCCAAGACTGTGAGTTCACTAAACTTCATTGCATGTTCTTATTCCAAAATCTTGCTCTTTTGTTTTCTCCATGACCCTTTTTTAGACTAGGAGAAAACAAATAGTGTCTCCAAGAATAGTGTTGTTGTTCTGCTGCTTTGTTTTTCCCCTCTTTTCCCATTCTGTTTATATCTGAATTTTTGTCTCAGTCATCAGCCTGTTTTGGGCTTGTCAGAAGAAAAAACAAACAAACAAACAAACCAAAAACCTTTCAAAGTTTATGTACCAATCCAAACAAAAACAAACAAATTGTTCTTTTTTCCCCATTTCACCATCATGTTTTCTTCTATTATTACGAAGTGGATATTTACAGTGGGTCAGCAATAATTTATTGTGAACCATTTTATTAAGACTTCTTACTTAAAAAGCCAATTTCACAAACCTGAAGAAACACATAGGGAAGATGCAAGAAGTTTTTGGGTTTTTTGTTTGTTTTTTTTGTTTTTTTACCAGAGTGCTCATATTATTCTGAATTCTTTTTTAATGAAAATTACGTATTTGATGTAATGAAAATCTGATGGAAGCACATTTATTTTAAGGCACATACTGCATAGCGTTTTGTGCAGAATTCTCTTTATATAATCTCTGTGCCACAAGCTATATACTCTGGCTTTGTTAGTGTATTGTTTATCACCCTTTTTTAAGGAAGGATCTTCATGGTGCAGGGTGGGTCTAATGTGTTTCTATTTGGAATTTGGAGCTCAGAACAGGCAGACTCTAAAAACTGCTATTTCTATAGACTTGAGTTCTCTACGCTGCTAAAAAAGGAAGGTGAGAAAGGCAGCCAAGTATGCTGCTTTATATTGAGAAAGACATAGGAAGAGTAGCAGCTTGAGGTAGGTTTTCAAGTGACTAAGGTCCGAACAGACCTTTGGATAGGGATCTACCTAAACCGCAGCAGGAGTGTTCTACTCAGCAGCTCCTTTAATTTTGCTCTTTTTTGCTATGTTCCCCTCCTCTCCACACTGCTGATTGGTGGAGGGGTCCTGTTGGCCCCATTGCTTACTGCTGATTGGCTGGGAGACACAAACTGTGGTTTTAAATATGATGCAGTTTTTGCCTTCTGGCGATCAGCAGCAAGCAGCAGGGTTGCCTGGGCCCCTTGGCCAATCAGCAGTGGGAGGCAAAAACCACAGCATATTTAAAACCATGGTTTTTGCCTCCTGGCCAATCAGCAGTGAGCAGTGGGGCTGCTAGGGCCCCCTGCCAATCAACAGTGGGGGGTGGGGTGTACGGTGAAAAGAACAAGATTAAAGGACCCGCTGTTGTCCTAATTCTGGAAAGCAGAGACATAAAATAGGTGGTTAGTTTTTTGGGAATTTTTTTTTTAATGAAGAGAGAAGAATTAAGTTCAGGTTTCATGTGTGATATTGCAATATTGGTACTGCATGTAATCTTACACTGAACTCCAGATGCTACTGATGCTTTGTATTCCAGCTTCTAGCAAAGATTAAGACAACTCTGATTTTTTTGCTACTAAACATGCAGTAAATCATCACAGCTTTATGCCTAATATTCCAGGAATAGCTCTCAAGTAGCCATTTAATTTGTGGCTAGAAAAGCAAAGAAAAAACAAAATTCCAGGGAAGAAAAACTGGCAGGAACTGAATACTTCAAAGTGAAAATATTCTTGGGTCATCTCATTTTGTAGTAAGTTATGCATTCATTGTTGAAAAGCATGATTTTAGGCAGAGTATACATCCCTCTAAAAAGTTAAAAATATGGCACATTACACAAAGGATATGTAAGAATAAATTAGAATTAGGGTCCTTTTTGCTTTTTTAAATGTACCAAAATATTTTGCTTGTTCCTAGTGCTGACTATTGGACTTGGAATCCTTTTTGTGGCGGTGCCTGAATTTTCTCACATACTACAGGCAAAGATTTTTTTCCTACAAAAATCAGCCCCCATTATTAGGATGCATCTCTTAAGCAGGAAAGCTGTTTGTTGTGTCCAGAACTGAGGCACCTTGTTTTGATTCTTGCTCCAAAACCAGCTGCCCAGCAGCAGCATTGGGAGTCTATTAACGGCTCATTGTTCTTCATGGATGTTAATCATCATCTCTCCTTTCCAGTGGTCCTAATGTTCCACTAATCAAGCCAACCTTTCTTCTGGCAATTCTGCTATCTGCTAAGTACACCTAGTCTCTCTCCTATTTCATAGCCTCGCAGACTTGTTAGCTCTGTTCCTGCTCTGTGCTACCATGATTATGGAAAAATGTTTTTCTTCATTCTGTCTTCCCAGAAAACAAGGTGTGTGTTTTATTTTGGGACATCTTGTATGTAAGAAAATACAGTATTTTGTACAGAAAAATCCAGGAGTGTTAAAGGTAGTCTGCAATTTTTAAAACATTCTCCTTGTTACCTTCAGAAAGAGTGAAAGAAAAAATGTCCCTGATTCTTGAGGGCATGTAGTATAGGAGGAATTGTCCTGTGATGTTTAGAAATTTCTTGTTAATATTTTAACATTATCAGTGCATCTCCCTCAGGTGCCTTAAGGAAGCTAATATTTACTTCTTACAAAACTCTGATATGGTAATCCAGAATCCTCTTTTAGACAGCTGCTGGCTTTTGTCATTCAAAAAAATGAAGTCTCTCATGGTGTGGGAAGAGATGCTGAGTGAAGGTGAGATGAGGTTTGCTCTGGGTCAGAGGTTAGTAAAGGGCTTGTGGTTGTTAAATATCTGGGTGCTTTTGTAAAACACAGTGTAATATGGACAAACATACATTTTAGTTGCCTTAAAAGGAGAGAGAGCTGCTGTTTTGGAGTGCCGCAGCCATTTTGACCCTGAACAAAGCAGGTTTAAAGTTGAAGTGGTTTTGTTATATTTGTATCACTACAGAATCATGTAGGTATAACAGTTGCATCATGTATCACTATATTTAAATATCACTACAATTGCTGTGTCTGTCTATACTCTGTGTTGTGATGCTGCAAGTTCAGGATTTAGTTCCTACTGATGATTCATTTCTAAAAAGGAAATTGCATATGTATATGCATGCAACATCTACATTAACAGAGAGCACTCAAGTGTTAAGAAACAACGAAATGTAAAGGGTCTTATGCTGCTTTAATTAGGATCCTTTGCATGCATGCCTTATGAAACATCTTTAATGTTTGAACATGTCTTTAATTACATGATCACATAACATTTGTTCACAGGATCTCTCCCTTGTTCCTTGCAAATAAAGGGCACACAAAGGAGCTGATTTAAGATTGCACAGACAACTACAGACCTGGTGGCTTCTAACTTTTCAGAGTTTGATTTGGCAATCTAAAACATTCTTTTGACAGTTTCTTAGCATATATAACACAGTAAGAATTTGATTTGTAACTATAAGAAAACTTACCTATTTGTCTGTGGATTGGTAAAAGTATATAGAAAATGAAATGTTTTTACTCAACAAGTTTATATTGAATAACAGTTAACAATGCTCTTTGTTTAATGGTGCTTAAATGCAGCTGGAGTTCTGAAGCTATAACCTCATTGCTAATATATGATAATCATGGTACCTGCAAGACTGGGTTTGATCACTGTCTTCAAATATATATATGCATAAGACTCTTCACAGTGCTTATGTTTATTATTTTATTATTACTTTACCTACTTCCTGCTTGCTTAAATGCAAGCCAAAGAACCTCTAATTGGGACATTTCCTTTCTTTCTTAATTGTAGAAGCAGATAGACCAATCACTGAAATACTATCCTTCTGAAGGGAGCCTTCTCCATCTAGTGTTCCCTTCATTCATTCTACATGTAGGCAGCAAAGCTGTGTTCAATGGCTAGTGTGGCAAGAAAGAAGGTGCTAGCCCTGGCTGCTTCTGTGAAGCACCAGACCCTCCAGTGGCATGGAGGATTTTTGTTCCCAGTAGAAACATAGGCAGCTTTCTTGGTTTGGGCACAGAAGAACTTTGTAATCACTCTTCCAGTCTCTAAAGGGTTCAGTAGGTGGTGGATCAAAGACCTCAGGAAAAGTTTTTGTCCAAGGCTTCTGGTAAACTGTGTAGACTGCTGGGCTTGAGTGTTGCATTAATTTAAATAAGGTGTGGATGTAAATGGTTTAAAGTCATCAGTGAGACTGTTCCTTTCTCAAATCCTAATTTGTTTAACACTTAAGCAAAACTACTTCTACAATACAGTGCCCAAAATAGAATTCTTATGCGTAGTCCTTCCAAACAATAGACAGTGACTTAGCTGGCCAGGTATTGTCACAGCATCAGGGTGCAATTAGTTGTTTCTTTTTATGCCCATCACTCCCTCAATTTCTTCTTTTTATTACATTTTTGGCTGCACTCCATATTTCATATTATTACAATATTGCCTAATTACAAATATTATCTGTCTATCTAGTTGTTTAGCTGTCTATCCAGTTTAACCATTTTTCTGGCTTTGCTTTCCTTTTTATTTGGGATGCCCACATCCTGTTTTTCTCGCTGCTTAGGTTTGTCTTGAGCTGCTACATGCTTTCTTTGCTTTTAGATAATGCCACTGGATACATAAAATGCATTGGTTATGCTAAGAATTTTGCTAAAATAGCTTTCTGGCCTATAGGAGCAGCGCCTTCTCTGAAGAGCTTTCAGTCGTGATGTGTCCCTCCTTTTCCTGGGTTGTCAGAGAAATGCAGTACAGGAAGAAAACTTTTTCTCTGTGCTGATTCTTAGAAGACAAGATATTTCTCATTTCTGAATGGGCAGCTTTGAGGTTCGGGTCTAGAGTTTTGGTACCCTTCATGACCGTTTTTTTTTTTTTTCAGCATCCTATAATAAGGACATTATGAAATCAAGATGGAAACATATTTCTTTGTGCTTTTTAGCTTTGTGAACAAAATCACATTACAGTTGTTAGCTTGCTTTGAATCAGTAGCTATACCTGTGAGCGGCATGGGGGTCACAGGTGACAGAAAAAAACCCTGATTACATGAAAATTTAAGTTTTGTTTTATTCTTGAAGAGCCAGTGCTCATGCACTTCACTTATTCAGAGATCTGCATAGTGTATGCATTTGGGAATGATTCTTTTCACCGAGTCTAGCTCAGTTCACCAGTTGTAAAACATATTCATCATCTTACTTTTTTATTAGATGCTTTGCAGTAAGATTAGGCCACTCATTTTCATTTTTGTTTTTGTCATAAATAAGAGTTGTGTTGAAGAACACCACACTGAGAAAAACAAATCAAATCCCTCTACACAGAGAGTTTCACAGAAAGGGGCTTGTAAAATGTCAGCCTTCAATTTTGAAATAATCCATGCATTTTGATTAGTCTGCACATCAATTAAAAGATGCTCCATATTTTTTGTTATTTAAATAAACAGCTTCATGCTAGGGAGTCTAAAATTGAACTGTTGAAGCTCATCAAGATTTGTACAGAACATTTGGTCACTATGAATAATATACAAAAACCGATGTTAAAAGAATGGTAAGGTTGCAAAGTCAAGTCCTCAGAGATTAAAATATGCTGAAATTCAAGACTCTATAATTTTAATTTGGTCCTGCTGTGTATATGCATTATGGCACAGTCTTTAATTACACAGACTTACACAATTTTTTCCACAGAGCCCCTGCTTGATTCAGTGAATTAATAGTTGTTAAATATTTCTTTTTTATCTTCCTCATTCAGCATGTGGTCTAAGGCTTGCCTTTTTGTGCACCATCCAAGCCATGCTTTGTATAAAAAATTACTATTTTCCTCTTGGGCATTTCTGTGGTACTCTTACCATAGCATATAGGTGCTTCATAAACATTAATAAATTTACAGGCTGCAGGCTGTGGCTAAACAGATATTGGGGCAAAAACATTTACTAATTTTGGGTGCCCAATTTAAGGCACCTACCATCTGATTTTTTTTTTTTTTAAATTTTTTGTAAGGAGTACTAAGCTGAATATGAGCCAATGATGTACTGTGGGCTATATTAATAGGAATGTTGATTGCTAGTCAAAAAAAAATGATTCTTTTGCTCTGTTCAGTACTAGTGAGGCCTCACCTGAAGTACTATATCCACTTTTGGGTACCATACTTCAGGAAAGACTTGGACAAGTTAAAATCTGGGAGAGAGTAGTAAAAATGTTTAGAGGTCTAGGAAATATGACTTATGATTATAACTGGAGAAACTAGAAGTATTTAGTTCGGAGAAGAGAAGACTGTGGAAGAAGAATGTGAATGGAGTCAGGGTGGAACATGGCATGTACATCTCCTAGCGCACAACTTGTCTTGGCTAATTTTACCTTCTGCAGCTCCACACAGCTTCTGGGTGGAGGAGGAAAAGACTAAGTTTGGGATTCAAGCTTTTTCATGTTGTTGTTTTGTCTACAAAGCAGTTGTACTAGTGCTTTACGTGGAGAACAAAATCTTCATCATTTTTTATTTGCAACATAGTAATATTTCATGAGCTGCGGCTAGAATATTATGTTTTAGAGCTTACAGATAAACAAAACATACTGTACTTTTCTGACTTGCTGTTCAAAAAATACTGAAGCAAAATAGAAAACTCAGAAATGAACTGAATATGTAAAATGTCAAATGAGTTGTTTTTAGAATTTGCAGCACTCTTTGATAATCACTTTTAGTGCTAACTTTAGTGCCATATTCAGGTCAGAAACTATAAAGAAATAGTATGTTCTGCAGCAACAAAACAGGGATATTAGAAGTGAAATAGGGAAATAAGCAGGCAAATAATATATGCTAAAACTTAGTAAGTGGGGTGTGCTTAGTTTTCATAGCAATGTGCAAAAGTGTGGTGTGAAAGATGTGTAGGAAATAGAGCACATTTCATCAAGACAAGATTTCTAATAAAACCAGCCATTACTAATTTTATAAAATATGAATTGGCAATTTGTTTTAATTCATTAAAGTACTTTAATAATTTTTCTTATGCAAATTAGTTCTGCAATAACAGACATTGATTTTTCAGAAGAAATGGATAGGAGTACTTTAGGGGAAAATACTGTCAATTAGATCTGCTTGCATAAACTTTAAGTTGTAATGAAATTTTATTTTATTTTTGGCTGCAAAGTGCATTGTTTTACTGTGCTATACATCTATATGATTAAAGTGCATTTTAATAATGTCAGAATCATTTTACTAACTCCACCTAGGTTTATGTCTATATTTTGTTAGGTATTAAAAACCCAGGACTTGTCTAGTTATTGTGCATTGACATCAATGGTAATAGACCACAATTGTTTGGTTGCTCAGCTTATAGGAAGTTATTCATCTAACTGAAGAAAAGGGCACATGACGCTCTAACAATTTAAGTTAGAGTGTAAACCTACGGCCTGTCAGCTACCCTGCATTCTTATCTTGTGCTTGGTGTAAGGTAGCTTGTCCCTCAATGGAACTGGAGTAATCCATCTCACATTTGCTGTAGGGGAGAAACATGCACATGTGAATTTACTGTGGAATAATTGACATGCTGTGAGTTCATACCCCAGCTTACCTTTTTGGTAACTTTTTGTGTGCCCATATCCTATACCACTGCCAGGTAATGGTGACCATAATGTCTTGCAAAAAGATAGTCAACTTGTAGTCTTGATTGTTTTTAAAATAATATATTTTAATTTCGGTTCAGTTTCTGAGTATAGAACTGGAATGAGGAAATAAGAATAAAAAATGTTAATTTCAACATACTTTTCTGACATAAGTAAAAATCATCAGGGATATATGAGGGCCACACAGCATATGAGATTTATGTAGTAATTATTTTTTCTCCAAGCAGGTGCTTTTTCATTGGATGTAAAAGTTCTGGATTTTAGAAATTACAATATATTTATGCTTGTTTGCGAAAACAAACATCCTATTTTTTGGAAATATCAGTTGTACATCTGCATCTGCACTGGACTGAAGAAAATATCTTAAAATAAGATGAAATATTACATAAGTAAAACTGTACCTGAATTTAATGGAAATTATTCAGTTTACTAGAAACCTTCTGTATCTATTGATTTTAGCTGCAGTAACTATAAAACTATAAGCCTGTTTCAGGTTGAAAAAAGAACAAATAATAGGCAGGTATATTTCAGTGTCTTGAATTAGAATGCTAGAATCTAAAATGTAGTGATATAACTATATGCTGTGGAAAATGCATCAGATATTTCAAAGTTACCTATAGGATAAAGTGATGAGTAGTCAGAGTTATTAAACTTCCATGCAGCCATGTTCAAGCACATTTATTAATAATAAATGTTTATCTTGAGAGGTTACTCTTAGAATCTGGGGAATGTTGTGCTAAAACCCCATTGTATGTATTTTCTGCTATAGGAATGCTCAGGGGCAAATCCAGAGTGGGTGTACTGGTAGACTTGCATCCCTTTTTGATTTCTGATCCATTCAAAATTTAAAGCCAACAGCCAAGTGGAAAGGCCATTTCTATTCACACCACCAGTGAGGGAATCAATTGGCGTAATGGCTCATTATTATCTGCTTGATCCCTTCTAAATTTCTCTTTCCACAGGTGTTAATGACTTTCTTTCCTTTTAAATGATTTTTAATGGTTCCATTAAATACTCCAGCTATCCTTACTTTTGCAATGTTGCTGTCTGTTAGCAGCTCCGAGTCATGTAGCTCCCAATTCATAGCCTTGCAGACTATTTTTTTTAGCTCTAGCTAAAAACATTAGCTCAGGTGTCGAAATATTAACTAAGATGAACATTAGCTAAGGGATAGGATTCACTTTCAATGAAGCATGGAGGCACTGTCCAGATGCTCAAGAAGGCTTGATTTTGTTGTATTAATCTAAAAGAGAGACATGCATTTAACTAATGACTCCAGGACTCATGAAACAACATCTTTCATTTATTTTTGCCTAGTTTGTTTTGCTTTTATATATGACATAGCAAATTAATGCACATTCCAATATTTTTTGCTTTAATCTTAAATTTTTAGTCTGTCTCTAGGTCCTTACTTATTAGTGAAGCTTCTAGTTTCTTTTTAACTAGAGAAAAGTGTGTGTTGTCCTAGATGTGAGTGTGTACCATCCCACCTACACCCCACTTTTCAAAATCTTCAATCCACCCATGGGAATACTCATTAAATAAATGCACAGAAATATGATGCCAGCTCTTGATGCTAATATCACAATCTACCAAAGTTGCCTGAAAGTAAGAGCTGTCAAGAAAGATGTATATTACAACTGTGATGTCACTAGCTAGTACAGTAGGAGTTTTACAGAGATGGCAATAGTTGCAGAGCTCAACTTCTCACTTTGAAAGGTTATCAAAACTAAATTAATTTTAAAAAAATGTACAGTGACCCTTTCATGTCAGTGAATAGGCTGAACATGGGTGGATCTCCTCCCATGCCAGCAAGCAGATATTGGGGTATGCAGTGTCGGACATTGAACAGGCATTCATTTCTAATGGAAATAGAAATGTTTTGGGGTGAGAGAGCAGTATAGGCATTCAGCCTGCAACTGCGCCCTCTCCCCTGCTCCTTGCTCCTTCCCAAGCTTGCTTGATCATGGTTAGGGAAGTCATGAGAAGCAGTGGCTGCTCCAGTCCTCTTGCTCCAGGGGGAAGTGGAGTGGTGAGGAAAGACTCCCCATGTCCGCCAGACTGCGGACACCAAGGTCTGGGGATCAGGCACACCATGCTCATCCAGTAGACCAGTCTAGAAGAAGACTGGATCATCAAGAGAGAGCCCCTATCTGCTCCTCAAACTGGGGACCCCAGTCTAAGGAGCTGACAGTTAACAAGGAGTGGCTGTTTCTTTTCTTGGCTCTCGATGGCTGGGAGCCAAGCTGAGGGAGCAGTGCAGCACCCCTCCCCACCCACTCCTTAAACTGGGGACTGCAGTCAGGGAAGTGGATAGGGGTGTTGCCTCACTGCTACAGTCCCCTCCCAGACTGGTCTGGGAATGGCCTGGAGCAGCAAGGCAGTGCCCTTCTGCCTATTCCACTGAAGAGGTGCAGGAAACATTGTCCTACTTTTCATTCCCCTTGTACACTAGACCAAGAGGGGAGTGTACAAGCGCTCACTCTTGCAAGGGAGTTTAGTTTAAATTCTGCTGCAAACTTGGAATATATGTATACTTTTGTATTACGTGAATGTATGTTGTGAGGCCATTTGGTGAAGCACAAGATTGTATTTCTTACGTGAGAGGGGGCAGAGTGAGGCTTGATTGTGTTATAATCTTTAATGTTTTGTATGCATATGAGAAGGTAAATCTGGCAGGAAGGTTTTGATTAGGGGAAAAAATATTGAGCAGCTTTCTTCTGGAGAAACAGCTCTGAACTTGGACAGTATACCTAAAGTTCTTGTTACTATTTAAATGCTTTCTTATCCTTTCTCTATCACTTTCTCTTTTTTTGTTGTTTTTGTTTTTCTCTCTATTTGAATAAGTATGTAGCCAAAGCAGTGCGCTAGTTTCCATTGTCAGCTGTGATGATTCAAATAAACACAAGTTGTTCACGTCTGTTGATTGAAAACAGTGGTTTTCAAACTGTGTTCCATAGAACTGGGTCCTCCGCAAGAGGTTATTAGGGGTTTTGCAAAGAGATTGGGGGTAATGGTAGAGCAGGCCTGGAGGTGGTGCACCGCCATGGCTGGGCTGGATTGCCTGACTCCACATAAGCTATTAGGAGACAGGATTAGGGCTTCTGTGCCAGAAGAAGTGAAATGAAACAGTTCTGTGACTTCAGAAAGTTTGGAAACCACTGTATTAGAGCGTTACACTGATTTTACATTTAAAAGAATAATATTCTGTGTATTCATTAATGGTGATTTTGACATATTCAGAATATTATCTTTTCAAAATAAAAAATCTCCATTGAGGCAAAACTTGCATTCCCTCATTTCAGAATAACTACAAAAAAACCATTTTGAATTAACTGAGGGAAAGGTGCCTGTGAAAAAAACTGTTTTCATACTATGTGTTTTTCCCATTCTGAAAATGTAATAGCTGCAGAGTGGAATTGTATCAAACTTTCAAGGAAAGAAAGGGTGCAGTCCAAGTATTCACTGAAAATTTTTATCTGGAAGCTAATTTTAGGACACACATCTAAGCTGGTAGGAATGAAATGGTGCATCTACACTAAGCTGTGAATTAATCTATTACTAGCTTATGCTTTAGTAATGTTAATTTATAAACAGATTAAATGAGACATTCTGATTTCATCTGCTACAAAGATTGGGATACAATTTTTATCAGGTATTGTCAACAAGAGTAAGGAGAGGAGGTGAGGTTGGACATAATGAAAGTTAAAGATCTTCTGTCAGAAGAGGCTAGTGTATGAATAAGAAGCATTTTAAAAAGAAAAGAAAATGATGGAGAAAAGATGATGGCTATGGGATGCATTGAAAATAGATATTTTTTTAAATTGAATTTGGATTAAATGTCCTAATTTTGTTAGAGAGATTTCTGCTTTAGGACTTGGCTACACACAAAATATTTGTCTCACGAGAATTGAATGAAAAAGATATGCATTACTAACCACCTTTTAATATGGATATTTCTTAGATTGGATAATTTAAAATATACTTGAAGAATTTGTCCTTGATATTTTGCCACTGGTTTCTGCTGGATTATTTTTGGCTAAAGGAATTTCTTTGATTTGTATTAAGATACAATGTAGCCATCAAAAAGCCATATTCTAATACAAACATGGTCTGTTAGAGGTGTTATACCTAGTTCATAAAAATATGACACTGATGACTAGATAGAATCCATTTAAAGGGAGGGAAATGGACTCTGGTATTTACAGTTAACATTCTGGGTGACTAGTATTAGCAAACAGAACCTGTGCTAATATGAGATAAGTGCCTCTAAATGCCCTTTTTTCTTAAGCAATTCCCACTGAGTATTTCATTAGCTAATGCTTTTTACGTGTGACATGGGTAAATCCTAGTGTTGCCTTCCTATCTAAAATCAACTCTTAATTACTCCACTGGGTGATAGTGCTCATTATAAGATATGAGAACTGGTGGGAAAACAGATTTTATTCAGGCTGTGCTTGGGCTTATACTCACTGGAGACAAATTTATACTTTGTGGCTATGTTTGCATTTAGAAAATGAGACAATCGTAATCATGATTGTAAATGCTGTAGCTCAGCTGGGGATCACTGCTTAAAATCATTTCTAGGTCAGATACTTAGTTCAGACAGTCTTTAAATATGTTTTTTCTTAATATTTAATGAATTTTTAAAAGTTTATGAATATACATTTTCTAGAGCAAGAAGAACATGTGGTTTGTAATGCCTGAACTTACGTATTTTTTTATTTCTTTAAAAAAACAAAGCAAACAAACTCTTGAAAGATGCATGTAGCATATTTGAGTCATACCTGCATTCTATTAGAAATTTATCTTCACAGTCATAGCAAGGTTATGTGTAAGTTGTACATTTCAAAGGAACATGAAGAAGTGAAAATAGTACAGAATTTCAGGGAATGCTAGCATTCTGCCTAAAGCATTCAGATAAAATTCTGCTCTCAGGGATTTTGAATACAATATTCTGAGTTAACGTCAATGAGCCTTATATTTTTATTTACAAAGTTTGGTACTGTCCAGGTCGCTCCTCCTACTGATGTGTGTTAGCCAGTAGCTGTGCCCAAAACAACATTGTGCAGTGCTGTGAATTAAACAGCATTTGGTAGCACATAGTGTACTATTTCCTGTATGAAGTCTGCATAGTATGCTCTTTTGCTATGCATTTGAAGCACACTCAGTCCACTAGCTTAGTTTTTATATGTGCTTAACAAAAATGGCCTGGAAGGTTCCAGAATTTGCCCAAATAGCATTTTTCCTATGGAGAATAGCAGAGGAATAGATCACTGCACAGGTCATTATAGCTATGTCTGTATGGCCCCTGGAGTGAGATCAAGAACATTGCTGAGATAAACTCAGGTGCCTGAGCTTGCAAATTAAAGTATCTTGGGTGCAAATCTGAGTGGCCCTGAGTGTGCTCTGCATTGCTGGGCTCTGGCTTTCCAGCTGTCATGTTCAAGACTACTCTGCCAGACACTTGAAAAAAAAAATCTACTATACCTAAATAGCAGGGTTGGGAATGCACCAAGTGTACATGAGCTGGTGGGTTTATTTCTTGGTGGCCCTCCTCGGCTTATTCCAGACAGACATGCAGATGTAGCTGGTGTACTGCGTCTGGTGGAGAGGAGGGTAATCTCTGCATTGTGATCCTTTGCTATAAGACTTTTCTTAAGAATATGTAAAAGAGGCCAGTTGTATTCCTGAGCAGTGGTGGGGAAGTATTTTTTAATTGAATCCCTATGCTACAGACTAATTAAAGGACCCACCATGAATCTCAGGGCTGTCTGAGGGGGCATCCTCTTTCCATTTGCGATTTTAGCTCTTAGTTTTATTCTTGTCACCATACTAGACATTGTATGGCCAACTAAACCACCCTTACAATACAAAGATTAGCCTCAATTATACCACCACCAGGAAAGCATAGTCTATTAGTTACCAGCAGAAATATGCCTTCTGTTTTTTGTGAATGGTGTCACTAAAAGAAACCAAGCAAAAAGTTTCATAATTTTCTCCAACAAAAATACGGGAATGATGGCAAAGCAGTTTCACACCAGTTCCTTATCATCCAGATACTTTGTTCGTTATTGTGATTTGGTTGCGATGAGGCAAAAAGGGGTCCTTCAGCTAGTCGGAACGGTAGAGTGGCAAACTGAACCTTTCAGGACTGTGGTATTGAATTGTTATGATGCCTAAATATTGAGGAATTATCAGAGATTCTGCTGACAGGGGCAGCAAGAGAATGCAGCTGATGGTGTAACAAGCAGCTAACTGTGTTGTCTCCTCTTTAGGCAGATATTAGCTGATACGCTATTTATTAGGCAACTTAACTCAGTTGGGCAGATGGTATTAGGAGTCCTCAACCTCTCCAGGCCTTGTGTGTTATAGCTGCCTCATTTATCTACAAGAACAGGCTCCTCTGGTGGTAAATTCTGCCTATATGTGCAGAATGCTCCCCAGTCTTGTATAGATGCAGATGGCAACTGGTAGTGGGCATCACAGTTTTCTTTTGGGGTGGATTGTCCATGTAGTGTGTCAGTCTTTCATTGTTTACCAACAAGATGGTTTAGACTAGGGATTTCTGGATATGAAAGATGAGTTTAATGTAAAAGGCTTAGAACTCAAAGTTCAAAGTCAGGAACAGACTTATAAACCTGTGGTTTAACTAGTACAGAATATCTTGCTAAATAAGTGAGGGTTATGTGCTATCCCTACCCAGGCAAGCTTGCAAAAGCCACCCAGTTCAAGTCTTCATTCAGGTTGTTTCTCTGGAAAACTGCATTCCCATATGGCTTATGAACAGAGGGAATTCAGTCCAAATACTGGGTCACCTTTTTTGGTTGCAAGAATCAGTTGGTGCCTATAAAATCCAGCTAAAACTGACTTGATTATATGGTCCGAGATAAATGCAATATAAGAAGTAAACAGCAGCAATCATTAACAAATAAGGGTAACATTTGTACAGTTTTAATAATCTATGGTATTACTAATGCAAAAGTAAAGTGGATGAGGTTATTTATAAGCCCTTAGTGGACATTTTTCTAAATTACAGTCAGCAGAATTTGGCAGCAGTCAAAATGTTTTTCAGCTAGCATTCAGGAGAATGTAAGAACTGAACTAGTAGAGGAAATAGAGATTGGTACTGAGCAGTATAGGCATGGCTATCCATAAAAGCTTTCTCAGCACATGTTTAATCATAGCCAGTGTTGTTAGGTCTTTTGACATGGAGGCAGAGGGTATAGGTGTGTACCTCCAGTTAATGATAATAAGGTTGATGTCTTTTACTTTTTAAATGCTTTGCAAATTTTCTTTTGCTGACAAATCTTAACCTGGCTTTTGCTTCACTGCTCAGGTATCTTCAAATAAATATTTGCCTGAAAAATAAATAGGTCTTTTATTGCATGTTAGATAAGATTAGTATGGTTTCAAACAGCTGAACATAGTACTCTTTGAAATAAAATACTATTTTAAGGTACTACAGATAAATAATTTGGAGGTTTATGTCAGAATACTGGAATGCTTTCCCACCTAGCAGCATGACATGACAGCACAGGAACAGAAGAAATTCTACCAGAAAATGAAATCTAAATTTCATCCTTTGGAGAGGAATCACCAGTATGAATTTATGCTCTACATACATTAACGCTGACAGTAACAAAGCAAATCTGCGTGATACTGTGCTGTAATATGTGTTCAGTTACTACCCATTGTTGTCATCTGTAGTGGAGTATGTGATGAATACATTACATGAAAGTAGTGATAGAAATCATAGCACTTTTCCAGGTCCACCTCCACAGGAATTGGGTCTAAATGTAGTTGGATTATTACTGCATTTAAAAAAAACATTTTGAATTGACGTGCATTCATCGGGAAGCCTGGAAGGAACTGGTAAAAAAAAAATAAAAAAAAAATAATGAAGACCAGTCAGTATGCAGAAATAGATACCAGGTGTATATATTTTACTTGTTTTGTCACAGATTGGGTGGACAATTGGGTTAAAACGAGCACAAGACATGCTTTCCTTCTTGAGGGTTGGAGGGAGGCATGCTGCCATGCTTCTCTTCCTTGTCTGATCAGTGAACTCTCTCCTCCTGTTTCTGTCTACTTTTATCACAACATACGAATTGCATGTACTTTTAAATATCTATTGACACATTAGAGCTTTAATAAAATATTACGTTCTGGAATATTTTTGTTAAAGTTTGTCTCCTCTTATATAATGTGTTCCTGGACATCTTCAAAGTACTGATTTCAAAAATCAGAGATTTACTTATAGTAGAAAAAGAGAATTTATCATCCTAATTACAAAGTGTTTCTTTTTCTTCAAGAAAAGACAAGTGCCATAAATCATGAGTTGTAACAAGAAATGAACAAATGTAAGAGGATTTTAAATTTAAATGTAGCTCTTCTCAGACAAATTGGCAACTTGCTTGGACACCCACTAAAACAGATGTTGTTGTACTGCCTCAATTCAGAAAAGGAAGGAAGATATTTTTGTCAAAGAATCTTCATTTATACGGTCCTAAAAGAGCTATACTGCTGAGGTGAAAAGTTTGTGTGAAAGAGACCATTTTTTCTTTAAAGACTTGCCTCCTGGAGGCAATTGTTTTATTTATTTCACTCTTTTTTATACTTAA
Organism: Gavialis gangeticus; assembly: GCF_001723915.1. Taxonomy (NCBI): domain Eukaryota; kingdom Metazoa; phylum Chordata; order Crocodylia; family Gavialidae; genus Gavialis; species Gavialis gangeticus. Next base: position 118,564,868 of record NW_017729024.1, on the reverse strand, counting down.
GATTGAAATTCATTTCTCTTAAAAATATTATATTTTTATGGTAGTTCATGCTGCTTACATTTCCATATCTGCTGAAATACCCCTGCTGACTTTCTGAATGCATTTTTATTTTAATTTAATTATTTTTTAAATCTGCTTCTGGCCTGGATATAGCTTTCAAAATGAAGCATAGCTTCTTTTTCTTTCTTTCTTCTTTTAAAAAAAATAGTATTTCAGTTAGGCAAAGTGCCTATAATATCTGAAAAAAATGCTACTATTTTTGGAGGTCCTGGAAGATGCTGAAAGTCTCCTAAATATTTTTCGACTTTTCCTTCATATAAGAACATTTTAACTGTAATATGATAAAGAGACTTCTTTCATATTAGGTCACTTTTTTCTTCTTAAAGTTTGTATGCGTTTGAATCATAGAAAACAGACCAAGACCTCTCTATTAGATAATAGGTGAATTTTATTGATGCACAGTGATGGCAGATAAGAATAAAACAATTCTGTATCTACCAGTCTTAGGGTTCGCAGAGTCAAGGTACATCTGGCTGGTATGTGACCTTCACTCTGAGGTTCTCTCTTGAATGTCAGATGGAGGTTGGAAGCTGAGGCCCACCCCCATTAGTGGGGTGGGTGAGGTGGGTTCATGGTGGACCCTTTATCCACAGTAGCCTTTGGTTCTCCTTTCGGTAACTCTTTGCTGCTCCGAAACCCCTCCTTTTGTATTCTTTCTCCTCTTTGATGACTCTTCATCTTTGAGCATCATTGATTAGTCTACCTATGCTTGTCATACTGTCCATGTTCTGTCCCATCAGCATATTCCTTTGTTTCACAAACCCATCACATGCACACATCTTAATTTGGGCTTTTTGTGGATCCCCTGGTATTGTGATCCAGCTGCCAAAACTGGAAATCCCATTTGGGCAATGTGACGTGGCCAATGTAGCAGAGTCCCTTGTCTCATGTTATAGAACACTGTGGTACATGTCTTCAGTTTCCCAGCCTGTGTGCCTGCTTGTGTGTGTCAGACAAAGTGGACCTTGAAGAAACTGTCACAAACAGGATTTTAGAATTAAATTAACCCTTGCCATTGCCCTGGACCATTGTTTTAATGTATATCTACTTTACCTAAAAGCCAGTTCCTAAAAGCAAACCTCTAAATACCATTTTTAGTTGTCACTAACCATTGAGCCCAGTGATCCAACCAACTTTCTATCTGCCTTACTGTCCATTCCTCCAACCCATACTACCTTAGCTTGCTTGCAAGAATGCTGAGGGAGACCATGTTAAAAGCTTTGCTAAAGTCAAGGTATATCGCATCTACTGATTTCTCTGCATCCACAGATCCAGTTTCCTCCTCATAGAAGGCAATTAGATTGGTCACCTTGGTGAATACATGCTGACTGCTTCTAATTACCACCTTCTCCAAGTGCTTTGAAATGGATTCCTTGAGGATCTGCTCTGTGATTTTTCCACGGACTGAGGTGAGGCAGTCAGCCTCCAGATCTGTAGTTCTCCAGATCCTCCTCCTTCCTTTTTCTTAAAGATGGGCATTATATTTGCCCTTTTCCAGTTGTCTGGGACTTCCCCCAATTGTCACAAGTTTTTAAGATGATGGTCTGCGGCTCTGCAGTTGTATCAGTCAGCTCCCTCAGCCCCCTTGGATGCATTGCATGTAGCACCATGGACTTGTGCACATCCAGATTTTCTAAATAGTCCCTCCCTAACCTGTTCTTTCATCACTGAAGGCTGCTCATCTTCTCCCAAAACTGTGCTGTCTAGTGTAGCACAGCTACCAATTGTGCTTTGGCCTTCCTGATTTCATCACTGCATGCCCAAGCAATATTCTTATACTTCTCCCTAGTCATCTGTTCAAGCTTCCACTTCGTGGAAGCTTCCTTTTTGTGTTTAAGCTCGCCAAAGAGTTCTCTGCTAAGCCAAGCTGGTTGCCTGCCATATTTGTTATTTTTCCTACACACTGGGATGGTGTGCCCAGTAAAGTTTCTGTAAAATACAACCAGCTCTTCTGGACTCCTTTCCCTCTCAGACTGGCCTCCCTGGGGATCCTGCCCATCAGTTCCATAAGAGAGTCAGTCTGCTTTTCTGAAGTCCAGGTTCTATACTCTGCTGCTCTCTTTTCTTCCTTTTGTCTGGATCCTGAACTTGATCATCTCATGGCCACTGCTGCCCAAGTTGCCATGCATTACTACATCTCCCACCAGTTCTTCCCTGTCTGTGAGTAGGAGGTCAAGAAGAGCATGGTCCCTAGTTGGTCTCTCCAACACTTGCAGCAGGAAGTTGTCTCCAGCGCTTTCTTAAAACTTCCTAGATTGCCGGTGTGCTGCCATATTGCCCTCCTAGCAGATGTCAGGGTGATTGAAGTCCCCCCATGAGAACCAGCACCACTGTCTGGTCTTCACATAGAAAGTATCTTCAATTTGTAGTCGATGGAGGCTACTTCCATACAAGTTTTTTCTTTTTAGACTCTCAACAGACCTGGAATCCTCATGAAGATCCTCACAGTAGTGGTGGCTGATTTAGGAAGGAGCAGAATTACAGCTTGTCCTGACCTAGACAAGTGGCAAATGTAATACAGCTCTGTTGAGGGCATTCAGATAATATTTGAATTGTTCCACTAGACTTGTTTCACATCCTAAGACTTATTGGCAACCTAAATTTCAGTCTTAGTCTGAAAGCAGAGACCAGAGTTTATGGACCATAGGTCGGGCAGATCTTGCCTTCCTTAAAACTGAGTCAAGTCTTTGCTGAATCTTATTGTATCAGTACAATTCAGTGACAATAGTCAAGGAGTTACATTTTCCTCCCACCCAGCCTTCTTTATTCATGTGATGGTGAATGCCAAATTTCCCCCTAAAAGGATGTAGATATGGTTATATTTTGTCTGTTGTTTGGGAAGACATTGCTTAGGTAAGGAAATAAATACTTCTGTGTTGATCCAGTCCTCCCTTCCTGCATGGAAGGAGCCCTCCAGTGTTTGTCTGTTTCTTCCATCTCAGCCATCATTGACAGTCATGACTGATGTCTCCCTGCTAGATTGGGAGACAGACAGGTCTTGAATAGAAAGGTCTTGTCTTTCAAGAAGACAAAACTGCAAATTGATGTCAGGGAGCTCAGGCAAACTGCAGATTTTGCTAGGTATTCTCGTATCATTCGGGAGCATCAAGTCCAAACTATCGTGGATGACACCACTGTGTTATTTGAAATCAACAAATGGGAATACAGAAAGATAGTCGTCCCTTACAGCTAGTGAGTGCACCACCAGAGGTGTCAGCAGTGCACCTCTAACATTCTTAGAATACCTGAGTGGGCAGGCTCCTCAGGTGTATCTCCTGACATCGCAAGTGGGCCATTAAGGATATTATCCTACAAGATGTTTTCTGAGACTGGGCTCATCAAGTGATCAATTTTTTTTGCCTCCAACATCAACAGAAAGTGTCAAAATATTTGCTTCTGAGTGGACATGCTGTCCAACAGTTTTCTTATTCTATGGCCAAGGAAACTTTAATGCCATTCCATCTATTCCTCTAATTGCAAGTGCTACACAAGGTGAGGCAGCGCAGTTTAATCCTGCTGACCTCAGTTTGGCCAAGACAACAGTTTTTGTTTTTAAACTTCCTTTGTATGTCTTTATGAATTTCCATGATTTGTCTGTTGCTTTTATGCCTGCTCTCCCAGAATGTTAGGCAAGAGGCTTTTCCAGATCTACATGCCATGTGTATCAGTTTGCTGCTGGCTTACCCTTGATGATAGGAAAAGCATACTTTTCTCTGACCAGAGAAATACTTAATACATATCAGGAAAGACTTTACTAGATAAATGAACTTGGCTAACTAGTGTTTTAGCCTGGTAATAATGCAAGGCTTTCCTCTACATAAGGTCTACCTGCAAGCCATTTACATTGTCTGCAAGAGATGGAGAGATGGAGTGTAGTGGCTTTCCACTTAACTCTGTCAAAATGCACCTAAAAGTGATCTTAACCCACTTCCCACTTGTGATGAAAAGTGTCTCTGGTTTCTTTTCTTGAAGAATTTCAGTAAACTTTCTCTCTTCAGCCTGAGGGCATTCACCTGCCAAAATTAAAGTCTTGTGGCGAAATGGGATGGCGTGAGAATTTCTTTAGAAAAAAGGTTTTAAAGAATCTTTTATAATGGAAGCGTAGGCTACAAAATATAGGACTTGCTTAACAATTTTTCTTGCAAATGTGCCTATGTTATCTCCAAATACCCTTTATGACAAAACATCATGATATTATCTCTGGGTTATATCTCTGAAGCTATATAGAATTACATTTGACTATATTTTCTGAGTCTGGTGGAAACATAAACCAGAATGTGTAAAAACCACCCACAAACACAATCATCAAAGGAATGATTTTTATTTATGAAACAAAATTTAATGTTTGTTGGATAATATGAGGATGAAATTGATGTATTTAACACAGTAACTATATTATCACAAAAAATACATAACTGAAAGTTTGACATTTTATGAGATATTGTAAAATTCACCTAAGTTTAATGTGTGTTGTTAAACTTAACCAGTATTATGCTGAAATCATTAAAATGAATAAGGGGGTTGACTCATTACTTGGTCATATTCTGGTTATATATACAAGCAGGGCATAACACCATGGAACTGAACAAATGTTGTGCTATTACTATCCATTCAGACAATTTACTCTATTTCTGACTAAATTGCAAAAGTCTGTACAAGTCCAAAGATAGCCAAGTCAAATCTTGAAAATTTACAAAGTATGGTTTTCTCCAGTTGTAGGTAGATAACCCTTGTGAGTGTTAATATGATTTCTCCCTGTCCATGAATGGGAGAATATATCCCTGTGGATGTACTGTGTACTGCATAGAAACTTAGTGCATATGGTTTTCATGGATTGTTAAATGAGTGTTATTTGGTTCCAGTTGCTGTCATGTACATTGACTTGCCATGTTTTGCATAACAGAACATAATGACTCCACTGTGGTTGGGAATGATTCGCACATGTTTCTTTTTCTATTTTCCTGTTCTATATCTATTAAACAGGGAATAAAATATTAGGGTTCAGTGTGTGCTTTCTTGATTTAAGTTAATGTGTTTTCATGTTCAGAGAATATTTACATAATGTTGAGTAAATAAATTAGGGAAAGTCAAGAGGAGAGCAATAAAAATAAGAGACATGACCAGTTAGGAAAGACTGAAGCAATGAGCTTTACTTTAATTGAGAAAAGAAAAAAGACTGAAGGGAGATATCTTCCAATATGTAAAAGGTTGTTATAAAAAGGACATTTCTAGCTGGCTATGCACATTACATACAAAGTAGACAGGACTTAAGATAATAGAGGGAACCAAATTAAACTAGTAATTGAAAGAAAATCTCAACCCTAAACATGTGTAGGGTGTCGGAGACTGGAAGGTGCATCTCTGTGTAAATGTAACATAGAGTAAATAAAGTGGAGTTTAATATGCTGGGCCAAACGCCATCCTGTCCTGAGTAGGTTCAGTTTCCTGTAAAGTCGATAAATAGGGAGTCTGCTTATAGAGAAGCCTACAAACTGTTGTTGGAGGTTGTGAGACAAAGGAAGCTGCAGTGGTTTGGATACATCATGACAAGGCTCTACACCCTTGCCAACACCATAATGCAGGGCGCAGTGGAGGAAAAGAGGTAGACCCGAGAAGGGCTGGGGAACCAATATTAAAGACTGGATGGGACTTCAAATGACAGAGTGCACAAAGCTAGCCAAACACCGGGCAGAGTGGAGGAGGATTGTGTATAGAATCTAAGGTACCCCAGCGGTTGCAGCAGCATTGGGACTGACCTGATTCATACAGAAACTGAATATAGTCCATTTTTTTTGCAGTGCCAGATGATGGCATTGTATTTTTTAATAAATAGGATTAATTGATATCTTTTAATTGTAAATAAAATTTGCAGAAAAGCATTAACAACATTCCTTTGTAAAGTAGTTTGAGCTGGATTTAGTCCTTTCTCTTCCACTCAGCAGTTTTTGAGGAAAGAATGCATATCTATTATGAAGCACATTAAAAACCTCTTTTTCAATGAAAGAAGAAAATTGGAGTTTGTCAGCTTGATTTGATGACCTGTGGTACTCTGTTTATTTAATAGTTTTGCTTATTAAGCAATACTGCATTTGGACAATATAAATGCTTTTTCTACTTATTCTGAAAACTTTGTAATTAGGCACTTCAGAAAGGATTAATCTCTGCTCTGTCTTTATTAATGGATTAATGTAACGATTTTCTTTTCCTGCTAAGAGAAGTATTTGCAATCCTTGTGAATCTGAAATCATACAGTCCATCATGGGGTCTAAAATTGTATTTTCATCCTCTGGAATCAAATAGGTTTCTGTGTTTTAAAACATGTAAAATACAGAAAAACAATGATTTTTCATTGAGGTGGAAAAAACCTCCAGAAGTGGGATTTAGTAATAAAATACTATAGTTAAGAGAGATTTTAATTTGACCCCAGGAAGAAAATTTTTAATATGATTCTTTTACTTTGGGTTATTTGTGTAAATATATGTAAAATAGATATAAAAAAGGAGAAAATATTTAGGTGTTCCAAGCACATTGTGTATGAGTACTAAGGATATACAAAAACTTGGGACTCAGCTTCTGAAGTATATAGAATCTACTGGTATACTATCCAAAACACTGTTTGTAGTTTGGGGGTATTTTTTATAATCATCATCACATGGAGAACTTGTAGTTAAATTAGTGTCATGATCAACCCAGCATTACTGTCTTCAAGGTTTTCTTTGCCTTTAAATACTTGCTTCAAGACAGTTTTCTGATTTGAAATGTACTTTATCTTCTGTCTATGGCTCAGGCTGCTTTAGAACTCGTATCTTATTTAGCTTATCTTTTTGAGGCTGCAGGTTACTTGTTTCGTATATGCTTAAATATACCATATAGTATGTCATGCTCTTTCTCAGTAGGTGGTTTTAGAAGATCTTAATTGTAATACTTCTTAAACTGAAACTTTTACATTTCTTTTTAAGAAAGATTTTAGGGAAAAAAAATGGTTGAATGGTTGAAACTTGATTTTAAGTCTAGAATTTCCTCACTATCTCATTTGTTAATATTAATCATCTGAATTTATTTCTTGTGATTGTCTTATCTCTCATTTTTTCGGACAAGGTTCCTCTAGGGTAGCCAGAAAAGCAGGACAGCGGGAGAAATAGCAAAACATC
>NW_017729024.1:118552381-118552657 GCF_001723915.1 Gavialis gangeticus | reverse complement strand
CTTGGGTAAAAATCTGATATCTTTTATTAGACCAACTTGGATAGTTGGAAAAATTCTTCTTTGCAAGCTTTTGGGCACAAACATTCTGTCAGGCTGAGGAAGCAACTGTAGATGCTGTTTCAGTCTGATGAAGGGTGTTTGTGCCCAAAAGCTTGCAAAGAAGAATTTTTTCCAACTATCCGAGTTGGTCTAATAAAAGCAGATTTACCCAAAGAATCATATTTTGTCAAACTCTTTTGTTCTTTGGTTAGTGTTACTTCATCTCCCCCCCCCCCC
>NW_017729024.1:118522001-118552252 GCF_001723915.1 Gavialis gangeticus | reverse complement strand
CCCCCCCCCCCCCAAAATATAAATAACTGTATTCTTGTTTCATTTTCCTCCTTATGTTCCATTTCTAGTATAATTACTAGAAATTATCAGTGTAATTACTTTCTTTAACCTCAGATCATTGCACAGTTCCTAAGAATCCAGACTGGCTTTTGTTGTTAAAGAAAAGTGAAACAATTTTGTCTTTGAAAATACTCTACTTTAATCTGTAGTATAGCTCTGATTCCTGAGAATCAAGCTGGTGGACAAAAAAGTTGCTTGCATTGATAAAGCTTTTTTTTTTTGGTTGGCATAAGAAACCTACATATGTTATTTTTCACTTAGCAGACAGTGATTTGATTCCCATCTGCCTGTACTCTTCATGGCCAAATGTACAGAAATCTGTTTGGACTGATGGTATTCAGTCATCCAGACTAAAATGAGTGAAAGATTCCATTTTCTAACAAGGGATGATACCTTTTCCCAGCTCTGGCAACATTATTCAGGTTTCTTGTGATTTGCATTAGGTAAAAGCTTAAGTCAGCTATCCACTGACTGCATTTTTTTTATTAGGCAAATAATTTTGTTTAATACCAAAATCGATCAGTTGCTTTGCTGGTCCATTTCATGGTGGTGTTGATTAGCATGAATGTAACTATCTGCACCTGATATCTGCAAGCTGAAGCTTCCAGGGGTGGAAGCTAATGACCTTGGCACCAACTCTTTATTTGTACTACTTTGAAAACACATGTGTGAAGGCTGCCTGGCATATAGCCACTTAAGAATATTATGTCCTGCCTGATGCATTCGGTAGTTTCCTTGTAGATTTATTGTGATCATGAATCCTTTAGTGTTCTTTTTGCTGAATATAACCTACCAACATATTTTTTTATAACACAGCTCAATAGATTGCCAAAAGCCTATTTCATATTCTCCCTTTGGAGCCTTGTCTACGCTAGTCTGCTTTCCAGTTATCGTATTCACTGATTCAGCTCTATGACTAGTGGGAACAGTGAGAGCTTCAGTGTAAACAAGCTGCTAAAGGCCATTGACATTTTTACCACTGTGTCATCTAAACCTGCTGTGAACAAGGTCAGTGAACTTGATGGTGAAATTGATGGCCATTTCAGGAACTTTGTCAGAGCTCATATCATAGCTACTTCTGTGGAGTGTATTGGTAATAAGATTTTTCAGGGAAAATTGGGGATGAAGGATAACAGAAACATTCTGTTGATTTTCTGTGGTAGCCTGTGTAACATCCTGTTGTTGGAGCCTAATGGTAATAACCTTTTGTCCATCTTGTGATTTTGGAGGAGGATGAGATAGGGCTGTCTTTATAAGAACTCCTTAACTGGATAAAGAGAGGGTGGCAGTTTCAAGTGAGGCACTTGCCTTCCCACAAAAGGCCAGTCTACATTCTGGGGAAATTAGGTTTAGAAAAGTTAGAGCATCTTTAGAAAACTCACATTTTGAAAAACAATTATTGTAAAATACAAGCTTGAAGAATTGTATACAGCAGAAAACTTAGCCAAAACCTCACTATTCTGTATTGTAAAGCTGAAGTTGGATTTCCAGTAAGATTGGGTTTCATGTAGAAGAAATGTATAGTTTGCAGTAGAAGCTGTACATATTTTTGGTTTGTTTTGCCCTAAAATGTTATTTTATCAGCACTAGTTCATTGTTTTAGTAAGGCAGCAAAGTTAAAATGCTTAAGACAACCATATTCACTTGCTTATATTTCAGGGATTTTGATTTACTACTTATGAGGTGAAATCAGGATTTGTCAACTTGTAGTACTTATCATGCATACAGGTTGCATTTAGATATTTTTGAGTCTAACATTAATGAGTCTAACATTGATTTGTAAAGATGAATTTTACCACAGAATCACACACTTTAAATCAATTAAAACAATTCTCTGTCAATTTTTTTGTTTTGAGTAATTTGTGTACAAACTTTACATTTTATTGGTACATAAAAATGTATTTATCTATATGACAGATCATATTTTGACTGGGCATAATAGTATGCAATAATGTTCCATTCAGTGTGTAGCCAGTAGGTCAGTGTACATTCCAAAGGTCACTCTACAACTCTGATTTTTATTCCCTTCTTATACATAAGGATGAACTCCTTATCTTCTGAAGTCTTAGAAAAAAAATTCAAAGTTTTTATCTATTGCAGCCTGTGTTGCATTAAGCATGTGTTTAATATTGTATCTGCCACATTTATAAGTAATATTTAACAAGTATATCTTTTCCTCCCAGTAATAACTAACTGTGAAGACAAGCAGGAATGGTGGTCACATTACTATACTGTTTAATTTCTTCATCTTGCCCTTCATCATTTATTGTACTGTAACTGTGTTCAATCTTGAGAGAAGTTCTGCATTTGTTATTCCTTTTGTCTTAGAACGGAAAGTTCATCTTCTAGGAGTTGGTCTTAATAAATTATGAAGAAGATTTAGTGGCATACATCTTATTGCTGTACTACTTCAAAATATGCGGGTGTATGATTTGAGCTTTTTTATTGTGTTGCTGCTGAGATTTAGATAATCTTGAACCTTTGGGAATTCACTCATATTTGAATCACAGTAGCTTTACTAATCTCTCTACTATATTTCATATTAGAATATGTCCTTTTTAAGTGTTTGGGTTGCATTTACATTGAAAAATATTATGCTACAACTACTGTGCTTTCAGTCTTATATCTTAATAATAACGTCTCTAGGATTCAAAATATGTCTTTTTTTTCATAGGGATAGCAAAATCAGATTGCCAGATTTTATTATAATTCTCCATAGAGCAAAGCTGATTATTAAGGTACAGCAGGCTGTGTATGTGAGATAATGTAGATTAATGTGCAGATTGGTTTCATAGTGAGGTACAAGGTGAAAAGAGTCTCCTGATGCATGAATTAAATTTAATCGGCATAGCTACATAGGGTGTGTTTATGTTGGAGAATGAATGTGTTTTGTAGCATGTACTAGCACATGCTTTAGTATATGCTAACACCCAGCATATAAAATAAAGTTGCATCGATATATTGGTTGCATATCAGATCTGCACCAATAAAAGGAAAATTAACGTTATTGGCTCTCAGCCTTTTTTGGCCTGTGTAGATGATAATATCACCCATAAATATAATAAGCCTGTGGGGGGACAGATTGAGGCTTCCATGGTGAGAGAGGGAGTGGGGCAGTAGGTGACATTATCAGCACAACTCGATGCCCCCACTGCTGCTGGATGGGTAGGGGACCCCCGGGGCAAAGGCAGCAGAGCGGAAAGCCCTTGGCCCACAGTGGGCAGCTTGCCTCTGCCCTTGCCCTGCTTGGCTCCACTCCCAAAAACATCCCCATGCTTAAAAATGGTGGCAGTAGCATGTGAACAATAGCTCATTTGATGAGCTTTAGTTCAAGTGCCTCTGTTGCCATTTTTAAGCATTGGGATGCTGATCTCCTGGATGAACCACCTACAGTTCTATCCTGCTCCTCACCCCAGCCCCTGCTCCCCACTCCGGCCCCATTCACCATCCTGGTTGGGCAGCACCCCTAGCCTCTGCCCCACTCCATCTGTCCCTGTGGGGGCTCTGTCTGCTCCCCGACTCCTCTTCCCCTCCCAGACTTACCTGCAGGGAGCTACTCTCCATGCTGCCTGGCTGCGCTCCTGTAAATCAGTTATCGGCTTGGTATCAGCTGATATGACTGGTGAATAATTGCCTATCAGTATTAGCCAAGAAAAACTTTATTGATACACCCCCAATACAAACACTTTGGGGACCTTGGATTGGTGTGTAGTGGTTGCATGTCCTAAATCTTGAACCACTGTGAAATTGTTGCAGTTTTTGCCCGTGCTAGCTAATTTAAACTAACACAGGTATGATGGCTCCTGCTAAAGTCGCACCTTTTTGCTGTGTAGACGAACCTAGCCTACATTTCTTAGTTATAAAATTTACTTTTTTATAAGCATAGAGACAATTTTAAAATTAGCTGTATTTGTATAAAATAGTATTGTGCCTACTGTGTTAGCTCCCGGCAAGTTATTGTCAGTTCCAAAGGTAAGCACACTTTTTTTTTCTTTTCTATGATTTTTGATTTTACTGTGCTGTTGTTTAGGTGCCTTGCAGTTCTACTCACATTTCCCATTTTTTTCATCTCGCACATTGCTTCTTAGAGCTTCTCCTTTAGCTGTGGCCATATAGTTTAGCTTTCTGTATCTAACACCATGCATCTCTTTTGCTGCATCATCACTGCGCACTAAAATATAATCAGGTTTTGGTCCTTAACTCTATTTAACACTGTCTCCTACTGAAGCTCTAGTATCACAGGTAAAATGAGTAACCTCTCCAATCCTCTATATCAGTAGTCACCAACCAGTGGATCTCAATCCAGCGATACATCTCAGAATCTCTTGTGTTAGATCTCAGAGACTCGTGGAGTCTATCTGAGGCTGGGGTGGGGGGGCTGAGTGCCCATGTGCATGCATGCATGTGCCACAGCTCAGCAGGTCAGTCTGTGGGGGAGGGAAGGGGCAGGGGCTAGATTGAGGCCCCCGCAGTGAGGAACAGTGCTGCAGACACAGGGGCAGGGGTAAGTTGAGTAGGGACCTGGCCAGGTGGGACTTACCTGCTGGGGAGGTGCATCCACAAATAATTTTTTCTCCCTTTGCCTTGTTTTCCCCCTCTTCCCTCCCCACAGACTTACCGGGGGTGGGGGGAGGGGAAGGGGTGGCAGCAAATGGTAGATCTTGGGTTGCTTTTAAATGCCAAAGGTGATCTCCTATTTAAAAGGGTTGGAGACCACTGCTCTATATCCTGGATATTGTTTAGATAGGACTGGAATCCTATTTCAAGTGTCTATCCATATATTTAAAGCAATCAGATTCAGGCTACAGAAGGACACATGACATAAATAGCAGACAGGAAGAACTTGAGATGTAGTGTTGTTTCTTTCCCAGATGTTTGCAAAATATGCACTTTAGCTGATGCTGAAGCCATAAAGCGTTTTTCCTGGGTAAAGTCAGTAGTTGAGGACTTGATCTACATATTTTAAACGCAAAGCTCACTTCTCTTTTCTGGATTATTCTCAGATGAAGTTAAATCATGCTTCCAATTTGAGTAATCTCAAAAAATGGCTCTTCCCACCTTGTGCAGCCACTCAGGTGGAAGAGCATTGTTTCATTGCTTTCAATCAGACAATCCAACCCTATGCTGACAGTTAGCAAAACATTTCCATTTCAGTGCAACCTTTTGGAACTAGAGGTACATCTAAACTACCTGCTGCAGTGTAGTTTAAATATTGTTAAACTAGTTGAAAATAAGTTTGTTTTGTTACCAGATGTAGTCCAGTTGTGGGTAAATGTACCTGAATGGATCTTTATACTGCTAGATTGCTCTGTGTAGCTAGGTTGCTTTTTGTGTACATGAGTTAGCTTGGATTTTTCTATGTTGCAGTTTTTCTAGTCTTACCAATGCAAGTTTGAATAAAGACCCAGTGGTCATGTGTACATGAGATACTGACTGTGCAGTTGTTACTGCGCAGAAGCATCCCTGAATGGCTTCTTGGCTTCTAGCTCATTACTACTGTGCTATAGCTTATTACTAATGTGAAGTAGCATCGTGTCACGCTTTCTGCCATGCAATGCGAATGCGCAGTAGTAACAAGCTACTGCACAGCCAGCTTCTCTTGTAGATGCAGCCAGTAAGTATTATACAAGAATAGCCTTTATTTACTCTCGTTTGGATGAGCAGGATAGATGCAAGTGTATGCAGATCAGAAATTCCTTTAAAATCATGAATCTATCATTCCTTGAATAATCCAATCCCAGGCTAAAACACAGGCAACTGGGTAATACCTAATGTCTAAACTATTTCCATTTTTTACATTCTAGTTCAGTGGTCAGCAACCTTTTCAGGCTGTGGTCCAAATGACCCAGCTTGGGTTATAAGTGGGATCTCGCCATTGCTACCAGTGCTTCTTCCTACCATGGAATGGGGGAAACCACTGCTGCCAAAGCTCCATGTTTGCAGGCCAGATCCATTGGGTTCATAGACTGGATCCATCCTGTGGGCCGTACACTCCTAATCCCTGTTTTAGTACCTCATCAGTTTAACTTGTTTCCTACATTCCTGGATTTTCTTGTTTGATACCAAGGCAATCAGACAAATAGAACATGATTATATCAGTTTAACTTAGATATTCAAAGAAGGAACATAGAGAGTGGGCACATCTACATGTGCAATTAATTTGACTGAATAAACTCTGGCACAGTTTGTGTCAGAGTTTATTGCTCCTGGGTACTGTGTTTGCACATACACCTGGGACCGCACATTGAGCTAGGTCAGAGCAGTCCTGGTTGGCAGGGGGCTGAGGGGTCGGCCTGTGAGCCTGAGACTGCTCTGAACTGGCTCAGTGTGCTGTGGAGGAGCTGGCTGGGGCAGGAGGATGCTGTAGTGTGGCAGCCCCACACTGAAGCACCTTTGTGTTCCAGCCGGCTCTGTCAGCATCTGCGCTTGCACTGTGGTGTACTAAATAACACTGCCACAGGATAATACTTGTGTTTGCAAGTACTAACCTATGGCAGCATTTCTTAGTTTTCTGCACCCTAATAGGGCTGCATGTGTAGATGCTGAGACTTTACTGCAAAGCTGATTAGGCAACTCCATGGTAAACACCTTGTGTAGATGTTCCAGTGTATACATTAAACACTCCTTAACCATTTAATCCTTTTGGCAACTTCCTAGTCTTTCTACCTTGTTAAATTTCAGGGTGGACTTTACCAACAAAAACGTTTGAGATTTAGGGACTTGTGGGAGTTAATCCTTTTCTTCTGTCTTAAGTAGCCCTACACCTCCAACTCAGACAACACTATATATGCTGCAGTGGGCAATGTGAATGTATCCTAAAAGTGCTGTTGGCTTTGTTGGGAACAAGAGCACACTGTTGGCTCATGTTCAGCTTATCATTTACTGTAACTCCCAGGTCCTTGTCGGTAGTACTGAAGTCTAGCTAGCCAGTCCGTATTTGTGCATGCAGTTATTTCATCCCAAAGCAGACTTTGCACTTGTCCTTGTTGAATCTCATCTGATTGTTTGTGGACCATTTTTCTAGTCTATCCAGGTCATTCTGTCTTCCAGAGTGTCTGTAATTGCAGCCAACTTGGTGTCATCCTCTAATTTCCTAAACATCCACTCAATCCCATCATCCAAATCATTAAAGAAGATGTTCAACAAAATTCTGTACAGGTATTTTTATATCCCTAGATAAATGGCAGGTCTGTAACTGCTTTTGCACATTGATTAAGAACTCGAGTTTAAATAACTACATCTTATTATCCTTGTTACAGAGGAAGAAATACAAGATACAAGAGATGTGGTTTAATTAAGCTGTAATGTTATTAACTCATCTTTGAACAGTCACAATATTTCATTTGTTTCAGGTATGATTCCTTTAATCCTTTTAACTCGCTGTGAACTGCCATCAGCACCCTGACTCTTCACAGCTGGTCACCAACCCACTGCTGGAACCCCACTGCCCTTTTCACATACAAAGGTTAAGGGCCTGGAAAACGAGATAGTTTCCTTGCTCTACCACATGCTAGGACCTTGAATCCTTTTCAGTGCTTATTTAGGAGATACCTTCCTTAAGTCCACTTGCAGTTCTGCCTTTCTTATAAAACCAGAACCCCAGTAAAACAAGTAGCTTCATTGGGCATCTGCCAAATGGAGGCACCAGTGATTATCCAAGTTCCTAGTTAGTTAACATCCCCTCACCAAGATTGGCCCAAATATACCAGCTCATTGGCCAGAGAGTGTGCTGAATTGTGCATGAATAATTCAAGTACAAAAAATATTTATCAGTGGGTGCATCTATGTGTGTGCTTTACTGCATAGTAGACTAATAGCACAACAGTAAGGTGTCAGGATCTATCACATGCGCTCATATTGGGAAACAGTACTATCTTATGGTGGACTACCTTATTTTTATGCGAATGTACAATGTTCACTTTAGGTGGTTGCTTTCAGGCTGCCAGAATGCGTAAGAGGTACATCAGCTTTTCCTAGAGCATGACCATTTCCCCCCGCCCCCCAGTTCATAACTGCTTCTATCCTGAGGCACTGGCTGTGAACTTCCAGGGTGCTTGGTCCTCTCAGCTGGGTCCAGTGCCTAATACTGAGCTTGTGGATCTCTAGGTCTCGTTCCATTCCTCTTGAAAACCATGTTATAATGATGAGCTCGGGGTAGCTCCATAGTAGCTGCCTGCAGTGTTTCCTGACCATCCTAACCAATCAACTCTTCTTTGACGCTTTCAGAGAACTACTTGACTTCAGCAGGGCTGAATCTCATCTGCTGGTCTTCTCTGGCTTTAGCTAGATTTATCTTTTATTTGCCACTTTCCAGACCTAGCATTGGCTACAGGTAAAGTACAGCAGGCAGAGACCCTGCTTTAACTTCTTGACTGGGAGAGAGACACAGTCCCATCATATGAATAAACAGCAACATTTGCACATTCATTCATTGGAACTCATTCTTGAGTGGCTATTAGGATTCAATTGACTCGTACCACTTACTTTGCTAATCAGCTAAAAACCGTTTATTAAATTTAAGGCCATTAACTGTTATAAAGTTACTTTAAACAAATACTAACTATATATTAGATAACACTTATCATAGGATTTATTAATAACTATAGTGTGACATCAAATATATCCATTTCCACACATTTGCTGAAAATACTTAAAACTGGGCCATCAAGAAAGTCTAACTGTCCCATGCTGGTTGGTTCTAGCAGGTTCAGCTCTCACTAGCAAAAATGCCCCTCTTGCTCTGTTTTATCTTCCTACGTTTCTCACTACAGATTTCCCTCAATTTTATGCTGGTTCTTTATATGTGAATTTGCTTTTATGCAATGAGCCTATTTAGACCCATAATTCATTATATGTGAGGTAAATTTGCTCTTATTTGATCAGCATAGATGCCCCCCACCCAAGTAGGTAAGTCTGTTGGTGGGGGGGAAAGCGCCATGACTCCACTCACCCAAGCCCCAGCTGAAGTGGCCCAGGAGCAGTTGGCGCCAGCTGCCTGCAGCCTCTGGAGCAGCCCAGGAGCAGAGGTGAGTGGGGACAGGCAGAGCATGGTGCAGCCCAGTGGTTGTAGGCAGCTGGTGCCGCCTGCTTCTGGGGCCACTGGGACTGGGGTGAGTGCCACTCTGTTCCCTCTGCTTTGGTGCCTTTTGCAGCCCTGGGAGTGGCACCCCTCCCCTTGCCTCTTCCCTAGTCCCAGCCTCACTCTCTCCCTCCCTCACCTCCATGGGAACCTATCTCTATTTGTCACATTGTAAAGTGGGTTTGCTTTATGCAAATTTGATTTATGCGCCATTCTCCGGGAACCCGTGTACAGAATAAATTGAGGGAAACCTGTACGTCATTTTCAGTTTGAGGGTTTTGTTTCCCAGAAATCAATGAGATCTAACCTTGAAACTTTTACATGCCTATCTTATTTTTCCCTAAACACAACTAGATTTTCTTAACTTTACTACAATATGATTTCTACCCAAGAGCCTCACATACATCCTACATGCATCTGAATGTTAGCTGCCAATTGCCTGTGTCTTCCAAACCCAATCAATTTCCATGGTGGACAGTCATGTAGTTTAGTTACCATCCAATTTATTCATGCCCTGGTCTTCTCCATATGTGTAAAGGACTCAATTTAATCTCTGGGTTTGGTCATTGTAGTTGGCTCCCTCCTCAGTCATGTACACTCTTTGGGGAGTGAAAGTAAAGATTCAGGCATGGTAATTTTCTTGGATTGTCCAGGCCTCTTGGTCAGCTCCTTAAATCTAACCCATTTATTACTAATGTATATTGTTTTTGTCTCTAACTCAGTTTTCAAACAAGTCAGCTTAGTGGTTAGGGAGATGGTGTGGAACGTAGGTTCTTTGTACTTATTTTACTGTCAGTAATTTTATGTACAAGCCAAAGTACAGTGAAGTTAATAGCCTTGTATTCTCTCAAGAATCCATCTGTGCTGCAAATAAAAGTGTACCCACATAACCTATTACCATCACAGCTGGTCCCAAATCCTGGGCTGCAGTTACCTAGTGGCAGGTGGAGAAGGGGCTCATGGCATGCCCGCTCTGGGGTTCTGTCTCTGCCTCTGGATTGCACGTATACCTCTCTTGTTTTTAGGATGAACAGTACATAAAAATTCTCTATTAGAAACAGTAGTTTTATAACTTCTGTATGCATATATGTGGCTTTTTAGATCCTCAGGAAGGAATCTTATATATAGTACTTCTTATCTGTCACATTTACCAAGGTTTGACTGGGGTACTAGGCACAGCAGCACACCAAATGAAGGCCTTCAGTTCTTCCTTTTCAGGCTTGAGTTTCCCCTGTAGTCCTTGCCACAACAACATTACACTGTGCTTCATTTTTCCCAACTGCAACTGGGGTCTGAGCTGCAGAAACCACGAACATGTCACGTCTTCTCTCATTTAAACTGGGGGTAGGAGTCTTACATGGCATGAGAATAGCTGAAGCTGTAAGGATAGGGTTTAAGTAACGGGCCAGTGGCTTACGAACTGAGCCATACTTTTCCACCCACCTACTCAAGTGATGCCTTTCCTTCTTTCTAATTTTTTTCCTTTCCTGTGGGTAAAGGGAATACTGAAGAAATCGCTCTCCTTTCTGTCAGTCCAGGAAGTGCCTTTGTGGGGCCTGAAGTTTCTCTGAATAGTTATACGATGAGTGCAAGCTTAAGTTTTCCAGGCAAAAATATTATTTCACCAATAAGCGCAGACTGCTTGTAGTGTATGACTTGACTGAACTTCAGTGAATTATGCCAAAATAAAAAAAGACTCATTAAAAATGTCGTTGTACTAAGCAAACAATATTTTTTTTTTTTTATTTACTGTGGGGAAAAGGTAAGTAATAGATTACCAGCCTAAATTGAAGAAAAATGTTATATTGGAGAAAAAATATTGTAGATAGATACGGATCAAAACTACTATAACTTCAGTCATATGCATGTTCAGTTGAACACCTGTTTAACACTGCTATGTTTTAAATTGGTACAGAAGAAATCTTCAGTCCTGTCACTTAGATGCTAGATGAAATCGTTTGAGTAGGTCTTCAAAGCTAAACTCTTCATTACTATATTTATTGCCTTTCATGGATGATGCATTTTACTATGGTCATTTTTAAAATTGGTATTTGGCTCTCTTTCACTTCCTTCCCACAAAGATATACAACCCATGAAATGTATATATTTATTAAATAGACCTTCCTGAGATTTTTTTACCTTTAAGTGTAACCCATTTGTCTTCAGCTGTTAACTAGTGACAGTTTAAAATTAAATGTATATCATACCTAAAGAGTATCAAAGTTCGCTACCTCTTTTGAAACTATAATCACTGCTAGACAGATGTTATTGGCCTGTAAACCTTGTGAGAGCTAACTTTCTCTAGATTTTTTTTCTTCTTCTTCATGACACGGTGCAATTGGGTGAGGCTTTTAGAAATTTACAAACGGGGGAAAGTCAACCATTTGAGAATGGAAAGTTTCAGGGTAGTGGTTTGTTTTAGTTCTTACATTATATGAGCTTCTCAAGCAATAGTATTCACAAAAATTAACACTGTGAAAAAATAATAATGGCTTCTGGCTCCTAGAATAATGCCTCATCATGGGCAACCTCTTCCCCAAATATAGGAAATAAAGCCTGTGATTTTGCACCAACATTTACACAGTAAAAAGCACTGAACATTCAGTGTATGAGCATTTTGTACAGTGACTTTGTTTAAATATTGCAGTAAATTTATGTTGGTCACTGGTTGATCATAATAATGATTTACCAAAATACAAATAAAATGAGCTTGTTGTTATTTGTTGCTGGAGTTGTTAATTGCTATTATTTACTAATTGCAGTTTGATTAGTTTAAATGTAAACAGCAAAGTGTTAGGGAAAATTTACTTGACATATACTAGTAATAGGGTTAAATCTACTTGCAAGACATTGATAGAAAGAGGAAAGCATTTTTTGAATAGCAGTGTCTTAAGAGGAATTTCAGCTTATCATGATGTAACCCTGCTTCGGCTCTTAGGAATTAGCGATGGTTGTTTACTTCTCTCTTGAGTGCTGTCCTCAAAGAGGGTGTTTGTTGCTCCCAAATGTTTTCTTACTTTTAGAAAAGATGCATTTCTCTGTAGTTATGTAGAACTTCCCCAGAAAAATCTGATCAGAAATCAGAACAGTGAAGACCACCTACTTGTATTTTTGAGCAGTTTTAAAATACTTTAAGCCTGCTGTTTCATTCAGTTGGTTTTATACTTTAAAAGCAATACACATTGCAAATTGTACTAGAACCTAACAAACTCTTTAAATTTGTGTTTTGCCTCGTGGATTGCATGAGTTACATTGACAAGTTCCTTTATTTCCCCAATAATCTGAACATTCCACTGTTTAGTCTTTCAGTAAAAATATATATTTTTTATATATTGTTTAAAAATATTAGGTCACTAACTTAAAAACAGGGCCTTTGTAAGGCTTTCCAGGGAAATATAAGAATCTGTATCAAAAGATACCATATTCTCACATACATTGCACCCCGGAATAAAATACATACCTTGATTTTGAAAGGCAGAATGAAGAAGAAAGCTATCTTTCTTTGTTGTAAGTAACTAAGTAGCAGCAACTAGGAAACCAAGCCTGCTCATTGTTCTGCTTCCTGTGGATTGTATTTTGACTTTGCTTTTGTTGGGTGAACAGGAGAAACTTCTCTTACTGTATTTCCTTGCATGAAATGTACATTTTAATTTCCAGCAGCCACTTTTTGGATAAAAAAATATGTGTTATATGTGAGAAAATATGGTACGGTTCCTAACTATAGTCTGCAAGATGGAAAACTAAGGAAATTTATGTTGTGGTTCTCTTTCTTGGTCATATTCAAAGTTGATTTTGATTAAAAGGTCTCATTTATGGGTGCCTGCAAAAAATGAATTCTGTTTTGACTGCTGTGGGAATCGCAATTGATGACCCAGTATGCTTATCATTTTTTGTTAGAGAAGATTCCAGACTGAGCTAACTTGATGTTTAGATGATCTTCATCTTGGATGATCAGTTGTAGTCCAGTTGTGCCAAACCTCCTTTCATTCTCTTTTAAATGTTTAGCTGCACAAATAATTTATCTCGTCCTTGTATACCATGAGATGTGGAAATGTAAACACAGTACAAATGTGCCAGGAAATTTATATTTTTAAATATATGAAACAACTATATAAATAGCACTTATAAAAGCAAAATATCTGTTTTTCCAACATTAATGAAGTACACAAATGCAATTTTAATGTAGAGTTTATTATTAAAAATAATGTAAAACTGAGTGAGCAGTCAAGTAACAAGTTTAAAAAAACCCCCCTCTGAATTGCTAAAGGTAGCCCTGGAATCCATAATGACTCTTCTCGTCTGATAGTAAACAAATATGAAACACCCCACAGCTGCTGCTGCATACTTTGTCACATGAAAAGGAGGTTTGTTCAGAAGTATAGACCTAGGAGATGAATGTTTTGAATTTATTTGAAAATATTGACCAAAATAAGCTTTTTTTGCAATTAGTATAAAAACTGTCATTTAGCAGAAACTGATTTTTCTTTGCATTACTTGAAGGCAAAGCATTT
The DNA here is from genome assembly GCF_001723915.1 of Gavialis gangeticus. Lineage (NCBI taxonomy): Eukaryota > Metazoa > Chordata > Crocodylia > Gavialidae > Gavialis > Gavialis gangeticus. Next base: position 118,538,602 of record NW_017729024.1, on the reverse strand, counting down.
CAGCTATAATGACAATCCTAGATTGAAACTTGATTTTTCATATATTCAAAATATTACTTGAAAACTTGGGTTTTCACACCATAAGCACCTCTTGGTAGCTTATGGTGTGGAAAAAGTCAAATCTGCCTTACTGATATCATGAGAAGCTTGTATTACGTTTAGAATGAAGTGAAATAGCGTACTGCTTAGGGATCAGGTCTTCGGCGAATAATTTAGAAGTAGTGTAATAAATATATCATTTTGTATTTTCCTGACATGAGCATTAACCGGTGAAACCTAACAGCGCGCATTAGACCCTCGTCATACCGCTAGAAACCACTTGGAGGTAGGGTGGCAGGGGAAGATGCACAGTGCATCTGAAAAAATTGTTCTTTCAGGTACCATGTTGTTACTGTGGTATATATGAGATTTTGCAACACACTAAGTTTAGTGTCCTGGAACTGTATGTTAACCGGTTTGTTGGAGAAAGGCATTTCTTCTCATTTCCTGGGCTAGGTACAGACTGTCAGAAAGCCCGAGGCTGAATCAATTCAATCTTTGCAGGTTAGTCTAAGCTGCATTTTTTAAACTGAAGTACAAGTGAACAGACATGCACTTTTGATTACCAGAAATACAGCCATCTGCTTACAGTGGCCCAGGCCAGAAGCTGAGGGGTGCTAGGGCATGCCTCCCTGCTCTGCTGTATAAGACAACTTGGGCCAAAGCTAGCCCACCCACCCAGCAAGGGGGAGAGGGTTTCGAAGCATCCTGGAATGCTGGGGGACTGTGAGTTAACTTGAATCTGGAGGGGATCTGGCACAGAAGTTCAATAAACCAATTTAACGTAAATCAATTAGGTCTGATACTATGTCCATCCAGGTTTGTCTTCAACTGGTTTCAGCCACGTTGAAAGCAGTTTATGTGCACTAAACCTCTGATGTTGTGTTACAGATTTGAACCAGTTTCCTATCACTTATACTAGTTTATGTGTAACTTCTGTCACTAGCCCTGATGTTGATCAGCTTCAGTGCACATTCTACAACAGCAGCTTGGCTCAGCCTTATTGTTATCTTAAGATGGCAGAGCCACCAATGTTAGTAGTGCTAATATGTATATATGTATGTATGTGTATGTGTATGTATATGTATATATGCTGTGAGTGAGTGAGTATATATATGTATGTGTGTATATGTATATGTATATGTGTGTGTGTATATAGTGAAAGTGAATGGTGATGCTTAATACCTGTATTCGTTTCTAAGCACTGTCACTTACTTTCAGTACCATCAGTAGGTTGGCCAGTAGAAAGCTGATTTGTCATTTGTCTGTTTGATAGGGCTTCTCAGAGTCACTAACAATATGTTGAAACTAAAGTTATTCTTGGGGAATTTCTGACTTTTTATGAAGAATAAAAGGCAGAAAGTAACTTGAATGCTGTTGCTCCACCTTTTAGGTGGGCAGGTTTTGGAAGAGACCCCATTTTAACAGAATTAAAATGGGTTCTGGTTGAGAACCATTCAGAGTTTGAGTTGAAGAGGTGCACTTTGCCACCTCTTTATCCATGTGTTGTAGAGCAGAGCTCTTCATTTACCCCTGTGTAGGTGACTGTACCGGAAGATTAAGTGAGAAATGGATGGTAAGTCAGACATTAGTCTACAGAATTATGGCAATGTGGGTTATAATTCTATTTTAGCATGGGGCCTATGGAGGAAGTTGTGGGGCTGTTGTGCATTATGATTGCAGATATCGCTAATGATTCTCCCTCTGAAGCTAACTTATTCTGATTTAAAAATGTGGTTTCACCAGATTGTTTTCACCCTTGTCAAACAGTTTTTTCTTCCTTTTTTTTTAAAGTAGTTACAGCTTAACTGGTTCACCAGTTACACTTAACTGCTAAGCTAACTATCTCTGAAAGCAGCATTTCTTGTTAGTGATTGCCAGAAGTTCTGCCACCAGTGATACCAAATCATAATTCAATTCAATTGTTTCTGAATTTTTAAAAGTTGAAAAATGCAGAATATAAAAGCCAAAAAGGATTGAAAACTCCATATTGAAATCTGGCTTTTTTTTTGGTGAAGACAAAAAATCATTTACTAAAACTACAAGTGAAAAATTGTCTTTTAAAACATCTGGAATTGGATTTTGGCTTATATTTTCTTTCTTAGCTTAATACAAATAGCTTACTCTTATCTTTTTGTATATGATACTCATTTGTGTGACTGGTGGTAATTTTCAGCACTGTTGTATCTCTTGCTGCAGGTTGCCACATTTCTGAATAATAATAATTTTTCCTACAAATAAGAACTTGGAGCTAGATATTAAAGAAGTATTGTAGAGTAGGTTTCCTAGACAGAAAGAAAAAAAAAATACATTGGTTCTGAAACAGAATACATTATCTTTTTTTTGCTGTATCAGTAGTTAATTGCTATTTTGATGTTGTTACTTTACTGATGTTATGGAGAATGCAGTGCATTTAAACTTGCATCATCTTTACTTTCCGTGACTCCCCCCTCCCCTTGGTTTTAAAAACATGATAACATATACATCTCCCAAAGAAATGAGCAATTTAAATAGGGAAATGAATGGGGTAATTTAATCTGTAGTGACTATAGATGCAGGAATATGAGATGCTATGATATTTTAAAATTAAACATGCTAAACTTTGTTTTATTAAGAACTTTCTGTAAAAAGGTATTTTTGTGCAGGATTCTGAGTGGACAGTACTTTTTAGTTTCATAATTTTCATAAAGGGGCCTTTATGCTGGAACTCACAACATAGAATCCCTGCTTGCACCAGCAATCACCCTAAACACACCAAAAACGCTGTGATATACAGCCAAAACCCTCAGATACCACCGAATTTGCCCTGAAGAGAACACCTGGGATTGCCACCTCACCAATCTTAAAAAGGCTTTCACCCAACAAGGACACTCCTCCAGAGAGAGAGATCGCACATTTGAAAGAGCCACCCTGATACCACGTGAAGAATTGCTGCAGTACAGAAGAAACCCCCCCACAAATCACACACTGCTGGTTATGACATATCACCCCTGCCTCAAACCTGTACAGAAAATCCTCAAACAATTGCAACCCATACTAGAAAGAGACCCTAATCTTAAAAAGATCTTCCCAGAGCCTAGCCTTCAAACAAGCACCGAACCTTGCTAACCTCATCACCAGAGGCAAACTTCCTCCAGCCCAGAACACACCAAAAGGATCCGCACCATGCCATGACATGAAATGCAAAACCGGCCAACATATCTACACCACCCCCACAATCATTACACCCCACAACAAGCCATCAGTATTCCTGGATCTTACAGCTGTACCTTCAGAAATGTAATATATCTCATCCAATGCACCAAATGCCCTGATGGAAAATATGTAGGAGAGACCAAACAACAACTGTGCACCAGAATGAACGCACACCGGAAATCTATCAAAGACAGGAATACTCAATTACCGGTGGGGGCACATTTCTCACAAGAAAACCACTCTCTCTCCAGTCTCTCAGTCCTTATCCTCAAAGGGAACTTACCAAACACTTCCCAGAGACGAGCCTATGAACTCCACTTCATCAGCTTCCTGGATACTAAAAATCATGGACTAAATATATATATTGGATTTATGACACTAACCTACCTGACATCTGACTCTCCAGGTACCTCTCCACTATTTATCCCGCTTCTCTCTCTTGCTCTCCCCCTCCCCCCCACCTGTCTCATCCATTGGCTCCTCAGTCTACATTTTCACTGACTACCTGTCTTGTATGCATGCCAGCCCAGCCTCTGGCTTCTTTATTTTTCATCCCATCCAGGAAGAGCACACACCAACTGCTGAAACTTCCTTAGCCTGACGAAGGGTTTTTGAATCCGAAAGTTTGCTTAATAATTGTTTTCCAACTATTTAAGTTAGTCTAATAAAAGATATCAGATTCACCCAAAGAATCTTGTCTGCTCTTATATCTGATATTTATCCTCTGGGATGGCAGTTTTGCAGAAATAAACCTTTCTTCATCTTTAATGAAAAATCCACAGAAATGTGAAATATGACTGAAGCTGCAAGTGAACATAAAGATACCAAATTTGTTAGGTTACAGCAACTACCATTAAGTTATAATGCTATGGTTCCATTCACTGGCTTGCTTTAAAAAAAGACAGAAAGAAAGAGGACTTCTGTGGCTGAGGAGTTCATAAAGGAGAAAATTCTCTTGCAAAAGCTAGCAGGATACATGACCCGTGTACAGTGACCAATCTGTTAGATCTGTAAAAAGAGGTAAATGCAATTGTTAGGTGATAATGGTAATAGTAAAATTTCTAGTAGAGATAGGAAAATATTAATGCCATTGTACAATACCGTGGTAAGACCTCATGGGATCATAGGAAAGTAGAGCCTGAAAGGACCTCACAAGATCATCTAGTTTAGCCCCCTGTTCATGTCAGGATTCCCGGTCAAATGTCTGTCTAGCCTACTTTTGAAAACTTCCAAGGATGGAGATTCCACAGGTTCCCTAGATAACCTGTTCCAATGCTTGGCCACCCCCATAGTTGTAAAGTTCCTCTTCATATCCAATCTAAATTTCCTCTGCCACAGCTTGAGGCCATTGCTTCTAGTCCTGTCCCTTGTGGTCATAGAGAAAAGCCTATCTCTGTTTTCTGTAATTACCCTTTAAGTATCTGAAGACAATTATCAAATCCCTGCTCAGTCTTCTGTTCTCCAGATTAAATAATTGTAGTTCTTTCAGCTTTTACTCATAAATCATGCTTCTGAGTCCCTGAATCATTTTGCTTCCTTTATGCTGGGCTCTTTCCAAACTGTCCACATTCTTCTTGAAATGCAGGCCCCAAAACTGAACACAACACTCCAGGTGAGACCTTACCAGTGCTGAATAAAGCAAAAGAATCACTTCCTTTGATTTGCAAGTGACACTCCTGTTAATACAACCCAGGGTGCTGTTGGCTCTTTTGGCAACAAGAGCATATTGTTGGCTCATGTTCAGTTTATGGTTTACTGTAATCCCCAGGTCTTCCTATGCAGTTCTGCAGCCACTTGATTCAGATCTGATTGTTTGCAGACCATTTTTCTAGTCTATCCAGGTTACTCTGGATCTTGGACCTACCCTCTGGAATATTGCAACTCCACCCATCTTGGTGTTGTCCACAAATTTGCTAAGCTTTCACTCAATCCTGTCATCCAAATCATTAAGATATTAAACAATATCATACCAAGGTCAGACCCCTAAGAAACTACTCAATACCTCCTCCCAACTACACATCAAGTGATTGATGACTACTGGTTGAGCACGGTGATCTAATTAGTTATGTAGACACTTTTTGTTTAGTCTGTTTTAATGAAAATGTCATGCGAGACCAAGTCAAAAGCTTTGCAAAAGTCATGGTATAGCTCATCTAATGCTCTTCTCTCATCCGCAGAGTCTGTTACCATGTCATAGAAGGAGATCGGGTTGGTCAGGCGTGGCTTGCTCTTGGTAAATTCATACTGGCTGTTCTTGACCATTGTGTTCTCTTCTTGTAGGTGCTTCACAATAGATTCCTTGAGGATCTGCTCCATGATTTTACCAGGTATTGAGGTCATGCAGGCTAATTTATAATTCCCCAGGTCCTCCTCATTCCCTTTCTTAAAGATGGGTACTATATTTGCCCTTATCTAATCATCCAGGACCTCACCTGACCTCCACAAGTTCTCAGAGAGGAAAGCCAGTGGCTCTGAAATTTACCTCAGGCTGTTCCTTGAGTACCTAAGGGTGCATCCCATCTGGCCCTACCCACTTGAAAGCATCTACCTTCTCTAAATAATACCTAACCTGATTTATTATTTTAGAGTGTTTTTCTTTTTTCCTTATATTTGCTACCAACTGCACTTGTCATTTGGTAGCTGCCTCTATTTGTGAAGATTATTTCAAAAGAAGTATTAAAGATTTCACCTTCTCTGTGTCAGCCATCATTAGATTGCCTTCTGCATTCCATAATGGATTTATGTTTTCTCTGGTTTTTCTCTTTTGACATATTTGTAGCTTCCATTTCTATTTCCTCTTTGTCTTTTTTCAGCTGCATCTCAAATTTTGCTTTGGCCTTCTTAATTTTCTCCCTGCAAGCTGGTGCAATGGTTGTATTTCTAGGGAACAGTATAAGACAAAGTTTCCATGTTTTGTAGGATTCTTTTTTGAGTTTTCAACTCATTGAAGTGATTTGCTGTTTAGCTAGGCAGGTCTCCTGTTACACTTCCATTGCATTGGGGTAGCTTGCTTAAAAGGGATTCTTTAAAGTACAGCCAGATCTTCTGGACTCCTTTTCCCCTCAGACTTGCCGCCCAGAGCATCCTGTCCATTAGCTTCACTGGGGAATGGAGACAAAATCCAGAAGTAAGGAAAGAGCCTGGGGATCTCAATAAAAAATTAGTAAGGAAAAGGAATAATGGAAGCTTTAGCAATGTTATCAGGGAGAGGATAGGACAGTCAGCCTTGTCTGCCTGTGTCCTTAGACCAACACAAATACAACCTATACCCCTATAAATATTATAACGAAAATTAAATCCACCATTACACAATTTCTCTCACGAACCCGCCGAGATTTCTTGCATACACCCAGAAGCACATGTACCATAGTTTTGCAGCCCCTGCTCTATATTGGATGTCACATATTGTACTATTGGGCAGAAGATGCACTGGATTGCAAACTTCTAATGTTATATGCACAAGTGTGTGCCCATAGTCGCAATGAGGGTAAATGAACCTTTGAATGACCACCACTACCAGGCCAAGCTATGCATAACTTGGTTCTTTTAGTCCTTTAATGCCACCCCTCCTTCTGCCCACCCCGAAAAATAAAGATTTAAAAAAAAAAAGAAGGAAATCTGATGTTCTTGACCTGTTTCTGTGGGTTCTGATGCTCTGAAATGCTGTTGTTTTTTGGCAATCGTGCAATTATCAGCCTTTTCATGGGTTATTAGTCTTCTCAGTTGCCTGTGCAGTTGGTAGTGTCCCTAAGAGCAAGCATCTTTGGGAAAGTTTTGCTGTACTTCAGTGTGCTGCAATTTACACCCTGCCAGGAACATTCCCTTGGGGGGTGTGGGGTGAAATAGCTCCTCTACTGATGCCATGGAATACAAAAAAAGCAACCTATCGATTATACTTTTCTTTCTTTGACATACAATTTTGAAGAGGTGGGCTGTTTTACTTAGAGTGTACAGAAAAAGTCAAACTTTGTCTTTTGTAGTTTTCACAAGCCTTACTGGAAAAAAATACTGTAAGTGATGTGTTTCTCATTAAAAAATATCTAGAAGGTCTCTGATTGTTTTCAGTAGGAAACATCTCTTGTGCTTGTGATAAGGCAGAAAACATTATTGGTGGCTAAGGGTCCATTCTTAATTTGTAATATATTTTCAATTTAAATTTATCATCTATTTGTCTTACCCTTGGAAACAGCTATACTGGTGTGACAGATTTAACCAACCAAGCTCCAATGTGGCCTGGGGCTTGAGAATTCTCACTTCTGATTGGTGGAGCCAATCCACCAATCAGAAACAAGCTGGAGAAAGTGGGTGCCACCCTTTTCCTGAGGGGAGGGGGAGAGGAGTTCCCCGACCTGATTGTGAGCTGCATCACAGCAGGTCTGCCAGACTTAAGGGGTGGAGCCACTTGAGTGTATAAAAGGAGAGCATGCTCGGCACGCTGGACAGCGCAATGAGTAACTCGAGTGGAACCGAGAAAAGCTAGGGAGAACTGCCCCAGTGGGCAGTAGCCCTAGGCTCCTGAAGGCGCTGCTGGAGGAGTCACTGCCGGAGTCTCGGTCCCGGGAGCAGGGAGAGCCTGCTTGGGCTCCACTCGATGCACACGGCAGTGCCATGGGGCCATGAGACCGTGGCGGCTTCGGTCGGTTGCTTTCAATGTGCAGCCGAGCACCCTGGTGCATGGCGTCCCAAACCCTGGGAGTGGTGCCAGGCCACTCGGGTTTGCCACCCCTTCCCTGGCACACCCCTTCCCTGGCATGAGGCTGGACACACAGAAGGCACCAGTGGGGTGCGATGGGAGTTTCGGGGTCTGGGTTTTGGGACCTGCGTGAGGCGGCCCAAGCCTCAGCGGAAGGCAGAAGGCAAGGTCCGGGTTTTGGGACCCACACGAGGTGGCCTGAGCCTTAACAGGAAGGCAGAAAGCAAAAACCGGTTGTCGGGACCCACATGAGGCAGTCCGAACCCCAGTGGAGGACAAAAGGCAGGGTCCAGGGCAGCACAAGGCACCCATGCCTCTGGGAGATGCCTCCCAGCCAGATCCTTGGATTTGTGAGTACCCAGGGAACAGGTCCCTTTCTCTCCCTGCAGGAGGAGGGGAGATGTCAGGTTCTCCACCCTAAGGGAACGCTGAAGGGTCTCTGCCAGTAGGGTGTGTGGGTAAAGGGAGGGAAGATTTGCATCTCCCATGTGGTAAGCAGTTATATTATATGTATATATATGTATATGTCAATGTCGTTATGATGTTAATGTGATTTGGGTTGTGTTATCCAGTTGATGTGTGAATATATTTATAGACATCTGTGTTTGATTGTTTAAGTATATTTATATGTGGCTATTGTATATATTTATTTATTTATTATCTCTATAGATTTGTAAATATTCATATTGAATTTTGTATTAATAGTTATTCTTTTGTTTAAGGATTTGGATAAACAATAATACACTTGTATACAGTTAAGTGTTTTGTCCTGGCCTGGCTCTATAGAGAAAAGAGGGAATTGGTTTCCAATGGCATACCCCTCTCACAGCACTCTTGCCTGACCATCCCATCCCTTCCAGCTGCGGACAGGGCTACACTGGTCTCTAATGCCACTTACATTGGCATAGCTGGGTCCAGTGGCCTTACCTTGCAAGTGTTCTGAACACCTTCAAATTTCATTGAAACGAAGGAAAGCTGAAAATAGGTGGCATGTTGCAAGTAACAGTTTGCATCATGCCTTAGGGCAACTAATCAAAAAGTGTATTTCACAGTCTGTTCATCTTCCTTAGTGTAATTTCTTGATTGGACACATTGTGAGGGCAAATTGCTGCTCCTTTGACAAAAGGAGTGGCTGTGGCAGAAGCCACCATCAAACAACCCTTTCTCTCCCTATGTCATTTCCTCCTGTGAGGTAGCTAGTTTAATGTTTATTGCATGCTTCTATTAAGCATTAATTTTTTAACTGTACTTTAGTGGGAGAGAACAATATGGTATGTTCAGATACAAAATTCTTAATTCCTACATAAACATATGGCAAAGAATTATCTACTTAAAGATGGAACAATGTGATAATAATTTGGTAGAGTGACATCTGCACGATAAAACAACATGCTGATTGCATTGGAAAAGCAAACACAAAAGTTTTATTTCCACTATTCTGACATCATCAGAAAACCATTATCATCCCTCCATGGAATGTTAAAATTTAATGAGCTAATTTAGCCTTATCACGTGTAGCCTAAATAAAAAATAACCCTATTAAGTATTCAAAACCCATGCTGAACACAAGCCTTTTAAATACTATACTCTAAAAGTAGAGAGAGCTTAACACTTACGCATGTTTTGTGGGAAATGTACAGAAAAAAAACCTAGTATAAAAAAAATCATTGGTCATTTTATAAATTAACTTTATTGTCATTGAAAACGTTTGCTTGAATACAAACTACTTTTCTATATGCAACTCAAGTTATTGTCTTGCTGGTTGGGCATGATGTCATAAATCTGTGTTTGACATTAGGCTCTTACCACAAATAGGATCATGATATTAAAAGTACAGAATTATGATGTTCCAGCAGTAGCAGTTGAGAGGAGAAACTGGGCTTTGAAGGGACTGTGAATGAATGTTGGATCTGAGTATAACTAAATTTGTGGACAAATTCAAGATAACAGAACCAAGATAGCTGGGAGGAAACATGTTCTTTGAGTTAATGCAAAGACCTGGCAGTTTAGAGACTTGGGTTTTATTCTTTGCTCTGGCATTAGGCTACTTTTTTAATATTAGGCAATCAGAAAATTCTGCCTCAGTTTTCAGGTCTGCAAAATGAGGATAATACAAGAGATTATAAACTTCCATTGATGTTTTGAGATGGAAATGGTGCAGATTATGAGATGTAATTATTTCAAGAAAAACCATAGCAAACAGGCTAACAAAACTGTGTAGGAAAAAAAAGCTTAGGGGAATAGAATTATATTTGATCCTGAGGTATCCAGGTTGTAGCCATATTGGTCTGGAGGAAAAAGCAATTGTGGCTGGTGGTAGAGGTGATATCTTTTATTAGACTAACAAGATTTTTGCAAAAACATTTATTTAATTGCAAGATTTGGGGCACAAACAGTCTAGGGTTTTGTGAAGCAGCAAGTATTTGGATTTGGCTGATTAGGAAGGGACAGTGATTCGATTTGGTGATTCGAATCACTGTCCTGATTTGATTTGGAGATTCAGCCCGTGAATTAGGTCGAATCTCCTCCAAGTTGAATTGGTTCCCAAAGCTTCGCACAGCCCTAACAAACATCCTTCATCAGGTATCGGAGAAAAGATTGTAAAAGTTATCCTTGGTAGAAATGAAAGCTCATATTTCATAGGATTTTGTAGATGGAAAGCTCCTCTGGGCAGGCAGTTCTTAGCCCAGAGGATTTGATTCTGATATTTTTGAAAATTTCCCTTTACCATGCAAAGTTTTTAAACATTTGTATTGCCATAAAACAACTAATCTTTGATAAGGAGAGATTTAATGAGAGATGTAATGACTTTATTTGCTTTAATAAAAGAAAACTTACCATTTTTTGGTATATAAAAAGGAAGGGGGGGAGGGGCTCAGCTGACCACAGTATTTCAAATTTGGAATAGTAAGTCTGTATCAGATGCATTTAATGTAGAATCAGAACAGCCAAGACTGTTTCACATTGATTTTTTTTTGTTTTGTACTTGTAAACTTAGTTTTCCCACTTCAATTTACTCTGTCAAGCAGCCACAGAGAATGGCTTTTGCGTTTTTTAATGGACAGCTACTGCTGTTCACATTCACTTTTTTCTGAAGGTAGAATATACTGTATTTCTGTATATTTCATTCTTGACAGTTAGTAGATCACAATAGGAAGGCACATTTTAAGGCATAAATAAAAGAACTGCTGTATCATGATTTCCTTTTACACATCTATATTAATAGTCTTTATTTTTGTTAGTGTATAAAGCATAAAGATGCTTTTTTGGCATCAGAAATTCAGTTGGACAGGGTGAGATAAAAAAAATTGCCTTACATTGGCCCTTACTGTCTGCCAAAGGTTTGAACAGATATTAACTGTTTTATTTATGGCTGATTTCATGATAACTGCAGAGATGTACAAAACATTCCATAGAAATATAGCTGGGTTCAGGAAGTGAATACACATTTGAAATAGATATTTTAAAAAACTTTTTGACATATCCAGGGTGATTAATGGACTTCTAGTGATTAAAAAAGCAACTTACATGCAAGACCATTTGTTGAAATTCATCAGTTAGCTCTATGCCAGCTCTAATGCAGCTGTACAGATCTGTGCAAAAGTAGAGCAATACTAGAACATTCCCTCGCATTAAATGTAAACAAAAAAACTTCTCTAAAGTTAATGCCTGAATGTTAGAAGGAGTTTTCTTTGTATAAGATAATGAAATCACATGAGAAATAAACCCTTTTTTGCAGATCAAAATCACAACAGTGTCAATTTCAACCTGTTAAGTACAAAAGTCTGAATCTGCATGAATGTGGCAGACATAATGGAAGAAAAATTTAATATCTAAAAAAGGAAACAATTTATTTGTTCTGCTTGCCAAATGCTTTACTAAAAAGGTTTTACTTAACTTAGAAAAGTGCCTTATGATAAGGAAGTTAATCATTAGCTAAGCATTTTAATGTCCTTGGGCAGCTAACTTTCCAGACTATCTATCCTTGCTTTTGGCTCAAACCCCCATGAAGTTGGTTACTGTTCTGTGTGGCTTGCAAGAGACTTCATAGGTTTACTGGTCTTTGTGGCTACAGAGGTTACTCTTTTTCTGAGCTTGAGGGTGGGACTGGGGGAAATATCCCTGTAGGAGTCAGTTAGCTGGGAATGAGTATTGTTGCAGTCCAATTTACCGCTTTCCCAAGAGGGAGTCCTTGTCTTGTTCTAGAAGATGGTGAATGGTAGGAATGCTAATATCATAGGGATAACAAATAGCATTTCCAACTGATGGTGCTGGCAGTTCTGGCTGTATATAAATTTTAGCTGATCCTTCCTCCTTCCTAACCTTCTGCCTATTAAGAAAATCCAACAGTGATAAAAGGAGGTACTAGTCTTGTAACATTCCACTTAATAAAAAAAACAAATTAACCTGCTCCATAACTGACTAAACCACTGGCATAATGCCTTTCAAATGTTTTAGCTCATTAAATGTCTGCATAGACAACAGTCAACGTTCTTGCTGCAGAAAAATCAACATTTTTTTTTCTCAATTTGGGTACTGAAATCGGACTCTAGTCTTGTGTCAACTTTATTGAAGGCCAGTTGTTAGCTTAGAATTGACTTGGATGTTCAGAATTATAATGTAAAATTGTGAATTGTAGTTGTCCAGCACAGGCAGTGAGCAAGTTCAGATTTTCAGAGACACTAAATAATCAAAATTTGGGGGAAAAAGTTCATGTGCATTAGATCTCTTCCTTCAAGTCAGCCCTGTGGCTTTTAACTGTGGAATTTTTTAATTTACCAGTATTACATAATATATTTCAGTTTATGCTCTGCATATGCAAGAAGATGATTTTATTTTTGTTTTGTATCTTAAAGCATAAAGAATACAATTCTGTTTAATTATGGTAATATGTTATGCTACTTATTCAGTCTCAGGATAAAGGCAAAAATGAATATAATTGCTCCTCACATGTTTCTTACTTTTTTACTGTATAAGGGAAAACATTTGATACCTCCTATATATTTGTTAGCTCAGCTAGTTTGAATTCTTAACCTGTCTGATTTGGTTGATGTGGCTTCAGTGACATTCCAAATAGTACTGCTGTTCATAGGTAGTGTCTATATGTCCAGTCATGGCACAATAGGATTGCATCAAACTTCTGTTTTATAATGAACCAGCGGTTTGGTTACAAATACTTACACACTGAAGTTTTTTTCTGAACACTTAGTCACCTTTCCTGACTTAATGATGACAAGCCTGTGTTCTTGGGCAAAAATAGTAAGCTTTCTTTTAAGTAATACCAGTTTTAACCCTCAATAGAGTTTAGGTTGCCTCAGACTATAATCTGATTTGTGGTTTAGTGAGCACAAAAATAATGAGGTAGACTTTGTCAATATAATTGCACACCCAATCTGGTTAGCTAGTACTATTGAAAAAATTGGTTATCAAGGGAGTCCAGCCAGAAACGTAATGGGCCTTTTCAATTTCTGTACATTATTTTCTATTTTGATACTAAAATATTTGCTCAAATATAAGATGACCCCCAATATTTAGATTATATATATATATATGGAAAATTTATAAATTTGTTATATTTTTCCAGGTGTATAGAATACAATTATTGGAAGTTTAGCCTTGAATTTATCCTTCTCCCACTGCTACATCACAAAAAATAAATCTGGGATTATCAGGTGACCCCCTCACTCTGCCCCCCCAACTTCTTTCCCTTGTAGCCCTTCATCCCCCCTGCCCTTACTGTCAGACCCTGTTCTCCCTGAGCACATGGAGGTGAGGAGCAAACTTGAAAACACTGACTTGGAAATTCATATGCCTCTTTGGGTACCCATAGACTTAGTTCATCCAGAACTGATGCATGTTACCTTTTTTGAAATTGCTGCAAGTTTTAGCACAGGTACTATAAACACACTTTTAAGCAGCCCTTTAGTATCTACTGACATATAGTACAAACTAAGCATAATATTATTCTAAAGCCAAAGAACACATGATTTGCCCCACAGTTCATTGGGTTGGGCCCCAGCAGAGGCCATAGCATTTCAAGCCATGGTGACCCAGTAGTACAGCTTAGTTTCATAGTTGGTCAGGTTGGAAGGGACCTGAGCAGATCATCAAGTCCAACCCCCTGCCATGGGCAGGAAGGAATGCTGGGGTCGAACGACCCTAGCTAGATGATTATCTAGCCTCCTTTTGAAGACCCCCAGGGTAAGAGCAAGCACCACTTCCCTTGGAAGTTGGTTCCAGATCCTAGCTGCCCTGACTGTGAAGTAGTGCCTCCTGACATCTAACCTGAATCTACTCTCAGTTGGCTTATGGCCATTATTCCTTGTTACTCCTGGTAGTACTTGGGGGAACAGGGCCTCTCCCATTGCATGTTGGTCCCCCTTGGCTGGTTTATAGACGGCCCTGTGCTGGATGATGAATTCCAGTAGGCAATGATCACTTATCGCCCAGGTGGTCGAGACCCCACAGTCCACTCACCAGGTCATTGCCCATGGCCAGGACCAGATCCAACAAGGCATTTCCCCTGGTGGGACTGTGTACCTCCTGGGTTAAATAAAGGTCCTGTAACTTGGCTAGGAACCTACATGAGCGGTCAGACCTGGCTGACTGCTCTTCTCGGCAGATGTCCAGATAGTTTAGGTCATCCATGATGACCACGTCCCTTGACTTAACTCTCTCCATGAGCTGGCTGGAGAATTCCCAGTCCAGCTCTTCCCCCTGGTTGGATGGCCTTAGCATTTATGTATACTCCAGATACTGCCTACGAGGAATCCATATGCTAACACTCATGGTGTTTTTGTCATAAGTCCTGGGAACCTCAAAATGTATGTGCTACTGAGATACAGGGCAACTACTCCTGCTCTACCTCATGGCTGGTGGGGCCTCACTGGTCATATGTGACAGGCTCAGAGAGGGGGCAACAGAGGGATTCTGGATGAAGTGTTTAGGGGTCACATTTGGTGATGTTTACCAGACATTTAAGGCTGGTGAAGAAACTGTCATAATGAGAAAGAAAGGCACAGCTCAGCTGTGAGAGTGGAGAGGAAGTTGGAAGGTATTCAGTGTAGTGGCTCACCATGACTTGAGAGTCAGCACTGAGGGGGACTGAGCACAGTGGGCACTACCATATATCTTATTCAGATAGGCTACACTAACCAGGGGAGTTACCATGATGATGGTTTCATTCCAGGTGGTTTTACTTACCTGGCAGTGGAGTTACGCTTCTTCTCTGCCTTGAATGACTCAGTGTAGTTGGAGGGAGAGGGGCTGTCTCTTGCACTGTGGGCAGGCTGATGCCTGCAAGAATCTTGTCTACACAATTTATAGTGATAGGGGATTGCTCTCAGGTTTTCCCTCTAGCTTGCTCCTTCAGCCTTTTGTCTAGGGGCAAGCAAAACGGGGGGGCATCTGAACTCCAAGGCTTGTGGCTTACATGTAAGATGCTTGTCATAGATTTGGGAGTATCAGACCTAGGCTGAAGAGTCTGGGAGGTAGAATACTTGCTGGTGGTAGCGCCAGACAGACTAGGGTGATTGCACTCTGCTGAGTCGATAGAATTCAGAACTGATTTGGCTGATCTGACCTGAGACATGAAATGTAAAGAAAAAAAAATGGGTAAGGTTCCATCAGTATGTTTGCCCAGTATGGACTATATGTTTTATAGTCATACTCGGTGTTGGATGCATTTAATCAACTTCATAGTTGGTTTCCATTTCAGAGCACATGCTGCTTTTGGCAGTAGTTTAATGGTAGAAAGTTTATTTAATGAGGTTTTTTCTGTATGTGAACATATGACAAGGAGCTTTTTTCTTTATGCTAATTGGGGGGGGTGGAACCTTGTCTAATATTTGAGTCATTTGGATACATTGCACCAAATATCCACTTAGTAAGATAATAAGTTGATGTTACTCTTAAATACTTAATGCATTTTGGAATAATTGAGCGCACAGTTAGGAACTGAGAGTCATCTTGTTTATATGTAGTACAAAAACATTTAATAGAAAGCTGTACTACCTGTACTACCCATATCTTATATTTGCTTTTATTTTTTAAAAATCTGGTTAGGAAAAAAAGGCCTAAGTTGTCAGTGCTTTTATGTTTATTTTCATCACCTTTGCAAAAGAAAAAGTAGTTGGTTCTCATTAGCCTGCATATCTATTTAATAGTCATTCAAGCAGCAAGTGAACTCTCCTTTCTATTGTTCACTGAACACCTTTCTTCACCTATAACATTTGTTAGCTGGGGAATCATGATTCCAGCAATGGGTTCAATTTTCCAAGAATATTGTCACATCTTTCTTTAGGGTGTATAATGACACTGATTTATTTGTTGACAAAATGCTACTTGCTAGAAGGGACTCTCACTTCATGTTGGTGAATCTATTTCTTTTTGTGAAAGTATTGGTTAACAGAGAAGTAGTCCATTTCTTCCAGAGAATTCAGGACTGTTGACAGCATTACTACAGCCTCTGTGTCAGTGTGTGAATGAGTAAATGAAAAAGAAAGTTTCCAATGTGCATTATTTACATACAGTTTTTATCTGGTGCAGAGTCCTAGAGGATTTTATAGTTTTTTTTTCCTTATAGTCGCTCATTCTCTCCATTTAAGAACTTAATATGTACACTATATATGTGTATGTACGTGTACACACACACACACACACACACACACACACA
>NW_017729024.1:118513902-118521864 GCF_001723915.1 Gavialis gangeticus | reverse complement strand
CACACACACACACACACACACACACACACACACACACGATATATAGATATAAATCTTCCAGAGAACATCTATCAGAAATGTTCTTCCCTTTGGCAAGGTGAGCATATATGTTGCTCAGCCCAAAGCGTCTCAGCACAGCTTCTTTATACAACCAGTGTGGGTGACTGCAACGTGACAGAAGGTGTTCCTCTGTCTGTACTTGGAAATGAGCATTTTCTCTGCTTTCTGGCTGGACTCTTTTGTCATTTTATGTTAATAAGTACAGAAGACAGAAAAGAAATACTGCTTAAAATCCTGCTTAAATACTGACACCACAGAATTTTATTGATTAAGTAATAGGAATGGCAGACACAAACAGGTAGAGCTCTCTTAAAAAAATCAGATGCTGAATTACTTTTGTATGGTATCACATTAGAATCTCTAGTATGTGGTTACAGGGGAATGTGTTCACATGGGTATGTTATATAACTTCCAACAAAGTTAAGAGATTTCCTTTTTGCTACTTGGTGTCAAAATTGAAGTTTGATATTGTTAGCAACATAAAACCTAGCAATAGGTTATACTGCTCTTCCTGAAGGCATTCTTTGTCTAGTTGACTTTAATCAAATTGTAGGTTGTTTCATGTTCTAGTAACATTACTCAGAGAATTTCAAATGGCAGGAAACTGCATTAATCACTAAGACATGTATCAGGTGACATTGTTTATGACATAACATTGTTAAGTATATAAGTTTTTCATTATTGCTGGGATTTGAGTTCTTTATAAAAGTCCAATAAACACACTCATTAAAAATATTATATTTGCATCCCTTTTTATACCGGAAAACTGAGATGGCCTCCTTTGTCCCAGAGACATGCAGGATTCACTAATGTAGAATTTCCAAATAAGATTTTGCATTAAACTGCAGGTATAGTAAGAAACTATAGAAAAATGAGACCTTGTGCCATAGTAGATTTATTCCCACTTCGTATATTACGAATCATGTTAGGATATTTGTCTGAATAAAATAATTTTCTTTCACTTTTTACTGTTGTTAACCCCAAAAAGAAAAAGAAGCTTGGTGGGAGGAAGGGGAAGCGGCTATATTCTATTCAGGCTTGTATTTCATTAACAGAATAGATAATTAGGTTTTTTCTGATAGCATATTCATATGTCAGAAAGACCATAGCCTGCCTTTCAGATCTAAGATTAGAGTTGAGTTTTTGGAATTTTGAAGGAAAAAATTCAGTTTTAGTTGTGATTTGGCAGCAAGCATGGACAGGAATTGAGCAAATGTGGTCCAAAAGTTACTAATCCAGCTGCACAGGTATAACAGCCAGGGTCTGCACCCTGCATGGCAGCTGTGGTGAGGCCTGGGCTGCCCATGGCAGCTAGGCTGGCAGCTGTGGTGGCTGCCTGTGTTGCACTCTTTGTAAGTGAGGGTTCAGGGCTGTTTCTGTTGTCCAACATGCAATACAGTCTTTTGAAAGGACACTCAGTTAACTTCAGTACAATGTTGTATCTCGTCATGAGAGATTTAAATGTCTTTATGAATTACACTTTCAAACAACCTATGCTAAAAAAGGGCCCTGATGCCCAAAAGCTTGTTCAACAACTCTCCCAGCCATACAGGTGGTCCACTAAAAGATATCACAGAAAGCCTTGCTCTTTGGACTTTTAAACAAAACTTCTTGGCTTAATCAGGAAGATAGGTCAAGAAAGTGCTTGTTATTTTAAGGATCTTCACGTTACAGTCTGTTAGCTGGTTCACCACTTTTGTACACTGGAATCTGGGTTGAAGTAATTAACTTTGGGCATCCGGTATTTCAATAGTCGCTGCTCTTATTTAATATCTGCAGTTGGAAAAAAGGAATCTTAGGGTATCTTTTCATACTAGACCAATTATGTCTCACTACTTTATCTTCTGGGTTGCCAGCAATTTTGTGTCCATGATGAAAATTAATTTCCCATTCTTCATTTTCTATAACATATGCATTTTAGGGCATCCTTTCTTTGCCTGGGAAGGAATTTACTGTAACAATAATTTGACAAACAGAGTGGTACGTCACTTTGGTTTTGTTTTCTTCAGTGTGCTTCCTAAGTTGCTTTTTGCAATGTCTGGTAGTATTAGGAAATCAAATGACAATTATGAGAAGTTTATTTTCAATACAAAGCATTTTAATTATCACCACATAGAAATGTTCTTATCCTGTGTAAGTGTATCAGGAAGGTTTGGGGTTTAGTAGAATGACAAGTTAAGATAAAAGAGAACAACCAAATTAATTTATTTGTAATAAATGTGCTACAATTTATTAATTTACTTAAAAAATAGAATATAGAACTCTCATAAAAAGCTCTGAATGTCATCACAATAACCATTAGCTATTTTTATTTTGGTATAATAAATAAATAAATGAACAAACCTAATGCCAGAAGATAGCCTTAAGTAATCAAATAGAGGAAATTAGTTTACCTCAGCCTACAGAGAATAAAAAGAAAAACTCTGCAAAATTTTCTCACCCCCAAATCACACTCGGGCATCTGCTTTCAGTCCATGAATCTACTTGCATCTGTCGTTCAAAAGATTTATCAAATAGTTCTATTAAATGTAGTTCCAGTTTTACTTTTGCACATATTCTATAGACATGCACTTTTCAAAATATAGAATGACTTTAAGGACTTTAATAAAAGTTTGTCAGAAACGGTAATGGGACTTTTCCGGTGACTGGATTTCCTTGTCTTCTTATCTTCTTCTGAGCAGTCAGTCCTTCTTATTGCATTTGCTATGACTGTTGGTTTGATATATCTATCTAGCTAAGGAAATAAGTATTGGTCCGAATTTCTACATTTGGAGCAGATTTGTGAATCCCTTGCTTGTACTGAAAAATAGTCCATTACTCCAGGAGTGGCCGCTCTGAAATCTGTGTAAGTGTTGATGGAATTAAGCACTACTCAGTAACAGTAGGGAGCTCACAATCTGTCTCTTTACACATGGGATATTTCATTACATTTAGGAGGTTTATTTCCCCCTTCTAGCCAATATTGTAAAGAGGTATTTGTATTCTGTGTCCCTGGTGCAGGTGGATATTAATTTCTTCACACTAAATACTAACTGCACAAGGCTGGGACACTTCTGATTTGTAGGCTAGGGACATACTTTCAAAAAGTCTGAGCCTGAATTGTTTCAATCTTTTCAGGTGACTCTAACCTGCAGAGACTATCCTAGCAGGGTGCAGGTCCTGGGGCAAATCAGCCTGTGCAGGGCCTGGGCATGAAGAAACTGGTGGGAGAGGAAGAGGTGTGGTGAGTGGCTGGACATAAAGCTGGCAGCGGTGCAGAGTCACCAGCACTAGGCAGGCCCTGCAGGAGGGGCTGTGGCTGTCCTGCCCTGCTCCTTGGGGCCCAGGGTGGTTGTCCCAATTCGGCCCCCTAAGGGCAGCCCTGCTCACCTGCCCAGTTTGAACTGGTTTGCAAGTGCAGAGAAATTCCCTCTGGATTGAGGAAGTGCAGGCACATGCTTGTAGTGGCTCAGGCTAGAAGCCAGGGGGTGCTAGAGCAGCCCTCCCTTCCCTTCTCTAGTGCTGAGCTGAGGGGGCTGTGTGGCCACGCCCTGGCAAGGCACTCTGGTTAGGGAGGGGTTTAAAACCCCACCCTGCCTGCACCATCCCAGGCTTTTCCCTGCTTGCTGCTTATGGGCCGGAGTATTGCCAGCCTGGCTAGCACTCTGAGGCAAAGGGGAGTGTGGAGTGCATGCATCTGTTGATGATACTAAACTTTTCAATCTCCCTGTCCCTGATTCTTCATACTGTCTGCAGCAAACCTGACAGACGAGTCAGCAGGGGGCTGATAACACAAAGCTTATCACAGCCCATCAACAAACCTAAAGCTCTTCTTAAACAGCTTTTTCCAAGGAAGGAACAGAGGGACATTACTAGCTGACCTGTGGACTAGCTCCAAAAAGCCCTAAGTGGACACTGTCTGCCTTTGTTCTGTCCGAGTGGGAACATGGGCACGCGGACACACGCGCACACACACACAACCTCAGCATTAGCTAGCATACCACATGCTGGCTAGGGTCTATGCTGGGAGATGGGAGGGAGGAGGTGGGGATCCCTGCAGCAAGTGGCTGGAGGTTGGTGAGGTAGGGCAGAGGGAAGCCAGGCAGGTCCTGCTGTGCCTGTAGTCTGTGCCAGAGCTCTGGCTAGGGAGCACAGGGGCAGGGCCAGCCCTGCTCTCTGGAGCAGACAGCCTAGCCCAGCCCAGCCCAGCCCAGGGCTGCAAAGCATCTGAGATGCCAGAGGACTCTGGTTTAATTTAAACCAGGAAGGGGTCTGGGACAGAAGTTGCATAAACTGGTTTGACCCAAATCAGGTAAGTCTGATAGTACATTCAACCAGGTTTATCTTAATTTTTTTTTGGAAAGATACCTTCATACTAGATATCCATGATAAATATAAGAGAAAGAGAAAGAAGTATGAGCCTGAGCTGAATGGGTCAGGAGCAGAGACAGAATCAAAATGGAGAAAAACAACTAAAGACATCAAGGTGTTCAGGAGGTAAGGACAGAAATTTAGTGAATCCCAGTGGAGATGTTAGTAACAAAGGGCATTATTAAAGGCATTAAAGGGCAGAATAAAGGTAACACAAAGAAAGGATGTCAGGATATCAGCAGGGGATGTCCCATTGGCAGTGCATAGGGGGTGCACATGGGTGCATGTGCACCCCCTGAGATCAGCTATGCACCCCCTGGAAGCCCCAGTTGTGAAACTGGAAGTGCCAGCTGAAGTGCACTTCTGGTTTTGCCGTTGGCTTGGTGATCAGCCATTGGGGGACCCCCCCCCGTTGGTGATCTGGTGCCCCCCTCCAGGCTCGGGAGGCACCGGTTACTCATTAGATGTCCACAGTAATACTATAAGTGTAGCAAAAACAAGTTTTCTGATGCTGAATATGGATCTCTTTAGCTGGAAAAGCTTAAAGTTTTAGAACATTATAAGCAAAAAGAAAAAGTGTCAAGATGGAAACAGTCATTTATTTTTACCACAGGCATGGCAGAAACTCCTGCTATGGTTTTCCTGTTTATTAAATTCAGTATTAAAGAATAGATTTCTCCACTTATTAGGATTTTACCAAGTCTCACGTGATTCCTGGCATGATCATATATAGTTCATTAGTCTCATTTTAAACATAAATTATTTTAACACACAGGAAAATTTAGATAAATGGGAACACGTTAAAAAAAATAACAGAAGGCAATAGAGCAATATCCTATCCAGTAGATTAGGATATTAGGTCAGTTTCTCTGAAATGGCAGTCTGAATAAAGGGCATTCAAAGAGAGATGCATGTTGCCCCACATAGACTTAAAAGCCCCCTTCTCTGTTTTCTTTCTCACAGATGAAATCTCCATCTCCTTAACATCTACTATAGTATGTCTTCATCGCCTCCCTTGATCCTTGGAGAGGCTAGCTTTCTCCCTTGAGATACTTCAATGGTTTTTATATCTGCACCCATTATTTATGTGGATGGAGCACAAGTTTTTGGGCCATCCAAATGATTCAATGTCCTAACCACAAGGCAGTGTTCTTAACAGATGAGGTATAGAAGAAAAAAATGAAAAGGAGTGCATAATTATAGAGTGAGATTGTTAGAATTGTCTTCCATCTGTGGGTGTTCCTGTCCTGTGCTTTCCTACAGTTTTGACATTTTAAAGGGAATGTTCTCTTCAGTAGCAGAACATAGTTCTGAAAGGGTTGATTATATATATTTTTAGGCTTGTGAATCTGGATACACTCTCTTATTTGGACACAGGTGACATTACATTACCTGTAACTGGGAACAATTAATGATATTTGATTTTAAAAACGTGTGTGTATTTGTTTTGGTTGCATACTACTAAATGTGTTGGGCTAGGGACAGACATTCAAAAAGCCTGAGCCTGAATTGATTCAATCTTTGCAGGTAGTTTAACCTGGCTAGGCTAAATCATTTTGTAATCATACAGATGTTTCAGAAATGCTGGTACATGCCTGCAGTGGCTCAGGCTAGAAGCTGGAGGGGTGCTAGAGCAGCCCTCCCTTCCCTTCTACAGGGCTGAGCATAGGGGGACATGATCAGGCCTCAGCAGACTTACGGAGGGGTCTCCCCTCTTCATAACAGCATTTATCAGCTCTGTTATCAGCATTTATCACCACATCAGAAAACAAACCTGTCTCATTAGTTCAAGCTCTTCTTAAATAAAGAAGGAACAGATGAACATTACCAGCTGAGCTGTTGATTAGCTCCAAAAATCCCTAAATTGACACTGCTGTCTGCCACAGCAGGGACTGTAGCCAGCATGTGGTCTGTTAGCTAATGCTGAGGTGTCTGTGTAAGGCAGAGGGGATGGCGGATCCCTGCTTAGCAGGGAGTGGTGAGGGGTGGGGGAGAGCAGGAGGAAGCCAGTCAGATGCTGCTGTGCCTGCAAGTCTCTGTCAGAGCTGCAGCCAGGGAGTAGACCGGGGCAAGCGCTGCTGTGGAGCAGAGAGCCTTGCCCAGCCAAGAGAACATGCTGGGATGCTGGGGGTCTGATTTAACTTAAACCATCAAGGGGTATGGGACAGACATTGCATAAACCTGTTTGACCCAAATCGGTTAAGTCTGATACTACATTCAACCAGGTTTATCTCAAACCAGTTTTCATCCATTTTCAAACTGGTTTTTGTACACTGAACCTCTGTTCTGTTACAGGTTTAAACCAGTTTCTGATCACTTAAACCGGTTTGTGTAATGTCTGTCCCTAGCCTTGGAGAGAATGCAAATCACTTGCTCATGTTTTTAATGTAATATAACAAGTCAGCATTACAGTTTTATTTCTTCATGCACTTAAAATGACATTAAATATAATTTAGAAACTTAAAAAGTGAAAAATTTTTTGCTCTGTATAATGGAATTTACCAAAGGAATGCTTACTTTATTGAAGCTTGTACAGATGGATAACTGATATCAAGGGTTTCTTCAACAGTGCCTACAGGTTGCCAGAAGGTCAGTGTAAAAAAAATATATCACTCCCTGATTCTAGTAGCAAAGAATGGTTATTGTTATTATGGTGTCTTAAATCCTTTTCTCATAACAAGCAATACTTATCAAACACTTGGACTATAGGTAGTCTGCAAAATGAAATAGTTTTGGCTACATAAAGTCTACTTTAAAATTCTTTAGTTGTTTGTGGTGCTTTAGCAATTCAAATGTAGCAAGCGTAGCATATAACAGCACAGAGTCCTTCTTGCAGATGGCTTGGTGACATCATGTAATCTTAAAGAATTAGCTCATTCCTATGAATTTATCTTGAAAGGAGAAATATACTGAATATGCCATGTTACCAAGAGAACAAATTATTTCTACCAGTAACCCATTGGTATTCTTCAAGAGGAACCATGAAAAATGAGAGAGAATTCATATGGTATAGTGCAGAGGAAAAAAACCCTTACTAAACAAGTCTTAAAATAATTGAGCAGGCTAAGATTATGCAAAACTAGCTAGGCCCTCAACATAGCTAACACAGTTTTATTGGGTTTTCGTTAATCATTAACTGTACAGACTTCATCTTGACAAACATGGAAGCTAAAATGGGTATCTAAATAATACAAGAACTAATAGTCTTATACTCTAAGTTCCAGATGATTGTAAAGAGAGCAAGTAATGATAAGTGAAGCAGTCTGTTCTATTGTGCCATAACTGCAGATTTAGAAATAAGGATATAAATTGTTATAACTATATCACTCCTAAGTGCTAGTCTAGCATTATGAAAGCTTTAATTCATTATAAACAATTGGGAAAGTGTTTGTAAGACCAGGAGCTGCTTTAATCTCTTTAGTATACTTTTTTTGGTGGGGATTTATATAGCATACACTCTGGATGATATTAAGCACTTGATTTTACTTTTAAGCAAATGAAGGAGGCTTCTTGAGGTTATTTCTTATTTAAAACAAACATCTCACAAGTGTA
>NW_017729024.1:118502489-118508902 GCF_001723915.1 Gavialis gangeticus | reverse complement strand
GATTGTGGAGTCTAATTGCTGTACATTCTTTATGCTAGAAAACAGAAAGAGACTCTTGGGCTGCCTACGGATGTCAAAAAAACCCAAAACATAATGGTGCTTTATGTTAAGCTTGGTGTGCCTCTGCACCAAACACAGCACGTGCCTAGGAGAGGCATTGCATTAGTTTGACCTGGCTCACCCAATGTCCTTATAGATCGGGCGCTTCAGCAGGCCTTTTGGCGCATTTATGTAATAGCGATCATTACTCTTTCAGTAAAGCGACAGGTTTTTTTTTGTTTGTTTTTTCACATCTGTCAGTGCCCTTGTTGATTTCTCTTGACTGTCATTCTTACACAAGGTTTCCCGTGGTTGTGCACAGGAATATTTGATGTAGAATTTTGGATTGCCTTTTGATCTCATCTTAAATGCTTGTATAAAATAACTAAGGCCAAAGAGATCCACACAAGGAGAAAAAAGTATTACAACTTCATTTTTGTTTATATAAATTTAAATATGGTAAAATTTAGCTCTAAAAAGAATGAAATTTTAATAGGAAAACATCCTGTTCTTGTTGGAAAATGCTACTACATAGCCACTGTATAAGACTGTACGAAAGCCTCCAGCTAGTTGAGACTCGGTATTAATTCTCCTAATATTTTTGTGTAAAGTATAATGAATATTAATGTAAGCATGGGCACAATTTCCATTCTAGCAAATATTTTATAAGCTACTTTTAATTGAAAGACAAGAGGTACAAAGTGCTAAAAAAAAAAAAAAAAATATTCTTAATACAGACCATCATACTAGAATTACAACAGAGAAATATCATCTACCTTCTAGGCAAATAAAAATGTTATAGATCAAGTATTTGATTTTCAGTGTATTAAAATGCAATGTACTATAGTACACATCTTTTTTATTTCAATTTCTAATCTAGCAATTTTTGTACTGAAGGGATTTGATGTTTGTGGTAGGGTATCAGACAAATCCTTAAGTCAAATAAATCCAGTACTTATTTTCAAATATGTAAAGTGCTTCTCAGTGTCAGTTTTTAGTCACAGGTATGGGTGTTTGTATATGTGGCAAAAGGTGCATTCAGTAGCTAGCAGCCAATGAAAAGTAAGTGAAAAAATGAATAATTAAGTCCCTGTAACAGGGGGCCTGCTTGGGACCAATCTCCGTATGGCCCACCCACCTGTTCCTGGGCTAACCGCCTGCGTTCTTGCCCGCCACGCCTTGATGTTAATTAGTTAATAGATGTTACTATCAGGGCCCATTTTCTGCCCCGATGCCAGGGGGTGCTATCTGTGGCTCTGTTCCTCTTCTACACTGCAGCCCAAGCCTCACTGATGGCATCTCGATGTTCCTTAAATCACCGGCCCCCACACTAGGCCCCAGAATCCTCCTATTGAACCCCACCTGGATTCTTCTTCAGGCAGCCTTTTCCGCTGTCATACAGGGCAGCATAGCTCCCTGAGCTGATTCCTCTTTGGGTATGGTCCCCCCACCAGGACCTTTGGCTCATCTAGGCCTGGCCCACCTCCAGGCCAGTTGGGACCCCAGGCCCTCAGCTCTTGGGCATCCCTCACGGTGGCTCCCTGGCCCTTCGACCCTTCCGGTCCTGGCCCCAGCATGGGCCAGTCAGGGGAAACTCAGACAGGCCCTGAGTCAATGGCCCTTGGAGGTACTCTTCTTGATGGGGTCCACCTTCCAGACCCTCCAACAAGGGGTAATCCACTTGGTTATGGGGGCTAGGGGTACAGTACCCCAACCTGCCTTTCATCGGGGTGGTAACTGGCTTGGCATTTCCTGGGGGCTCCCGCACCACTGGGAGCCCCACCAGGCCACCCACTCCTGGCAGGGTGAAGTTTTAGGTCGTACCCAGGACCAGGAGCCTCCTATCCTTCATCTACAGCTCCTCCCTTACCTCCAGGTGATATCAGCAGCCCACCGGCCAGGCGATGTTGTTGCCTGGCCTCTAGCAGTAGAACTGCCTAGCTTATATGGGCAGCCCTGACTCTAAAATGGTTGCCCTAATCAGGCACCTGGTGGCTGCCAGCTCCAGGCCCTTAAAGTGGCAGGCACCCACAGTGCCCTGCCACAGTCCCCAATGCAGGAAGGTACTTAAGTCCATGTCTGATGTTAAGCATATAAATAGTTCATCTGAAGATGTTGGAGGTACTCATATGCTTAAAATTATGTACATTCTTAAGGAATTTTCTGACCTGGGAACCAAGGCCTCTATTGAGGAAGGTACGTAAGTGTAAGTCTGATTCAAAGAATATGAATAATCCCATTGCCTTCAACTCCAGTGGGTGCATCTACACGTGCAATTAATGCAAAGCAATAAACTCTGGAGTACTTCAAGCCAGAGTACACTGCTCCTAGGCATAGCATCTACATGTGTGCCTGGGATAGCAGCACTTTGAGCCAGAGCAGATCAGGCCCAGGCTGGCAGCAGGCTTGGGGGTTCAGCCCTGGGCTCTGGGTAGTGACATCAGGCAGTGGAGGGGGCTGGCTGGGGTATGAGAGTGCTGAAAGTGTGGAACTGTGTGGCTTAGCAGTAGGCAGGGGTGTGGCCCCCTACTGCCTGGGCTGACCAGGTGCAGTTTCCACCCATGGTCACCATTTACACAAGCATTTGATCACAGTAAATTACTCCCCTGTAAGATAATACTGTCCTTGACAGTACTATCTTATGGAGGAGTTAATTAATTTACCGAGCCCTAATACCAGCACATATGTAGATGGTATTGCTTTACTGCTGAGCTAATTATTGTACTCTGCAGTAAACTGCATGTACATGCAGTAAACTGCATGTGTACATGCACCCAGTGGGCACATCCAGACAAGTGCACACATGCGGTATGCAGTGCCACAGGCTGCACTTGCTGCTTATTTGTAGCGTGGGGTGTTTTTTGACGCTGGGAGATCCCAGAATCATAAAAACCTGCACTAGGAAAAAGCAGGGTGGTGCACGTGGAAGCAGCATGTGCTGTCTGAAACTGGAGCCTGGCCAGATGGAGCTACATTCCAGCTGCCAGCCAGGCTCCCTGCTGCTAGATTGCCACAGCTGCAGCCCCCAGAGGCCCCCAGGACCACATGTAAGGCTTCTGGAGCCAGCTCAGGTGCTGGCCTCAGCCTCCCCTACCCCATCTGGGGCAACATGCCATGTGCCAAAGTTTGCATGCAAAGGCATACCCTAGGGACAAGTGGCAGTGGCACATTGTGCCACTGCTGTTTGTTCCTGATGAAATGCATGTTGCTGCTTGTGGGGATGTGCCCAGTGTGTCTTAACTTTACATATACTTTATTACCTTCCCGAATTACAGCCTAACAGGAGAAGTATGTATAATGTAGACAAGCAAAAAATCAAAACAGTCAGTCTTTGCCAGTATTCATTTTGTTTCAAGTTATTAAAGAATGGCATCCAGGTTCCAGAAATGTCTTTTGACCCAGAATCTCTCAAGTAATAATTTTCTCTTATTGAAAATACGTCTCACATGTTGTTATACCAATTAATTAAAATGGATGAAACAGTTTTCTTTTAATTCACTGCTATCAAACACCTTCAGCTACTAATAAATGTTGTTTGGATTACTTCCCTTCAAGCTGTGTTTTCTTTATAATAGTAAAACTAATAATAATAACACCAAAGTATCATGAGGGAGTTCTGGTCCCATAATTATTTTGATTGCCATGGTGGTCTTTGCTTGTAATTCTAAGCATCGTGCCAATTTTGCTATATATGGGTAAGGAATTCCTTTTCCTACAGAAACTTCAGTGTTTACCACACTCAGCATTAACTGCTCTTTTATCTATATTCAGTATAAATTTCCAGTAATACAATAGCTTATTCACAGAATTACAGGGGGCAGCAAATGAGATTCTTTCACTTTTCTGTCAAGACATTTCAATCCTGAGAAACCTTACCCATGGATTTGCCTCTAAGACTGTTAGGCAGGTGCCAGTTGGGAGGCGGTGATGTGTACTGGAAAAATCTTACAATCCTACTAATTTTGCATAGGCCAAAGACTAGGTTTTTTAAAGTTGTTGTCAGTTTATCAGGCAAGTAATTTGTAATTCTTTGATTACATATAAAACATTTTTGCCTTTCTAAATACAGTGAGATTTTTCTAAAATTTCTCTGAGCTTTGAAGATACCTTCCTCAAGATTTAAGTATTTTGGCAGGAAATTAAATGTCATTCTGCTCCTTTCCCAAGAAGTTTCTTCTGGAGAATGTCATTCAGTTTCACCTCAGAAAGAGATGTTCTCTCACACTTTTCTGTCTTGAAAGCAGGAATCCATAAACTGTCAACTACACATCAATCAAATGGGAAATAAGAAAACTTTTAAAAACACAACCCCTCACTCCCCCCAGTCCTGCAGATTATTTATCAAAGCAACATATTTCTTTCTTGGCACATTTTGGGGAAATAAATATCAGTAGAAGTGCAGCATGTATCTGCATTCATTGTCTAGAAATGTGCTTTCAAATGTTCTCAGCCCCTAATGCCTAGAAGCTTAAATCTTGAGTATTTCCCACCTACTGATAATACTTCTAATTAGTGTGTTGATAGTGATGAAAGTACTGCTAATATTCTGCTGTTTTATTATTTAAATAATGATCAGCCTTTACTTCCTTTCAGAAATTTATATATTTTAAATGTTTAACATTTACTGTCTGTAGAATTCAGTACTGTTATAATGCTTTCTGTAAATAGTCTTACAACCCCAGCATAAAATATTCAAGGATTACTGGAAGAAGGACATTTCTGTGCATCATGTACACATAGTTTATTACAAATCTTCTTTTAGAATATTGTCATTCCATCATTGGCTGCTTTTTTCTTGAAAGACTTACTCCTTCAATAAATCAATGCTAGCTTAATATTGGCTGTTTTCCAAACTGCTGGAAGACTTGATGTCTAACAGCGAAGACAGTAATCCTCTTAAACTATTCCTTAAGCAACCATTTGTCATCTCCATGTAGCAGCTTTGCTTGAATTCAAAGGGATTTAAGTGTAAACGAGGGAAAAACTTAGTGTCACTTGTTCTCATGTAATGAATTTAGTTCTTGATGAAGGCTATTCCAGTGGACAGTCTATGTACCTATCCAGTATCCAGAAGCACCTTCCATGCTTTTCTGCAAGTACTTGGTGTTATCGATTGGTGACTCTCTGAGAAGTTCAAATACAAAGTTCAAAGCTCTGTACAAGAATACATTTTGCACATTGCTTCTGCATAGGGGAAATAATCAATTTGTTTTTTTAGGCAGCAAATACCATCTAGGTTTTGCCTTAGCAGTGCTGAAATGGTCATAATTTTTTAACTGTTTTCTCTTCTACTCTCCTTTGTCTGTTGGTTCTACCAAAAAGGCATAGTTTTGAACAGTATATTGGCACAGGCATTTGGGTGCTTTGCAGAAGTGCCCAATAAAATGAAGTGGGGAATTTACTCAAAAGGCAAACTTTAAAAATATATGTTTAGTTGATATAATTTTGCAGTTTTAAGAAATTAAAATTGAAAAATACCCATTAAAAATGTGAAACCTTTCAAAATAGTCTCCATGAAATCCTTTTTAAATATGAACTGCTCCTTCCCTCCAGTATGTAAGGTATGGTTTGGTTGTAGTTTTCTACTGTTGTACTGGTGATCTTGCTTCTTTGGAAACCGTCATACAGAAGTCGGTGCATGTGGGAAATAAGTAGAGTCTTAGAGAACAGAATACTGTGTGAGGGAAAGGACACCCAATCCTAGCTCTGCCCCTGGCTTGCTGGGAAAAGTCTATGCATACCCGAGTTTCACTTTCTGTAAAATGGGACTAATGATAAAGACCTTTGTTAAATTATTTGCTTTACTGATGGCACTGATGAAAAGTGCTACATAAGAGCTGCTATTACTATATTTATTCAAATCCAATAAAATAGTTTTTTTCACCAGTCAGCATGGGGATGGGGGAGCTTTGGCTTAGATCTGCGTAACTGCCTGGGGGAGTGGCAGCTCAGCCCTGGCTTTGGTCCTAGGCTCAGAGCAGAAGTCATAGCTGAGCCTCCACCTGCTCCAGACTGAAATGGCTCGTTTGCAGGAGGAGGGAGAGTGTATGGGCAGGGGTGCCTGAGGGAGGCTCTGGAGTGGGGGTGTGGAGACCTATAGCCTCCCCCATCCCCACCCCTTGCTCTTTGTGTCTGCTCACCATCCACTGTCTCGTTCTCTATGCTCCCTTATCTACTTCTCTGGCTGTGGTGCCACCAGCCCCAGCCCCAGCCTGGCCCAGTTGAGAGCTGCCACCACTTCTCCCAGCCTGGGCTGAGGCTGCACTGGTGCTGACTGTGCCAGAGGAGAAGAGCTGCAGCAGATGGTAAAGTGGGGGGGGGGTTGGCAAGGAGTGCAGAGCAGGGGTTGGTGGGGGAAGTTGGGCTGAGGGGGG
>NW_017729024.1:118499063-118502377 GCF_001723915.1 Gavialis gangeticus | reverse complement strand
GTGGGGGAGGCAGGCAGTAGGGGGGCAAGGGTTGGTGGAGGCAGGGAATAAGGGGCACACACAGGTAGGGGAGAATGTGTCAGGGGACAGGCACAGGCATGGGGGTGTGTGGCAGGGGGCAAAGGGCAGGGGAGCAAGGGGTGAGTGTCTGACCCCTTGCTTGCTGCCACTGCTTTCCCCTGCCCCAGTGTGCGTGTGTTGGGGGGGGCAGGGAGGAGGAGGGTGTCTTAAATTCAAAGTTGTCTTGGATTTGGGTGTAAAGATGGTATTTCATAATAGTAGAATAATGCAGTGTTAGTAGCAACCAGTCCCAGAACGTTTTCTTTTCCCGCTTTTGGAGCATCACAGAGTGGGCTGCTGTGATTCTAATCCACCCTGTTTTGCGATTCAAAATGCATTAGCATGTCTGTTGGAAAATGTAGCTGAGCATAAAGTAAGTTCAGAAATCTTTCCTGGAGTTGTTTGCTTGACATAAAAATTAGTATGACGTGTATCACACTAAAAGACTTCAAAAGACCCAAGGAATTGCATTATCTTCTGTAGAGAGAAAATAACATCCCTGAGTCATAACAACCTCAAGTAATGAAAGAATGCACATTCTCTATGCTTCATTCTGAGATCTGGTCAGTAAGAGATTTTCTCTCTTCCCCCGTCCCCTCACCCCACCCTACTCCCCACCCCAGTGGATTAGACTTTGGTTGACTCTACCTAAAACGAAATGTAATGGCAAAGTCTTTTCCTTTGCAGGAGGTGAATTTCTAGAAACTAGTCATTAAGGTTTTCTTTTTTCATATATTTGTGCCAGTTTGCCATAAGGGCTTAAATATTTGATTTCTGTGCAGTTCTGGCTGCTGCTTGAAGTAGTTTCCTATTCAGTGTTTTTTGTATGTGTACTTCTAAGGCATTGAAAGAAAAGCTGGATATTTTAATACATTTCTAATCTCTCTCTTCTATTATACAGCTTATTATTTTCAAGGAAATGAAGGATTGGATAGAAGTGGTAGGTGGATAGAGTAGAGTGAAGACAAGAATATGCGTGCAGAACATTAATACTGTGCCAATTTAGCTGTCAGTCACAAGCAAATTTCATTCCATCTATGATTAGGCCTCTAGCTCAGTTAAAAAGTCATGATAAAGTTAATCACAGAGGACTAGTAAGTCAGGTTGCGCATTGCTAATTATTTTAGCAATTGTTCACCCAAAGTGTTACATTTGCGTTATGGCCTGGTGTCCCACATCAATCAAATTGTTTTATTGGATATAACATTAAGGCATTTTACTGCTTTTCAATTTTGGAGAATCAGTTTTTTTAGCCAATAAACTTGCTCTTAGTGTGAATGGTTTATGTACTGCGGGCATATTGATTCACTTATTACAATCTCCCAATATAAAGATTTTTGGAGCTTCAGGTATAGTAAATTTACTTTGAAGATCATAGTTTAGCATCTCAATTATTTCCAGCAAAAAAGAATCCTCTTGCTTGCTATTTATTTATTTTAATTTGTTTAAAATATTCCTATCCAAATCCTTCTAGACTTGTGCAAGCTTTATCAGGATAAGCAATTTGTATCAATGACCGAACTAAGTTAAAGTCCTTGGTTCAGGAATTACTAGATGAAATACCATGGCCTGTATTATGTAGGAGGTCAAGCTAGATGATCTTCACAGTCTCTTATAATGTAAAAAATATAAAAACTTCTTTCAGTTCTCCTTAAAACAATATTATCATGCTGCCCTCTTACTCCTCATTCCCCATTTTGAAAAAGCTTGAGAACAAAGATTGATCTAGCAGCAAGATTAAAGCCCACATGGTGCTTCTCTGTTTTCCATAATGATCTTATACTTGTGTTGAAAAGGCATGGCAATAGACTGGAACCATGTAATATCCCATATAAAAACCCCTTTGGGTACAAGAGCAGTTACTCAATGCTGTCCTCCGAGGCAGAGTAATGGAGCTACTCAGGGATGATTCAGTCTGTGTCTGTGAGGTTCAACAACTCCTGCTTAATAATATCAGAAGTAGATGGTAGATTTAAAAGATGCTTGCCTTTTGCCCATAACCAATAGGAGTCCATCTGTTAGTGAAACTAGTGTGATTTCTGTACTGTGTGAGTTAATCTAAAAATAGATTTTTGTCAAGGAATCATGGGGATTCGAGGTACAACTTCTGTGTAATCTCTCCCTGTCTAAAAGAAGCAAAAAGGAAAATCGAACTTCTAGTGGACTTGGAATTGTTTTCAACTCCAGGGTTTCATCAGTTGGGCTTTTTCCTAACAAACTACAGCATTATCAGCTTTTGAATCATAATATAAATTTCTGTTTTCTCCCCCAGTGCACCTGCAGGAAAGATATGGTAACAATATCCATGGATATCTTTGTGAGGAAATTCCAACCAGACAGATATCAGCTGTGGAAACAAGGAAAAGATTTATACACCATTGATCATACAAAGCCCACTCCTGAAACAACACCTGAGGTAAAGGCCTGGTTGCAGAGAAAAAGGAAAACAAAGAACCCTCCCAAATGGTAATCAGAATTCTTTATCCTCCATTTAATTAAACTTAAATACGTTGTGTATTTCTCCACTTTTTTTTCTATGCTGCTTTCTCTGTCATTCCACTTAAGCTGTTCATTTATTCTAGTCACAGTTAATTTGTATCTTCTTATAACTTAACTATGAGCTTGGGGGCAAACAAGTTTTTAATTCATAGTGATTGTATTAAGTGAAAAATGAATTCATTTTACAGCATGTAACAAAAATGCATAATTGAAGTTGATGCACATGAAGAGCAGAGCATTTCTTCAAATGCAGTATTAAGGTTCTGTTCACTAACATTTTCAATATAGTGGTGGTTTTGTCCAACATTGCCAGCCAGGACATCTTGAAGACAGTAGTTGTCTAAGTGCTATCTGTAGATTGACAGGTGGCATTCATATGAGGCTACTGTAGAGTCCCAGTAGCTGTTTACATCCTCTTGTAATAAACATAGTCTTCATAAGCTTGTAGATTGGATGTTCTAGGGAGAAACAAATACTTACTTTCATAAATCCGTCTGTGGCATCACCCTAGAGCCCTGAGTTTCTCCCTACGGTGCTACCACACGTCCCATGGAACAGATGAAGTTGCCCTGGGATAACTCCTTAACCCAGCAAGCCTCAGCTCCACTGCCCTTATGCAACACCCTGCAGTTGCAGTGAGGGATTCTCGGCCAACCCAGGCAGTGACACCATTTGGGTTGTGCAATAAATTATACTCCCCCCCCCCCCCGTTTCAGGGGAAAGGGAAGCCTGAAGTATACCTCTTCCGAAAAACC
>NW_017729024.1:118496600-118499002 GCF_001723915.1 Gavialis gangeticus | reverse complement strand
CCCCCCCCCCCCCCGTTTCAGTGGAAAGGGTAGCCTGAAGTATCACTCTTCCAGAAATCCGTCTTTTCAGAGGCAAGCAGTATGGAGACAGAACAACAAAAGGATTTATTATATAGGATAAAAGAATTATGCTAGTAAAACAGAGCGCAGGTTTGGAGACAGAAAAGCAGAACAAGCAAAGCTTTCTTACCTGGCTATAGTTTAGCCCCTCCTGAAAGACCTAGCAGTTTTCTTTGAGACCAGCCTTCCTGCTGATTCTTCTGGTCCTGGCAGCTGGGATCATTGATTCCTGTAAAGCCCAAGGTTCAAAGACACTGATTCTATCCTAGCTAGACTCTAAAATCCCTTCAAGGCACCCCACCTATTAGCATTATTCTAATGCTGATGAGTCAGCAGAATCCTTCAGATTCTCTCTGGCTATGTAGCATACTTCTGGCCTGATGGATGATTTTGCTTCAGAGGAGTTGATTTCCTCATTATAGGTAGGAAGTGCTTTGGGACCCAACTTCTTCTGTGTGTGTGTGTTTGAGAGAGAGAGAAAGAATAATTGACTGTAAATGTGCATGCCTCAGTCTCCTGGATGAACCATTTCCAAAATTAGGAATGCATACGTAGACAGTATAACATAACCTGTGCAGTGATAACAATAGCATAAATGGATACAGCATAATGTGAGCTTTCAACGAGACCACACATACTGTATCAGAACAATAAATCGGAGGAAAACATTGATGACACCCTGCAAACCCCCAAAACATAAGAGGGTCCATGACATGGACCTGGCAGACTTTTACAGTGCTGCTGCTTATAAAAGTAATGTTTGCTACATGTTAGCCGCAGATTGTAATTGTTAGTGCAGGCTCTACTAGCAGAATTGGAAAGGCTATTTTTTCAGATTATCATTAAAATATTAAATTTGACTTTTTAAATGCTTCTGCAGCATCATCCAGTCTTATGATGCAAATTGTATAGTTCAGGAAAATGTTTTCTCTGCATAAAATACTCCTATTTTGTTCATAATTAACATGATTCTTATTGATTTTTTGGATTCATTATTAATTTGATATATAATTGAAAAAATTGTTGGCATGCTTGTCATAGGAGGGCACAACTGGATAATATTTAGACCTTGTATGTCTTTCTCCATCCTCAAATGATTTTATGAACATTAAATAATGAAGGATGATGCTCCATTTTGATTATCTGTTGGCAAGTGCATCTTGAACTGTGAACAGCCTCCTTTTCTTTTCAAGTGAAATGCTTCTCTTAAAAAGTGACATGATAGGGAACTGAATCAAAATCTTATCCTTGGGACAAACATAACAGTGGAAATTGTGTCATATATCTAGTAGGGACATACCAGTTTGTTGCATAGACACAATACTT
The DNA here is from genome assembly GCF_001723915.1 of Gavialis gangeticus. Taxonomy (NCBI): domain Eukaryota; kingdom Metazoa; phylum Chordata; order Crocodylia; family Gavialidae; genus Gavialis; species Gavialis gangeticus. The sequence continues at coordinate 118,497,616 of NW_017729024.1, read as the reverse complement.
AAGTATACAGAGTAATGCTGCACTTACCAAGCAAGCATCTAAACACCCCCAGTCAATTAGTCCCCAGACAAATCACATTGCAGTAGATACCAGTATTTGGGCATGGAGCATGGCTGCAACAGTGATGTCCAGTCTTTGCTACATTTTCTGGAGTTCAACCTTGTAGTCATTCTATTGGTTGGATCTCCTGCTGAATCTAAGCTGCTCCTTTAGACCACTGTAGCCTGCTCCCTGTGCTGATCCCCTAATCCCAGGTTCAGGTAATTTAAGGCCTACTTCATCCCACAAGTTGGGTGCTCTTGCCTTAGCTGCTGCATGTCTCCCTTTTCCAGTCCAGCTTCAACTCCACTACTGTACTACTCTGTTAGTGAGGGATTGGATTTTCTCTCCATTTTATATTCAGTCAGGACTTTGGGGCCAGCTTCCTTATCTGTCTACCCCTTAATCTGTCAACATTCATGAGGTTAAGATTGGCCTTTCCTCATGGTTGCAATTTGCATAGGAATGGGAGCTCTTCACAAGTTTCCACATATGGTTTCACCCAAAAGCCTCATCTCTCAACTAGAGGATTGTTCTCTATGTGTGAGAAGTTCATTTTCTTTGCCAGGCTCACCCTTGGCCTCGTTTGAGTCTTGTAGAAAAGATGCCACCTAATGTGAACTGTCCGGGGGCCAGTGTTGGTGGGGCCCAAAGCGGGGTGGCAGGAGCGCGGGGTTTGGGCTGGCAGGGGTCTATGGAGCCAGGCTGCACTGCACCAGCAGGGAGAGAGGGGGCGAGGGGAGCTGGCCTGGTTCCACAGAGCCCCTGCCAGCTGGGACCTTGTGCTCCTGCTGCCATGCTCCCGCCCAGCTGCTGCATGCCCACTCACTCCCAGCCCCACCACACAGGCGGGGATGACCGCAAGCTCCCATCGCACAGCCCCAACCCTGCCCGGGGATGACTGCAAGCTCTCCCAGCAAACACTGCCTGGTGTGGCGGGGGGGGGGGGGTTTTTTCTTGGCCCGCAGCAGTTTGTG
>NW_017729024.1:118482342-118496501 GCF_001723915.1 Gavialis gangeticus | reverse complement strand
CCCTGCCTGGTGTGGCGGGGGGAGGGTGTTTTCATCTGGCCCAGCAGCAGTTTGTGCCCTGCTGCCACTCAGCCTCGCAGCCGAGCCTGGAGCCAGCACAGGACCAAGACTGGTAGTGGCAGTGAGGAACAAACTGTGACTGAGCGCAGGGGAAAAACAGCTCCTCCCACTGCTGGCACTCCCCACGGCATGTGCTTGGAGCCCACACAGGGCTGCCTGTGCCTGCTTTCCATTGCCACTGCTGTCCTGTGGGCGACAGGGATGTGGTGGAGAGGCAGAACAGCTCTGCATGGGTTCTGAGCAGCTGTGTATAGAGCACAAACACACATCAGATCAAAAATACATTTTTAAAATCAAATTAAAATGTATTATTATGGGTGTTTGATTTTTAGTATATAATTTGTTTGTTTTTTTCCCCTCCCTAAGATGGCAAACACTCTTCCCCAAAGGAGTACATCCAGGGCCAAGGGGAGGGACTTCTGGTGGTAAAGGTCAGTGGTTAAGGGGGTGGGTTCCGGTCCCAAGATGGCGACTAGGGTGTGGAGTACCTGTCAAAGGGTGGGGCTACCCATGCGGCCCTCAACAGCTTGTCAAAACTTTGTAAGCGGCCCTCTGCCTGAAATAATTGCCCACCCCTGGCTTAGACCTTTTGCTTCCCTTCTTAGGTTTCCATTACTAATTTCTAGAATTGATACTAATAGAGGTAGATTTATGTCCTTAGAATGAAAATAAAAAGTTTATTTGGTGACAACTTTGGTATAAGGTGTTGATGGAAAATGTGGTAATTTTGATTCTGGGAGTAATATAACATTCCAGTAGAGTTGACTAAGAGTTAGAACTATCAGCTACTGGAATCTTTGTGCATGTTGGCAGGTGAAATTAATGCTCATTCATATGATATTCTGCCACACTGTAGGTTATAATGTCTTGGCAATTGTGTAGGAGGTAGTAGGTTTGGGAATTATATCACAATGATAGCTAGCTGGCATTTCCAGCACTACAATACTATTTTTAGGATTGCCACCACAGAGAGAAGCAATTCCAAGGAATATGGATTGGTGGAGGGTAATATATAGCTCCTTAAAAGGTTGGAAAAAAGGGTTATCAAATTATCCCTGTTTGTGAATTTTAAACACAAAATGCATGGCCCTTTGTTGTAAACTGTATTTGCTATAGGGGGAACTTCTCATGTTATGAATCACTAGTTTGGAAATGTACTAAACCAAACTTCTGATGAAGCTAAATATTCAACTAGCATACAGTAGTACTGTACTATACAACACAATTGGACTTGGGAGCCAGTTTGAGGATCTTGCCTTTCTATTTTGGGTATGTAGATTTTGACCCATTAAGTCTTTGGGGACGTTGCCAGCAACCTTGCTCCAAATTTGCTCTTTTGTGCAAAAGCTGTGCTGAAAGCTGTATGTTATCTTGACGGATTAACTATATTGCCATATTTTTTCACATACACCACAAACGTTTTCCCTCAAAATTTGACCCCCCAAAATTGGGTTGTATGTATGAAGTGGGAAAGCTGGTTTTCTACCAGAGATAGAAGCACCCTGCTTTGATTCTTGCTGCACAGTTAAGTAGCTATGACCTTACTATTCAGGCAGCTAAAGCAATCAGTTGACTTAACAGCAGATTGTTCTTCACTCCATAGGTGTTCATGATCATCTCCCCTTTTTAAAGATTGTGAAGTTCCCGTAATCAAGCTAATCTTTCTTTGGGTAATTTTGCCTGGCTGCTCCTGGTCTCTCTCCTCCTGTTTCAGTGTCTTGGAGACTCTTTAGCTCGTTTCAAAATCATAGATCTGCCAGTGTAGCCAGTCTTTTAGCAGCAGCCAGGGTTTTAGCTTTTACTTAAGCAGGAAAGGGAGGGTGAGTCAGCAAAAGATTAAACTCTATCCCTGCTCTATTTATCCATAACTCTGGAAAAATATTTTTTTTCTTCATTCTGGCTTTCAAAATTGAGAAAATACAGCACTAAGTGTTGGAGCTAAATGTGGGGACAGCTTCTTTTTTTGTCAGAATATTCTCTTTTTTCAGGTGCTAATGTTAAAATCGTTACAAATAATTTTCTTTATAAAAGGTATATATGGTTATGCAAGGTCAGTTGGGCAAAAGGTCTAGTTTACTTTAAAAATTAGCCAAATTTTGGGGCACCTGAGCAGGTTTTATCATGATTATTTTGATTATTGATGTTGGTCTCTCTCAGATTCTGAAGAATACTCCACCAAATAACTAAGTTCAGACCTTGGTTAAGAAAGAGTTACCTGAGGTGGTTCTAGTTTTTATAGTTTAATAACTTGTTCTAAAGAAGCGTGATAAAAGATTAGAAGGTTAAATCCAATCAATTGTTAATCTATCACTTAATAAATTGTAAACACTATCTCAGCACAAAAAGATGAAAAATTGTCAGTTTTTTACCACTTTAAGCAGGTGAAAAGGACATTTATATTGGTAGACATTTTATCTTATTCAGGACAGACATTCTACACTGACAGCAATATCTCTTATAACAGCTTCCAGCATACCAGATCTCGATCTAAAAAGCTTAAAACTCCAGAGGACGAGAGTGTATCAGCTATGGTTGTTGGTGCAGAAATCATACCCACTGAAGCAGCTACAGATGGCTTCAAGGTCAATGAAAAGCCAGCAGAAAAAGTCAGGCCGGAAAACACAGAAGTGCATTCTGGGGAAGAGGAAAACATTAGTAGAATGCAGCTGGATCAACATTTATTGGATAATTTTGAGGTCTCAGGTGAGATAAGGACTGATTATGTTTCGCTTGTAAGTCGTCGGCGGTTGATATTGGGTTGCCTTAAATCTATGGATGATAAAACAAACATTGTATTGCTCCAAGTGGCATAACTAAACATGCCTATTCAGAAAGTTATGCAGGGAAGTCATGTAAGCTGCAGCATTGTATCAGATAGACATATGATTAGAATGAGAAATTACTTCAGTTTCAGATACTGAGTCAAAAGTAAGACATTCAAAATTATTTTTGTAAAAACTATTTTTTCTAAAAGAAGGACAAACACCACTATATATTTTTAATGAATTCTTTTAATAAATTGGCACATATTAGTAAATGAAAAACATACATGGGAAATTATAGTAAGTCTTTTATCCACTGAAACAGACTGTACGTAACATAGAGTTGGAATACAGTGCTTACATTGAAGTAAGAAACTAGCTGTACTTATTATAAAAACAAAAAAAAGTGCACAAAATCTCCTATTTCCAAGTATACAGAGGTTTGCTAAGGTACCTGAGGGATGTCTCCCAGCATGTGTGCTTCCTCTGAGTAAGTTACAGAAGCAGTGGGTTAGCCCAGACATGATCACTTTCTACATTTTTCTTATCCTGGTTTGATGCTGAAGCCTGTTCTTGGGAATTAATTCCCTGTACTAATTCTGAATTTTTCTGTAATCATTCTTGTCAGTGCTACTTCAGCACATTCTTAGCTCTTAATTAGTTGATTTCGGTTTGGCACCAAAACTGCTCTTCGATGAAAATAGAGTATTTCCTTTAGGCCCTGGCATGCATGTTGATCATGCTAATTGTGCCTGTAACAGAGCAGCCTGGCCCTTTAAGGGGGCAGGCAACTGTGTTGTAGGAGGCCAGCTTTGGGTATTTAGGTAATAAGGAAGTATTCCTCTAGGAGCTTAAAACCCCAGAAGAGAGAGTAGAGAGCAGCACAGTTTGCAGGCAGGAGGTAAACTAGAACCTGATAAGTTTGCTACCAGGAAAGGGCTATACTAGTGTTCTGGGCCAGAGTCAAAAGGTCCTCCTGCTGCCTGGAGAATGGCCAAAGGCTTTTTTTGCTAGTTTGTTTGATGTAAGGACTGAGTTTTATATTTTAAGCACTGGCTGAATTTCTTCTAAGGAAGCAGAGCCAGCTTAGGGTTACCAGTTCCCACGTATGCGCACACTGCACAAACTCTGTCTCTCTTACCTGGGAGTTTGCCAGGTCCCGTGTGCAGAGCATGTGACCCCTGATAGCCAGTCACCTTGCCTGCTGTCCCCAGCTGCTAGTGCCCAGGAAAACAGAGGAAGAGCAAAAACCTGGATGTTTGCTCCCATTTTAAAAACTCACCCAGACACAAGGGGGGGGGCAAAAAGAGGACGTGTCTGGGAAAATCCATATGTCTGGTAACACTAAGCCAGCCTGCAAAACCACAGGCTCACTAACCTGCTTACGGTGTCATAAATGGCAACATCACACATTCAGAAAATTTATGGTGCTGTAAAGTGACAAACCAGCCACAAAGATATTCCATATAAAACATAGAATGTTTGTATGGCATCATAAATGGAACATGAGGCATGCTCCAACACCTCAATGCTGACCATCAGCTGATGGTTAACATCAGAACCTGGGCAGCCCTGGTTCTGTAAGCTGTCCAGAGCTATCCCAGTCCTGATGCCAACAATCACTGACTGTTGGCCCCAACCCTGACCCCAGACTTCCCCAGTTTTGAGAGTACCTCTAACCCAAACCCTGTGGATTGGGATTTGAGGAATTTTATGCCACATCCCAAACACTGTGCATCCTGTTATGCACACTGGGCATAGGACGACAGCAATGTTTGGGATGGGATAGAATTCCTCACATCTCAATTGTGCCATTATTTTAATGTCTGTCAAGGGCTTTATTGGCTAAATTTAACAATCTTTGGCTATACCTAGTCGCTCTTGGTATGTGGGAGTAACCAGCACAAGGTGAATGTCCAAATATGACATTGGAGAGACTACTGATGCTTATAAGCATGGATTGAAGATTTACTGTGCCCAGCCTAATCCTCATTTTCAATCGTGCTGAGCACCGGGAATTTAAATGACTCATAGTACTGAAAAGCCACTCCTTGGCTAGGTGTCACACTGTCAACATTCAGTGGGTGTACAAGGTTTTTAACATAAGGATCAGTCTGTTTGTCTTTGGGCAAATAAAAGATGGGTATTTGGGCCTTTGTGGAAGGAGCTCATTGGCATACACAGCAGGAAGTTCAGTAATATGTTGCCTGTATGATTCTGGGGCTACATATTGGTAAATTCTACAGATCTTCATCTTAATAAGAGCTCCTTCAGAAACCGAATGTTTGAAAGCAGTTTCAGATTGCCAGAAAAAAGAAAGAAATCTCTTCCTTTATCTCTTAGATGCAGAATTCTTCTTCTCCAAATTACCCAGGCCCAATTCCCAAAATATGAAAATCTTAATCAGGGTTCGAATTACTCTTTGACTCTAGGGGGAGGAAACGGGGTCTTAGTTTGAGGGGGTTGATTTTGGGGGGGGGATTTTGTAAAAATTCTATTTCTAAGATACCATATTTCACAGTGTATAGGTTGACTCCTGGCTTTCTGATTTGAAGGGTAAGGATTTTCATAGGCATGGTGTATAAGTTGCAGCTGGGCTTAGTGCTTGGCTGGCGCAGCCCCATCCCCTGTGAGTGGAGCTCCTGGTGCCACTTGCAGGAGAAGGCGCTGTACCAGCTAAGCATTGAGCCCATCTCTGTCCCTGTCCCCATGTGAGTGGTGTGTCCCCAGCCAAGTGCTCAGCCCAGTCCCAGCCCCATCCTCTGTGCTACTCACAGGTGCTGGGACTGGGGCCGGGCTCAGCACTCAGTTGGTGCCGCCCAATCTCCTGCAAGTCGTGCTGCCAGTGCTGCTCACAGGGAATGAAGCTGTGCCCACCGAGCCTGTCCCTGTCCCTATCCCCTGTGAGCAGTGCCAGGCTCATAGGGGTTGGGGCTGCACCAGCTGAGTGCCAAGCCTGGCCCTGTCTGCTTTGAGTGGCACTGCTGAATGCCAAGCCCAGTGCCACTTGCAGGAGGCGGGGCTGGATTCAGTGCTTGGCTGGTGTGGCCTCATCTCCTGCAAGCAGCACAAGGGCTCAGTGTTCAGCTGGTGTGGCCCCATCCCCTGTGAGTGGTGCTAGTGTGTCCCAGGCAGCACCGTTCACAGGGGATGGGGCCATGCCAACTGAGCACCAAGCCCATCCCCGCCCCTTGTGAGCAGTGCTGGGCTTGTTGCTTGCTGCCTGGGCCAGTGCTGAGCCCACACTGCTCACAGGATGGGGATCGGCTTGGTGCTCAGCTGGTGCAGCCCCATCCCCTGCGAACAGTGCTGCCTTGGCAGGGGATGGGGCCACACCAGCCAGGCACTGAGCTCAGCGCCCCTCTTAGGGGATGGTGGTATAAGCCAAGGTTGAATTTTAACAGTTAAAAATTGGACTTCAGACCTCAACTTGTATGCTGTGAAATATGGTACTTTTTATATAACATTCTGTATATTACATATAAATTATATTGAGCTGGTGTGGCAGAAATATTTTTATTACTGTCCCTTTAGGATAAGCTCTTCAACCCAACTTGGGTTCCGTTCCATGGAAATGACACCAGCCAGACTATTTTAATATTCTTTGTGTAGTGCGCATGAAATTAACTTTCAGCAACACTGAAGTCCAAAATTACTCACTCCAATTGTTCAATTTTTTATGTCAGTGGTGCTGTTTTCCTAATATTCTTAATATTTCTTGCATATATTTATTTAAATATCCTAATTTTAAGTCATTATTTCTTGTTTATTTGCAGATTCTTTAACAGGCAGAATAGGTATAAGTTCAGTGCAATATGCCAGCCATTTATAAATGGGTATTTCACCAAATAGTCAAAGTTTCTGTAAACTCTCAGAATAATTGTGCAATGTGAATATTGATGACTTCAAGTGATACAAACATTCTATGTCTAGCTGTTCAAATGGAATGAATATGCCAGTAAAAAGAAAAACAAGATTAAAAACAAAATTTTTTATGCTGGACATAGAGGAGTAGCTGATAGACTCTGCACCATGGGTAGCAGACTTGTTCCTAATATGGTTTGTGCCTTTGTACTGGAATGGAGGCAGTGGATCTTGAGCCTCTGGCTGTGCAGAGCAGAGCGGAAGCAGTACTTTTTTGCAAGAGGAGATGTCACTTCCAACAGCCAGGTTAACCCTCCTCTGACTCTGCATTCACTGCAGATCATATGGTAATAGAAGATCCAAAGCTCTTAATTTCGCAGTGGCTGCAGGGCCAGAGAAGGGCTAACCTGGCTCTTAGAGGTGACATGTAATAGCTCCGTTCACAGTAGCAGTGTCTTCCAGGGGAGGGCAGGGGGCTGGTGAGGGGATTCCTGGCCTTGCTTGACTCTGAGCAGCCAGAGACTCAAGCCCCCCTAACTTCACTATGGTGTTCCCTTTTACTGAACACCTGGGGCTTGTGCCCTGGTTGCCTCCCCTTAGTTATGCTACTGCGAAAGTTTGTCACCTTAAATAAGGGGTGCTAACCTGTAGCATGCATGCCACTAGTGCCGTGCAGTAAAGGGAGGTGCTGGGGAGTGGAGTGGAGAAGGGGCAGGGTGCTGCTGGGAGAGGAGTTGTCACTGTCAAGAGCCAGGTTAATCCTTCCCTGGCCTTGCAGTCACCACTAAATTCATGGTTTTGGATCCTTGTTCACCATATACAACTATAGCAGCTACATAGCCAGGGAAGTGTTAACTTGGCTCTTGGTAGTGGCTTGAGGCCCCCTTGCCTCCATTCTGTTGCATCTGTCAGGTACATCTTTGGAGAGGGAAAGGGATACGAGTGGCACTTGGGGATGTGGGGAGTGGCGGGGAGCATCTTAATTTGATAACAGAATGCTATAGAGGATGGCTATAATGCTATAATGAATGGCAGGCAATGTTTTGAAACTGAAATTCAATTCAGATAGCTGTGAGAATGATGTATACTATTAATAATATAATGTGAAATTTATTAATAAAACTGTATGTTTTTGAATTCTAGGGAACATCGGTTCAAACTCTGTTATAGGACATATTCCTGAAGTGCAGAAAATAAAAACAGAAGCTGAGGACCAGGCAGATTCTGGTGTTTCTTCCTTTACTCCAGAGGATTCTGCTAGGCTCTCTGTACCCACATCTGTCAGTTGTATAAAAGGCGATGACTCTGTAAAATCTCAGAATCAGTCTGTGCAGCCTATACCATGCCAAAAGTCAGAAGAATATGCTTCCTCTGAAGCAGACAGCCTGGAGAAAGAGGAAACTAGTAGTATATCCACAGAGGACTACATCAGTGACCTAGACAGCAGTGAAAGCAGTGAAAGTAGCTTGGAACCTGGAGAAATACTTGGTGTAAAAAGGAACAATGGTGGAAATAGTTCAGAAACACCCAGTGTATGTGAAACACATTGCATCTCTTTTTTAATATATTCTCAGTCGCATGAAATGGGCATGAGCTTCTTTCTAATATGACCGGATATACTAAAGTCTTAAGTATATGCTTAACTGAAGTCTGTGTAAAGTCCTATTGATTTCAGTGGGACTAGAGCACCTGCTTAAAATGAAGTACATACATATATGTTCTCCTGAGTAGGAATGCTTTTCTGAAATAGCACCCCAAAGCTCCTTTTTCTCTCTTGTTTTGAATGTGGGTAATCTGATACAGGTGACACTGAATTGTTTGTTGGTAGCTATGGTAGATACTCCCATTTGCACCAGCTGCATGAGTGGAGAATACCCAGCCTGTAATAATACTTGGAAACTTGGTTAGCAGTGTTGCAACAAAATCAAAATGAAGAAAACTTATTCCATAAGTGCATATGCAACTACCTAATTTATTATAAGAGGTTGGAGATTTGAGAAAAGAAAGTTTAATGTCTTAAAATAACTATGGAAAAGATTAGTCATTTATCACGATCTTATACCCCACAAATAGGCGAGGAATATTGCTACACAATTGAAATAGGACATTGTCAGGTATGCCACAATCAAGCTCTTTCTGCTACTCTTGGGTGCTTATATATGAGCAGGGAGGTTGCTCCAACACTCTGGAATTCCAGCATGGAGGAACAAACTCAATTAATGGAGTCTGGAGTGTGGCAATTACCACTCTCTAGGAGCTTCTTGCATCTCGTGCTTCAGAATTGTGGCAGGAGAGCTTTAGATTAAGTGCCCCTGCTGCCATTTTGAAGTGTTGGGATGCTGATACACGAGACGCACCAGGCATTTTAATTAGAGTGGCTCTGAGAGCTGCTCTAATTAAAGCAGCCCTGCCACCCCCCAGAGCATCTGTATAAATGCCCCTTGATGCATTTGACATCCCAAAATGGGATAATCCTGTGGTTAGAAAAGCTATGTCAGTTGTATGCTGTATTACATAAGATATTCAGGGAGATGTCACAAACTGCAGCACCCTCCTGCCATGTGTTAATTGCTGGCAGATGACTAAAGTTAGTTCATATCATGTCTGAAAAAAAGTATATACAGCAGTTGCAACCTTGCCCATCTCCTTACAGAAGCTTTGTTGTCATACTCCAGAGGGTGTCACCAACCTAATGGAAATAGTTGTAACATTGTCTGGAAACATTTGTGGCTTTTCAGGCTTTGGCAAGATATTTTTCGACTTGTGTAATGATAGAAGGCTTTGAAGCCTTCGTACATTTATTATCTGAATATTCATAAACTAAAATAGAATTTGATTTCTTGGAGGGTTTAGGGCCTAAGACGTGAATCTTAATGGCTCTATATGCCTGCAATGTGTGCCATTCTTTCACCTTTTGGTGCAATTGATTGAACTGAAGGAAGGTAGAAATACTGCCTGGAGGAAGGATTTTGGCTTTTTTTCCTTCAAAACTGCTTTCTCATAGAAGAGAGAGATTGTTTTACTGTTTTCAGATGTTTTCAATACTGCTTAATTCCCATTCCCTCAAAAGTTCCCCCTTGAGAATTTTGAAGTAGCCATCATCTTGTCTTGTAAATCCACTCTCTTCATCTTTAATTAATATGCACTTGTGGTATTTAAAGTCCTCAATCTATTAGAAAACCTCAGAGCAACACAGGATGCAACAAAGAACGAAGCAGCAGAACAAGCAACTTTGCTAGAGTTTGCAAAATTCTTTTTTTTTTTACTTTGGCTGGCATGGAATACATTTTATGTATTTGTTAATAAAAAGATAGTGTTTGAGAAGCATATAGTTAGGGAAGTAATTCTAGGCATTGCAAAGGAAGTATCAACTTTTTCCTGAGAGAATACTGAATCTTCCTATCAACTGCTCCGAAATCTTCCACTGATGAAATTAGTGGGTCCTTAAAGACTTTGGCAATAGCTATGCCCACTTTTGAAAATTTAATATATTTAGATTACTCTTCTATATGGAGTAAAATCTTTGCATCTTCCTGTTAAAGCATCTGCAGTCATTAGGAAACTCCCATTCTGAATTACCTTATCTGAATCTTCTTTCCCAGTAAGATGTACTTCTTTTGTCCTGAGAGAAAATCTAATTTTGTCATTTTGCTAGCTTTGCAATCAGGATTTTCCTCAAGTTTGTCTAGTTGTTGAGCCAAGATCTTGTGTATTCAGAATTTTCCATAACATTTAGCAGGGAGAAGGGTCTGTCATGAGCTTCCTTCTCAAATTCTGCCTCAGCAAGCTTATTTTCCTTCAGCCAAGAGGTGAATGAAGAATGGGAACATTTTATTTCATTTTTGTTAGATTTACTTTAGTTAAACTGTGTCTTTTTTACTCTTGTTGCACAGAAAAAAAGAGAAGGAGATATATTGCTTTTTGTAGTGTATACAGAAAGCAATATAGTGAATTTTGGGGCTGATTTGAGAGCTCGCTCTACTGTTTAAAGGGATATAAACTAATAGGAAGTGAACAAAGATTGGTATTTTGTTTTCCTTGAATCTTTGACAGAAGATCTGAGGAGAGCTATATACTTCTAAAGGGCTGTCTTTACATGGAAAAATAGCTAAATTGATTCCATGCCAGCTAAAGTTAACACATACATTTCATCCACATTGTGCTAAATACTGCTTAGCTCTCAGAGGAATAACTTTTTGATCCTTTACAGTATGTTTTAAGACTCGATAAAGATTGCCTGTTCGCTTTTGTTGTTACTTTGACTATAGAGGGAAGGGGTTTGGGCTAGAGAAGGGTTGATAAATGGTCATCTGAAGATATGTGGCCAGGAGATTGTATTTGGACTTAGGACTACAAGAACTGCCCCAAGCCCCTAGACAGTGGGAGGAATGTTGTTTTAGGGAGAAGGGGGATCCTTGATTTAAGGATCCCTAAGCAAGATGATGATCAAAAGCCATCAGCTGACATTCAGTAAGAGACAAGGGCATCCACTTAAAATTACAGCAGAATAGACTGGATCCTATGAAGGAGTAGCTATCCAAGGGTATAGGCAGAGGTGTAGGTGACACATGTTAAACTGGTCCACATACTCTGCTGGTTCCCTCCAATGAAAGATCTGATGTGGTCTCATGATTTTTCTAAAAATGAGAATGAAGAATAGCTATGGGGCATCATGGTTGAATCAGATGAAGATAAGGCTCTTTCTTTTTTTTTCCTTAATTACATGAGCTGACGAGACTTTCTTTTGCTCTCTGTCAGATTGCAGCCATTTTAGTGGAAAATATGCTTGGCTTCTCCTTCACTATCTCCAGGGTTAGCATAAATCCCCTCTTACAAAATCAATATTATTTTTAATTTTATAAACAGTGAATTTAGTAAAATTTCTTCTTTATGCGCAAAATGCATCATTTCTGTTTTCTTGTGCTGTGATAAGTAGGAGTGTCTTGGAGAAGCAGGGGTGTAGGTTGTAGCCGTGTTGGTCTAAGGACATAGGCAGACAAGGTTCTTTGGGTCAGTCTGATATCTTTTATTAGATCAAATTAAATAGTTGGAAAAAAGTGTTAAGAAAACTTTCGGGTTTAAAAACCCTTCATCAGCCTGAGGAAGTTTCTGCAGTTGATGTGTGCTCTTCCTGGATGGAATGACCCCTCAATTTACATCTTCACTGACTACCTGTCTTGTATGCATACCAGCCCAGCCTCTGGCTTCTTTACTTTTCATTCCATCCAGGAAGAGCTCACACCAACTGCAGAAACTTCCTCGGGCTGACAAAGGGTTTTTAAACCCGAAAGTTTTCTTAACATTTTTTTCCAACTATTTAATTTGGTCTAATAAAAGATATCAGATTCACCCAAAGAACCTTCTCTGCCTTGGAGAAGCAGAGCACTTGTTAGGGCTCGATGAAAAGAGGAGGCATGTGTGGCTATTTGGGCGATCGGAGAAAGTGCACCTGCCTCATACCCTGGCAGATAAGAGGGAACAACCCACTGTTGGATTGCCAAGCTACAGGGAATATATTTAAAAGGTAGAAACAAAAAGGCACTTCTCTTCTTAAAAACATTACTTTTTACAGAGATGTGAGATTTAATGGTCCTGACACCAGTCCTCCCATTGTAATAATGCAGAACACTGTAAATGTCTCTTCAGGGTTATAATTGCATATTACAAGCTATATTTAATTTATCAGTTTGGGTAACTGAGCCATTCCTAGGTGGCTTTTCAAGTATTTTCCAGCACATTTGCATGCTCTTTCAGTCTGGCTGTTGCACAGAAGGATATTACTCAGTTACCATTTAAAAAAATCCAGTTTTCTTTACTTTTTTATTCAGCTATGTCCATTTTTTGTTGTGGACCATATGCTTAATGTAGCAAAAAGTATGTAGCTTTTTGATGCAGTACTTGATATTTTACAATATGGTTTCATAATTCAAGAGACTTGGCTGCTTCTTTTTGTGTCCTTCAAATACCTCTATATTTTCCAAAATTGGGTGCATGCAATGGTCACATCTGTAGCCCTGGCTAGATCCTTGGTGTTACAGAGCTCTTCCAATGATATACAGACCTTTAGATGTTCCATGTACTTGGTTTACCTACATTCATATGCGTCTGTGTCACTAAAATAGCCTGTTTTTTCATGTTATCTTTTCTCCTGACATTTGGAGAGTTTCAGTTATCTCCAGGTTGGTCAGTTTAAGATGAGATGTTTGTACAGTTTGTAAAGAAGACATACTAGGGATGTTCCCTGAACTTCCTTCCCTGGTTTTAGGAGTATTACAACATAAGATTGTAATTGTATCTTAGAGACTTTGTATGTGGTTGAACATGCATAGAACCCAGTACCCATAACCAGGCTTAGCTATTGGTCCCAAGTGCTTTCCAAAAGTCACCAGGATGCACCTGGTAGGTTGTGCTTTGTGAGTTAAGGAGGATTCTGTAGTTTCTGGGACCCTGGCGAAAGCAGGAAAGGCATAGTACTACGCCAATGGCACCATTGTGCTCTTGTATAATACAAATGCATGGGCTGAGATGGACCTTCCCCAAATAGCTAAAACTCTAATAAGAAAACATGAGTGTGAAGAAAGGAAAGAAGGAAGAAAGGTGGGTAAGAGTAACAAAGAAAAGATCACACAATAGCACAAGCTATTAGTTACGGTTCAGCTTAATGGTTCCTGATGGCTCTATAGATTTTTACAGTAACTTTTGCAAATAAAATCAATTATCTCTCTGTGTTGCTCAGCCAAGCCAATGTGAACTGATTCCAGTGTGATGCATTTAATGCAGTTGAGTGTTTGGTAGGGATTTGGAAGAGGAGACCTTCAGATGCTTTATAGGTTCTTTGTGTGGTCTGGCTGTTCTCAATTTTTGGTGGTAATGATGTGATTCCATGGCACCTGTATCTGTGTAACTGATTTTTGAAGTCAGACCAGTCCCAGGTTTCCCCCTCCTTCCCTGAAAGAGCTGTTGACAGCCTTGATATGCAAGGTTTTGTTTTGCTTTTGAGGACAGGTTTAGTTTGGCAGTCATGTTATACTACATTATTTATGTTTTCTTCTCAACTAAACTGGTAAACTCAAAGTTCTTTCTGGTACTGTTCCTTGATAAACAAGGCTTTTGTGATCTTATTCCCACTCCCCTTTTTCTTTTTAAAAAAAATATGTGCCAATATGATATTAATTATGGACAATGGCATGAAGCTGCCGTGGTGAGAACAAACATGGTTGTCCCGATAAATAAAATTGTGCACATTTCAATCTAATACCACACTAGTGAATGAGAGGGCATTTATACACATATCTTTTAGTTCTTGGATGTTTTGCTGCTTTGGAGTAGATTCGATGAATCGAGTCTGCTCCACATGGGAGCTGATGTGCACTGCACTGCGCTCCTTGCAGTTGTATAAGCAACTAAATGTACGTCAGTGTGGAGAAAATGGCAGTGGTGTACTTCTGAACTGAAGCACTTCCAAGGTGTTTT
>NW_017729024.1:118475383-118477342 GCF_001723915.1 Gavialis gangeticus | reverse complement strand
GATTCGATGAATCGAGTCTGCTCCACATGGGAGCTGATGTGCACTGCACTGCGCTCCTTGCAGTTGTATAAGCAACTAAATGTACGTCAGTGTGGAGAAAATGGCAGTGGTGTACTTCTGAACTGAAGCACTTCCAAGGTGTTTTAGTTCAAAAGTGCACTGCTGCCATTTTCTTTGCGGTGACATGCATTTTGCCACTTGCACAACTGCAAGCATCACAGCAGTGGGCACTTTTCATAGTGCCCGGTGCTGCAACACATGTAAAAATGCCCGTAGTGTTTTGAAATGTGTATTAGTTGCATTCTGCTATAAGGTAATGTGTTATAGCATATTAATTTCTAGTCAGAGTTGATCTTTATTCAGTAATTTTTATAAGTCTATATTCTTGCTCTATTTCATTTAAAAATAAGTTTAAATTTTTGCAAATTTAAATAATGCAAATTTAACTTTTAATACTCTAAACTGAATGGGTAAAAAGTTAGTACAAATATATTGCATGGTTTTTAATGTGCTGTTATTCTAGTACCAAGATTTGTTTTCCAAATAATTTTATGGAGAAAAGCAAGTCATTTTCCCATCCTCTAGATCTATTAAAAATTAATTTCAAAAACAAATGTTTGAACTAGAGATGAGAAGTACTTTGCATGCCCCTTAACAGAAGATTTTTTTTGTTGTTTACAAACATTACTCCTTGCGCATTTTCTAACTAAATTGTGTGTGGTTTCTTCCTTTTAGTCAGCAGACACGGAAAGAAAGAAAACATCAAAAAGTTGGCGTCATCCTCTAAGCAAACCTCCAGCTCGATCTCCAATGACTCTGGTTAAACAGCAGGCAACAAGTGATGAAGGTGTGCATATTTTTAAATGTTTTTCTCCAATTATATCTCTGTCCCTATATCTCTGAGCCTCTCCACATGTACACTGTAGGCATTACAAAAGCATTGAAAATGAAAGAGCATTTTGATTGTGTAGGAAATTTAAAGCTGCAGAAAAACTGCTTACAAAGATTTAAGCATCGTTGCTGAATCCATGAATCTATTTCTCCTCTTTCACGTAAGTCTTCTAAACACATTGGGGCTGTCTTGTAAGATGCACAGAAGAGTATGAAGTAATTTAAAAGGCTGTGTGTAAGAGATAAAAAAATCATTCTAGAATCTCATCTCCTTTGTTCGATTTTACAGCGCTGGGCTTCACTAGTGAACTTTACATCTTATCGTAGGAAGGCAAACACAGCTAAAAAATGCCATCTCAAGATCCTCCGAACAATGATCCCACTTGTAAGGCTTAGCTTATAAGATTTATTAGTAGATGCAGTAGTAGTAGTAGTATTGCCTTGTGATTCCTTTGTTTTATAGTTCTCGAGTTCGAGGATTGCAAAGTGATTTTTCTTAAAAGACATCTGCAGTCATGGTTTGTTATCTAGATACCTGTGGTCTCTTTCGCATCAGAAATGTTACTGGCATTCTTTGTTTATGTCTTAAATTCTGGCTTTGCACATACTTATAAAACAAAACAGTTAAATGGACTGTTCTTCATTTGGCAAAGCCCATTTACTCTATTTATTGAAAATGAAGAACAATATTAAGTTATTATTGAGCACATCCCATATACAGCCATCATTTATCCTATGCCCATGCTTGCCTATGCTTAAACCAGTAAGCTTCCGTAACATGCAGTACACAAAATTTTAAAACTGGGAGCCAGGTTCCCAACGTATGAGGAGCAAGGATCTAATGGATCTCGTATAGTCTCCTTAGTAAAAGCAAAAATAGCCTTAATGTATCAGTAATTTAAAATAGCTTAAAGACTTTACTTTCCTCTCCATTCTCATTTCTAATATACTTCTCCGTTGAGGAAATCTTAGGAGCCCCATTCAGGTAGTGTTTTACTTGCTTTAGAGTAACTAGAGCATCAGAGCTGAGGGGCAACAAAGGCGCCAGTCACAGGGCTCAAGTGCCTA
>NW_017729024.1:118470294-118475372 GCF_001723915.1 Gavialis gangeticus | reverse complement strand
TTTACTTAGACTTCAGGAAGGCCTTCGATATGGTATCCCGTCCCATACTGGTGAGCAGGTTAAGAGGCTGTGACTTCGATGATTGCACAGTCCGGTGGGTGGCAAATTGCCTAGAGGGTCGTACCCAGAGAGGGGTAGTGGATGGGTCAGTATTGACCTGGAAGGGCGTGGGCAGTGGGGTCCCACAGGGCTTGGTCCTTGGACCAGTACTCTTCAGTGTCTTCATCAGTGACTTGGACAAGGAAGTGAAGTGTACTCTGTCCAAGTTTGCGGATGATACAAAACTGTGGGGAGAAGTGGACACACCGGAGGGCAGGGAACAACTACAGGTAGACCTGGGCAGGTTGGACAAATGGGCAGAAAACAATAGAATGTGATTTAACAATGAGAAATGCAAAGTGCTGCACCTAGGGAAGAAAAATGTCCAGCACACTGACTGCCTAGGAAATGACCTGTTCAGCAGCATGGAAGCTGAACGGGATCTCTGAGTCCTAGTGGACTCCAAGATTAACATGAGTTGTCAGTGTGACGAAGTCATCAGCAAAGCTAACTGCACTTTAACATGCATCAGCAGATGCATGACAAACAGAACCAAGGAGGTGATACTTCCCCTCTATCCAGCACTGGTCAGACCACAGCTGGAATACTGCATGCAGTTTTGGGCGCCACACTTCAAGAGGGATGTGGATAACCTGGAGAGGGTCCAGAGAAGGGCCACTCATATGGTTAAGGGCTTGCAGGCCAAGCCCTATGACGAGAGACTAAGGGACCTGGACCTCTTCAGCCTCCACAAGAGAAGGTTGAGAGGCGACCTTGTGGCTGCCTATAAATTCATCATGGGGGCGCAGAAGGGAATTAGTGAGGCTGTACTCACCAAGGTGCCCCTAGGGGTCACAAGAAATAATGGCCATAAGCTAGCAGAAAGCAGATTTAGACTGGACATTAGGAGGAACTTCTTCACAGTAAGAGTGGCCAAGGTCTGGAATGGGCTCCCAAGGCAGGTGGTGGTCTCCCCTACACTGGGGGTCTTCAAGAGGAGGTTGGATGGGCATGTGGCTGGGGTCATCTGAACCCAGCACTGTTTCCTGCCAATGCAGGGGGTCGGACGCTGTGATCTATTGAGGTTCCTTCCAACCCTAACATCTATGAATCTAAGTATGAGTGAGGGCTTTGGTTGCTTAAAGTTTGGCTCCTGGATACATACACAAGTGCTCAGAGAAAATTCATAAAATGGTTTAGATCAGGGGTCAGGAACATACAGCTCATAAGCTGGGAACCATTGGATCTGGCCTATGCATCCGGAAAGCTTTTCTTCTGCCCACGTCCATGTTGGGGTGGTGCAGTTAAAGTTGTGGCCGCACTGATGCTGCTTCTCCCTATTCCCCGTCTATAGCACGAGTGCAGTTTCTAGTCAGCAAGAAACTGAGCCAGGCCTGGGCAGTTTCTAATTTCACCTGCTCTGCAACCTGGAGGCAGGGGACATGGAAGAAATGTGGCAGCAGTACAGATGCTGCTTCCAGCTGTGTATCCCTGGCTACGTTCCCCACTAGCTAGAAGCTGGATCCACACTGCAGCCAAGGAGCAAAGGGGTGGGGAGAAGTGTCAGTAGCAGGGGCACAGTTCCCAGCTGCCTGGGCCTGGTGCAGCTCCCCTTGGACTGCAAACTCTGCTTGTGCTGTAGCCAGGGAATGAGGGGCTGGGGGAATTAGCATCTCCCCCTGCATGCTGCTTATGTAGTGCCAAAGCTACTCAGCCCACACTGGACTAGAGCTGACTTGTTCCAATCTGCAACTTGAAAAGATTGCCAGCTCCTGACTTAGCTGTGTCAGTGATGAACCATCCTACACTTTAAAGTTAGGCATCTGGCTCCAGAAGTTAAATTCACAAACCAGAGTTAGGTGTCTGATTGAATTTGCAAGAACCAGCATGTGGAGCAGGGGAATGCCTAGGCCAGGCAACCAAAACTAAAGATGTAAGTTTGGGAAAGAGGCAAAACTGGAGACACCTGACATGTCTCCTTGTGGCCCTGAATTAGATGCTGAAGTGGAACTGGGACTCTCAGCCTGAAGTCTTTGCCAGACTTAGTTGTTTGAAGCTTCCTTTCATATGTGGGCAACTGACTCACTCTTTAAAAAATACTACAAAATTTTACTTTGGCCCTCTAAGTCTTGCTTTCCTTTCCATACAGCCACCCAGCTTCAACCAGAAGCATAGACAGTACTGCTTGAGAGAAACAGATCTCAGTTTTTATCCCAGGATGTTTTCAAGTTTTTTAAAAGACTGCGTTTTGTAAAAAACTTTGGATTAATATTAAAGCCATAAGTTATAGAGGAAATTCTTTTTATGTGACATATTTAGTTGCTAGTACTAAAAGTGGCCAACTTTTCTTCTCAGTTGCTGTAGATTCATCCTTATAAATTTTTGTAACTGTCTTAATACTATTTTCCTTTGGATGACTTACTTTACATCTACTATTAAAGTATCATTCTTGGCTCTATGGGTACAGTTTTCGTGTTGACAAGCAAAAATGCTTATAAGGTATATAACAGCTGTTAAAAGCATTTTTGTTTCAGACATGCAGAAGCAGCTATTGATATTAATAGTTATAAATTCATATCACATTCTTTTTCGTACACTTCCAAGTATCAGAAGATTCCTATTGAAGGAAGACATTCTGAAAAGTTTCATAGCAAGGCCAGAGGGGTCCTTGGCTGTAATTTATTAATATAGAATTTAGAATCTATGGTATCTTTTCCCATATAACAGTTCTCATTTTAAATAAAAGCATATTTTTATGATAAAAAACATTTTAAAAGCTGTTAAAAGAGGTTGAAGGCACACTAGAGCTGTACTTTATAAACTAACCTAAGTAGATATTATATATATAATATCTCATGGGCTGAGGCTTACTTTATCAGATGCTGTGAAAGGACATGTGCAAAGCTATGTATAACAAGGAGAGAGAAATTAGAATGCAAAAGCAGAAGGGAGGGACAGAAAGGGAGGAGGGGAGATGGCAGGAGGAGAGATGGGGGCAGTGCTGGGAGAGGCGAACATTCAGGCAGTAAACCCATGAAACAAAGGAGCTACAAAAATGGAGGTAATGGGACAAGAATCCACAGTCCCTGTTTAAACCACATATAACACAATCCAGTCTGTAGATAATTTCTTGCTCTGCCATTTCCCATTCAAATCAATTTTTAAGGGTTTGCTTCTTGAGTACAGCCACCCTCGGGTCAGTGATGGAATGTCCAGGGAGGTTAAAATGTTCTGCCATAGGCCTGTCTTTCTGCAGCACATGTCAGATCAGCGTTCATTCAATCTTTCATGTAGGGCAGTGGTCACCAACCAGTGGGTCTTGATTCACCAGTAGATCTCAGAGCCTCTTGGAGTCTATCCAAGGCTGGGGTGGGGGGCTGAGTACCTGTGTGTATGCATGCATGAGCCTCAGCCCAGCAGGTCAGTCTGTGGGGGAGGAAAGAGGCAGTAGCTAGATTGAGCCCCCTGTAGTGAGGTAGAGGTGCAGGGGTAAGTTGTGGGGCCCTGGCCGGGTGGGACTTATCTGCTGAGGAAGTGTGCCCCCAAATATTTTTTCTCCCTTTGCCTCTATCAGGCCCTCTCCCTCCTTCCCTCACCACAGACTTACCTCCTGAGTGTATGTGTGGGGGGTGGGTGGCAGCATTGCACGATAGATCTTGGGTTGCTTTTAAATGCAAAGGTAATCGCCTGCTTAAAAAGGTTTGAGACCACTGATGTAGGGATTGCCCTGTCTGTCCAGTGTAGACCAGAGGAGCACTATGAGCAGGTCATGGCATATATAACATTAGTAGAGTTGCAAGTGAAAGAACCTTGGATATTATAATCCATCTTATTTGTACCAGTGATGATATGGTCTGTATTTAAGTTGGAGCACAGAAGGGTCTGTTGCAAGGCCTGGTACCTCACTGAGACTGGGAATTAAGAAGCCTATTGCTTGAGAAACCTGTGGCTGATTGCCGAGCCAGGGGAAATGAGGGGGGGGGGTCTGCTGCCAAGCATGTGACCCCCCCCAACGTTCCTGTGGGACTCTCCATCTGCCCCACTATCTCAGTGTTCATGAGTCACACCTGGTACCTTGAGGTATGTAGAAAAAACATTTAAAGCTGTGTCTATGGCCAAATCGCTGATTCTGAATTGGCATCAGATCTTCAAATTTGGATTCCGCTGAATTGAATCGGGACAGTGATCTGAATTGACGAATCGAATCACTGTCCCCCAAATTGGGCTGAATCAGAATCAAATACAGCCCACTTCACACACCCCTAATTACCAGTCCTTAAGATGTTTGGGTTAGCTTAGTGGCCAGCCAAGTTAAGCACGAGAATGAAGCCAGGTCTTGCTGGACGCGTTCCAAAGCTGGTGCTGCTTTTGTGCGGGACAGACCCAAAGCCTTCTTGTTTTTTTCCATCTTTATAGTGATTTTTCCCCATACAAGTCTATGGGTCTTGCTGTGTCACATCTCCTCGGTGACAAAATGAACCTCCTCTTCTGTTGCGATGTTATGATTGACAGACCTTTTGGGCTTTGTGGTCTGCAATTTCTTCCATCTATTATCAGCAATTTCTTCAGCCATTGGAACAAAACATGATCTTGTATTTTGTAATTTTTAACTGCTGATCTTGGACATTGTTGCAACTTATGGTTGTTAAATCACAGAAGGTTATTTCTATCCTTCTAGTCTGAGGTGCAAGACAGACTGTCTCAACATATGCATTTTCACACATACTGTTTATTCTTTCATTACCTCTTTTCAAACATCCCAGACATACCATCGGCCTTGTGTACACACTACTTCTCTTATACTATGTTTAAGTTCTAAAATCATGAGACCAAAAAGGTCGGCTTTACTTGTGCTAAGCAATAGGGGATTTAAAATGGATATCTAACTTTATGGTTATTTAATAAGGCTGTGTGAAATGGGCCACATTCTATTTGAAGTTGGATTTGGCCCAAATTGGGGAACAGTGATTCAGCCATAGGCACAGCTTTAAATGTTTTTTCTACATACCTCGAGGTACCAGGCACAGCTCATGAATGCT
>NW_017729024.1:118429055-118465294 GCF_001723915.1 Gavialis gangeticus | reverse complement strand
GATGGTGGGGCAGATGGAGCATCCCCCAGGAGTGTGGGCCCCCCCCCCCCCCGCATGCTTGGCAGCACATCCAGAAGTACCTCTGTTCCACTTCCGGGTCCACCTCTGAGCTCATGCGGTACCCCCCTGCGCCTCCCTAGCTTAGCAATCGGCCGTGGGGGGACCCCAGGTGCTCCCCCCAGACCCAGAAGGCACCAGTCACCAAGCCAGAACGCTCCATCTACCCACCATCTCAGCGTTCATGAACTGCCTGGTACCTTGAGGTATGTAGAGGAAACATTTAAAGCTGTGTCTATGTTCGAATAATCGAATCTCTCCAGATCGATTTGGAGGGATGATTTGATTTGGAGACATTAAAGGGTCTCCTGATTCAATTCGGATTTGGAGATTTGGCCGCCAAATTGGGCTGAATCTCTGCTGAGTGGAATCAGCAACTGAAGCTTTGCACAGCCCTATTATATGATATTGGATATAAAATAATAATAACTGATTAAAACATTATAAAGAATATATCATAACAAGGTTAACCTTATCTTAATAGTTAAACAGTTCATTATAAAAATAGCAATATAAAGCAATTGGCAGCATAAAGCAATTATAGCTACTGTAATACAACACATTCATACCTGTGTTTAGGTGCAGTTGTTTTCTCTGCTGTAAGATAGTACTGTCCCTGACTGTACTATCTTACAGTGGGAAAAATTAGTTTGCTGCTGTCTAACAGTGTTACACCTGTACACTATGACACTACATCGCAGCAAATCAGTCTACCATGTTTTCAGGGTATGTCTTCAGGTGTCGGCTGATTACATTCCACTATAGCTCTCTTTAATTTATTACAAGCTTTTGATCTATTCAACTGACCTGTTGAAAGGTTAGTCTAGTAAAGATATGTACATTAATGTTTAAAACTGAAGACTACAGAACTTTTTTTCAATGGGACACTTCAATAGAATCTGTAATCCCAAAGGAAGCTTTAACAAACTCCAAACCAACCAAATGAAACAAAAAACTTCCAACTTTACCACCATTCTTTTTTTATAATTTAAACAGCTCTGACATGTCTTATCCACTGTTATGGTGTCAGCTGGCCTCAACTGTGTTGCTGAATTGCATGTGGAATTATATTTTCCCCTTGTTCATAAATCTCCCACCTTGTTAAATCCTCAAATCGCTCATCTGTTTGTTCTTTGCTATTAAATTTTATAATGTTGGCAACGATCTCTCATTTTTTTATCTGGGTCTCAAATTCACCAAATACAGTACTTCAATTAGCTGTTAAGCATCTTTCTGAAAATTAGAGGCAGCTTAGACCTATGATCCTTATCTCACTACTTTTGCATGCCTTGAGGGGCTAGACTGAGTGGTTTTCAAAAGGAGTTACAGTAATTTACTCGAAAAGGGCTATATTAATATTAGAATTCATCTGGTAAAGTAATCGAAGATTTAAATACGTAATGGGTTGGAGTGAAATTTCTCTATTTAATTAGAGAGTATATTATTTGTGGTTGATGATGGCTCTTTAATGTTGGCTATTGCTAAAATGATGCATCATAAATGTGGACCCCCATTTTAAAATGGATTGTTGTTACCATAATCTGGTTTTACAATGTGGTGATGACACAAACCTGGCAGTGCATCTCAGGGGTTCTTTTGCCTCCATGTAGCAGGGCTGTAAGCCCTCAAGCATTCTCATTTTCATTTACAGTAGCTGTAGCCTAATTGCAGATGATGGACCTCCTGGCTTTTAGTTCCCCTCCTATTTCATCCTTTCACAGGAAAAAAGATTATTACAGTAGATAAGAGGGTAGGTAACTGGCATAAAAAAGATGACAACTAGCTACCAGATGTACATAGTCTTTCTCATCTGAGGAGCATTACTCAGAGCTGTTGGTGGGAAATGGTAGGCATTTTGTGTGATGAGAATGGTTAAACTTTCTAACTTTTCCAGCCACAGACCAGGAGCCATGTGGCATGACATTTTTTCAGATGCACAGACCCCAGTATTGGTGATCTGTACACAGGGCCCAAGTACTTCTCTTTCTTCTGCAGCTGCATTTAGACTGCTGGGTCTTACTTTTGACTCGTAAGCCATGTGTTCTGCACCCCTACTATGTGATATATATGTTAGATTTCCATTTTGATCAAGACAGAGTTTTTATACTTCAGTATTGCACTCATTTCTCTGTTTCCTTGTGTAGTCCCTTTATTGGGGGTGGGGTACAATTTCCTTCCTTCCTGAGACTGCAGGCAGGGAAAATTTGTCTTTTTTCTCTCTGACTTCCCATTATGTACCACACCAAGTTCCTCGCTTCTTAGGCAACACTGCAATGGTGACTGTAGACTGGTGGGAAGGCAGCTTGCACATGGGCCATTGAAAGGAAGAGAAATGCTTGTTCTTTGGACAAAGGCAAGGCCTTATCATAACTCCTGTGTCTTTCTGGCACACAAGTTGGAGAGCAGTTGATTTGCCTGAGTGTGAACCAAGAAAGCATCTTTGGTGCTGACCAGAACAGGAGTACCAGCTGTGGAGGCTTTTTTTTTTCCTAAATGCATACTTGAACACTCAAATTTTCAAGGTGTAACAAGTGTCACTGTGCAAAATACTTTCTATTTTGGAGAGTATCTGTTAGGATTTAAGCCTATCCTATATTGATATGTAATATTCAAGCTTATTTTGTCTCCTGTCGCATAAGAGACTATCCCCAAGCTATCACCATCTGCTGACCCCCTTGTTTGAGTAGCAGCTGCTTTTTCTGTCCCCAAACTGCTGCTACAGCTGTACCTGCAGTTACAGTTACTTATTAGTGCTTGTGCCTGCTGTGAGTGTTACTTTAATTTGAGTCCCTTTTGAATCTGTTGAGTTATGAGTCTGATCCAGATATGGTCAAAAGGTATTCCCCCAACCTTTTTAAGGTGTCCTTTTATCGAGGTGTATTATAATAAGGGCTAAGACATCAGAAACCCTAATATGAGCTGTATAATTGGGGTTTGGTTTATTCTGATCTGTAGGTATTTATTTTTCTCCTTTAGCAGTAATCATTGGCTTTTCTAGCTGGCATCCCTAATATTTTCTTACATTCTTTCTGAATCCTGTTGCTCCCAGGTGATGCTTTGTGTTTCTAGTCTGTTGGGACTAACCAGTGTGTTTTCTTTTTAAGCATTCAGGGGCATGAGTGATCCTATGGCAAGGAAGTGTTAGTGTAACTAGGAGTATTTTTAGAACTATATCTTTAGTATAACTGTAGGTTGGTTACTACATAGATATAGTTTGCTAACAGTTATAGTTACTATGTAGATTTCTTGGGGATGTATATTCTATGTTTGTTAAATTTTGAGGGGTTTTTGAGATAGATGGATATTCATCTGCATGGGGGATGAGATACTTAGGTTCCCAGTGGATTATAATATGTGCAGTTTAATTCTTTCTCCATTAACCAAAAATCTAAAATGAAGCTTAAAATCATGCAAAGGATGTTTGTGAGCCCTGGTATCCTTCTTTTCGGAAGTACAAAATACATGAGTTTCAATGAAACTTTGATTTAATGAACTGGCCATTTTCTCTAAAATTTTAAGTGATCAAAGGAAATGGGATCAAGTGTTACTTTTAGCAACATGGGATCAAGTATTACTTTTTCTCAACTCTGCTCTACCCCTCTGCTTCCTTTTTGTTCTGGAGGTACCTTATGGGTTTCCCTTATGGGAAATGTTCTGGGCTGACAGAATATTTCAGTTAGGGCTGTGCGAAGCTTTGGTTGCTGATTCAATTTGGTGGGGATTCGGACCAATTCGGTGGCCAAATCTCCAAATCCGAATTGAATCAGAAGACCCTTTAATCTCTCAGAATCAAATCGGAACCCTAGTGTTCCATAGGAGTGGGGGTGGGGTCCCTTGCGCGCTTGGCAGCAGACCCAGAAGTGGACCAGGAGCACTTCAGTCAACTTTTGGGTCCACCAAGGAGTGCTCTTGGGGATTGGTGCCTCCTGGGTCTGGGGGGGCACCTGAGGTCCCCCACACAGCCGATTGCTGAGCTGGGGGGAGTGCTTGGGGGCCCTCCATGTGCTTGGTAGGGGACTCAGAAATGGACCAGAAATACTTCTGGTCCATTTCAGGGTTTGCCGCTGAGCACGTGGGGGATGCCCAGCGCTCCTGTGGGATGCTGCATTTGGCTCACCATCAAAGCATTCACAAGCCACGCCTGGTACCTCAAGGTATGTAGAAAAAACATTTTATAGCTGTGTCTATGTCCAAATCGCTGATTCTCTGAATCAGCATTGAATCTTCAGATTTGGATTTGGCCGAATTGAATTGGGACAGTAATCTGAATCAGTGAATCGAATCGCTGTCGAATCACTGATTCGGGCTGAATCCGAATCGAATACGGCCCGTTTCACACACTCCTAATTTCAGTGCCTCTCCCCTTGCCTTCACTAGATGCAGTACCAACAAGGTTGTCAGATTTGGGTGTGCCAACAAGGTTGTCAGATTTGGGTGTGATTTTGTGATATGGAATGAGTGAATTTATTTCATGTGTAAACATTTATACTCAGGCTTTGATCTAAGTCGCTAGGAGATATATATCTACATATTCAAATAAATAACAGTAACTCAGTATGACTGAAAGGCTTTATTCAGGAGAAGAAAGCTCTAGACTGAAAGAGCAGACTTCGTGGCATTTTTTGGCTAGCTGTAACACAGACATGTTCATTTTAATGTGAGACTCTCAGATACTTTGTGTGCGAGGCCCTCAGATACTCTGAGGATAGCTGTAGTTTGAGAATGACCTCTAGTATATCAGGATGCTAAGAGAAAGAGAGTTAATAGCAAAATCAGTACATTTTTGATACCTGAAAAAATCAGGTATCAAAATTAATCGGGTATAATTAATTAGGATTAAACATGCTAATTAAAATATATATTGTCCTGAGGAAGACTTGTTCCATTTCCTTTGGCAGTAGTTTAGCTTTTTTTGCTCGTAGGATTTCTTGATTGTTGAATTGTAAATGAGATTTTTTTTGTGTTTTATTTTTACTACTGCAAATATTACTTAAACATTCATCATGATTTGGGGCATTTTCTTCAAAAAGCATTAAGACTGTGTTAATTATGCTTAGAAGTTTTTCATGGTTAGAATTGTTCTTTCACAAGTTCCTATTCCTCCTTGATGTCCTTAGAGTACCTTTTGCACATATTTCTATGAAATCTTGTATTTTGGGTTTTTTTAAAAGTCTCTCTCTCTGTGTCTCTGTCTCTCCTTTGTCATACTTGTTTTGGTGGAATTAATGCCTCAAGGAAGACTAACAATGAAGAATAAAGGAAACTGCAGAATCAAAACCAGAAAGTACTGCTCACACTGCCAGTTTTGAAAAATAAGTGCAGTAGTACAATATGAGCCTCATGTCACACTCCAAACGTTAATAATTTTTGCGTAATGATCCTTAGTCATATGTTCAATGCAGGCTTATTAGCTTGTGGTAATATTATACTTTTATATATAATAGTTATACTTCTGTTCATTTAAGCAATAAAAAGCAAATTCAGCAGAAATTGGAAGTAGATTGACTCTGGATGCTTATTGATTGGTCACAAGGATTATTTTCTAGCATCATTTGGGCATAAAACCTTAGAATCTATTTTTTGAGTTCAAATTGACTGAAATTTTCACACTCCTCTAAATGATATAATAATAGTTTATAGTTGGCATTCTGCATGTTTCCTCTGTAGGGTTTCTAACATTTTCAGTAGGATCATAAGGCCAAAATCATTTTGCTGACTTTGACTGTAAGATAGAAGAATAGAGGAGGGGAAAAAAGGCTGTTGTAAATGAAAAGAGCAGCTCAGACATGAGTTTGAATTAGGGGAACACTGCTGGTTGTAGAGTTACAGTAGGCTTTATATTCCAATATCAAGTAAAGAAATCTTTGCTTCCCATGCTACCCATTCAATCACAATAGCAATGTGAAGTGTGCTGAACAGCAGCCGGTAGTCAAGTGATATAATGCATATTCAGTAATGTCATAAGCAAGTTAGGCATATTGAATGGAAGGTAAAATGATACCTTGAGATGCGCCTATATCAAAACCTAAAGTGTCAAGTTCTGTATCAAAACCCTTTCTTTATTGTTTGGCCTAGGAAAGGGAGATTTAATTGTATTCTTTTATATGTTACTCTGGGATAAAATCTATTAACCCTTTGACAGGCTTCTTTGTTTCTGCTATAATTACTGTTAATATGTTGCCATAGTACAGGGGTGCTCAACCCCTGACCTGTGGGCCAAATCTGGCCCTCAGCGCCATGTAATTTAGCTTGCAGTATTCCTTATACATCAGGTTCTAATGAGGTGGAGGTGGCACAAGGCTCCAGAGTGCCATCTTGGCACTGAAGGGGGCAGCACAGGGCTCAGTTTGGCCTGTGGACTGGCCCTGCAGCATTCTTCTGGCCTGCAGGGTCAAAAATGTGAGCCATAGTACATTGGATGGCACAGGCCTGATGGCAGAGCAGTTAAGGTGTCCTGCTGTGGCTTCAGGAGACATGAGTTTAAGTCTTTCTCTGGGCTAGTACTAAAGAGTAACTACAGTCCCGCTGTAACGAGGTAGCTGGTCATTCAGGCTGGGGAGTCAAGGGCAGCTATCCTTTCAGAGGCTTAGCAGTGCAGTTTTGTGCTCTAGGTAGCAGCTGGGCATGGGGCAGCAACAGATGCTGCTTTGCAGCCACCAGCTGTGGCAGTGGCTATTTTGCTTCCATCCTCCAGTTATGCTCCTGCTTTCTGTGTGCCACTGAATATAGAAACTGGTATGCCTTAACCATACTATGAGCTGCTAGGTTCAGATTGACCCTTAACACTGCATGGAATGGTGGTAAGAGCTAAGCTGAGTTGAGCTTTAAGGAATGAGCTTGGAAGTTTACTTTTACTGCTATACTGTGGCCCATGAACAAGTAATAGGGAAAACATTTTTTCTACACTTCTCCATGCTGCTTTAAGAATACATTTAAATACCATAAGTGTCTACGGGCAGCAACTATTGATGTATTTCAGTGAGTTGGGAGGAAAATGTGCTACCTAATCTTAAGCAGTCTAAAGTGTTTATGATGCTTTGTAATTTAATTTTAAATTTTAAATAAATATAAAAAAAAATCTAATGCCTATGTGGTACATGCCATCTTGAAATGAGTGCATTACAAAGTTGGATAAAAATCACTTTTGTGATTTGGAAACTGAAGCAAGGAGGGAAGAAGGACAAATTTTCCCAAAAAGTTGAGTGCCCCTCTTTAAGGTCTAACTTCTGAAGGCTGCTCTTTGGAAGTGATATGACTTGACAGCTCTGAAGCTGGTGTAGGGGCTTTGGTCCTCAACACCTTCCAAAAGCAGATACTATGCATTTCTGGTTGGATGCCAAAATACCACGGCATTGCAATTAGTAATTGTTTTGAAATGTTTTGCCTAAATGCTTTGCCCCCTGCCACCTACTTATAGAATCATATGTGGTAGCAGAGGCTGTGTACACACAGTCAGATGATCTGGGAGAATTCCTCCGAGTTTTTTTCCTGGTAGAAAAACTTATCTGGAGATGCCTGAATAGGTATTCTAATACTGAGCCTCTGAAAAAGACAGACTTGCAGTGCTGATTCTGCACAGCAGGGGGGCCCTGTGCACACATCTCGGTGTACTCTGCAGGTTCCCTCGATCTGCCTGGAGACAGAATGGCAGCTGTGAACAGGGGAATTGGAGCAAAGCATGCTGGGATCTGTGGCCTTTCTTCAAAGAGAACATGTGCACATTCACTATCCCAAGAGAAACTCATCTGAGAGTGACTTAGCACTGGTTGTTTCCAGGTTTTTTTCTCTCTTGGAGCAGCCATTTTTGCTTTGGGAGAAAAATGCTGAACATTTGTACCCTTCTGGTTTCTCCTGGGAAATCAGCGACTCATGTCTCATGAATGCCTGTATGTAGCCAGAGCTGTCAGTGAAAAAGGGTAGAATTAGAGGGGATGTAGTGGCATAGACACACCCCCTTTTCAGACTGGACTGCGCCACTGGAGACAGAGGACTTCAAGTCCTCAAAGCAGGTAAGAACTCCCTCTTCCCCTCAGAAGCCTTGTTAACGTTTCCCCCATTTCCCCACGTGCAAGTGTTGCTTTCCACACTGTCCCGGGGGTGGGGAAGCTCCAGAGCTGTTTGCCCATTCTAGATGGGCTGCATGGGCACCAGGTTTAGCTGGGGATAGCAATAGCAGCAGCAGCAGTGATGGGTTCACCCCCACATGGCCCTGTTCCCCCTGCCCCCAGAATAGGTCTGGGGAGGAAGAACCCCACCGTCTATCAATGCTGTTGCTGCTGCTGTCTGCAGCTGAGCCCAGTCCCTGTGCAGCCTGGCTGAAACAGGCAGGAGCAGCTCTGGAACATAGCCCACTCATCTTACAGTGGGAAAAGCAGCATAGGTAGGAACAGGGAAAAGGGAGATGAGGGGAAATGCTCAAGGAAAAAGGGAGGGGGGTTCTTACCTTCTTTGGGGACTTAAAGGGTGTCTTTACATGTGCTCCAGGGTGGGGGTGGGACCACTTTTATTAGAGCTATTAGACACTAGATGTCTGGTCATTCTACCGCTCTAATTAAAGCTCCTGTAGCATCTCACATATTCGATATCCTGCATTTCAAAATGGCGTTGGAGGCACTTTAACTAAAGCTTGTTTGACAAGCTTTAGTTAAAGCACCCCCACTGTCATTTTGAAGTGTGGGGATGCTGAATACACATGATGTTGAGGCTGCTGGAGTGTGGTAATTAGCACACTTCAGCAGACTCGATTAATTGAAGTAGAACGCGTTGGAGTAGGTATCAGGCACATGTATAGGTGCCCGAAAAGTCTCTGAAGGCTCCTGCTGCAAGGTCTGCTGGTACTGGTCGGGGAAAGGAGGATGGGAGGGGAGGTGTAGCCACCTCTGAAGTGCTGGCTGCTGTTCCCACATGTCCCCTTTTGAAATCCTGGATCTACCATATGAACAAATTCACTTTTGCTGACTCCCATAGGACTTGCTACTTGCTGGACCTTGCTATCTTTTTGTACTCATTAAAACTCATTAACCACTAACAAACTCTGCTTTGTTACAAAGTATTTGAAGATCCCTTGAAAATCTCATACAAATGATATATTTTTGTCTTCTAAAACAGTGATACAGAACCATAGGCTCAATAATATACTCGTGTAAATTGTACATTAAAGTGAGCCAGAATGGAAATGATCTTCCTGTTGAATTATTGCAGCTTCTCAGCAGCCTTCTCATGGTTAGCTACAGAATCACCAGGCAAATTGCATCTAAAGTTTGCCAAAGAGCCAGATGTTTCCTCTGCAAGATTATCTCCCATAGTTTAGCTTCTGTTTTTGTAATTACAGTCCAAAGAGAAAATGGAAAATTATGATTTACATTTATGAAGGATTAGTTCACTGGAGTAGGTTACACAATATTCCACAATAAATGACAATAGCTAAAAAGTATTGTAGTAATGATTGTTTATTAATTGAACAGTAAGCTTGGTGAGCCATCATCACCTTTCTCTGTCAAGATCTTTAGCTTCTACACAAACCATACTTAATGTAATGTAATTATAATACTGTTACACAAAAAATGTTGATTAAATATGCTTTTGTATGTGACAGCATTTTGCATGATGATGACAATGGTACGTCATCATTTTCTCATATATAAGATGACCCCCAATAATTAGATTCTATAGGTGGAAAACTTATAGATTTCCAAGTATAGAATTTAATTATTGGAGGGTTGTCTTTAATTTGTATCTCTTCCACTGCTACAGCAGGGAAAATAAATATGGGAGAGTCAGGTAGCCCCTTGGCCCTCTGCCCTACCAACTTCTTCCCCCTAACCTTACTGGCAGACCCTGCTTTCCCTTTGCACATGGAAGTGATGAACAAATGTGAAAAAAATGACCTTGAAATAAACATAGCTGTAGTAATTTGCATATAGTATCCATAGACTTGGTGCATCCAAAATTGATGCATTTTACCTTTTTTGAACTGCTGCAGGATTTAGCTCAGGTACTCCATAAACCTACTTTTAAGTAGCATTTTGGCGTCTACTTGTATAGAGTACAAAAGCCAATGGCTTATGATTTACTATGGTTCACTGGGCTGGGCCCTAGCAGAGTTATCAGCATTTCAAGGCATGGTGACCCCACAGCTCAGCACTGCTCAGTATGTGTGTGTGTACTCCAGGTACCCCCTCCCCTTCTCCCCATAAGATCTGTTTCCTAACTGTGTATTCTTGTCATGAGTCCTGGGATCTTTCAAAAGTTTATATGCAGATGAGCCATAGGGCAGTGGTTTTACCTCATTGGGGGTGGGGCCACCATAATCATATACAACACACTGAGAGAGGGGTAGACAGAGGGGTTTTAGCTGAACGGTTTGGGGCCCCCTTTGGTGATATTTGCTAATATTTAAGGCTGGTGAAGAAACAGGAATCATTGGAAATGGGAAAGAAAAGAGCAGCTCAGCTGTGGGAGTGAGGAGGAAGTCAAAATATATTCAGTGCAGTGACTTACCATGACTTAAAAAAGAGTCAATGTTGAGGGGAACGGCACTTAATGGGCACTACCATATATCCTATTCAGTTGGGTTGTACTAACCTATCTTTGTGGTAGGTTCCCATTAGGATATTTGCCCAATATGAGCCATGTACTTTATAGTCATGTTCTGTGGTGTATTTAATCAACTTCATAGGCTTTTACCCTGTTGCTGATTGGGGGGTGGGGGGAAGGGGGCCTCATCTTATATTTTGAGTAAAGATGATAATAATAATAATAATGACAAATTTAACTGCAAGGATAATCCTTAAGAAAGGGTGAGCAATT
The DNA here is from genome assembly GCF_001723915.1 of Gavialis gangeticus. Taxonomy (NCBI): domain Eukaryota; kingdom Metazoa; phylum Chordata; order Crocodylia; family Gavialidae; genus Gavialis; species Gavialis gangeticus. The sequence goes on along the minus strand of NW_017729024.1, from coordinate 118,454,428 downwards.
TATTGTCAAGTATATGTACCTTCTTTAAGAAGTATTTAACAAAATCCTTGTACCTTGTCCCTCTAATTTATTCTTGTACCAGACGCATCAGTTACCTTTCTTTGGCTCCTTGTTGCATCCTTGTTGTAGAGCTGATCTTAATAAGTTCCCTTTCTGGGATTGCTGTCCAAGTTAGTGTCCTTCCCCTTTCCATGACTTGTCCCACCAATATGAATTTCCTCCTGTTCAGACAAACTGTTTTTCTCACTGTCTCCCAACTTCATTCAGTCTCAGTCTCTTTTACTCACTTCCCCAGTCTTTTTGTCCAACCAATCCAAGTTTTCTCCCTGATGCCCTCAGTTGCTTGTCAAAGATCTGTTCCCCCTCCTTATGATTTCTAATTATAAGGAGAGGAAACTTAAGGAGGGGGCTGGACTCGATGATCTTCTTGAGGTCCCTTTCAGCCCTAATGTCTATGAAATCTGTGAAATGCATGTCCTATGCAGAAGATTGGTTGCCTGAGTTAAAATCTCAACTCAGTCTTTCACTCACCATATGAATGCAAGCTAGTTGCTGACCCTGTTGTCTAATCTGTACAATTATGATAACACTTTTTCTATCTGAGGCTTTGATTCAGCAAAACACTTAAGCACATGCTTAAGTGTGTGAGCAACCTAATTCCTTAAATGTTAGTATATTTTTGCTGAGCAGGGATTATGGAACAGTTGTTTAAAACAGATATGATTAAGATTTTGTGCTACTCTGAAGACAAAAAGAAACAATAAGCTATATTTACTAGATATAGGATTGATTGTCATCACTGCAGTGGCATAGAACAGCTGGAGTATGCCAGTGAATCTGGTTTGTAAAATTTCTGAAGCACTTTAAAATAAAAATGCTGCTATTTAATTATTATTTATGTCATGGTATAGTGCATTAGGCAGTTTGATCAAAGAGAACACATTTTCCTATATTTTCTTACAATTGAATTTACAGTAACCATATCATATATCAGTTTTCTTGTTCATTGATGGGAGCAAAAATTTGGACAAGTTTTTCTTAGTTTTCACGGACATTATACCCACAAATTCAGGTATTGATGGGTGGGTTGGACTGATAGTAAAGAGAGGTTTAGAAACTTGTAACAATTAGCATATTCAGTGCATGTGATGATCTTAGAAAGCAGATAGTAAATTTGAAAAATACCACCCCATGTTTTTATGTCACCCACATGAATTTTGTGTATTGTATTTTCATTAACTATTCACAGCTTCTTTGCTGTCTCCAGTGAGAATGGTAATTAGGGGTTTCTTCACAGTGGATTATCTGTGTCTTATCTCTCTGTTTTTGTGCCTACAGGTTCTGGTGATCTTAATTTTAAAGGATTTGAAATATGTAAATTAAATACTTATTACTCTCTATAGGAAGAAGTTCACAGTTCTCACTGAAACATAAAGGCTAAGTACAATAAAGCCAGAGGCTGAATCAATTGAGTCTTTGCAGGTTAATCTAAGATGCACAGATTAAATTGAGACAGAAGTAAACAGGCATTTACCTTTGATTCTGGAAATGCAGCCACACACCTACTGTTGATCAGGCCAGAAGCCAGGAGGTACGAGAGCATGGCTCTCTGGTTGTGTGTTCACTTCCTCTTTCTGCTGTCCTTGAGGTCTCTGGGATTTGCAGTCCAAAATTACGGCATTAGGACTCTGCAGCGTTGCTCATCACTTCTTCTTCCTGCTTCCAGGTGCCTCTGGGAGTTGTAGTCCACAGTTGCAGCTAGCAGTAAGTTTGAGTGGGGGAAGGGGTCTTTAACCTCCCTCCCTGGCCCCAGCCCCCAGCTGGGGTTTGCCCCCTCTCCCTCTTCCTCTCCCCCCTCCCCCCTCCCCCCCTGCATTGTCAGCCAGCCCTCACTGCTCCAGATAGGGAGCAGAGGGGCAGGGCCAGCCCTGCTCTCTGGAGCAGACAGCAGAGCCCAGCACAGGGCTGCAAAGCATGCTGGGGTGCTGGGGGACTGTGATTTAACTTGAACCAGGAAGGGGTCTGGGACAGAAGTTTCATAAACCAGTTTGATGTAAATCAGTTAAGTCTGGTACTACATTCAAGCAGGTTTATCTGAAACCAGTTTCAGCCATTTTGAAACTGGTTTATTTGCACTGAACAACTGTTCTGTTGCAGGTTTAAACCAGTTTCTGATCACTTAAACTGGTTTGTGTAACTTCTGTCTCTAGCCAAAGAGCTTGATTTACCATTTCATTATGTTGTTTTACACCATTAAAGTCACATTAATATAACTGTGGTGTAATTAAGTTATGAATCAGGCCTCAGGCCTGTAGTGCTTGGTCATTTGTGTAAATATGTATATAACTTTTAGTGTACATTCAGTGCTTACTGATCATCTTTAGCTTATTAACTCATGTAACTTTACTAATGTGAATGAAGTTTGGTGATACATGTCAAAATAATAATAGAAATGTATAAAAACAAATTTATAATTTAATGTTTAACTATAGACCGAATTTTTACAATAGTGCATGTACAGTTACAGCCACTAAGAGCAAAGAATGTTTGTGGGTAACAAATCCAGAGATATTAAAAATTTGGCTCTATTTGTAAAATGTTACAGAATAATCTGAGTGCAAGGAGAAGCTACTAAATAAGGAATGATGAATGCAAATTAAAACCTTTACAAGGGGAAATAAAGTGGCTCATTTTATTTATTGACCAGTTCTGCCATGTTTATGCATTGTGTGCTGCATGTTTGCTGAAATGTCTGCATGGGCACTTACTAATTTCTAGCAGGATTGTTCAGTGGTTTTTGGTTCTGGTTTTACTTCAGTTCACCTTTTGGGTTAAATAGAGTAGGCAGCTTTAAGAAATTGAGCCTGTGTGAAATATTCTACATCTTTTAGGGAAAATTCACAATATAAAGACATGATATCACTGGTATTATAAGGATATTTCAAAACAGAAATGATAAAATGTGCCTACTGTCCCATAGCAAATATAAGAGGTCCTCCCCTGGTCCAGTGAGTGTTTATAGCCACATTTTAATTTTGGGTCTCCCAATATGTGAACATCCAGTTGAGACACCATAGGTCCAATTTTCAGAAATGATGAACATCTGTAACTGCAGGTAAGATTGTTTAGTATTGCTGAAAATTAGACCAATTAGTGATGCCTCAGGTTCAGTACCCAGAATTAGTGGGCCATTTTGGGAAAAATCTTGCATTTCTTACAGGCTTTTGGGGAGTTCAGAGAATGCATGATGGGGTTGTTATTTGTATATGTAGTAGTAGTTGTTTTTGCTTTTTAAAATAGAAATAAGCTTTTTTGTCATGAAATTATAAAGCACAATAAAATATAAGGTTTAGGGGTACATGGCACACTTGCCATACTCTGTTGGGTTAGTTCAACAAGGACTATATTAGTGTCTGTGGCTTTTCACATCTGCTAGGTTACATCAGCAAGAACTATCTAGTACCCGAAAACATTCCGCAGTCTTTTAGGTGGGCTGCTTCCTAACCCAGAAACAGTGTAGCCACATCTGCGTGGCACTTCTGGTGGGTTTAATTAGCTGTCAAAAACCCGGAGCTGGCAGGCCACGCTCACGGTATTGGTCACGGTGGTGCGGCCGGGTGGTGGCAACTGGAACGAACAGGCAGGATTATTGGGGGTGGAGTGTGAGCTGCACGGAACGCACATATGTGTAAGTTGAAATAGAGGTGATTTATTTACTCACGCTTGGCAGCGGAGGCCCAGATGATTTCTTCAGTTACAGAAAGAATAAACAGACAAACAACAAGAGGGGTCTGTTGGCCCATGAGTTTCGCCAGCGAGCCCTTGCTATCTACCCGCTAGGGATAGGGGCGGCTGCCCGCTGGCTAGTCCCAGGGCTGGTCAACAGCTCATGGAGTGGGGTTACCAACAAACGAAACTGTAACGCGAGGGGTGATGAACCGGGGATCGAACTGGAAATGTGACACCAGTCCAAAAGGCAGTCTGTAATGACGAAGACAAAGCCGAAGTCGGAGATGGGAGCCGAGGTCAGGAGCCAAACAGGTAAGCATGAAGTTGTTGCCGAGGTGACGGGAATGATCCAAGGTCAACGTCAAAGTCCAGGCCAAAACAGTCCAGTAACCGAAGATATCAATATGAAGAAGACCGAGACCGAAAAGACAAATCGCACTCTCGCACCCAATATACCCCAAACCTCTCTGAGCTCTCCCCCCCGGGTAAGGGCTCAGGACCCTTTATAGTTCCCCCTTAGCCAATCAGGTAACCGCTTAGGAGGAAGGTTCCAGACCGATTACCTCACAGAAACTCTGACTAAGCCTGTGCGAGAGTAAGAGCTGTGAGGCCACTGAGCCTGTGCAGGGCCAGAAAGTAGGTCACCTGTGATTGACAGCTAGCAGGTCGTTCAGAGGGCACTTGCTGGAGGCCTGTCTGCACTAGACAGTTTCAACTCCCTGCAATGGCAGCACCAGCTTTAAGATATTTCCCTGACAGCGTGGCACTTCTGGTGGGTTTAATTAGCCTGTCTGAATAACAGTATCAAATAATTATCATGATAATTAGCTAACCTGTTCTCCCAGATCTTGGTGCACCCCCAAGATCTTATAGGTTTATAGGCAGTACTTATAGGCTGCCACTAAGTGCTCCCTGAGCCTTTTCTTTTCCAGGCTGAAGAGCCTTGCGTCCCTCAGCCTCTCCTTATAAGGCTTGCTTTCTTGGCCTTTGATCATGCGGGTGGCTCTCCTTTTGACTCTCTCAAGTTTATCCACATCCCTCCTAAAGTGGAGGGCCCAAAACTGGAGGGCACCCCAAAACTGGGGCCCTTGCCCCCCTTCTGGCTCTTCAACCAGGAAGAGCTGGAGGCTGGGGCCAGCACTGGCCCCAGGAGTCTTACCTGGTGGCCTGGAGCAGCAGGGGCACAGGTCAGGCAGCATGGAGGCCTGGCTGGCAACCCAAACATTGCTCTGGATGGGCCAGCCTTCGGGTGTGCCAGTGCATGCTTGTTGGGTGTGCATTGTGCCACTTTTTGTTTTGGGGTTTGTTTGGATTTTTTTGGTCCCAGGAAATATGCAGATTTGTAGCATGGGACATGTTTTAATACTCACCACATGTGATTTGTGGCACCACAAAGAAGCTTGTGGTACTGTAAACTGCATGTACCTGTACATCTAGATGTGGCCTGGGACTCCAGTAAAGTCAACCATAGTTTAATAAATTGACCTTTTTGCATGAAATGTTAGAAGTACCTTAATGTGGAAATGAATATTTAAATGCTGTAAGATTATCATTTAATATAATGGGTTTTGTGACAGCTGAGTGGAACTCTGGTGATTTTATACAAAACATTTCATAACTTTTTGAGAAATTGATAATTTTGATGTTCCATGCTCTTCCTTCCTTCCTACCAAGTTTGGTAAAAACAGTCATTTATTTTCAGACATGATCTAAGTTGAATTTGTTCCAGGTTATTCATGGTTTTAGACTATAATGTGATTCAGCTAGTCTCTCTTCACATACAAGTTTTATGAGAACTACAGAACTTAATTCATAATTCAGCAATTGGACTCACCCACAAAAAATATTATACATACTTTTCCGTACTGCTATTAGGAGATACTAACAAAGTTTGCATTTTTATCTTTTCCTATAAAAACCATAGTTTTCATCACTAAAAAATACAGCACAGTTTTTAAAATCCAGTTTGCAAATATAGTGGAGGAGCAGTAAAGTTTCCAAGTTGCAGCTTTTTTTTTCCTAGTGTTTTTTTTCTTTTCCTCCAGGACATTTGAAACTATATATAATGCCTCCCAGGGCTGAGATTATGCTTAAGTACCTGAAAAATAACAGATGCTGCTATGTTCTTCATAGCAGAGAATGCTGCTGTACACAGCCAGAAAACATCAGTGGAACATAACCCCAAGCAGCAAAATCATTGTTGAGATTGGCAAAAGAAAATTGTGCTGTATTAGTGTCTATGGCTTTTCACATCTGCTGGGTTAGATCAGCAAGTACTGGCAGCAGCCCATTCCACAAATGGCCCAAATGTTTTCCTTCTGAGAATTTTAGTTTAACTTACTAAGCAAAATTTATTCAAAGCAGATAATACTGTGTTGGAATAAGTTTGCCACTAATTTTGATACCAAAGAATTTGTGAAAACAGAGATTTATTTCATTTCTATAAATATTCTCTTAGTTGTTTGGACTGCAGCACAGCAACTGCTTATGTGTTATACATTTTAAAAGCTTTTCCTTATTCTTAAAAAATGTCCAGGAATGTATTTTTCTTTTTCATTTACATATTTAAAAAGAATCAACTATTCTGAGATGAGTAGTGTAATGGAGACACAAATATGTTATTTGCATAAGGCAAAGTTGGTACATCTTTCACATTAGTCTATAATGTAACCCTATTCCTTATGAGGTTCAGTTTCTGATATTAATGCTATCTAGTAATTCGTGGGAAGTATTGATATAGCTATTGATAATACAGCATTAGTGTCACATAAGATTGAACTCTCATATCACAAGACCATATTTATAAATTTATATTACCATATATTCTTGCATACAACAACAAAACATGAAGCTTGTTTTTGGAAAGCAGAATATTATTAAAAAAGAAAAAAAAGATTTTTCCAGAATCATGACTAACTATAATACACAGCATCTCCTTCTAGAGACATAGAGTATCCAGGAACTGTGGCATCCTGGTATGGTGCCAGCTGCCTCATTCAGACCGTCTCCTGGAATGCCACACTTCATGTGCCAAACTTCCACTATGTTTCCAAGAATATATACTCTGTGGCTGCATCTACATGTGCACTTAACGTGACACAACAAACTCCAGACCTGTTTAAGCTGGAGTAAACTGCTCCTGGGTGCAGTGTCTATGCATGTGCCTGGGACAGCAGCAATTTGAGCCTGGGCAGAAAAACCCTGGGCTGGCCAGGGGGCACAAGGTCAGCCCTGGGCTCCAGACGGTGAAGTTGGGCAGTGGAGGGGCTGGTAGGAGCCGGGGTCTGGCCTCTGCCTGGCTGGGCTGACCATGCACCATTTGCCTCAGGCGGTCACCATCTACATGTGCATTTGATCACACTGTCCCTGGCAATACTGTCTTAAGGTGAAGTTAATTAGTTTACTGAACCCTAATATTGGTGCCCATGTAGACTGTGGCACTTCACTGCAGAGCTAATTGGTCTACTCCACAGTAAACTGCATGTGTGGATGCACCCACTGCAAGGTTAGGCCCCAGAGCCTTGCAATGGCAGTAGTAAGGTGGTTAGTTCTTTACTGTAAGTAGTTCTTTATATCAGTTCCTATAAATAAAGTGTTGTTTCTACATCACAAGCCTCATCAAGATACTACCAACAGCTCACTTGCTGCTTCAGGCACAAGCCACTGTGCTCTGACAATAGCTGTGGCTATAAGAGGTTTAACACAGGACTGTGCCCCTTCAGCTTCCTGAAAAGACACTAGTGGCAACCATCCTGGCAGCTGCATGGCATGCACAGTGTCTCCAGGCTTGCTTCTTTTCAAGTGAAGAAAACAGCTTCCCTTACTTAAAACATACACCCCAATTTTGGGGAAAAGGTGTTTGTTGTAGGTGAGAAAATATGGTCTGTCATTAATAAGTGCACAAAATGTAACTATATATCTGTTCTGGAAACGTTTGTACATATGCTTGCAGCACATACATTTGTATAAATGGTGAAATGCATGTCAGTGCTGAGAAAATGGCTGTGGTGCACTTTTGAACTAAAACGCATCAAAAGTTGTTTTAGTTCAAAAGCACGCTGGCACCATTTTCTCAGCACTGATGTGCATTTTACCATTTATACAAACGCATGCAACACAGCACCAGACATATCAGCTCGCATGCAGAGCAGAATCGATTAATTGAGTCTGCTGTAACACATCAGATTCCCAGAACATCGGTGCAGACAAATGTATGTGTATAAATGCCCACAAAGTTCTTGTCATGTTGCTTCAGGAGCCAAAATATCAAATGTTGCATACTTTGTACCAAGCACCAAATAACCCTAAATGCAAGAAGTCCCTTGTAGTTCAGAAATTGTGCCTCACATCAATGGGAATACAGTTCTCTATCTAGTTGTTGAGGTGGTAATGAAGTATCTAATAAATGAATAAGAACTTCATTAATAAAGGAAAATTCAGCTATGTCCTCATGTAATGCAGTTAATAAACTTTTTGTACTAGTAGCAATCCATTTTACTGTCTCATGAGAATACCTGGTATGCTATACCTCCAGAATTAAGAGCATGAAATGTTTACAGAAAAGTATATAAAAAATGCCAAACTTCCCAGCATTAGAAAATGCTCTCCCTAAAGTGCTCAGCTATCAAGCATATGAGCAGCATTGTGAGCTGTGATTTACCAAAATGCTACTACAGTGGTTCTAAGTTGATATACACTTACCATAGAATCATAGAAAATTGGGGTTGAAAGGGATCTTAGGAAGTCATCAAGTCCAACCTTTTTCTTCCCAGGTCTTAGAAACCTCTAAGGATGGAAATTCCACAGTCTGTCAAGGTTGCCTGTTCCAGTGCTTTACTACCCTTCTAGTGAGAGAGTTCATTCTGCTATCTAACCTAAACTTCCCTTGCTGCGACTTGAGACCATTTCTCCTTGTTCTGTTATCTGCCAGCACTGAGAACAGTCTAGTTCCATCCTGTTTGGAGCCATCCTTCAGTTAGTTCAAGGCTGCTATTGAATTTCCCCCCAGTCTTCTTTTCTCCATAATAAGCCTGGTTCCCTCAGCCTCTATTCATAGATCATGTGTCCCAACCTCCTAATTATTTTCATTGTCCTCTGTTGGATTGTTTCCAGTTTGTCCACATCCTTTCTTTGTGTGTCTGTGGCAGGGGGAGGCATAAATTGGATACATTGCTGCAGAAGTGGCTTTGCTAGTGTCGAATAGAAGGGAATAATTGCTTCCCTCAATCTGCTGACAACACTCCTACTAATGCACCTCAGTATGCTGTTGGCTTTCTTGGCAACAAGGGCACAGTGCTGCCTCATATTCAGCTTGTTGTCCACTGTAACTCCCAACTCCTTTTCTGCAGAGCTGCTGCTTAGCCAGTTGGTCCCAGTCTGTGCCAGTGCATGAGATTGTTCCATCCTAAATGCAGAGCTTTGCACTTGTCCTTATTGAACCTCATGAGGTTTCTTTCAGTGAAATCCTCCAATTTGTCTAGGACTCCCTGAATCCTAGCACTACCCTTCAGCATATCTGCTACTCCTCCCAGCTTGGTGTCATCCACAAACTTGCTGAGGGTGCAGTCCATCCCATCTTCCAGACTGTTGGTGAAGACATTGAATAAAACTGGTCCCAGGATTGACTCCTGTAGCACTCCAGTTGATACTGGCTGCCAGCTAGATACTGAGTCATAGATTACTACCCTCTGAGCCCAATGATCTATCCCATTTTTTTTCCATCTTACAGTCCATTCATCCAACCTGTACTTCCTTAGTTTGCTTGTGAGAATGCTGTGGGAGACTCTATCAATAGCCTTGCTGAAGTGAAGGTATATCATGTCCACTGCTCTCCTTGCATCCAGAAAACCAGTCATTTCATCATAGAAGGCAGTCAGGTTAGTCAGGCATGACTTGCCCATGGTGAATCCATGCTAACTGTTCCTAAGAACCTTCTTCTCCAAGTGCTTAAAGATGGATTCCTTGAGTACTTGCTCCGTAATCTTCTGAGGTGAGGCTGACTGGTATGTAGTTCTCCAGATCCTCCTCCTTCCCTTTCTTAAAGATGGGCACTATAGTTGCCGTTTGCCAGTTGTCAGGGACTTCTCCTAATTGCCATAAGTTTTTAAAGATAATGGTCAGTGGCACTGCAGTCACTTCAGCCAACTCCTGCAGCACCCTTGGGTGAATCACGTCCAGCTCCATGGACTTGGACATACCCAGCTTTTCTAAATAGTCTTTAATCTTTTCTTTTGCAACTGCTGGCTGCTCACCTTCTCCTCAAACTGTGATGGACAACTCCTCTAGGCAGGCAGTTCTTGGCTGGTAAGGAGTCTCTCAGCTCTCCCGTGAGGCTCTGTAAGGCTTTAGGTAAAGTACACCCACTGCCATTTTTAAGCACGGGAATGCTGATACATGAGACGCTGGAGGCTACTGGAGTGTGGTAATTGCCACGCTCCAGCAGATTCGATTAATTGAGTCTATTCTGATACAGCATAGCGGAGCAGTCTCGCTGCTCATGTATAGGTGCCCTTAGTGTCATCCTGTAGGACCTCTATAGGAGAGCTGGAAGCATGGTTGACATGGATTACAGTAATCTGGTAGAACCTACATCTGGTTGGCATGATGGACATGAAATAAATGAACATATTGCTGTAATCACAAAAGAAACCCTTAAATCAAGATTTAAATTACCTTAGACAAAGGCAGGAGCAGTATCTCAAGGTTTCAGGTGGTCAGAGTTGCTTCCTCCTTGGGAAATTATAATAATTTCCACCTGAAACTTTGAGATACTGCTCCTGCCTTTGTCTAAGGTAATTTGCATCATCACAGAACCTCACAAGAGCTGAGAGACTCCTTACCAGTTAAGAACTGCCTGGCAAGAGGAGTTTTCCATCTGTTGACTCCTCTGAGAAATCCTATGTTATATGAACTTTCATTTCCACCCAGAACTTTTACAATCTTTTCTCCAATGCCTGATGAAGGGTTTTTGTGCCCGAAAGCTTGCAATTAAAGATTTTTTTTTTCAAAAATCATGTTGGTCTAATAAAAGATATCACCTCTACCATGAGCCCTGATTGCCTTTTCCTGTAGACCAATATGGCTACAACTTGGATACCTGTTCCAAGCTAAGTATTCCCATGCACTCCTGAAGATACTTCTGTGTGAAAGCATTTTTATTAATGAATCATTGGCCTCCTGCAGGGTGAAGTGATAGCTCCAATTTGCAATATTACATTTATTGCTATGGAAATAATAATTGTATCCCAAAGAGATCATTACCATATCAGATGGAGTATAAGCAACAGGGCCAGAATAGGTGTTAAGAATAGGGGTGGTTCTGTGTGTCAGGGGTATGCAGCCTTTTCTGGCTGTGGGCCAGAATAACCCACCCTGAATCATGGGTGGGAAGAAAGGCAGGCACTAGGACCACTGATGATTGCAGGGAGAGAGCACCCACAGCTGATTCTTGTCCCTGCAGTAGTGCAGAAGGAGTATTTGCAGCCAAAGCCCCACACCACTAATGCCTCATGTTCACAGGCTTTCCAACCTCTGCTCTGTGTACATATCAGTGAGTATCTCACAGGGGGTATGAGTGTGCCTTGTGGATTTAGCATCTTTAGACAGACGTATTTTCCTTTGTGTCCATTGAGCCCATGCATGCAAACTGAGCCTTCTTACGTTCTGTAGTGAGGGCATAAAGAGTAAAGTGATCAAAACCATCTCTCTTTCCTCTTACTGAACATGGTGGCAAGATAGGGCTGTGTGACTGACTTTTCTGACTTCATCGGTTTTTGGGCAGAAATTATTATTTAGATTTAGATCTCACCCTATCTAAAAGGCTTACAGTGGCTTGTAACAACAAACAGCTCAACAATAGGAAACAATAGTAGTTTCCCCAACCACCACCTTAAAACTTGAAAAATCCAACCACACCACCTTCCTTGCTGCTACTTTCCTGCCTAGCATGCATCAAAGAAGACCTTCAAGCCAATCCCAAATGTGCTTCCCAAATGTCTTTACCTTCAGATATTAAACACTGTGCTCCAGGCAAGGCTTTATTAGTGCTAAGTAGAAATATTACTTCCCATGTCTCACATGTGACACCTGTTAGTACAGCCAAATGTCCTATTGGCTCTTTTTGCAACAGTAGAACACTGCACACTCATTCAGTTTGCAGTCCACTGTGACTCCCAATCCTTTTTTACAATACTACATCAGAGCCAGTTGTTTCCCAATTTGCATTTTACGTTTGATTGTTCCATCCAAAGTGCAGTACTTTGCACTTGTCCTTATTGAGTATCATCCAATTTGTTTCAGGACATTTCTCCAATGTATGAAAGTAATTTTGAATCCTAATCCTACCTTCCAAATGTCTGCTACATCACCCAGCATGGTGTCAGCTGCAGATTTATAGACTGTACACTCATTCTATCCTTCAAGCTACTAATGAAAATAATTGAACAGTACCAAACCCAGGACAGCCCTGGGGTCCACACTTGATACCTCCTTTCAGGTAGAAATTGACCCTGTTTTAAGAAACATGCTACTGTCTAAAGGGTGTGCACCAGGAACTTGGAAAGCAACTGTTCACTAGAACACCCCTAAGGAAGGCAAGTTCCAATGGTCACAAACTCCTGGAAGACAGTTTTAGGCTGGACATAAGAAAAAACTTCTTTACTGTCTGAGTCCTGAGGGCCTGGAATAGACTCCCCCCAGAGGTAGTGCAAGCACCTACTTTGGATACTTTCAAAAACCACTTGGATGCTTATCTTGCTGGGATCATTCGACCCCTGCTGACTTCCTGCCCTTTGGGTGGGGGGCTGGGCCCAATGATCTTGCGAGGTCCCTTCCACCCCTAGTGTCTATGAAATCTTTGAAAACTCAAATTTGCAAGGCTGCTACGACCTATTCACTGTTGTGAAACACTTTGCATTGAACATGGTGGTTATATCTGATGCCAGAGATTGGGCAGCAATACTTTAATATCTGTTTTGACTGATGGAGCTGGTACTCCTCGTGGCACCAATCCTGGGGAAGATGCTTCTTTCCTGTCACCTGAAGTGGGATTTGCATTGACATATATATGAAAAACATGTACTTACCTTACAGTAAATGTGAATTTTGCGTACACTGTAGTCAATGCAGATGCATCCCACAACTCACCATTCATCCCCATTTTAGAATGAGTTAGGAGGAAATTGAGAATTGCCGTCACTCTGCCTTGTAAATCTTCAACATAGAAATGTGAACAGACTTGCATATAACCCAGAGAAACATGACTTCTCAAGGGATTCTAAACTCACACGCACAAGATGTGTGAGCCTGTAGCAGAATCCATGCTAAATACAGTATCTTGAGGCACAAGAGTTAATGCAGGGTAGATGCCCATTCTTCTTGTTCATGTAATTAGTAATCAAAAAAGGATCATTAAGAAGAGAGCAGGAAGAAGGACATCCTGAATAAATAACAGAAATGCTTCTAAACAAAAAGCTTTTCAGAGTTTCCCACAAGATGACATCAGTTCTTGAAAGATCAGTCTTACCCCATTAAATTTTCTGTGTAAGGAATGTAAGTAAGATTTTTGATTGTGTCAGGGCTTTGAGGTCTGCTGCATCAATTTATTATATCTGATGGAATAAGAAAGCAGGTTGTTGTTTTGAAAGATTCCCATAAATTTAAAATAATTATCTCTAACAGTAGCAAATTTTTGTGCCTTTTCCTCAAAAACAGTATTTTGTTTTCTTCCTAAAAATATCGGGCAGCCAATATTGGATGAACCTAATTCCACTTATACCAGTGGAGAATCTGGCTACTGGTTCCAGCACAGTGCACATTCTCCTCCCACAAATTATATTAGTGCACATTTAAAAGAGAAAACAAAGCAGAGCTACACAAGGCAATCTGATTCATTTTATATAGAATGCTTTGTATGCGGGATCGTGTGCTGTACCCAGTGAATTTGCTAACTAAGGCAGAATTTTTTATCAGATTTTGTCACAGAAGTAATGAATCCTGTGACTTTCATGGTTGTTAAAAAAATATCCATTTATTTTGACATTTTATCATTTTAATGTAGAGGTAGGTGAATATTAGTAAGGGGATAAGCCATTTTCTGTGAAATCCTAGAAAGATGGTAAGTTGAACTCTGGGCTTCAATGAAAGTTCTTAAAGAACTCTGGACCTCTGAAGCAGTAATGTGGTGACACAAGATACCAGGCGAACCTTTAATTACTCAAGGCATTGATTCTTGATCCACTTTGGATTCTTCCTAACTAAAGTGTGCGTGTGTTTTTTAATGGAAGAGCTAGATCGGGTTTAGAAAGGTTGACTCTAGAGTGGGAAATCTTACATTGTAATATGATCATGGTTATTGCAAAAAATAAGTACAGTTCTAGTTGCACACATCAAAATGGTAAAATAGAAGTTGGGATACAAAACTGCACATCTTTGATTTTTTTTTCGTTTTTTTTTTTTTTACTATGTTTCTATGACTCTTGCGTTTTCATTAGAGGAGATCAATTACTTTTCCTATTGCCTGGGGAGGAAGGATTCCTCAGTGGTAAAAGTATTACTTTGGAACAGGAGGAATGATGGTTCAAGTGCCTGTCCTGCTAGTTATGTCCTGTGTGACCTGTAGCCAAGTCATATAGGGCATTTATACACATGCTGCAGGAGTGTATGGGGGAGGTGAGGAGGGGATGGAGTTTGACTGGCTCCAGAGCTTTAGATAAAGCACCCCCACTGCCATTTTTAAGCGTGGGGATGCTGATACATGAGATGCTGGAGGCTATTGGAGTACGATAATTACCATGCTCTAGCAGACTCAGTTAATTGAGTCTGCTCTGGTAGTGTTGGAGCAGCCTCACTGCTCATGTTTAGGTGCCATCAGTGTCATCCTGTAGGACCCCTATAGGAGAGCTGGAAGCATGGTTGACATAGGTTCTACCAGATTACTATAATTTATATCTGGTTAGCATGATGGATATGAAATGAACAAACATATTGCCTTAATCATAAAAGAAACCCTTAAATCAAGATTTAAACTGCCAGATTTATAGGAGGTGGTATCAGATTATCTAATAGGTCCCTCCCGACCCAAACATCTATGAATCTTAGCAGAACATTGAGTCCAACCCCCTGCCCTGGGCAGGAAAGTGCACTGGGGTCAGACGACCTGAGCCAGGTGCATATCTAGTATCCTTTTAAAGACCCCCAAGGTAGGGGAGAGCACCACCTTCCTTCAAAGCCCATTCCAGATTATGGCAACCCTTACCATAAAGAAATTCTTCCTGATGTGTCTAACCTAAATCTGCTCTCTGTCAGTTTGTGGCCGTTGTTCCTAGTTACTCCAAGGGGTGCCCTGATAAACAGAGCATATCTTATTCCTTGCTGCTTCCCTCCCCCCTACCCTGCTGATGAATTTGTAGGCAGCCACAAGATCACCTCTCAGGCTTCTCTTGTGGAGGCTGAAGAGATCCAGGGCCCTCAATCTCTCCTTGAAGTGTGGTGCCCAAAACTAGATGCAGTACTCCAACTGCGGCCTGACCAATGCCGCATAAAGGGGAAGTATTACCTCCCTGGCAAATTACAATCCCATGTGCCAGTTCTGCTCCTGGCTTTTTTTGGAATTAAAGCTGAATGAACAGAAAACTATTGAAAGTGATAGAATAGCTGGTGATGCTACCATCTCACTTTGGCAACTTTTTTTTTTTTTTTTTTTTTACTTCCTTACATTGGGAAAATAAGCATTTATGAAGAGTGTAAAAGAAGGGGTAGAATGGTAAGGATGGATTATTAAGACTTAGATACCTACCTCAGAGGAGGCAGAGCAAATATATGTAGATGAATTTGCCAGCAGAGGTGTAACTAGGAAGTTTTGCACCTTGGCCAGTGACGGGGAGTGCCATTTTATGTTCTTTTAAGTCAGTGCTTGGGACTGATATCCTGCTTTCCCATCCCCCTAGTTATGCTATCGTTTAGCAATAGAATGGGCATGATAAATCAGGTATGTTTGGGGAGAAAAATTATTTTCTTTTTCCAATTTGTTTTCAGCTTGGAAACAAAAGTCAAGTTCAGGGTTAAGATGACAGATAAATGTTTAGAAATTTAGGGGAGATTCCTGTGGGTGAGATTGAGCTCTAATTCATTCATTAATAGGACACTATCCTGAAACCTGGGGCTGTAGATTCAAAATAGGGAGTAAGGATAGAATATTTAGCTTGTAAACTTCTTTTAACAGGTATAGCATGCCTCTATATATTTCTTTAGACTTCAGTACAATATGGGCCCAGTTCTACCTCAGGATACAATTGTAATATAAATATTAAAGATAAAGACAGTATCAAGATAAAAGAGAGTTAAGGGAGAGAGTTCATGCAATAAATTAGTAGAAACACAGCAAGGATGAAGCTACTAGTCATATTGTTCTGTAATAGATAGTGCAAGATGATGCACCTGGGGGAGGAAGAACCAGCATCATACCTATAGACTGGGGAATTCCCTTTTCATCAGTGCAAAAGATCTTGGAGTCATCACTGATGCCAAGATGAACATGAGCCAGCAGTGTGGGGATGCAGTCAGGAAGGCCAACCATACCTTGTCATGCATCCACAGAGGCATCTCAAGCAGGTCCAAGGAGGTGATACTTCCCCTCTATGCGGCACTGGTCAGGCCGCAGCTGGAGTACTGCATCCAGTTCTGGGTGCCGCACTTCAAGAGGGATGTGGACAACATGGAGAGGGTCCAGAGGAGGGCCACTCGCATGATCAGGGGGCAGCGGGGCAGGCCCTATGAGGAGAGGCTACAGGACCTGAACCTGTTCAGCCTCCACAAGAGAAGGCTGAGGGGGGATCTAGTGGCCTGTTACAAACTAGTTAGAGGGGACCAGCAGGCATCGGGGGAGTCCTTGTTTCCCCGAGCACTACCAGGAGTGACTAGAAATAACGGCCACAAGCTGGCAGAGGGTAGATTCAGATTAGACATCAGGAGGCGCTACTTCACTGTCAGGGCGGCTAGGATCTGGAACCAACTTCCAAGCGAAGTGGTGCTGACTCCTACCCTGGGGGTCTTTAAGACAAGGCTAGACAGACACCTTGCTGGGGTCGTTTGACCCCAGTACTTTTTCCTGCCATGGCAGGGGGTCGGACTTGATGATCTGCTCAGGTCCCTTCCAACCCTACAAACTATGAAACTATGAATAGGTAGATGGACAGAGAAAGGTGCCAAGTTCAGGCTCCATGGCAGACTTTGTATAAAAAGGTTGAGACCTCCATGATGAATATTATATGAAAAGGAAGATATTTAATAGATTTCATAGACATTAGGGATCTCATAAGATTATCGAGTCCAGCCCCCTGCCCAAAAGGCAGGAAGTCAGCTAGGGTCAAAGGATCCCATCAAGATAAGCATCCAAATGTTTCTTAAAAGTGTCCAGAGTAGGTGCTTGCACCATCTCTGTGGAGTTCCAGGCCCTGGGGGTTCGGACAGTAAAGAAGTTTTTCCTTATGTCCAGCCTAAAACAGTCTTGCAGGAGTTTGTGACCACTGGGCCTTGTCATCCTTTGGGGTGCTCTGGTGAAGAGGCCCCAGATTCTGATGCACACCCCTTATAATAGACTGCCACTGAGTCAGCCTTGAGCCTGTGGTTTTCCAGGCTGAAGAGTCCCATGGCTCGCAGCCTTTCTTGGTAAGGCCTGTTCTCATGCTCTTTGATCATGCGTGTGGGTCTCCTCAGGACTCTTTCAAGCTTCTCCTCGTCCTTCCTGAATTGTGAGATCCAGAACTGGATGCAATACTCTAGCTGTGGCCTCACCAAAGCAGAGTACAGTGGGAGGATGACATTCTGGGTCTTGCTTGAGATGCACTGGTAGATGCAAGCCAGCATTTTATTCGCTTTGCCAGCTGTGGTATTGCAGTGTTGGCTCATGTTCTTTTGCGGTTAATCATGACCCCCCCCAAGTCTCTTTCGGTCATGGTGCTAGTGAGTGCAGGATTGCTGAGCCTGTAAGTGTGATGTGGGAGGTTTTTCCACTCAAGGTGGAGCACCCTGCATTTCTCTGTATTGAATGGAGAAGCTTTGGTTAGAAAAAAAAAATTCTAAAAGAAGGCACCAGAATGGTAGAATGCAGGAGACACTAATGCATTTGTTTCTACTCATTTAGCAACACAGGAAATAATAATCAGAATGTTTGCCATAAAGCGAGGAGGAATTGATAAGAGGTGTTATGGCAGGGATCAATATATTTATTTTCAAGTTTCCTAGGGTATTGCAACTAGTGTGGGAGAAATATGATGTAACCAAGTACTTTTAGTTAAAATGTATCAAGGGAAATAAGCAGCTGAGATTTCCTGTAAGCCTGGCTCTCATGTTACACTTCCAAGTCTTCCCTTTGATTTTGAGCAACACGTCTGTATTTTGGAAATCTTAATTTGTCGTACATTATTAACTAGACATTTTGTAGTTTCATATCACAAACTGATTGTTCAAAAGCTGTATGGAGGCATTTCCTGTTTTTTCTCATGTTTTCGATTGTGTATATTAATGGCAAACAGTTCTTCTATTATTATTATGTTTTCTTGAGAAGCAGCATATAACAATGTAAGTAAATTCACATACAATATATGTCAGTTTATTAATTCCTGTGCAACATTTAGTTTAAGTATAGCCACTTATTATGTGTCTTTGAAAATAATTCATTTCTTTGTTCATCACCAGTATAGCTACTATAAGCTTTACAGTGCTTTTGCAGCAATTTTTGACAATTTATCAAAGGAAGAGATCCATAAAGTCTTTACTTCTTTTTAACTGGATGAAGTCAGTCATGGGCTGAACAAATGGGATGATTCAGCTTATTGTACTTCATTAAACTCTTCTATATTGTTGCCATTTTCTTTTGAAATAAACTAATCTTCATAAATATAGCACTAGAAATGGATTGTACAGTTCAATATTTTTCCTGTTCTAATTCTATTTCCTTTGCTATTTCTCCACCCCACTACCAAAGTTTTCTGTATCCCTATTGGATACCTTATTCCCTTCTCAGTATCCAGTTCATTCCAAGGCGCTGCCATGCTGGCTTTTCCTTGCCTCCCCCCACCTCTCAGCTTTGGGAGGGGCATTCTCCTGGTGCTGGAACCTTCCTGGGCTGTCTGTAGCAGCTGCTGCTTTTTAGCAGCTGCCAGTTGCCACTTGATTGCCTGCCTCTCTCCCAGGCAGGAAGGAGGACAGACTATCAATTAATGGGCTCCCTCTAAGGGTGGGGGTGGCCCAAAAAGAGCCTTCTAGTATCCCCTGGCTGGAGAGCTTGTCTACGAAGCTCTCCAGCTACAGGGCTGCAGGAACATCTGTACACTCCCAAGTCTTGGGCTACTTTTCTATTGGAAGAAATGTCTTCTTGTAGAAACGAATATTGTCCACAGCTTTATTAAGATAGATCCTGGAGAGGGTAAGATGCCCCTTCTGTTGATGGCCCAGCAGGAATTTAGCAGAAGGTGTTAAACCACCTGTGAACATCACTAGAGTCTGATGATGGGCAAGATCTGATTGCGTCTCAGTTTTACATATTTTAAGTCTGCAATATTTGTGCATTATAGTACACAGAAAATGACTGTAGGGTCATTTCACTTTGCTTTTTAAATGTGCCATGTTATGGGCATAATCTGATTTATATTAGGATGATTGGCAGGCTCTAGTCCTGTTCAGTAGTTGGAATTAAATCAGAGTGTATGCAGTAATGGAGTAAAAAATTGCAGGAAGTAAGAGATGGAGTTAGAGATGTTCAATTTGTGACTATGAATATCAACCCACATTGTGTTGGAGCAACACCATCAAAATGCTATCTTACACTCCTTTTATGTAGTCACTAGCATATAGCATGACGTGCAAAACGCATCCTAAAATTGTAGACCTCTTCTCACTTCATACAGTAATTCTTTTGCACTTGTATCTAGATGAAGAACAACTTCTGACATTTTTTGCTTTTCATTGTGAGATCAGGGAATAACTTTGGTTTTGTTTAGTTTCATCCCAAGACTACTGTACCATGTTTATCACATGTTTGTTTTCTTTTAAGAACTGCCAGAAACTTCCTTAATTGAAGAGGAGGTGCAAGAAACAGAAGCCTGGGCCAAGCCTCTCATTTACCTTTGGCAGAAAAGAGTCCATAATTTCAATGCTGAAAAAGAATATAACGCAGCTTGTGCCAAAAAGGAACCTCATTGTGCCATTTGTACTCTCCTTATGCCATACTACAAGGTAAGCTGTTGTTTGGAAGGGTGTCTTTGATGTCTTATTTAAAACTGAGCATGGCAACGAAACTAAGGGAGGCAAACAATAATTATTGTAGAAGGTTAATTTGTGACATGAAAACAAAAAGCAAATAAAGTCAAGTATCAACTGCTGACAAGGGGCAAATATTCTCCTAGCTACTGGCCAAAGTAAACAGGAAACTTCCTATCAAGTTTACCTACAGCCTCTGAACAGAGTATGGAGCGACTGTGTAGTCACTACCACTTATGCTCAGTCCACGGTCAAACTGACTTCTTGCAACCTAATACAATAACGAAACATTATCCATTGAAATATTTTTCAAATAACACAGCAGGGTTGTGATTCACGCCCCCCGCCCCCCATAGAATCAATGAGTCGGAAGGGACCTAGACAGATCATCGAGTCCGACCCCCTGCCATGGGCAGGAAGGAGCACTGGAGGTGGCAGGGGTCATAAGACCCCAGCCAGGTGCCTGTCCAGTCTCCTCTTGAAGATTTCCAGGGAAGGTGAGAGCACCACCTCTCTGGGAAGCCTATTCCAGGCTCTGGCCACTCTTACAGTGAAGTAGTTCTTCCTAATATCTAACCTAAACCTATCCTCCCTCAGCTTGTGGCCATTGTTCCTGGTGACTCCAAGGGGGGCCCTGGTGAACAGACTTTCCCCAAGTCCCTGTTGCTGGCCCCTGATAAGGTTGTAGGCAAACACAAGATCCCCCCTAAGTCTCCTCTTGCGGAGACTGAAGATATTCAGGTCCCTCAGCCTCTCCTCATAGGGCTGGCCACGGAGGCCCCCAACCATACGAGTGGCCCTCCTCTGGACCCTCTCCAGGTTCTCCACGTCCTTGAAGTGCGGCGCCCAGAACTGGACACAGTACTCCAGCTGCGGCCTGACCAGCACCGCATAGAGGGGGAGCAAGACCTCTCTGGACCTGTTAGTGATGCCCCTGGCCCCTGTTGATGCATGACAGGGTGCGGTTGGCTCTGCCTATTGCTTCATCGCATTGGTGACTCATATTCATCCTGGAGTCGATCATGACTCCAAGATTCCTCTCTGCCTCTGTGCTGCCGAGAGGGTCAGCCCCTAACCTATAACCATAATGCTGGTTCCCTCTCCCCAGGTGCAACACTCTGCACTTGTCCTTGTTGAACCACATCCTGTTCAGATCCGCCCACTTCTCTAACCTATCCAGGTCTGCCTGGATGCGGTCCCTGCCTGCTGGTGCATTCACTTTACCCCACAGCTTTTTTTTTCTTCATGTTGAAGACAATAATTCTTATGTGGTTTGGGTGCTAGTTTTGAGATCTCTGCTTTGGTACCTTTTTAAATGAACTGATCTTCAAAGTCTTACTAATTGGACACAAAAACATAAAAACTTCCATTTACTGGCTCAGACCATAGGTCCATCTTGCCCAGCATCCTGTGTCACAGCGGCAGAGAGTGGATGCTGATGCCCCTTTCGACCAAAAATTTGTCCAGTCCCTTTTTGAATCTGACTAAACTGTTAGCTTCCGCAACATTGGTGGCAACAAGTTCCACACTTTACTTATATGCTGTGTGAAAAAGAGCTTCCTTTTTTAAATTTTAAACTAACTACCTTTCATTTTGTGACCCCCATAGCTCTTGTATTGTGAGAGACAGTAAATAATAAAGTCCTATTTACTTTGCTTTGCCATTTATTTTTTTTGTAAACCCTTTTTATAACCCCTCCCTCAAGCATCTCTCTTCTAAACTGAATAGACCCAGTGTCTTTAGTCTCTCCTCTTAGGAAACCTGTCCATACCACTAATTATCCTTGTTGCCCTGTTCTGTACCTTCTCTTGTTCTTCTATATCCTTTCTGAGGTGTGGGAACCAGAACTGGGCACAATATTCAAGCTATGCATGCACCCTGGATTTATAAAGGGGCATGATGATCCTTTCAGTTCTGTTTACAATGTCCGTTTTAATATTCATTTTGTTTGCCTTTTGAGGGCTATTGAGAACTGAGCTGATGTTTTCAGTGAACTGTCCACAGTGAATCCCAGATCTCTCTCTTGCATGGTAACAGCTAATGTAGAGCTCATCATAATTCATAGTTTCTAGGGTCAGAAGGGACCTGAGCAGATCATCGAGTCCGACCCCCTGCCATGGCAGGAAAGAGTACTGGGGTCAAACGACCTCAGCAAGGTGTACATCTAGCCTCCAATGTAGGTATAGTTTGGGTTATTTTGTCAAGGTGTATCACTTACACTTATCAGCATTGAATTTCATCTGCCTTTTAGTTGCCCATTTGTTCAGTCATGCCAGAAAATACTCACCCCTTTTTACAGATCATTTATGAATATGATAAACATCACTGGTTCCAACACAGATCTCCGAGGGGCCCTGCTGGTTGCTTCTTTCCATCCTGATATTAACTATTTATACTCACTCTTTGTTTGCTAAGCAAATTTCTAATCCATAAATGGACATTCCTTATAATCCTTATAATGTTTGGCAATCCAAATCCAATCCTGCTTATTGACACCTTCAAAGAACTCTAATAGTTTGGTAAGGCATGATTGCATGACAGTGTAAAGAAATTTGATTGAATTGTGGTTTTGTTTTTAACCATTGGAGTTTTACTTTTTCATATATGAATGGATTCAATTTAAAAGCGAGATGCACTGTATCAACTATGTTTATATTAGTACATGTATAGAAAATAACATTTGCTATGCCTCGGCCATTCCCACTTCTCATGCACCTGCAAGCAAAAATTGATGATGTTTAAAGCTATGCATTACAAGTAATATAAAAACTTTAATGACTTGGGCCATTCTTTACATTTTTATGAATTAATTTGATCATGAAGCATTTAATCTTGAAACATTTAAGGACTGCTGCAGATTAGCTGAAGTTTACCTGGTTTTACAAGCTCCAGAAGGCTACAGATATTGGCTGACCTACAGTGCAAAAGGAAAGAGTTTGTTCATTAAAGAGTAGCAAACCTTTCCCAGCCCAGAAGTTTTGCAGCGGACAAAAGCTGCAAAGCTTCTTCTGGAAAAGGGCATGAATATAAATTCAACACCTCAGATGCTCCCCAGAGCTCCATATGGTGGATGGGGACTTGCTTTCTTTGTCTTTGAGTTTGCACAGCCTATTAGAGTTCTGGCAGAACTTGAACTGGAATAAATTACTCTGAGAAATATCACTGTTCCACAACAGAGTCAGGTATCAGGGGTCAGGTGGGGGGGAGTAGCACTTTTATTTTCCTCTTCCTCCTGGTAGGGAAACTCCATGCTGTTCCCAGCTTATTCGATGAGGACACTTCTTGCCTTTGGAAGGTAAATTGGCATGATTCCCTTCTTCCCCATTCAGGTGTATATGTCAAAGGATGGGATATTCAGAACCATGTTGCTAATTTAATTCTGGCTTTTCAGAGAGGATGTTTCCTTTAATTATTTTACGAGGCTGATGAGAGAGAATGCTGCTACATCTGTTAACAAGTCATACTTACCTGCTCCTGGAGTTTGAGGACCAGCTTCACAATTGCATTTGAACTTGATGAGGCTCAGTGAAAAAAGTGAAATGATAGTAATATGTACAATAAAATGAGAACAGTTGTGGCAACACTAACTTTTGGCGCTATTTTTAATTTTACAGCTATCAAAATAATCAAGTAGCTAAAGAAATTGGTAGTGATATATGTTTTGGAAGAAGCTAATTTTCCTGTGAAATTGTTATGCCATTAGTGTAGGAACTGAAGGGGAAAAATATATCCACAAAAATCAAAACAACAAATAAATAAGCCCTTTGTGTCTTTTAGTTAAATATAAATATTGTATATTTTTCCAGCCTGACAACTATAATGAAGAAAATTATACGTGTGGGGAAACAAAATCAGATGAAACGTTTACGGCCAAAAATGAAAAGACTAAACCACTTATTCCAGAGATGTGTTTTATTTATAGCGAAGAAAACACTGAAAACTGTCCATCAAATGCCTTTATTGAAGAGGATGGAACAAGTCTTCTGATCTCCTGTGCAAAGTGTTGTGTACAGGTTCATGCAAGTAAATAAACTAATTGTTCAAATTACAGAGTTTTTGATTTACAGTTTTGTTTTAATGTCTATATTATAGTTTATATAATAGTCAGCATATTTAGACTATTTCCATTTGTTGTGCTTAGGATGCTTATGGCAGCATTCTGTTTTAGGAAATAAAATATTCCATGAATTGTTAACTTTGTCTTGAAGATATCAAATAATTGGCAGCCTATTATCTGTCAATCAGTATCAGTAAGGAATAGGTAAAAGTTTTGTAGCTAGAATATCATCCTCATTAACTGGTATGATATAACCTTAGCTTAATAAAAGTACATGCATTATTGTACCTCTTCATGCTCTGATCTCATGATATCTCAAAAGTTGGGGCCCATATGTAGCTGAAAGACTTCCTAGAAACACTTTGATTGTAGTTGATGCCACCTTTCCAAGTCAGTGCCATATTTCAGTTGGGTGGTAGACCCAAGTTCCCTGACTTTTTGTGAGCAATAATTGTGTCATAGCACTTTTATTATTAATTTTCATGTTAGGTCCTAATAGAAGTTTTTCTCCATTTTGCCTTTCACAACTGGGGCCTGATATAGGAGTTGCAAAATCCTCTTCTATCTTTAGTTAAGGCAAGACTTTTTCTTTCTATTTTAAAATGTTCTGTTCTGTCATGAGTGACTGGTGCCTCCTGAATCTGTGGGGGGCACCCGCAGAAGCCACCAATGGCAGCGGCCCTAGGGGTGGGCACCTGCCCTACCAACAGCATCAGTGTCAGCTGTCAGGAGGGGCACTGGCTCTGTCAGGGGAGGGGTACGTGCACCCCCGTGCACCCCATACTAGTTGCCTATGTGTTCTGTTGTGGTGCCCTGTTAAATTGCTGGCTTGAAATTTGTTGAACCCAGTTGGAGCTTTGACATTGACTTCTGTGCACCTGTGAACTCTGAAGAATCTGAAAAATCTTCAGTCTGAAGAATGAAGTGCTTTTCTACAGTACCTCCAAACAATGCTGAGATTTGATTAGCTAACACTGGGAAAGCACAACGAGATCCTCATATGAAAGTGTTATGTAAATACAAAGAATTAGTGTTACTGCACTGATTCTGATTCTCAGTTTTTACTAGAGGTACACCTATACATTGGTCTGATATCAGATAGGCACTGATATAAAGAAAATTGACTGCATCAGAAATCGGCCCCTGGCCAATAGTTTGGCTGATACATGCCTGTGCATGTATGCAGCCGCAATGCAGCATGCAGGCGGCAAGGAGCACAGCCTGGCAGTGTGGAAGTTGTGCGCAGCTGGTAAATCTGTTGTGGTGGAAGGGGGCGGGAGGGAAGGGGCATGTTGGGGGGCAGATCAAGGCCCCCATGGTGAGGGAGGGA
>NW_017729024.1:118424729-118428879 GCF_001723915.1 Gavialis gangeticus | reverse complement strand
GCACCACCGCCTCCTGCCCTGAGCACAGCTGTGGCCCATCTCCCCCCACTCCCCCACCACATGCCAGGAGAAGCCTGGCACAGCCCTGGTCCGAGCTTGCAGCAGTAGCCCAGCTTGCCCACACCCTGTGCAGATCCTGGGGTATCCCCCCCACCCCCCTGTGCCCTCCCAGGATGCATGCAGCGGTGGGGGCTGCCTGCCGGTCTTTGCGCCCCTGGTTGAGCCATGACTCCATCCCATGCCCTGCCCTGCCCCGGTGGGGAAGTGCCTGTCCCCAGTCCCACTTCTGCCTCACCGCGAGGGCCTTGATCTGCCCCCCCACCACACTCCTTCCCTTTTGCCTCCCCTTCCAACACAACAGATTTACCAGCTGCACACAGCTCTTCAAGCTGCCGGGCTACATATTGGAAATGGGATCAGTATTGGTTGGTGTGCCTCCTTAAAAATCAGCTTTTGGTGTAGGCCCCCAAAAGCTCTATTGGTGCACCCCTAGTTTTTACCATAGGGAAAAATTTATGACATATACTACATTGGAAGAATAATAAAGTTACTGGTTTTCAGGGATCAGAGCCACATGTAATTGCTATTTGTGCACTTCATAAAGTGGTCGTGGAGTAGGATTAAGCTTGACCTCAGAAGGGGTATGTTGTTTAGTGTTTTGTCACAGGGCATCTAGTATATGTATAATATAGCTGAATCGTATAGAGGGGTGCACAAGATGATTCACTGGGGTGCGGGAAGAAAATATTAGAACTTCTATTTATATTTATATAAATATACATATATTGGGGGTGTGTGCTCAAATTTTTTACTGATAGGGGTGTGCGATCAAAAAAGTTTGGAGACCACTAGTATAGAGCTCTAGACATCAAGAAGAGAAGAGTATATTAACCTTAGGGTGGCCAATCTGTGGCACTTATGCCACAAGTAGTATGTGCAGGCTCTGTGTGTGGCACATGACAGATCACAGAGCACCGTGGCAGACTGGGCAGAAAGCAGAGTAGCAGATTGGGCAGAAAAAGGGGGTCAGAGTGGCACTCAGGGAGGGTGTGGAGCTAATTTGTGACCCACCTGCCAAAATGGTTGTCCCCCTCTGTATTAATCAATCCAACTTTCTTATTATAGGTTGTTACGGCGTTCCTTCTCATGAAATCCACGATGGATGGCTGTGCTCTCGATGCAAAAAAGGAGCCTGGACAGCTGTAAGTTGCTCAATTTATATAGTTATCCTACTCACTGCAGGCTACCAAAGCAAGCACACAAGTTATTATATGTGGAATGCAGCCTGTAGGGCTGGGTTCTGTTGAATATACTGCTTATTGCTGAGGAAAGACTTAATTCATTTAGCAATATGATTAGCTTAAAATTTTAAATTTCATTTCATTTTGAGAGAGATAAATTTGAAAGTGTTTTGCATACTTAAGGAACTTGTTAGCAAGTAGAATACTGTATGTGTAATATCCTTGGAAATAATTAAAGAAAAAAAAAAAAGAATTCACATTTGATTAAAAAAACAAACAAAAAAATGACATTTCATCTTAATATTTTAGTCTGATTATATGAATGGGGAGAAAAGGAAGGGAAAAGTAAAATGACATTTATTATCAGGTGTGAAATTGTTCTTATGAAACATATAGGAATTTACAGCCATGAATTACCTTTAAAGGTTAATGGATGATTATCAAAGATTTTACTTCCAAAGCCATATATACCTGTTGTATGATTAAAAACAAACAAATAAAAAACATCAAACTAATGGCTAAATATTGTTGGAAATAAATAAATGGTAGATGATAAAGTGTAAAAACAATATTTTTGTTTAAGACCATAGGAGAGATGAGGACTTTTGTGGGCGATATCTTTTACTGGACCTTCTGAATAGTCAGAAGGGACATGGACAAGCTATCAGATACCACTGTACCCATCTGAGGAAAGGTATGGTGGTACCTGGAAGCTTGTCTGTGTCCCTACAAACAATACAGTTAATCCAATAAAAGATATCACACACAGAAATGCTTGCCTCTTAAATTTTTTCTAGACTACTGTATCACCCAAACCTACCACAGTTTCCCTCAGGGGGTCAAAATGGACCTCAACAACTTGATTAGCTAGTACTAACCTGAAAAGTAAGATTCATAATGTGCCTATATTATCCATGTATCCTGTGTAGCAACCATTTCATAACCTCTGATTATATTTTTCATTTTACCTGATGAAAAATGTAATATTCACTCTTAAAAGCCAGCACATTCCAGTGATGATTGTTGCAACTGAAATACTGCAGTTCTTCTTTCATGACATGAAATGGTTATAGGAACTCTTTCACCTTTGTATGGTGTGGGTAAATACTGAATTTTTAATGGAAATTACTCTCCAATTAGGAAATGACCATTTAGTTTTATATTTACTTTTAGCACAGCTGGAATTTAATTTTAGCCAGCCTCCTTCCTCCTGGGCTTCCTCAACAAACTGCTTTTACATTTTGTAGCAGCAGTGTTTGCTAAGAAATCATTTCCTCATCCAGTTAAGAAACACAAGTAGTATGTAACAGACTTCATTAGTTCACATGTACTTCTGACTTAATGTAGCACATTTGTCTGATATTAATTTCACAAAACACTTGCATTAATTTAATGGACAAGATGCTTGGGTTGTAGAGCTTCCTACTAGTCGTGAATGGTACTTGTCAACCAAATACAGGGAGATTTAGGCACTCAAAATTAAAGACCAGATTTTCCAAACTGTCTGTCTAAATTGTGCTTAGAAAATATTTGCACGTACATCAAATTAATAACTACAAACACAAAATAAATAAAAAGACATATTATTTGCTTTTTGCATTTTCAGTAGGGCTCTATGATGTAGATGGTGCAAACTAAGCATGAGTTTTCTGAGTTTAGATAGGGACCCACCTAAAAATGGCAATAAACAGCACCCTTGGGATGTGGCCATGCCTAAGTCTGACATTTACCTTATTCTGTCATAATGCTTAAGTATCGCCCAATCTTTTCAGCTGAATCCAGGGCTGTCCCTAGTGGGGGATGAATCGGGGTGACCGCCCCAGGCCCTGTGCTTTGGGGGACCCCGCGGTCAGTGCAGTTTAGCCACCACACTCTGCTGCTGCCAAGCACTGCCGCTCGCCATTCCCCTCTGCCCCCCGGGGCCCACCCAGGTTGATATGCCCCAGGCCCCGCATACCCCTACGGACAGCTCTAGCTGAAATCAGATGAAAAGAGAAATTATCCTACCATCTGTATTTGAGAACCTGATTCCCTCACTCCATGCAGTTATGGTTGTTGTGGCTAGTTGTGATATTATGGTTCTGTGTTCTTATGAATAAATTCTTTGGAAGAAGTCTTGCTGCAGTTCTCAAAAAACAGATTTCTTTTTTTGGTTGTGATGTGTGATGCTTAGGCTTTATCCAAAATATAGAAACTGGACTCTGTAAGGCAAGTGGCCACCAGGATAGTTATCCTGTATCCATCTTCCTTTAAGGAAATTTTAAAAATCCTGATTTTGCTACTTCAGAAGCTTTGAAGAAGATGCAAGGGTCTTCTCTTCTGTAAAACACAATATTATTACTGTATGGCCTTTTTCTTACAGTTTTAAATCACTTCAGGATCCCCAAAACAAGAGGTAATATTAGCAAATTTTAAGAGTAAAAATGTAAACAATTATGAGTTTCTTTGTGTCTGCTGGAAAGTAAAGGAGATGAGAGGGACAGGACTGTGTGGTGTGCATATTAACTAAACTGGGGGAGAACAAGAAGAGACAGATTTACAACTGGTCATTACAAAAGTACAGTCCCATTTATAAATGTGTAGTCCAATGTTGCTTAGTGAATAGCTATTAAAATATGAACTGAATCAATTTCTAACTCGGTAATGTGTTTTCATTTTAGCAGGCCAGGCATTCTTACTAGGCAAAATTCAATTTTTCTCTTTCACTGGTCACCAGAAAAGCTTGTTAATGACTCCTTATCAGGCAATCAGGAGCTTCAGGACTTCTGGAACTGCTTTTGTAACTATTCTTCCAGAGTCATGGGTGGGTGGTTGGTCTGAGGGCGTGTCCCCATGCCGTGAACAAGGTAGCCAAGCTTTGGTCCCTGATTCGATTCAGCGGAAATTTGGCCTGATTCGGTGGCCAAATT
>NW_017729024.1:118414961-118424628 GCF_001723915.1 Gavialis gangeticus | reverse complement strand
ATGATGGACTGGGGACGGGTGGAGGTGGCAGGAGGTGGCAAAAGTCAATCCTAGCAACTGACAGAGTGCCTTTAACTCAGAATCTAATTATCAGTTAAACGGACAGGGTTAGACAGCCCTGTTGCTTCAACAAAAAGTTTGTCACTTTCCTTTCAGAGAAAGGACAGCTATGGCACCTCCTAAGTTTGGTTGATTGTAAGGGGAACATTCATGAGATTCCTTGTGTGACAACAATAGGGATGGAGATTCTGATGGTTTGTTAAAAATGCTGAGAACCTTCAGAACATTGGCCTGAGGTCTAAGATTAAAAATAGTTTATGCTTTAGCTACAGCACTAAGTGGTGTGACTCCAGGGAGGAAAAGGTAACATGAGTCTGTAGTTTTTTATGTAACTGGCATGTTTAATTTGCAAAACCCAAGGGAAAAAAAAAGAATATTTACTCCTGCATTATACTGATTTCATGTGGGAGGGACATTTTGTGAATTTACTGAAGAAATGCTCCTACTGAATTTTACAGGGCACTCGGGTTACATGTTAACAGGCTATATTAGAAAAGAGAGAGAGAGAGAGGCAGGCAGCACTCATGTTGGGAAAGAATCTTAATGCTTGGTGTAGGAAGTTGAGATGAGAGAAATGACAGATGTAGAGCTTATTGAATTTTTTGCCAAAACTTTCTTTTCATTAACAAATATCAATCTAGTGGAACTGAGACTTTTTGCAACAACATGCCAGTTACAAAAAATCTTTTGCCAGGAAGGGTTTCTAAGGTCTAGAGTAGAATTTCTGGTGGTATGTCAGATATAGGGAGACCCTTCCCAGAATAGCAAATAGTCAGACTAGATGGATGAGGGGAGACAAATTTAGTTATGTATGTAGTATTGACCAGTTCCAACAGGGGAGGTTGAGAGAGAGGACCCATCCTACCATATGCAGTAGCTTTGTAGTAAGGGGAATCAGCTAGGTAATGGGAGAATGGCAGATAAGAGGCTTGAACTTGAGTGCCTCGTATCTTAGACGCTCTTGCTGTCTTCCCCTCATCCCCCCCCCAATCATTTTTATTAGAATTTTAAAAAAAATGTTGGTTTTATTCTGAGGTTGAACATGGAAATTTCAGAAATCACAATAGATTCAAGTGAGAGGAAAACCATTTCCAATCAACTCTTGAAGCTGAGAGCTGAAGAGTAGGAGTATGCTGATGTGGTTCAAGTCAGCACTTAGGCAGGCATACCTGAGCTAGCTCTGCACACGCTAGCTCTAGAACTAGAAACAGTGCAACTGGAATCACAGTTCTGCATCTGGGCTAAATACCTCTGTTGTGAAACAAGGCTGCATCTTAAACCATGTTGATTCTAGTACACAAGTACTGAGTGCTTATAGGTAGGTTGGAAAATCTATGCATGTCACTGCACTGTGATGTGTAGACATGTCTTAGATGGAATCTCAGGCATAGAGAGAAGATTGGGGAATTGGCGGGGGCAGAAGGAGGTTGTAAAACGAAGTGTAGTGTTGGAGACTGAAAAACAAGTGTTCTTGGAACTAGAGAAAAGACCAAGGACTTAAAGTATTTTGTATCTCAGGTAATCAGGAGTACATGGGAATAGCAATATCACTATGAAATGGGAGAAGGCCAGATGTTAAACCTGGATCCACTTAGGAGAGCAAGTCTTTTATTTATTTATCTGAACCCCTGTCTATAAAATATTTAACTAAATTTTTGTAGCTTTAGGTATAGGTTGCTAAATGTGTTACAAAATTAGTAGCGGTAACCTCACCTTATTGAAATGCAGGTTGCTGACTTCCATGAAGAATTGGTGGCCTGCAGTATGTTTCTTTATCCAGATTTGCTGACACACAACAAATCACACTTTTAGTGCCATAAGTTTAAAAGTATAAAAATAACAAAAGGGAGTTCTTTTTCACACAGCATGCAACTAAAATGTGGATTTCATTGTCACAAGATGTTGTGGAAACTGACAGATTAGCCAGTTTCAAAAAAGGAGTGAAAAAATTCTTGGAGGAAAGGTGCAACAGTAACTATTGAGTATGTGGTACAGCCTCTGAATTAGACCTTCCTAGACTATAAATGCTGGAGGCTGCAAGTGAGAGAGGGACAGTTGAAGAAATCCTGGTCATACACGGTTTATTCTCCCTTTCAGCATTCACTCTACCACTGTGAGACGCAGGATACTGGGCAAAATGGACATACAGCAGTTCTTTCATTAAGTTGACATTCTGGTTGGGAGTTTCACCAGTAAGTTCTAAGGTGGAATAGAAAACCACCGTCTTATTTTTAGACATGGTCTCTTAGTGAAGATGAAGCATATTGAAGGGAGTGTGGTATTTAGAAATATATATTAGTGTTGCCTCATCATTTTAGCTATTATGCATTTACCTGGAGAACTTTCAAGCCTACAAATCTGGTATGTTTCATTAGTGTTAAATCTACTCCAGACTTCTCCTTTTTAATCTAAAATTTAGTACCCTTTTGCCACACTTAGTTCAGTCATGCTAATAAAAACAAATAATTAGTACATTTTGTGTGAGCTGACAGAAAAGATGTCAGGTGTGAAATCCTCGCCCCATTGAAGTCGATAGCAAAGCTTCCATTGACTTCAGTGCTTACGTTGTCTTCATGGTTCTCTTTCGGTCTATTGCTCTTGTATTTTTTACTTATGTGCAACTTATACGCTGTTTGTCTTTTACTACATTGGAGTCTTCTAATACTTCTCCATTATTATTGCTTGTTTGAATGATATGCTTTGTTGAATATTGAGAAATGGCTGTGATTTTATTTAGAGGAAAAATAAATCTTTTCAAATTAGTTTAAAACACAACTTCAGTAAATTAATATACTTGAATTTTTTTATTCAGCTGGAACCGCAGTGCAATCACCTACATGGTTTTGAATGATGAGGTGGTTTTTTAATTCTGCTTGTTATTTTTGGATCATATTTCTAGCATTACAAAGTTCTCTCTTCAAAGTCTATGAAGGGATGCCAGATTATTGCAGAGCTTTCACCTCAAGATAGTATGCCACTTACATAAAATATCATAATTTCATACTTAAAATAACAGTGATTCCCTTTTAACTGATGTTCTGTGCACCTTTCTGAAAGACTCTGGTTAAAGTGCTATTGCCAGGATTACTATATTAACTTTTTAAAATATACAAGTCACATTACTCCCCCACCAGTCTCCCTCTTGAAGCTTTATAGTGTCTTTTGATTTCATGCTTATACTGCTTTTATGAACTGTGTTTTGATTTGTATATATTTTTATATGTCTGTTGTTAGACATGTATTGCTATGCATAACCTTAATTGTCTGTGCAAAATACCTTTCTTTTACTAAAGAAAATTACTATTTGCATTAATGACCTTTTTGGATGGTATGGTTTTACAATATCTGATGAAGTAAATCTGTAGCTTATGAAATCTTATGTTCTGATTTGATTAATCTGTAAGGTGCAAATCTATCCTACCTCTTATAGAATATCTGTCACATGTTACTGTATATTTTACACTATTATGTCTAAAACAAATAGTGAAAACAGGTTGTTCTACAAAATACACAGTTCTTAGTCAGGCAAAACATTAAACCCTTCATCTGTTCCAGCTGATGTGAGATGAAGGCAGCCATTAATATACTAATATATTCTTAATGTTTTCGAGTTGAGTTTGGGTATTTTAATTGCTGTATAAAACATAATAGAGTATGAGATCTCTGCCCCAAGGAACTTGCAACCAGATTTAAGTAGTACTTAGGTAGGTACATAGCTCCTGCTGAAATCAGTTAAAGTTAGGTATCTAAATACGTTTATAAATCTGGCCCTTTCCAGCTAAGTAGAGAGGATAGTCAATCTGAATGTTGAATTACATACAAATAAACATATGTTGACTTAAGGTCAAATTACCATATGATCTAACTAGTTTTCTTTCACATTACTTGTGGAAGAAGAATGAGCTGTAAAAAGTCTTATTAAATAATTTTGTTTTTAGTGTTTTGAATGCAGAGTGCAGAGTGCTTGGTAAAGAAGAATTAAACAGATTTCTTTATAGAAAGGATCAACATGGAAGGGAAAATAGCATGGTTTTGGAGAGAAGCAATGGCAGGGAGGTTAACCCCCTCTTCTGGCCAAATTGTATTACGATGAATGCAAGTGGAAAAGACATTTTTTTACTTTTGTAAACTATTGCATGTTGTTATTTGTTATGTTGTGTTAAATAGTTGCTATTTTCACTTCCAATATGTCACATTTATTTCATAGATAAATAGATTATTTGAATTTGCATATATTTGTATGTCAAACTGTTTGGGATGAAAGGCAAATGAAAAATTAGCATTAATTGATTGGTATCTAAAGGGAGATGATTTTCATGTAAGTCCTAACTTAGGAAGGTTTCAGAAATTTGAAAAAATAAAAAGTCTCAATGGACTAACAATTACAGTCCAAACTGTTTTCTTTGTTTGAAAGTTTCTTCTTGTATTAGCTAGATGTGCCCAAACTATTTGAAAACACTCAATGTCTTTGGTATCTTTTCCTTCTGGAGCAGTTTGGGATAGTATGCTTCATGGTATTATTCTTTGGTAATTTGTGAAGTGTAGTCTTTCTTTCTCTAACAGATGAGATTGAAATAGTTTTAAAGGAACTGTCATTCTGCAAAACAGAAACAAGTCAGTATAAGTAATGATCCTAGTATTAGCTAAGAATTTGAGGGATCAGGAGCCCAGATAAATGGCTAAATTTGTGCTAAAGTTCTAGAGTTTTAAAATTTAGTTATTTCCTGCAGGGCAAATACAACCAGATAATAATGGCTTTCTACAAAAGGGCATTCCTGTCCTGCAGGATGAGTAGATATACCTTACATTTTAGAACTTAACAGAGCCACAGATGAGAACAAGCTCTTTCATTGATCCCTGTGGAGCCCAGTGTGTGCCCCAGTTTTGAAACCTGTCTAAATCATCCTTTTATGTCAATATGTTTTGAAAATCAGAGCCCTGTAAGGTGCCCAAACTGAGGCAACCAAATGCTACAGTGGCTTTTGAAAAGGTGTACTTGTGAATTTATTTAGGTTAACTTAGCTCTTAGTCTATAGTGCAGCTCCTCAGATTGAACATGGCTTGCCTGAAGGAGGGTTGGCTGAAGGTTTTTCCACTATATACCTATGCTATGATAAACTAATTGTTGTGCTCATCTTTAGTTATGTCAGGACTTAGGGTTATCCCTGCTTCTGCTGTATTTAATGTGATAAATTTTTAAATATTTTTCGTTATTGTAATATACGCAGTTGATCCTAAATATGAATGAAACATTTAAATATATGAATTATACAACCCTGGTCCAGCCCTGCTTCTCATGAAAGCAGTGAGATTTTTTCCATTGGCTCAAACAGGAGAAAAATCAGGCCTTATGTTCCACTGGAAGTCTCATGCAACATAGATCTCCTTATATTTAAATGTAAATAGGTGCAAAGTGTTAAACAGTATAATGAAATGTATAATGTAGAATCCTCATAATGAAATGCATCAATCAAATAATTTCAAGTAATTATTGCCAGCTAAAATGTCTATGCTGCAAACTAAGGAGGGTTTTTATGATATGGTGTGACTTGCATATTGCAAAATGTGTATGTATACAGAAGCAACCAAATTTTGTGTGAAGTTATGGATTGATAACCCCTACTCCTCCTCCATATTTAAATGTAGCTCCTTATGGTCTTAATTAGGAGCATGGGTAAGCAGATTGAGGATGATACAAAAGAAAACTCTTAATTCCAGTGCACTGCATTTAGCCTTTCTGTCTAGAAAGTTCTAATTTAAACAAGGTGGTGAAAATATTTATATGTAAAAACATTTTGTAAGTTTCCATATTGTAAATTCCACTTTTCTTGCCGCGACTTTTGCCTGGGGAGCTGCTGCTACCGTAGTTCACAGCACCCTTTGTTATCTACGTCCTTCAGTTTTCACATATGCACACAGACCCCCAGATAACATAATAATATTTATATTTTGCTATGCAGTAGTTACTGTTTGGCTGATAATAATTGAGAAAGAAGAGAAGTGACATTGAATCCAATTATGTCAGGACACAAAAAATAGCCATAAATCATCTAAAAAACAGAAGACTAAATAATATCAAATAATTCATCTGCATAGCTCTTGAAAGTGAAACTGTATTCATACAAAGCTTCTTGATTGAGAACAAATGCCTCATTAATCTTAAATGCTTCAACCAGAGAATGCTAGTAGAGTCAGGAAGAATAATGACTGACATTACAGGGAACACAACATACTCTACCTCATGCAGGAATGCAGTCACCCATCAGCCATTTTGCATGAATGTATATACCTTTTCTTCTAAACCCCCCCCCCCCCCAAAATAGGGCTGAAGGGAAAAAGGAGGGGAAAGAAGTAATGTAATACAGATGCTTAACTCTAAAGGGCATGTGTGCACTTCAGATTAAGTAAAAAGTCACATATTTCAAGGACCTTGTTTTAAGAACCCTGCACGGAGTGTTAGTTAGTTTCTGTATTTTTTTATTATAACTCCTGCATGCATTTGTGCTTAAAATACATTAGGTTTTCCACATCCAGAAGGAGTGAGATTCAGTTTACATTTTATTGTATTTTCCTGTCAGTCCAGTTAAATACTGGGGTTGCACAGGGCAGTGCTTGAAGCTTATCTTTATTTGTTGTCATTGTTGTCCTTTGTTTATTTGTTTTCTTTTAGTTCACAGTATTGAAAATGAACTTGCTGTGGCAAATCAGCCAAACAAGGACTTTATACATTTAAGTACAGGGACTACCTTGTATTGACATTTCTTTAAATAATTCTTCTAAAAGAGCTGCTGAAACATGATTTCATTCTACTAAATATAATGAACTAGGACAGTCTTATTATAATGATGCCTTGCTGCTACAGTTAAGGTTGTGTCAGCACTTCCATTATAAACTCCCATTTTCAGGGCTTGATAACAGCTATAACAATTCATTTTACGTTGGAGCTTGGCACACAAGGTCTTCATCTCCAGGGTGATTATTTTATTAACCAAATTCAGAAAAGCATTGGGATGTTTTTAACAGGAAAATTGTCAGGATTGGCATAAAAATTTGGCTCCAGCAGCAACGGTTTAAACTTCATAATGGTTCTTGTTTATATCTTTTTCAAATTGATTCGTGCTGCTGTCAGAAAAATAAATAATTAAAAAAGACAATTGCCAGGGGTAGCGGACGATCACAGATGAAGAGTCAGTTCACAGAAGAAACCAAGAAGGTTGTTATCACCTGTGGTATGAAGAAAGATTAGCAGGAGTCAGGTATTTTTTTGCTATGTCATGAAGTCAATATTGGTGTTCAGTCCTTAGTTCTTTGTGTCCAGCCAGCTTATAGATTTTTTTTTCCAGGCTCAGCTTCTGAATGACATTTTACATTTCCCTTGAGCACAAGGATAGCAAGGTCAGAAAGTGAGTGGTAGTTCTGTGAAAAATGTTCTCTTACACATTTTTGTGCGTCTCTCTCTCCTTAATCTTTTTCCTTTAATCATTCATTCTAGTGCATTGTTTTAGTTTAGTTTTACCTATGGTTTAGATGAGGACATTTAAAGCACTGGATAAGATGTGCATATTTTATGAGAGGCACATGCAGATCCATAGGTTCTGATGGGTTCACTGTGGGTGTTGATTGTTGTAGCAGGGCAGATGTGTTGACAGGTTTTGTGTGTATTATTGAGGCAAGGTTGCATCCGATTTGATGTCTGTTAATCAGTGGGGAGTTTGCTTCTGATGATGAGTTGGGCAAGGTTAGGGGGTTGTTTGGAAGCCAGGAGTGGGCAGACTGGGCATATTTCAAGGTATGATCTTTTTCAAGCACAGGAAATAATTATTTGAAGATTCTTTTTATTGTTTCAAGTGTTGGATGGTAGGGGTAGTATATAAGGATAAAAGAAGTATATAAATATACAAGAAGAATAAAAGATATCACCTACAAAAACCTCTCACATTTCATGGAACCACTATGGCTACAGCATCACTCTAACAATACTGAAAAAAAAAGACAAGTGACTTACTGTGGGAATTGCATTTAAGAACTAGTGCAGGTAATGATATACCTTGATTTATTTACTATTAATTTAACAGTAAGCCAGGCAGTGTATAGAAGACCACTTTTTAGAAATGACATTGTTAGAAAAGTTTCCAAGCATAAAGCCTTCCTCATAATGTCATTCAAAAAGCAAATCAAGGTTTAGAATACCTGACAATCTCATTTTAATCGAAGAACAAGTCTTTGCTTTCCTGAATAGACTCAATCTAAGCCATTATCCTGTTTCTTAAAGCAGTCAGCAGATATATGGGGAAGATTAGCCCCTCACATTAGCATCAGCTGATAGAAATTGGTTTCTACATTGAAGTATGATGTTTACTAACCCTACTAGAATTTGAATGAGTAATTATAACAACACTGGACATTTGATTACCCATATAATAACCCAGTCCCTTTTTGAATATTGGTATGTATTTTGTCATGTTGACCAGATACAGACATTAGACTTTTACCACTACAAGTGATCGGTGATCACTTCTATACCTGTAAAAGAACAGAAGTTTGGCACACAAAATAGGCCTATACCCATAACAAAACAGAAGTTTGGCGCGCACAGACTTGTTTAAAAATGGCTGATCCCGGTCTAAGATTTGCTCTTCCCCCCCACACAGACACCAAAGGGCGAATGTATGTTCTGTTTGCAAAAGATTTAAAGTACGCTACTTACAGAAAACCATGCAACTTGGATGGATTCTGCCTCAGGCTTTTTGAATGTCTGTACCTAGACATTGACATCTTCTGCCAGTGAACTCTACAATCCAGTTAGATCTTGCATAAATAAATTGGACATAAATTCACTGAATTTCCAGTTATTTTCATGTTATGAGGTGAGGAAGAATGAAGTTTCTCTATATTTTATGAGCTTTTATTATGTTTATTTTAATTTTGTCTTCTATCTAAGGTAGACGGTCCAAATCTTTCCATTTTTCTTCATACAGTAGTTTGTCTGTGCACTTGATCATTCTTGCTGCCCTTTGAAGAACTACGACAATATCCATTCTGAAATGGAGTAGGAAGTATCATACAACCTATTCAAGATGAAGTTGGGGTTGGTTTTCATTAGGCCTGTGTGAATAGAGAAGTATTCGATTTGGATTTGGATTCTCCTAGTTCGGAGGACAGTGATTCAATATGGAGACTTTGATCACTGTCCTGAATGGATTCAGCCAAATTGGCTTTGGAAAATTTGATGCTGATTCAGACAGATAAGGTGATTTGTATTGGCTGGGAAGAGGGCAGGCACAACCAGGTGGCTGCAGGTTCTTCCGTGGTTCCTCCATCTGTGCTTGCCTCTCTCCTGGTGGGGGGAGCCACGAGAGAAGCCCCCATGGTTGCCCTGCCCGGCCCCATCCCCTGCCAGGCCCCAGCCTAGTCCTAGCACTTTAAAACAAACAAACAAACAAACAAACAAACAAACAAACAAAAACCCCTGCACTCATTGGCTGCAGCAGCGATGATGGGGGCCTCTGGGCACTTGTGGCAGAGCCACCCCCCACCCCCACAGCGCAGTAGGGGGCAGCAGGGATCACCCCCCCCCCCGCCAATGTGGCAGGGGTCCTATTGCCTG
>NW_017729024.1:118405452-118414919 GCF_001723915.1 Gavialis gangeticus | reverse complement strand
TGTGGCAGGTGTCATATTGCATGGGTGCAGCACAGTTTGGCAGGGCGCTGTACACTGTCTGAGAGGTGGGGCTGAGTGGTGCCGGGCTCTGCCTGAAACATGGAGCTGCCCCACCCTGCTGAGCCATGCTGCATGGAGGGACTCTGCCACGAGCCCTCAGAGGCCCTGATCACGGCTGCCAGAGCCAGTGAGTACTGTCCTTTTATTTTTATTTTTTATTTATTTATTTTTTTTAAGTGCTGCGAGTCTGGGCCGAGCAGGGGATGGGGCTGGGCAGGGCAGTCATGGGAGATTCTCCTGTGGCTCTTCCAGCTGTGCGTGCCTCTGCCCCTGCAGGGGGAGCCATGGGGGCTATGCCCTGCTGCCACTTACTCAGCTGGCGCAGGGAGGGAAGGGTGCGATGTAGGCGTGGCTTGCTCCGGGCAGCAGCAGGGCATAGTCCCCCCTCCCAGCACTGCTGCACCCACATCAGTGCTGGGAGCAGGGGCTATGCCCTGCTGCTGCTAGCCCCCTTCCACCTGGAGCAAGCTACGCCCACATCCTGTCCCCCCTCTGCACCAGCTGGGCAAGTGGCAGCAGGGCAGAGTCCCCATTCCCAGTGCTGCTGTACCCGCATCCTGCACCCCTCCACCCCCCTCCCCAAGTAACGTGCCCCAGTCCCTCTCTCCCCCATACCCCTTTCCTCCCTCCTCCACCAACCCCAACAGACTTACCAGTTGGAGGCAGCTGTGTGTCAGCTGTCTGTGTAGTCTATGGCTGAATCTCCGAAGCGGCCAAATCTTTTCCAAAGCTTTTCAGATCAATTTGGATGCTTTGAATCTATTTGGAGCTTTTAATTGGTCTCCCAATTCAGTTCGGAGATTCAGTCCCTGAATTGGGCTGAATCTCCTCTGAATAGAATCAGCTACTGAAGCTTTCACAGCTGTAGTTTTCATCCCATTCTTCATGCATGCGAATATCTAGAGATACCAGAATCAGTTTCCTTTGCCCTCTTTTGTGCATACATTGTGATGTAACCTTTTTTTAATATGATCACATACAACATTCCACCCCTGACTCATTCAAAATTGACAGTACTCACATAATGAGTAACTGTTCAATATTTTTGTTTATCCTCAATCTTCAATCCATGGCTCAAAGCCAATTTATTTTCCATTATTCAAACTCTGCTCTGAAAAGAGCATTATTAATTTTCCCATGGCCATTTCTGTGATGCTTCCCATTATAATGTCTGAGTGCTGTACAAACATTGATTTGAACAGCACCTCTGTGAGAGGAATGGAAGTACAGAGTGATTGATGTCAAAAGTTTCCACGGGTGTTGCATGCCGGAATTTATGTGCTTAGGACCATATTATTCCAAGAACTTCAAACCTTATGTCTTCAGTGCATAACACCATTGATTTTAGCTGCATTTGTGAGTAATGGGCACACTTGCAACCCAGACTGTAGGGTGGTGGTTCTCAACAGTTTTACAGTTAAGGCACCCCTGGTTAGATTCAAGGCACTCCTTAGAAAATATTAGCTTGTAACTTCCTCGTTTCTTGACTGGAAAAATCAATATAGCTGTTCTGCTGCTGCAAAGAACTCAACTGACCACAAGAGGTCAGAATGTTTTTTACACTATGGATTTCTATTTGAAATTTCTGGGTTTATTTTGTGAATTGTGTGTAGCTGTTTACACATCCAACACTCCTAATATGGCAAAGCACCCCACAGCATTCATAAAAGGATCTTGCAGCACCCCACCGTGCCGCATCATGTGACTTGAGAATCACTGCTCTAGGATCTCAAATTAGGCACATAAAACTTTTTCTACAATTCCCAGACTCAGTTGCTTTACTTTTCTGTTAGGACTAAGGCATAGGCATTCTGATAGATGGTCGGCAGCTAAGTTGGGAGAGAATCCAAAGACTGGGAGCCAGGGATTTGGAACCAAGATAGTGCCACAGACCAGAAGCTAGGACTGGGGCAACGAGAGAGGAATAGATATCATGCTAGGGCAGGAGCTGGAAATAGGGCTGCTATGGGATCCAAGGAAGGAACTGCCTACCAGGCAGGAGCTGGGAGCTAGGCCTGGAGGTGGGCAGGGTCAGGAAGCTGCTTCAGATGTAAAATGCACTACATAATAACTAGAGTGCAGCTGCTTAACTGTCCTTAAACTTAAGGCCACAACTGCCTGCTCATTGCCAGTTGGCACAGACTAACTCTTCAGGATGCCTACCATTGTGCTGTGGCTCCTCACCAGCTGGACAGATTAATCTTCAGGCTTTCTACCTTCTGTGACAAATGAAGCAGGGCTCTACAGACAATATTAATTCATTACACAGTCCAAATGTATTCCCAGAATATGTCCATAGCATGCCCATAGAAAAATATTTGGAGATTAGGGCATTGATATCCATTTGTGCTTATAGAGTAACTAATAGAAGCTGTAGTAGGTGGCTGTCATCTTTGTGAACCAGCACTGTATGGGGGATGTTAGACACTTTGCCAGTGGGATTAATGTATACTCAGTGACATCAAAGGGATGATGAGACCAAAAGATCTTGGGTTCCAGTCACGATATGAAGGGAAGTATGGGTGCAGACTCTTGTGCATATGCTTCCCTAAGAGTAATCTGTTCTGACTACTGTTTTCTTTCCCTGGTTCCTTCACTATGTTGGATTGTTCCTCTGAGCTCAGGCACGGTGTACCATCCTCTGGTTTCTCATCCCAGTCTCACCCTTCCTGCTCCCTCGTTGCCATCCCCAGTCTCTTCCATTTTTTCAGTTCCAGTCTTTTTGTTGAACTAGTTCCATATTTCCCCTCTGAGCTCCTCCTTTGATATGTCTTTCTCACCCACTGTGCCATCAAAATCTCTACCTCTCCTCCACCCAAGTCCTTCTTACCACTGGCTCTAAGTACCTGTAATCCTTCTAAGGCTCCTCGCCCACTCTATATCCATACATCTACTCCCCAGCACCTTGTGTCCCTGGGATGGTGGGGAACATCCCTGGGAGATCTGGAAAAGAGAAGTAACCTGTCTGCCATCACTGTCCAGGGTTGAGCCCAGCTGCCCACACAGCCTGCCCGGAGTGAGACAGGAGTTACTATGGAGCTCTTTCCCTGCCCCAGGATCAGGTGGTGGCAGTGCGGACAGGGGTAGCAGCTGGTTGGGGCAGAAAGGCGAAGTGCCACTGAGAATGGAGGTGAAGGGAGAGGAGGAATTCTTACCCGATCCAGGGACTTAAGAAACCAAAAAGTTGCTGGCTGCTGCTCCCCTGGTGTGGTCTGGAAGGGGTGGGGGAGGAGGGCGAGACCACATGTCTGTGCCCCTTCTGGATGGGTCCCTGGCCTTCAGTCCCAGTCTCTTTTATGCCCTGGCTCCTGCAGGTCACACTGTTTTCACTTCTGCGTGCATGCCAGATTCCTCTCTGTGCTACCTGAGTTCCTCAGGCTGACTCACTGAGGCTCCCCGCTGTCATTTCCAGTACCTAGGCTTAGCACAGCCTGGGGCTACAATTGTGAGGAAAACCTTCTGAGCCATGAGCTGAATATGTCTGGTGTGGACAGGGTCTTTGGGAAATGTAGCTACTAAAATCGAAGATGTCTGTTACTCAGTGTGTGTTAATTTTTTTTTTTTTTTTGAAAACTTATGCCTAGAGCCAAATTTGGATGGATTTTCAAGGTGACAATAAAAAGGCACATCTCTGACAGAAACGTCCCCCTGCCAGAGCGCAGGCTCTTGCTCCTAAATGCAGGGGTGCTAGAGCTTTTCCAATAATAGGTCAGTAGAATTTATTTAAATGGCCTGAAAAACCAACTGATCAAACAAAAAAAAAAAATACAAATGATTTCCTTCCCTAGCCTCACTCTTAAAAATGGATGGTACATTTTGACTGAGACAGTCATCCATCTTGTACGATTTTAACCCCAGCAGTTCAAATCTGGCAAAGTTCTAAGCAACTGCTATTGATTCTACTACATCCTTCCCATCTCATAATGGGAAGTATCTTGCATCTCTAATTGGTGTGGTTATTAGGTGCAGTAATGAATAACTGTGACAGATTAACTGTAATCTGCCAGTAAGTCATGATTAATTTAGAATATAACTGTTAAGGTTTTTTTTTTCCTGAAGAAATAGATGCTATATTTCTTTAAGAGCTGATCTTAAGCTAATGCCATAAATTAGAGGGAGTAAATATTTGAAAGAAGGTTAATTAGCATTCCAAAAGGCTGTTTCTCAGTTGCAGACTATCACCCCAGAGCGTAGAAAAGAAACGCATCTTGAGAAGACATCCCCTTAAAATAACTTCTGCAGAAGTAGAGAAAGATGCACAGCAAAAACAGGAACTTTGACCTGCTCATTTGAAGTAGTGATTATAAATATCACTGATTTGGGAAACACATAATGGGCATAGTAACTGAGGACAATGCTGTCTGTTATGCTATGTTAGTAATTGTAAGAAACTGAGAACTGATAAAATGACACCTCTATAGAAAAGAACAGGATCAGCTAGGGAAAGAAAGATTTAGTTTCTTCTCTACATGAATAATTTTTTTACTTTATGGGGTTCGATTTTATC
This sequence comes from Gavialis gangeticus, assembly GCF_001723915.1. NCBI lineage: Eukaryota > Metazoa > Chordata > Crocodylia > Gavialidae > Gavialis > Gavialis gangeticus. The sequence goes on along the minus strand of NW_017729024.1, from coordinate 118,410,352 downwards.
AAGATTTTTAGTTTTAATGATTTTTCTCTAAACTTATTTTTTTAATGAAAATACCAGAGTCCAAAATTATTTTGAGATACGATCACTGAAATATACAATTGAAGGTAAAAAGACTGTTATGATCTCTTATGGGACGTATTTGGGAAGAAAACAGTGCCTATTCTGAGCTCTTGGCTGAAAAAGACTCTTACGAAGTGGTTGCCAGATGTTAGCTGAAGTCAGAGAAGATACAGTAAGAATGACTATACACAAGGAGTGGCAGGGCAAAAAAGACTTAAGGTTACAATACCAAATATATAATTAACTGGGTAAGTAGTGGGCTATTTAAAATGCTGTGAAGGTATTATCAACTCCTGCTATGCATTAATTTGCCATTCAAAATATGTATTTGCCTGAAATGATCTCTCCTGGTTTCTCTAAGTAAAGCTCATTTTTCTAAACTTCCATTAGTAAATTTTGTTTATTGCTCAAAATCAAGAATTGTATAAACAAACATGAAATGATAGTAAAACTAAGTAATGATCTCCTTATAATGTGCCGATCAAAGTCAGACTGACACTATTTAATTTTTTCGTTCTTTTTATGAACCATAATGCACATAGCACAGTATTTATATATTTTCCCTTATATATTTACAGTAGTTGCTTAAGACTACCAAATAGTTTTGCATTTTTCCTATTATCTGTAGATTGTTTCCTGTCCAATTCAAAAATGGATTCTATATCATATTTAAAAACGTTACATTATCTTTCATTTTAACAATAACCTTTTTAAGAAGTCTCTAATCGGAAGCTAATCAAAATATAGCATGTCATATTTGCATGTTTACAGTTTTGTGACACATTATTACTAACAATTCTCTTTCCTGATTCATAACAGCTAGTTCAGAACCAAGCATTGTGTACGTATAGTTGAAGTTATTTTCCTCTTGCGTTTATTGACATTGAAGTTAATCTGTCATTTTCTTTGGCCACTTGCTTAACTTTGTGAGATCTTTCTGTAGCTTCTCTCCATCAGTGTGGGACTTGACTACTCTGAGTAATTTGGTATCATGTGCAAACTTGGAGATTTTACTGTGCACCCCTATTTCCAAGTCAATGATGAAAAAGTTGAACAGAGAAACAGTAGCAGTGAAAAGAAAAAGATGCTGTACATGCTGAAGAATGTTGAGGAGTGGTTGCAATGTTACTATTTCAAGTAAAAGTAATTGTATATCTAATTAAAAAAATGAGAATCTGTACCACAGGGTGGATCAGTTATTGGTAATGATACAGTTTATCTTCATGAAAGATCTGAGAGGCAGTGTGGGATAACACAATTATGTTCACAAATTGTTTGAAGATAGCCAAGATTAAACGTCCACTGGAGAAGAGATTTCTTTTTAAAAGTCTAGAATGTTCTAGAGATTTTTAAACAGATGAGCCATTTAAAATGGCCTGAGATTTAATTTAGATAAATATAAAATAATTTACATGGGGAGAAACGAATATTTAGCGCAAGTACAAAATGGAAGAAAGTTAGTTGTTTAAAAGAGTTATTTAAGCGTGGAATTGGTGATAGTGGATAACAGATTTGGACATCTTCTTCTAACATGACACATTTCCAGCCCATACTATCGCTGTCCTGAGTAAATGTAATATATGCTGTAGGACAGGAGTTTTCAACGTTTTTTAAGGAGTGTACTCCTTCTGGGTACATGTCTGGTGGAGGGGGGGGAAGGGGGTGGCAGCAGCACCCGGGGGCAGTGGCAGCAGCGCACACAGCAGTGGCACAGGGTGGTGGATGGCAGCAGCTGCTGCCACATGCAAGCTCACCCCCCCCATTGTCTGGGTGGCACCTGTGCAGCCTGCAGAGGGAAGCCACTGCCCTCACCCTTGTCCTGCTCCTGGAAGATGGCAGCACTCTGTCCCTGCCTGCCCACACATACCCTGTAGCCCAGGGGCAGGCAGTTATTTCGGGTAGGGGCTGCTTACTGAATTTTGGCAAGCCATCAAGGGCCACATGACAGGCAGCCAAGGGCAGATCAATATTAATTTTCTAAATTTTTTAGGGGCCCCACAGGCCAGATAGAATGGTCTGGTGGGCTGCATCCAGCCCCCGAGCCACATTTTGCCCACCCCTGCTCTAGCCCCTTCCAAGTACCTCTGCTGTAGGATATGGTCAGCACTTACTAGAATATACATATTTTTACAGTACTTCAGTAATTTCCCAAAGGTTTTAATTTTGATAATTACCTTCTGTCATCACTAAGTGCCCAAAATTTCGATTGTCAGCAGGATGGGTAAGGTGATATAGGAGTTGTTATATCAAATGACACCAAATCTATATAGTCCCATATTATGTAGCGCTCACGGGGGAAAGTGGAGTTAAAGATAGGGTGACCACTTTATTTTTAGCGGTATATGAGATACTGCCCTCCCTCTTCCCACCCACCATGCTGCTCTGCCTCCCCATTGGCCAGGGAGGTTTGAAGAGATCAGGGACTGCCCGTGGGGAAATGGGGTGAGCAAGGCCAGCAAAGCAGGTGGTTGGGGCTCTGCTGGGCAAGAGATCAGCAGGAGGAGGGCTGAGCTGAAAGCTGCTGCTAATAAGGGATAATATTGACCTATTTTTTGGGAAATGTGAGTGCAGCCTGTGTGTGTGCGCAGCTGCTCTGGAGCCAGGCTGCTGTATTGAAATGTGCATGTGCTGCACCTTGTGCAGCTGCTTGACCATCATGTCAGAGAGAGGCTGAACCTGGGTAGCCTCCTCTTGTCCCCGTCAGATCTGCTCTATACTCCCCACACCTATTTTCCACCAGCATCCTCCCCCTTTGGCTCCCTTCTCTGCACATCTCTCTCACACCCCCCCCCTCGCTCCTGCTCCCTCCCTCCCTTGCTGCTTCTCTCCTCCCATTGCTCCCCCCACCACTTCTTTGCTTCCCAGAACTCCCCCTTTCACTGCCTCGCGACCCTCCGCTTGCTCCTTTCGCTTGTCCCTCACTCCCTCCCTCTTTCCTCTTCTCCAGCTTGTTCTCCCACCCCCTCCATGTGCACGCAGAATCTTAGTGTTAGTGGGGAGAGTGCTGAGCTCTGGGGTCCAGCCTGCAGCAGCAGGGCCTAGGTGGGATGGAGCTGTTTTGGACTGTAGTCCCAGGGCAGAGCCCAGAGCCACCTCCCCAAACATGGGCCCCTGGCAGCTGGGTGGGTGGGAGAAGGGGAGGGACCCCCACTCTCAGGGCAGGGGTCCAAGCTGCCTTCCTTTCTTCCCTCTGGGAAGTCCCTTTGCGGCAGCCGCTCCCTGGTCCTGACTGCTGGGCTGCAAACAGGTGAACACACTTGTGAGCAGCCTGCAAGCAAAGCAGTGATTTCCCCCTGTCCCACCCTGCGTGGTCCCTTCCCCAGGCAGGAAAAGCGGTGCCCAGCCCAGCCTGTCCCCTACCTCCCTCCAGCCACTGCTCAGGAGGAATTGAGCTGGGCAGTGTGGGCAGGGTGGTTTCAATCCAGGACTTTTGTTTGAATTTTCACTAACCAGCTTGGACAGCCTACGAAATCTGAGACTGTTCTGGCCAAACCACGACGTATGGTTACCCTAGTTAAGGAGGTTTTAAGCTACCCCCATGCTCTTCCAATTCATGCCCCACTGAATTTTTTAGCAGTCCTGAGGGTCTGCAGAAGGCACAGCACCTGTTCATTGCTGTCTACCAGCCTCTTCACAGCCCAGAATCTCTGCGGTGCTGTGTGCTACTACTGTATCCCATTAGGAGCACTGTATGAGGACCAATAGAGCCTGTCCAGTGAAGGCTGTCTTCTGCTGTTCCTGTGTCAGGGAAATATTCCTGTTTTAATCAGAGTTTTAGAACCCTTTTACATTACTATGGGCCTTGGCATATATTCATGGCAGGATGGGATCTATTCCCTGATTCCAACAGTTGCACCTCCTGCCATGCTGCATGTAAATGGCAGGCCGTGCAATTTTTAGGACTGAAATTCAGATCCAAATCATACCATTACTACTTGCCAGTGCAGGGGAACCCAAGATCAGCTGTTTGTCAGTCTCTGCCCTCATACTGCACTGGAGCCCGTTGGACTCTAGTGCAGCCCTAGGGCAGACTGTCAGTAAACTGATTGTTGATCCTCAGCCCCAGAGCCACACCACAGTGAGTTGGAGACTCTGGTGTGGTCCCAGAGGTGAGATCAACAATTAACTAATTATATCAGCTGGCAGTCAGCTCAGCAGTGGAACCACACAGTAATGAGGTCAAGACTCCACTGTAATCTTTGGGGCTGAGACTGACAATCAGCTGATTGTGTGTCCCAGCCCTGAGGCAACACTGGGGTCGGTCCCAGGTTGCATGGTGGGGACCCTGCCACGTGTTCAGTTTAAGGTATGATGGAAACCATCTACAATATTAATATACGCATATTTTATGGAATAATTTGTGGCTTATTTTCCATTTTACCATGCCATTAATTGCCTGAACATGTGGATGAGTTACTATTTAAGACATGATTAGCTGGCTAATTCCGTCTTAAGTGTAACGTCTGCTATGGGCCTGCGGCTCTTTTACGTGGTAGAAAGATGTTGTGGTAGGGATAAGACCTCATCTCCTGTCTCTTGAAGTGTCCTTTCATAAAAATTTTACCCTTATGGTGGGTAACTATGTAATAATCCATAGGAGAAGATTTGTGTCAGACAGAAATTTGTGTAAGGAAAAATCACTTTTTTTCTATGCTGTTTCTATAACTGTTATTTGATTCATATGAAATTTTCAGGGCCCACAGTCCTCTTTAGATGCACTAACAGAATGCACCTAGGCTGGAACTACGAACACGTCATAGGTGAAGGAAATTAAAACAAGTCTATTCTTCTCCCAATATTAATTTTTCAAAGTAAGTGTGAACAGGCTCGGGGGGGGGGG
>NW_017729024.1:118402608-118405349 GCF_001723915.1 Gavialis gangeticus | reverse complement strand
GGGGGGGGGGGGAATAGAATAGGAGTGAAAATACTGGCAGTATTTCTGCTGAAGGAAAAACACTTCATTATACCATTTTCAGAGTAATCAAAACATGAAGGAAAGAATATGTTCCTGGTCAACCTTTGGGAGCCACTGAATTATTTGAGGGCAGGGTTGGGGGTGGAAGAGATGGGTAGGTGTGCAAAATGGGCTGCCATAAGAAGGTCTTTGCTGAACCATGCTCTTTCTCTCTCTCTTTACCCTGCTTACAGAGGTTTTTTCTAACCCTGCCTTTCAGTAACCCTTAACAAGGTGCTGCAGAGCAGAAAGTGAGTTAGATGCAGGTTCTTTCAGGAAATTTTGCATTATGTCTTCTCCTCCAGATTACCACAGAAGGCAGAATGACCATTATCATTTCCTCTTCCTGGGTAACAGCTCCATTTTATTTTGTTGTTGTTGAGCATTGCTTAGTCTATTCATTCTCTGTCATTTATCTAAGGAGGAAGCTGCACTTTCCCTCCTCTAAGAATCTCCTAATATTATTATAGCCTAGTGATTGTAAAAATAAATAATAACTTCTACTACTCCTTTTCAGTGGTTTAACTGAGAGTACTTTGGAGTACCAAGTTAAGCATCATTACTCCATTTATATCACTGGGAAATTGGATTACAAAGAGGATGAGTGCCTTGCCTAAAATGTTCCAATTCTTCACTGGAAGAACCAGAAAACAAAACACTGGTCTACTGATTTTTCAGGGCAGTGTCTGGGGGCAAAAAAATAGATTGGATAGGGATTACAAGTTTATTTGCCATGTGACAATTCCATAGTTACCCGGAGCAGCCCCTCAGGATCTGTTGAGGCTTCTCAGGAGTCACTGATATTGAGATGTACTGTGCATTAGTCATTGTACATGGTATTGTTTCTTTAAATGTGGTTAGGCTGTGTGCCTCCTTTGGGCACCATGCTTTACATTCAGTTTTGGGTACTGTTCAGAATAGTGAAGCTGCCAGCCACGTAAACTGTGTGGTGCTCTCTCTGCTAGTCTAATCTCTTCACCAGTGGGACTTGCAAGTTATAACAGACACGTTTGAAGCTGCACGGATAGTTAGTCTTATGTCACAAATTTGACTTAGTCAAGATTTGACTTCATAATTTGAGTGTCCACTTAGACCAAAATCTGCTTCCCTCTCTAATGCTTTTTCTCTATATTGTGTTGACACCAAGAGATGGATTCTTCTGCTACTCCTTTGTCTTGTTTCCATTTGAAAGAGCCTGAAAAAGAAAATTAAAAGAATTCTTTGTGACGTGATTGCAAGATTATTCGAGTCCTTGTGATCTTACTCTTATTTGTATTGGAAACAATGTACTGTGCCTGTTACATAGAGAAATTCTTGTCAGGTTATTTTAGTCAGCTGAGTGTGAAGTGGATTAATGTGTATAAACCCTTGTTATTGTGGTTATCTGGTACCTAGTTTAGGAACTCCATTTATTCTTGACTCAGTGTCTTCTCTACCAGTGTATTGGTTGTAAAACTTGGGTATCACAAGCAGAATAAGGAAGGTAATAATACTTGTGTAAATGGCCTTGATATGGCCATTCTCTGGAGTATACCTGTATAGATTTCAACACCCCATTATGCTAATGACAAAGATAAATGAAAGAATCCAGAGAAGGGCAACAAACATGATAAAGGTATTAAAAGATATGACCTTGATCAGAGGTTAAGGGAATTTAATATGTACAGCCCGGAGAAAAGAATACAAATAGGGAATGTTTTGATAAGGGTCCACAGATATTTGAGAAGTAATTGTATATAGAAAAAAGATAATGATTATTTACAGTGCTTTTGAGGTAGCGTGAAAAGGAATAGCAACTTGGAACTAAAACAGGCACAATGTAGGTAGAACAGGCATGTCTATCTAGAATAGCATGATATGTTTGGACTGACCAGAGATCCTTTACTCTGCCTGCTCTCGTAGAGTGGTAGCATTAGAACGTTGTTGTAGCCATAATGATCTGGGTTATGTGCAAGAAGAAAGAGGTTTTTTGGGGTGATCTTTTTAACATCTCTTCCCAACAATACAGTTAGTCCAATAAAAGATATTGCCAAAAAAAATTTGCACTTGTTCAGTGAAGTCAAGGATGTGTGGACTAGAATTACCGGGCTACCTCTTCTTTTTGCTGGGCTCCTAGCAATCGGGGAGTTTCAGGCCGAAGAGAGAAACAATCCAATCCTTCTGCCTGTGTAAGGAAAGGAACACTGCCTAGTGGTGTCAGACCTGCCCCAGGGTACAAAAGAGGAACAGTTAGGGATAGAGAAATATGCACAGAACAGTATGGTAGCAATCCTAGATGCAGCACCAAGCAACAGCCTATTTGGGGGGAAATATCTTTGGAGAAAAATGTCATTAGCTTTTTAAGGCATGTGTGCACAGCACTTTAAAGCGGGCTAAATGCTTTTGTACCCCTTTAATGGTGTCGGTGTTTGCACACCTCATTGGTGTATTGCGCATTAATTCCAGCTGCTGTAGGAAATTCAGTGGCATAATGCGCCTTAAATGACATGGGGTGCAGCAAATTAAAACTCCTTTGAGGAGTTTTCGTTTGCTTCCCCTACAGCCGCAGAGTGAAGCACCGGGCTCTGTGCTGCTCCATGGCTCTGCAGGAAGCCCTGCAGACAGCCTGGCAGCAGCCTGGGAAAGCAGGCTCTGCCCAGGAAAAGTGGTGAGCCTGATTTCCCGCCCCCTTTCCTCACCCC
>NW_017729024.1:118381665-118402408 GCF_001723915.1 Gavialis gangeticus | reverse complement strand
AGTCTGCCTGCCTGCCTGACTTGCACAAGGCACTAATGCTTCCCTCCATGGCTGCGATGCCCCCTGGGACCACCCGAGCTGGGTGCCTGCATGTGGGTGCTGCCTGGTGTGTGTATGTGTGGGTGGGGGTGCCGCTGCTGTGGAGGGAAACACCCGGCCCCCCACCCCTGCAGCCCAGGGACTGCTCTGCCTGCTGGCAGCTCCCCTCCCCAGAGAGGCCGGTAAGTCAGTGGGGTGTGTGCATGACGCCGGGGTTTAATCAGCCCTAAATTGAAGTGTTGTTGTTTAAAAAACACTGTTTCAATTTAGGGCCCCTGTTTTGTCTACACATGCCCTTAGGCTGTTTACTCTAAACACGATATAGTTTTAAATCCTCCCTGTCTGGAAGCAGAAAGTGCTCTAGAAGAGCAGCTTCCTTCCATCTAATTTTCCTGTTTATCTCTCATCCTTATAATTGAATCTAACTCCTTCCTTGACTTTGAGCATGTGAGGGAACTACTCTGGGTACTAAGATTCCTGTAAATAAAGCAGGCATCACTTCCTTTTCTAAAGAGAAGTGGGATGTGATGGAATTGTCTTCATGATGAACAGTTGGATCCCAAGTGGTCTGTTCATCCAATTGCGCTCTACTCCTTCAACACATAACTCAGCTACAATATTGTTCCTATTCTATAGATATATCACCTATGTAGTGCACTGCATGGGGAGAAGATAAACCTCAGATAAGAACAAAAAATAATAAAAATAGAAATCCAAAATTGGGGTAGGGAGCATGAAGGAAAGAGAGAAAACAAGACAGTCAGGGGAAAAGGAGACAGAAAAATATGTGTTGTGGGGAGGTATTGGAGAGAGAGAGAGAGAGAGAGAGAATGGTCACAGAAGTGTAGACAAAGGATCTGTACCAGGGCAGGGTGGTAGGAAGTGGAGTAAGATGGTCTAAACACTAAATAACTGATCTGTTTAAAAGTTGCCATTCTTGCTGTGAACCTTGAAAGCCAACAAGCTTTGGTTCTGTTTATGAATGGGTAAGGCAATTCTGGAATCGCATGAACTCTGAAATGAAAGTCTTTCCCAGTTCCCAAAGTGTGTATGTCTGGGACCTAACAGCATGGGTGGCCAAGTGGACCTTAATTCATGTGGAGAAGCATTAAGAAAAATGGGCTTCTAAGTTACACGTGACTTAAAAGCAGTCAGATTTAAGCAATGACTCCATAATATGTTTTATTAATTTAATGCTTACTGGTTTTAATGTGGTTTAAGTTTCTGGGTTCTGTGTTAATGCCAAACAAAAACCATTAGAACTGATCTTTTAGGATCCTCTTATTTCACATTCTCTTAAATGTTGAAGGAAAAATTCCTTCAGTTTTTTCAAGGGTCATATGCAAAACACATTTTTGTTGGTCTTTTTGCTTATTGTTCTTTCTTTATATTTTTTGCATTGTTCTTGCTTAACATCTTGATGTTTATGAATGACATGTTATAAATGATCAATATAAAAATCCTTAAGAAGTAGGTGACTAGAATTGACTGTGCTAGCAATCAATCTGGCTTATTTGTTTTTGTTACTATTTTTTTTAGGAATGCTGTCTTTGTAATTTGAGAGGTGGCGCACTCAAGCAAACTACAGACAAGAAGTAAGTAGTGGATATATAGAGGCCAATCTAATTAATTTTATACTCTGTTACCATGCCCACTCCCATACAAAGAAAGATTCCACATGTAATTATTTCAAAATGTCCTTTTAAGTTGAATTATTGCAGGATAAGTGTAACTCCCCTTGAAAACACTATATTGTGCCACTGGCACTTTGTGAACATACTCAGTGTGCTAAAAAATAAAAATCGTTTTATTATTTGCATGTGCTTACCTATTCCAAATTCCATTCTGCTGGTCACTGTATAAAGCAAGCAAATGAAAGCTCATTTGTCATTGTTTGCATTGGCAAGCCTTATTGTACAGGGAAGTGTACTTTCTTCTTTAGTTGTGGAATTTTATGATTCTAGTATTTAACACAGTACTTCTGAACTTTTTTTCAGACACAGGCATTTACTGTATTGTTCTGCTGATAAGTTGATGTTTTTTCCTCAAAAAGAACCATAAAAATCACGTTCAACTTATATGCAGGGATGACCTAGGATCAGGCCAACGTATTAAAGAATTAATCAAACTGAATCTTATTAAAATGGTCCTGGGTCTTGAAGTAGTTAGTTTTATTGTATTTCCATTTGATAATCACGACATCAGATCAATAATAACAGATGTTTATTCTTCATTATGTTGATAAAATCAAGGGCAGGATATTATTAAATATCTTTAGAAGATGAAATGTGAAAAGGATTTCTTCAAGTCCAGCTGTAGAACAAGCTCCTATGTGTATTGCATCTTTGCTTGGAAACCTTTCCTTTAACTATACCAATATATTATGGACCTTTTTTCATTAAGCTTTGAATCACCAAAAGTGAATCTAGCTTGGTGATATAAATTCATCAAGCCCAAACTTCCTTTCAGTGTTTCCCTGCAGTAGTGTTTTGACCAATGATCTGCAGTTAGTTACGTGTTATATGGATGAATGGAACCTTTTCACTTGTGAACTTCTGACAGTGATTTTACTTTCCAAATACATTGGTACACTTCTATAAAACATTGAATTAAATAAATAAATATATATGTATACGTATCTCCCACACATCATATAAAACTAATAACATGCAATTTAGATTCAGTCTAAACCATGTATCAACATGTTTGTTTTCTGTTTACCTTTTACTAAGCTGCACAAATGATTAAACAGAGATCCTCCCCGTCCCCTCCCCCCCAAAAAAACCAAAACCCCCAAAAACAAAAGGCAAGACAGTGCCACCTGACTAAAATGCAGCATGCCTGCTCTGGGTAGATCCCATGCAGCGTGTTTTGAAACACCTTGTATATTGCTTTTATGTACATTTTCTTAAAGATAGAAACACATCATCTGCTGGTAGTTTCAATGTGCATATTACAAAGGGTGACTTTTGGTTCGAAGTCTGCAGCTTTATTTTTATGCCCTGTTGTTGGCTTCTGTTACAGAGTTAGGGAATGGTGACTCTGTACAAGAAACCTCAACTACTGTATAATAAATTACACTTGCTATGCCCCTTTGACTCCCTCTCTTGCACTTGATCCAGAGTGTCATGCATTTGGACACTATCCACCCCTTCAAACTTCTAAGCATTTTCAAATCAGCCTGCCACAAATATGTTTTCTTTTTTTTTTACCAAGTTGTAGGATCCCTCCTTACACTTAATGATGAGATCATAATTAAGGGTAGGAAGGGAGGTCCAGGATGGACCTAATTTGCAACAGATTTAAGACCTAATGATCTCTGAGTGCTGGGAGGTTGAGAACTTGACTGTTCAGGAGAGCTGATAACTCCTTTGTCAAGTCTGATACAGGCCTTGCTTCAAATCTTGGTAGTCTGAGATACCAGATAAATCTTGTGCTAATGATTTATAGAAAAGCTTTATAATTACAACACTTCTGTGCCCTCCCCCCCCGACTCGCTGTTAGACAGTTGGTGTGAAGGTTATCTGGCTTTACTGGCATGCATTTATAAAAAGACTGTATGAATTAAAAGAAAGATTAAGTGCATCTAAAACAATATTTCTGTAAATTGTAACATGGAGAAAATATTCTCCATAAGAGTCTGATGTGGCATAAAGTCTTTATAGGCACTCATTTACAATGACCTGCATAACTCATGAATGGCTGTCATTTTGGAGTACTGTTCCCATATCTCACTTTTGCCTATAAAACTTTTATACCACACTGCACCAGCACACATTGTTCCTGTATATCACCATAGCTTTTTCTAAATAGTTTTCTCAAATTTGAATGGCTGAAATGGTATTGCACTGTACTGCAGCAAAGAAGAAGAGATTCTGTTGTGCTGCTCCTCCTGAAAAATGTGCTAGCCCCCATTCCTGCCTCCTCTGGACCTACTGAGATCCTCATTTTCTGCACATCTCAGGAAATATTCAAAAACTGGCACTGCTTTAACGGGCCTAGTGGGATAGCAACAAAGGATGCATAGAGCAAATATTAAGAGTTAGAGTCAAATTGTTCACCCTCCTTCAAGTCTTAGGTTCATTACCATCATTTCTCCTGTCCCCCTTGGATAACTTAGGAGTCTCACTGAGACATTTGCTAAGCTTCAGTTGACCCCTTAGTCCTCCTCAACAAAGCTGTACTCTCAACTTTCATTTTAGCTTAACAAAGGGTTATATGGGGAGAGTATCTATATTGCAATCCAGTACTTCGAGTTTGTGGCAGTAAATCATACTAGTAGCTAATATAAACAAATAGAGCATATGGTATTTTACCAGAAGACTTCTGAAGTTGCTGTAAAGTAGGTTTAGGTTGATTTCTTAGTTATATGCAGCATTGATCCTAGGTGTCCTCAATTGCCTTCATCACTTGCAAGGAATCCAGTTCACAGGTGGCACTATGAACATTGCTAGGAGAACTGAGCATCTTTTGCACTGTTATGTCAAATTCTGAAAGGGTAATAAGGCTGTTTCATTCTGCTCTGACTCTATGCCCCTTTTTCTGGCAGCACAAATTGCTGTTAGTGTAACTGGTTGCTACATTTTGGCAGCTGAGTGCATGAAAGTGAATATGTGGCTAATTTAAAAGTACCTGCTATGATCTGATTAGCATTAGTCCAGAAAGCTGCAGGTTAGACGATGCATTGCTTACAAATGGAAGATAGCGACCATATGTGCAAATATTGTTGGCACCACTACAAAAAACCTTTGCAGTTTATAAATAAAGTATAAATGGCACTTTTCAAAATTTAACCTGAAGGGGTATTTACAACAGGCAGTGTTAACATAAGGATTTCTCTGTAAGATTGAAACAGAACATTTCTGTCAAATATTTCCCAATCTAGACTGATGATTCTTATTCAAGAACATTTCTTTTTGCAATATATATGTAAGTATTATCTGAATGGCAGGAATTGGACACAATATTGCCATCAGTTTTGTAGGACACTTCATTTAGTATATTGTGCAGATCTTTTCTTCTCTGATATTTATTGAATTTTCAGATAATTTTCTAATACTGCATAAAAATAAATTTTAAATATAAACACTATTTCTTGATCTTGGATTTAAAAAGGAATTTGATGGAAGAAAGATTGGGTAGTTGATACTTCAGTTTCATTTGAGGCATGGAATCTTTTTAACTATATCATCTTTGTAAATATTTTTGATGTCACTGACCTACCACTTTTCACAGGTGGGCACATGTGATGTGTGCAATTGCAATTCCTGAAGTCAGATTTCGAAATGTCACAGAACGGACACCTATAGATACTAGTAGAATACCTTTGCAGAGATTAAAATTGGTGAGTAATAAGGCTGAATTAATTACATTTATAGGTATTGTGCTGTTTTGAAATGTGTACAAAATTCTATGTATAGTTAATAGTAACTATTGCACACTTTTATTTCAGGGAAAGAATAAATAATCAAAATGTTAGTTAAACTGAAATTTCTCATACGTAATAGTGGGTTAGATATTTTCATTCATTGGCATTGTTTTGGTTTATGGTCTTGGGTAAACAACTTTTGCTCTAGGATAAAAAAGGGTGAAACAATGAGTAGTTTCAATCACTAAGCTAAAACTATTGGGGCTGCTCATTGAGGATCCAGCTGAAACCCAAATAAACCAGCATATCTCAGAATTTGTACGATTTTTTTCATTTTTTGCCTTAAGGGAACCTTTTATGGAGTTAAAATGATAAAAGACCTGATATTTTTACCATCTGGGAATTGAAAAATGTGCACCGATCAAATCGCATGTTATATTGAGCTAATAAATAGCTCCCCAAGGCATTGTGAAAAAGGCAAGAAACAAACACAAATGCTTCAACTACAAATACTAGGACCCACGTATAGCCCCCATATAACCCTGTCATCACACATTTGCCCTGGATTAGTGAGAAACATGTAAAAGCTTATGTCAAAGAGAATATTCCCTGCTGAGTTAGACCTAAATTGCTTAATTTGCCAGACTGTACTTCAATGTGACATCGTCTTCCTCTGACAAAAGGAAAATGATCCCCTTCCCAATATTTTAAAAATATTTGGAAAATAACCCTATTTCTTCTCTTTGCCTACTCCATAAGTAATTGGAGGAAAGATTGCTGATGTACTTAACCTGAAGATAATCTTTAATTGCTCCAGTTTTGTGAACTATTCTTCTTTTAATTTATCTGCTATGCTTTATATTTTATAACCATTGGAGTTGACCTCAAATTCTTGATCTGAAAATACCAGTTTTGGAAGTACTAACTATAAATAAGATGATCTTCAATTTTGATGCCTCCAAATAGTTACTTACATTATGACAGTAACCTAGTTGGTAATTGTTAATCCAGTAGTTATTTTCAAGGTATTGTGGAATTGAAATGTGAATTTGCCTCCTGTGACTTGAACAATAACAGAATAGTAAGAGCCTTCTGGAAGAGGGCTTGAATGAATTTTAAGTTAATGAGCTATTAATTTATTAATGTAGTTATTGTTTTAAGAGTCAAAATGCATGGACTTTTAGTGAAGTTACATGATACGCAAAGTTGTAGGCCATCCACTGGCTGTCATTTATCTGCAGATCACTGATAGTCTTAAACACCTTTCTATCACTGGAAGCTTTTTCTTTCGTTTCGTTTGTTTTTCTCCTTTGATTTACATATGGTTTAGTACATTTCTCTCAAATTGTAAAAACTCTCTTAAATATTTTCATAGTATGAAGCCACCAGTTTCCATTAGGCTATGTGTATATTGCTGGTGCTTCTCCCGATGAATTGCTGAATGTTTAGATGCATTATCCTGCCTTCCTTGGTGCTTTTTTTTTTTTTTTTTATTTTTAAGTGAAGGGGCTGCATTACGGATGTTATACCATATTTACTGAAACCCAAGATGACCCTGAATTTCAGACAACCCCCCAGTAATTAGATCTTATACGTGGAGAGTTTATAAATTTACACATTTTCCATGTATAGAATCTAATCGTTGGAGGATCACCTTAAAATGCATCCCCATCACCACTGCAGTGGGAAAAACAGTGGTTGGGGACCCATGTCAGACAATGGCTATCAGGTGTTGGGGGGAGCAATGAGGGACAGGCAATATGGGGAAAACAGCTTGGCCTCTGATTCCTCACTTATCCTTCCTTGTGCCTGCCTCCCCCTGCCTGCCTGCTCTGCTCCCCCACAGCCTTGGATTCCATCCTCTTAAGCCTCTGTCATCTTCCTGCCCCTTCCTTTCCCTCCTCCCCCTCTTCCTACCTCTGCCTATGTACCTTTTCTCTTGGGATGGAGCCTGCCAGTGCCAATCTAGCCTGGGGCTGCCTTATACTTTATTCTAAGATGTGAGGCTTTCCCCCACCATGTTAAATGAGAGGAAAAAACATCATCTTGGAATCAAGTAAATACAGTAATAAAGAAATTCAGATGAATAAAATGAAGGTGGAACCATGACACATCATAGTGCCATAAATGTACTACTGCAGACAGTTTACTTTATTGTAATCTCAGTTGAGAAAATTAAACCTTGCTTTTCCCAGCCTGGGTTAATTGCATTCAATTTACAATGAGTGACAATTGTTCTTACATCTCATTAGTAAATCTAATGCAGGTTCATCATGAGGTTCAACCTTCCTAAAAGGTTTTATAATGATTTAATATCTGTAGCCAATACACTGCTGCTACTTGAGAGATCAGCAAGCAACAGAAGAAATGGGCAAAGTTCTCTTAACTTCAGCAGCCTGCTAATGCTTTAAAAATGAAGAACACTATTACAAAACTCAACTGTTTTATTTACTTTTTAGCATACTCATATTCATAGGAATTTTCCATATTAGCTGACAAAACTATAATTTTTGCCTTGTATTGCTTTGGTAAAAAATTATTTTCAGAGGTTTCTGTTCAGTGCCAGGGGGACAGCGTTTTTAAAAAGATCAGACGTTGCCATGATCAAGCTATTTTATCATGTTGTCCCTTGAAATCCAAGTAGAGGGAACGCATTTAACTGCCAGCTAATTCCTTGTATCTCCTGGCTTCTACTTACAACATTCAGATTTTTATCAAAGGGTGAATTGTGCAAATAATGTCCAGGAGATTGTCATGATAGCTTTTCATTAGACAAAATAAATAAAGATAATGGAAGAAGGACCTTGCAAAGAGACCCTCCTTGTTTGAGTAGTCACATGCTGCCATAGGCAATCTTCAAAAAGTGTCTCAACACCCATCTTGCTGGGGTCATCTGATCCCAGCAGTCTTTCCTGCCCAAGTGCAGAGGGGCTGGAGCCAATGATTTGTAAGGTCCCTTCCATCCCTAACAGCTATGAAACAGCATGTCAGTAGAGACGTAATAGTGGACTATGAAAAATTACAACCTTGCAGTAGAAGACCGGGTTGAGTTGTTTCAAGTGAAAAGATTTCTTAGTCTGAGCAAGGCAGTTGGATCCTGCAGATAAAAGACTGAGGTTATGAATTGTCATAAAGAGATTCAGGTCTGATAGAGCTGTCTAGCAAATTTGGCATGCTATTTTTTTTTTTAAATGGTTGGGGTAGGCATCATACCAAAAAATGGAAGTTAAGAAATGCAAAGAAAAGTATTTCCTTCTATTCTGGAGGGTTCACTTGAAGTAAAAACAAACAATACTCCACCTCCCTGCAAAAAAAACCCCAAAAGATGTACCTTTTATGTAATGCAAACCTTCTCAGACCTTTGAGTACATGAGATGATTCTGGTTAGTTTTAATTATAAGAAAGGAATCATGGAAAATAATGATAGAAACTAGGTAAAAACAAACAGAACCAGTTGAGAGTAGAGTTCCACCTCTTATTTCCAAAGATCTGCAGTGTGAGTTGACATTCCTTCTTTGCACTATCCACCAATATCAAAGCATATAAGAAGTCAGTGTTTGCCATTTAACAAATTAAACAACATCTGTGCGAAAGTGGTTGACTCTTTATTATTCAGCTAGTATATATATGGATTGGTGTTAGATAGCTTTTAGCTCACAAGGCATTGTGGGTCAGAATCAATGTTTTTTATATCAGTCTTCATATCATGTAATATATACCAGTACGGTATACATTCATTCCTTCCCAAACAAATCAGTGTTTGTATTATGTTTACAGTATTATTTTGCACAACTGCTTTCTATTTGCACATTAATGGGTTCATCTAGCCAATTTATGTAATTGGTTTTAGATTTTATATAATGTCAAAATGCCTTTATATTACTTTGCCTCACATTTAATATGTTGTTTATTCCATATAATTTCTATGTTGCTTAAAATTTACATGCCATGCTAAAATGTTCATTATAAAATAATGTTGTCAATCAAACCACAATAATAAAATACATTATATGCTGTTGAATAATAGGATGATGCTGTGTTCACCAACAGTAAATATGTTTGAATGATAGGGGCTAGGAATAATAGTTTGCACATTCAGTGTTATATTGTGGGTCTGATTCCACAGTCATACCAATCTTATGTTGTTGCAACTCATTGACTTCAGTAAAGGTACCACTGGTTTTGAATAGAATGAGAATAGAATGGAATTAGTCCCTTCTGTTTTGTTATTGCTGCTGCTGCTGCTGTTGGGGGAGAGGTTTTATTTTCCCCATAAGGTTTAGGTTTTGCAGCTGTTCATAGGGTTTAAAATACCCTTCCTAAAACAGTGGTAAACTAGGAAGAAGTTTTAAATCAAAATTTTGTGGAAGAGTGGAGCTTGTAGTGTTTTTTCTTATGTTTGCAAACTTGAGCAAAAATAGTTACTGAAGGTCTCGTCTTGGAACATAGGGTGTGTAGACACAAACATGGGGTGCAGACAAACAGTTGAACTGTTTCAATAGTGTCACTGATTGGGAACTGGTTCGTAATTGTCCCTGGAGAGAAGTGTGCACACATATGCGGCTAAGAGTTCTAAGTAGAACCCTCATCTTTTAGGGATGGCACTGCTGCCAAAATGCCACCAAGCGGTGGTAGAGTACCCAAATTATCCTGCCTTCCAGGGGTCAGTGCCCATAGGTTTCTCTAGGATTCCTCTAGAGAGGGTGGAAGACCTGGATTAGGGTATGGGGTTGGAGTGGAGGGGCTGCCAGATTCTGGGGGAGTGTATGGACTTGTAGTTTCCAGGGGGCAGGGTGTTCTTCCTTCCCACCCCCTCCTCAAGAGCTCCCAGGATTTTCCAGTGGTGCAAGTACCTTGCATTACCAGCAAAAGATGCAGAGATTGTAGACGTGTGTGCAGGGTGCAGCGTGCAGGGCAGGGCTTGGTTGCAAGAGTGCAGCACAGGGGGGGAGGAACAATTAACAGTTAGTGGGGTAATTTACTTCACATTACACATGGAATTGACAGCCATTCTGTTCTAAGTGCCCACTATGCAATTGCAATTGCTCTGCTTCCCTCCCTGTCCCCAAACATTTGACTGGAATTTATGGTTACAGGCAACCACCCACCCACCATAAGCAGGGGGCTACAAAGCCCTTTGCCCAAACCTAGCAACCCTCCACCCCTAATGAGCCTGGGACCCATGCTCAGGTTCTTTAGCAGGGAAGTGAAACTGTTACAGAGGCTTTCTACTTCCCTGCCCCTGAGGGGACTGTGGTTTCTTTAGGCCAGGGGTAAGCAATGTGTTTTAGTCGGAGTGCCGAAAATCCCCACAAAGCCTTCCTTGGAAGGTGCCAGAGTGCCGGCATGCCAGAAAAGCAAAATGAGGGCAGGGGCGTACATGGCAGGATGCCCTGTGTGTGTCCCCTGCCCCCCAGCCCAGGCTCTGTTGCTGGCAGCAGCTACCCAGAGCCGGGGAGGCTCCAAACAGCTGTGCCAGGCTCTGGGGCCCAGGCATCAGCTCTGTACTGGCATGTGTACCCACATGTCAGCAGGCAGTGGGGGAGGGGCCTGAGGCAGCGCAACCCCAGTCTCTCCCGTGCTCTTGGCACAGAGCTGGTGACTGGACTCTGGAGCCCGGTGCAGCTGTTTGTAGCCAGTCTGGGCTCTGGGCCTCTGCAGCAAGGAGCAGGGAGGCTGCAAACAGCTGTGCTGGGCTCCACAGCCCTGGCATCAGCTCCGTGCTGGCGGCAACTGCACGTGCACCTTGGGGTGGGCTGTGCTGCCCTGCTGTCTGCCCCGAGGTGCACGCACAGTTGCCGCCAGCATGGAGCTGATGCCGGAGCTGTGGAGCCCGACGCAGCTGTTTGCAGCCTGCCCGCTGCTTGCTGCAGCTGCCCAGAGCCCAGGCTGGCTACAAACAGCTGCACTGGGCTCCAGAGCCCAGTCACCAGCTCTGTGCCAGGAGTGGGGGAGAGACCGGGGTTGCACTGCCTCAGGCCCCTCCCCCATTGCCTGCTCTGATACATAGGTGCACGTACCGGTACGGAGCTGATTCCTGGGCTCCGGAGCCCAGCATAGCTGTTTGGAGCCTCCCGGCTGCAGCTAGCCCCGGCTCTGGGTAGCTGCTGCCAGCCAGAGTCCAGGCTGCTCCCAGCAGGCAGCTGGGATGCTGTAAGCCCTGCTGGGAGCAGCCTGGGCTCCAGCAGCTACCCGGAGATGGGGCTGGCCATGGTGTGCCAAGCAAAATGGCCTTGCGTGCCATGCTTGGCACGCGTGCCGGGGGTTGCCAACCCCTGCTTTAGGCAATAGGTCTTCAGGCAGTAGAGTCTTGGATGCATCCCAGAGTAGCCTCATTGCCCTGCACATATTTATAGGGTTGAGAAGTGGTACAGTTTGGGATGCTTGAAGAACTGACTAGACAGTAGGCATGGAATAGTCTGTGTCCACAAATAATGTTGGATCAATTCAAGGAGATCTAGCTCAAACTAATACTTGATTTTCCTGGTGTGCTTTTGAAACATTTCAGGAAGTTTGAACTAGTCTAAAATGGCCTGTGCACCAACACCCTTGGGGTTTAAAATGTATTTTGAATATTCCAAGCCTGACATCTGTCTACACCTATAATGGCTAGGACTGTGCCTTGTATTCTAGATACAAATCTATGCTATAAATGGTGAAGACCTGCATCATACTATGGTTACCATATGTCCAGGTTTTCCCAGACAGGGAAAACCTGGCTCCTGTCCAGGTCGGTTTTTAAAATGGGAGCAAATGTCCGGGTTTTTGGTCTTCCTCTGTTTTCCTGGGAATTAGCAGCTTGGGACTGCTTGGGGCTGGGAGCAGCGGGCAAGGTGATTGGCTGTTGGGAGTCCCATGCTCTGTGCACAGGCCCTGACAAACTCCCAGATAAGAGGCACAGAGTTTGTGCAGTGCACGTGTGCGTGGGAGCTGGAGGGGCAGAGGCTGTAGGTCAGGAGTGAGGGGCACTGGCAGGGCTGGAGGGACAGGGGCTGCAGATCGGGAGTGAGGGGCACTGGCAGGGCTGGGAGGGGCAGGGGCTTAGTGAGGGGAAGAGGCAGGGCATGGGTATTTCACTGCCCCCCCCATAATCATATACTCTTCCTCCCTTTTCACCCCTTCTTTCACCCACCATAGGTGTCTTCTTTTTTGATATTGGAAATACGGTAACTCAGGAAAATAAAAGGCCTGCCAGGGTTCCTTATCATGCAGTAGTTCAGTAGCTATTCTGTTCCCAAAGCTAATGTAATTTGTATTCCTCTCCATAGACAGACCCAACTGTGGTTTCACATTCTGTCTTCCTTGTGTCACTCACTTCAAAGTATCCAGAGGGCCTAGTCTTATGAAGCCCTTGAAGTCAGGTGAACAGAAGCTGAAGTTGTGCTGTCTTTGTAAGCATGTAAGGATGTGAATACCCTCACCTTCTTTCATGTAGGAATGGGAACAGGGACAGCCTTGCCCAGTGTACATAAAGACAAGTGTTTTAACGACTAAAGGACCCTTTCAAGTTACAGCTTTTGATTTTTGTAAACTATCCTGAGAAAAAACAGTCTAGTTACTACTCGGGTGTTGCTGGTAGCAGTTAAAGCTGTGTGAGGCTCATAATAAAACTGTCAAAACATTCCCTTGTCATAGGTTTTATTACAAAATCCAAAACTTTAATATTACTACTTAGTTATAGAACAGACTGTTTTGCAAGGGTACTTTGCAAGGGTTTAGAAGGGATGGTCTCTGCTCCAGTGATTTCACAGTCTAAGGACAAATGAGTAGGCAATGGTAATGGGAAAGGCAGCTGAAATGCTATTTATATGCTAGTGAACTTGATTCACTCTAGGTAACAGCAGAAATGAAACTTTAAGAGGGATTAAATAGTATAACCCTTCTGGATGAACTCAGGGTTACATGAATAAAGTACAGTGGAGAATGGTTAGGATTTGAAAGATGGTGAGACAGGATTGGGAGCATTGGTGGAAAGGTTTGGACAATATGAAGTTTGTTATGGACAGAAGAGGCTGATTTCTGCTAAGTTCTGAAGGGTGTGACTGCTTGCATTGGTTAGTGAGCTGGAGTGAAAGAAAAGTTTATAATAGAATTAGGCCAGGCGCAAGGCAAGCACAATTTAATGGCATCTGATGATTACAAGTCAAAAGCTGATAGAATGTTGAGGTTTTAGCTGAGCTTAGTCTTGGTTTTGGTTCCATTTCAGCCCAAATATATCAGTGAAAGTGTTTTCCTTGGCTGTTTAGTTTTATGCAGCTCTGGTTGATAGAAAGCAGATTGTGAATTCCAGACTCCATTGAAGCTAATAGTAAAACTCCGCTTACTTCAGTGGAACCAGCAATTCTCTCAGAGTACATAAATATACCCTGTAATTTCAGACCAACATTATTACTCAGTTCCAGTCCTGAACAGTTCTAGTTCTAGTCCATGGCCACATTGTATAATAAAATGAAGAAATCTCTGGAGATCTGAAGCCAAATTTGACTTCTCAAAAAGTGCTGCAACTTCCACGGGTTTCCAGAGATTAGCCAGCAAATATATGCTGGCAGGGATATCTGGGCCTGATTCCAATTTACAGTTAGGCCTCTTTACACCATGATAGCTGTGATTTTAAGTCACAGGCACATAAACAAGTTACCATAAGGCAAAAAAGGCCTGGAATGTATATAGTGTCTTACTTTACAGTAACAGCCTTTGGACGTGCTCTTACTTGAAGTAAATTGAAGCCAACCCACATTGCTCCTCTTGGGTTAGTAGTAAAGTACTGCAGATTAGCTTCATTTACCTGAGGTCAGATTACGTATCTGGGGAGTTACTGCAAAGTAGTTAATGCACGGTAATCCCAGCCCTCATTTACCTCACAGTAACTTGTTCATGAGCGTGTGCTCTGAGAGACACAGGCCCAGTGTGTTTAAATGTTTCTTCTGACATAAAAATAACAGTTAAAATGTAATCAATATCTGTCCTTTACTAAACACATGCATTTAAACTGTCATCTTTAAAATAATTCTTGGATGATTGATGTATCAATTCAATAGCAAGATGCATGATCTAACTTAGATAATATCAGTGCTATAACATGCTTCAGTATTACAAACTGACTTTTGTCATTGTAGGCAGTTGTTGGAATGCTGTACTGAAACGTATATAATGTGCTTTTGTTTCTTTATTGGTAGAGCTTCCTATTATTTTTACATTTGAAATCCTATTTCTCCAACAAAATAGAGGTAGAAAATGAGTTTTGGAATAGCTGAAGTTGCCCTCGGGCTTTTGATGACCTCAAATTTGTATTTGACAAGTGAACCGAATATAAGCACAAGTGTACTCTGAGTGAGGAACATTATTTTGAAAAGAAATTTACACTGCAATGATGACTGATCTACAAGCCTTTCAGAATCTGGCTGAGGCCATAATGTTTTGTTTAGAAGCCTATACACTTTAAAATTTGCACCTGAAGGCAAATAATAGTGAGCTTGAAAGCCAAAGATTATAGTTTTGAAAGGTACATCAATTCTGAAAATAGAGAGGTTTCACTGTGGTATGCCAACTGAAGAGTGGAATGGAGGGAAAAAAATGAGAGAGCGCTTTTAAAAGAATGGGCAAGTATTCTCTTGCCTATCTTTCTAGTTTAATAAAAAAAATCCTAAAATTAGAATTAAATACATTTGCAGGCATTGCTTATCTTCTGTGTTGTAATTTTGCAATAACAGTCATTTGTTAACCTATAGTGGAATTGTAGAACCACTGCAGCTGTATTTCTGTAAGAGTAGAGAAATGCTTGACAGTGATGTATACCACCATTATTATGCATTTCTGGCAAGGTAAAGAAGTATTGATTACCTTTCAGCATTTCTAAAAATATTGCTAGAAGGACAATCGAGAAAACTCATTATGTTATTCATAAACTTATGCATTAACTAGTTCATTTGCACACACATTTAAGGAGAAAGAACGAAAACTAGAGAGAGACTCAAGTTTGTTTGATTTATATTTCCAAATTATTTAACTTTATTATTGAATCAACTTTAAATAGCACAGTCACTTACTTTTTCCCCCAATTAAAACAATGTAAAACTAAAGATGATACAATAATTGATTAAAGTACTACAATTTATAATGCCAGTTAAAAATGTACTGACTCATTAAAATCATGTACAAAACACAATTTAGAGTACATACTTATGTTACTATCTTTGTAAGATTTTTAATAAGTATGGTATAAAAAAAGTACATTACCAGCTGTATAGTCCTTACTGTCAGAATGATTTGCTACAATGAATAGATCCTATTGCAAACTGTCAAATTTGTATATTGCTGTAATACTGAGCCATAAAATCTTTTGAATAAAATGGAAAATGTTAGATGGGCCTGACTAAAAATAATATTTTTGAAGACTAGCAATATCTGTAAGAGTGAAAGCAGAATGCTCATAAAGTTAACTAGTTACTCTAAATTCTCCTTTCCACAGATGAAAAATCATGTTTGCAAAATTAAATTGATTTTTACTTTTAACCATCCTTTGAAATTATTTTAGATCCTGAATTACCAAAGATTATTTGAGGCAAGAATGGAGTACATCTGTTGGAAGTAGGAATTGGTATTTTGGTTTGTGTGTCTGGATACAAATAAATTACCATTAGTAAAACAATATGATTGAGAAACCTAACTCAAATTAAAGTTTCTCACCAAACTTTCTCTTGAGCATGTGGCACTTATCTCTTGATTAACAGTATTAATTTAGATTAATTTAGATTAATACTAAATGGCAGGTGACTGAATTAGCATTGTTGGAACACCCTTAACATTTCCAGACTTCTGAGTGATTACTTACAGGGCATTTTTCATTTTATTGGCAATCCTGTTTGTTAAGATTATTAGTGGTATTAATTAGTAGTAATACCACTAATAATAGTTCAGTTTTAAGTGGGGGAAAAAAAGCAAGTGTGACCCCACAAAGTCTGATGTCCTTAGCAGTGGATTTTGTGAATTTCTCCATCTGGACACCATCAGATTGATAACACCTGAATCCATCACAGATCGGTTAAACCCAACCATCTTGAAAGGACTGATATCAACTGAATGAAAGCATTCTGTTTCAGCCCCAAACATCATTAGTGTCTGAACCGTGTATGGTAGTGGTTCAGGCCCATATGTCGGTAATGGCTGGCTAGCAGGCTGGATTCAGACAGCAGAACCATATGATCCAGTCTGTGGATGTGGGGCTTCAGTGGCATTTGGCAGTGTGGGGTAGTTATTTTCCAGTGCCTCCATGGGGAAGGCACCTGCCAATCCATCCGCCTTTGACTTGGACTGGATCATTGTCCTGTGGCCTAAAAAGGTTGCCAACTGCTGATTATATGGCTTCATGGGAATTTTAGTTCTGAGTCTACCATTTTCTGGTGTAGAATCTATTGTCTTGTTGGGATCCATCTTCCAAGATGCACAGTAGTCTGCTTATGGGTCTGAGCCACGTTGGTGCCTCAAGCAGATGCAGTGATTAATGCTGAGCAAAAAAGAAATGAAACGTTTAATTTCTAATCAACAAAATGAAATGGTTTAGGGGATGGGGAATGAGTTTGGGGCCATGTGAGAACATGGGGCGGTTGTGGGACAGGGTGCTCGTGTGGTGCATGGTGCTGCAGTGGGGTGCCAGCATAGATTTGCAGCACAGTGGTTGGGGGTGAGGAGAAAGTGGGGATCTTCACAGCATGCCGTATGGCTACCAGCCCCTTGGAAATTGTACAACGCTGTTATAAATAATTTCTGAATCTTCAGTGTTCCAAACAGCTGCCTTTGAATCAGGATGAAATATTTGTGTAACTATCTTAATTTAAAATGTCAAAAGCTTCAGTACTACTAGATTCATTTACTTTAGATTCAGTGTAATTCTTAAGTTTCAGTCCAATCTACAGTTGCTCAGGTTCTGTATTTACAAATGACTTGTGGACTTAACATTCTACCCAAAATCATTGAAATTTTTGTAGCAAATTTTCTAATTGGAGCAGTGAGGCAGTAGATAAATGGGGACAGGATTTGGAGCTAACATCCCAAGCTAGCCTTGGTTTTGCTCTTGATTGATTGCATGATTTTAGGTAAGTTACTTTATTTGTGTACCTCAGTATTGCCAACCATACCACTATCTGTGGTGGCACTATGGATAACTCTCCCCTGAACAATGCAGAATAATAAAACCTGAGCAGTGAGGGGGACTGCACTAAGTCCCCCTCTACATGTGCGGCTAAAGGTGTGATTAAATCTAATGCATGATTAACACAATTGTGCCTCTTGCCATACCACATGTGCATGGCAGGAGGCGTGATTGTGGGATTGTGCATTAGATCCAATTGCATCTTATTGCCAGTATAGGGCGAGCCTGATCTTAGCAAGAAGCAGGCACCCATAGTTGGGAGCCCACTTTGTTGAGGGGGTTCCCAGCTGCAGGGACTGTAAGCACCTGGGACCAAGAGTCCCCACAGCTGATAGGACTCTGGGGCTTCATGCACCCCCAATTCTTAGGAATCATGGCAGCAGCAACCCCCAGAGTTTGGGGGTTTCAAGCTAGGGATGGTGCACCCCTGTGGCTGGGAGCCCTGTCAGCTGATGGGGCTCCCAGCCACAGGGGAGACCTTGCTACATGTAGAAATGTATTTATTTAGTGATGCAATTTCGGCATATTGTTTCAGCCATCTTAAGGCAATGTCATCACCAGTGTGAAGAGCTTGAAGGCCAGTAGGTAGCATTGTGAATGGACACAAGTCAGTAATATGGGACATGGGGCTTCCAGCAAATTCAAGCTGGATAGCAACCAGCTATATAGTTAGTACCACATTTTTTAGTTCTAATTTTATTGCTGGTTGGAGCTTTTTATTGTGTGTAACTTTGCATGTGTAGCTGGTCTCAAGGTAACTGTACAATTAACCGGTTAATTGTGCGATACCTGTAATGTGTTGGTGGTTGGAGGGTGATGGGGCAGCTAACACAGCTATACTGTTTCTGGTTCCCTAGCTAGTTTATTTGCAACTAACTAAGGTGTCTATCCAGAGCTCGGCACTGTGAAGTGTAGAGAAGCTGTAGGGTTTTGTAAGTGTTACTTAGTTAATATCTGTGTAGTACTTTGAAAAAGCAATACACTGTAGAAGTGCTAATGATCATTATAACTGTTAGACGCTGTTGTGATGAGTGCTATGTAAAATGATCAGATAGTTAGCTTGGGGTTGTTTATGTCCCAATAACTTAAAATAAGTGAATTATGTTAGTTTCAAACTTACATATAAAATCTTTCAGTTGAAATTGCAGTGATCACTGGGTTCAATAAATGTGGGGATATGTGAATGAGAAGAAGTAAGAAGTGCTGTTTGTGGAGCAGCAGGTAAGCCTCTGCAGTCCTTTAGTCTCTGTAACTGACCTGAGGGACTCCCTCCCTACTGGCAACCTCCATAGCCTTCCAAAGAAGGGAGCATCTCCAAATTACAGCTTCCATCACTATGTCTTCCTTCTTAACAATAAGTACAGAAACCAATTAACACCCATCTACAGAGGAGAAGCTATTAGCACTCATTCTGGAGTGAGTCTTTACCACTTACTTACCTATTCTCCCTGTTCTGCAGCTCTCTTAGCAAGTCTATAAGTCTTTCAAGAGGGATCACTTCCTTCTCAGACCAGTGAAATATCAGATCCTGTTTCTGATTTTTTTTTTGTGGGAAGCATTTCCTTCAAATGTTGATAGACATGAGTCCTTCTACTGGGATTTGGGTAACTTGTACTTTTGGCAGCTGTGCTTCTGCACATAGCACAAAGTTCATTAGTCACAGAGTGCTGAGGCTGCTTTCTTCTTTCTGCCTGATGGTATTTGCATTTGTGGTCTCAGGTACATTTCTTCCCCTAAGGACGTGGTTATTTCTTGTGTTCTGTAACAGTGTTTATTTTCCTAAGGAGAATTGTACAGGTTTGGGCTGTGACAGCCAAGAGGATTGTTAGGAGCTATGAACGTTGTGTGTGTTTTCTTGTACAGCAAGCTAGATTCAGTTTCTCACTAGCTACCAGACCCAAAGGCCAGGTACACACATTACACTTTTACGGTTATAAGTGATTGGAAACTGGTCTATATCCATAACAGAACAGAAGTTTGGGACACGAAACTGGTCTATACTCGTAACAGAACTGAAGTTTGGCACACGTAGACTGGTTTAAGAATGGCGGAACCCAGGCTAAGATTTGCTCACCCAGTCAAAGGGCGAATATGGGTTCTGTTTGCTACCAATCTAAACTACACCTCTTACAGAAAACCATGTAACGTAGATCAGTTCCTCCTTGGGCTTTTTGAAAGTCTATATCTAGCCAGAGTTGGTGTCACCTCCCTTGCTACTGCTATAAAAGGGAGTTTGTATACTCTATTTTTATACTGGCTTTTAGCGATGCCTCTCCCTTCCACCTGTATATTTGTTTCTGAATAGCCAGTTATTTTAATGCTTGTTGGACTCAATTTTGGTCTCAGTTTTTACTTTTCTGTATTCGTGCTCTGGAAGAATATTAGCCTGAGCTTCAGTGTCCAATTTAAAGGAAACGATCATGGCTTGCATGTCCACTAGCAAAGTCCCATTCTTCTCATTAAATTTACCTGATTCTACTACAGCTATATAAAATTCTTCTGATATGCTGTCAACCATATGCACTTGAGGCTTCCGTGTCTGGGGTCTGTAGCACCTGGCAAAATTATTCCTCTTGTTGCAGTTAAAATAGAGCTTTCCAAATACAGCAGTGTTTGGGGTCATATTCCCTTCCATACTTATGGCGTAATTCGGGGTTCATTCTCTCTCCCATATCCCTTATGTTGCTTTTTCTCGCTACATTCTTTTGTGTTTACTGCATAGACAACCCTTTTTGGTGTATTAGTTCTGCTGCTCGTGCCTTCACAGTTTCTGCTGCCTTGAACCTTTGGATGGTCTTTTGTAGGAACAAGTCTCCCTCATGCTACAGGCTTTCTTGTAATATGGTATCTAAAATGCCACAAACAATCCTGTCTCTAATCAGAGATTCTGTCAAGTTTCCAAAAGCACAGTTCTTACTCAGCCTCTTTAATTCAGTAACATATTGATCTGCACTTTGTTCTCTTGTTTGTCTGCACATAAATCTGTGTCTTTCAAGGGTCTCATTCTTTTTTGGCATGTAGTATTTCTCAAATGAGGACAGCATTACACTTAACTGCATATTTGGCATTCTCCAAAGGTAAAAGTATTATAAACAGCCAGGGTGTCCACTCCTACAATATGCAGAAATATGCAAGATGATTTGACTTTTTTGTTTTTCTTTTGTATACTTCTGCTAGTACTGCTCAAG
>NW_017729024.1:118370859-118376665 GCF_001723915.1 Gavialis gangeticus | reverse complement strand
TTCATGTAAACTCCAGGGGCCAGGTTTTGTTTTGGAAAGGAAGAAGAGATAGCTATGAACTTTTGTACCAGGCTAATATATAGCCAACTTAAACATCTTGTTCAGCTAATTTTTCTTTCTAGTTGATTCTGCTCTTCTACATCAGTGATTTATTCATGATTTAGTGGCCTCGCAGTGAGTTTTATGTTTTTTGTAGCTGCGCTGGGGTCTGTGGAGCTTGTTATTGGCGGCGGGTGTATGTGCGCCTTTGTCTGAATGCCTTCTACCTCTTTGCTACATTGCCCAACTACAGAAGGGCAGGTGGAGGTTTTAAAACTTCCATGACTAACTTTGCATTTACTTAGGCTGTAACTCTGTGGGAAGGTCACTTGTGGTGGCCTTTGTCCTTCCATGTGGCTGCTCTGCTCTCCTTGATCTCAGTTTCCAACTTCTTTGTCTGTTTGGAATTCAAATTTTTCCAAGGTCTTTCTCATTCAGTACTTCTAACACTATGTAGGGATTATTAGATTCAGTAAATACAGGCATACATGAATAAGAAGAACTAAAAAACAAGTGTTATTTGTGGGACAGAAGGCAAGCCTCTGCAGTCCATGATTAACTGGTTAATCATATCTTTAATGACTTGGACACATATTAAATCAATTAATGTTGTGATAAAACAAGGAATAAGCCACAAAATTATTACACAAAATAGGTATAATGACTTTGTGGATGGTTCCTATCATGCCTTTAATTGAATGTGTGGCCAGTGCCCACCCTTTGGAGCACATAGGAGCCTTTCAAGACCCCTGGGTGCTTCAGAGGCTAGGATACCCCTCAGCTAATTTGTATACTCCTCTGACTGGGAGCCAAGCTTTTTACTTGCCAGTGCAGAGGGTGCTCAGGATCAGGTGCTCTCTGCACCGGCAGCATGGTGCAATGGGAACTAATGTAGGATCCTATAGTCATGCCTCCTTCCATTCATGTATGGCATGGCAGGAAGCATGATTCTTGGGATCCCACAAGAAATCCCATCGTTCTTTTACTTGAACATCAGTCAGATGCCTGAAGGACCATCTCCTAACTCCCAACCCCCATGATCTTGCAAGTAAGGGAGCATCTCTAGATTACAACTTATTTTACTACAGAAATCACATCTGGAAAATTTCAGTCCAAAGGAATTGTTTGCGATAGAAAATTATGAGTAACTGATGGTGGGGGAGGAGTCAATGCATAACTGAGCAAGCGCATATGCACACACAATGGCATACAGATGGTTAACTACCAGGAACCACATATCCATAATGTATAATGACAATATTTATGTTAAACTAATGACCTGGCTGAGAGAAGAAATAAAGAAAACTTTCATTAGCTCTGTTCATAGTCTAATGAGTATAACAACCCATGAGAGCAAAGCTTGATTACATATCACAACAAATGCAAAATAAAAACATGGCTTTATACTATAGAACTGAGAGCTGGGGTTTATTTTATAGTAGTTGGGTACATACCAACACCAGATGTGTTTAAGGTAGATTTCAAAAAACATTTTCATCCAACATCTTACATCACTTATTGTCCCCAGGGTCCATTTTTCTGTCTGCACTGGAGTATAACTCCCATTAATGTCATTTTAAATGATGAGAATGGACCCTATAAATATATTGTTTAATCTTTTAGAGTTTTCCTTTTTTATTCTCAGTAAGTTTTAAACATTTGTGAAGATATCTTATTGTAATGTTGAATGTATTTACATGAAATACATTTTAAGGAAAGCACTATTCTCCATCCCAGAGTCAACAGACACATTTCTGCATCTCTGTTTCATGCATTTGTTCCTGTCAGTTATTCTTTCTAGTGTTTTACAAACTTTGCCTGCTTTGGGTGGAGCACCACAGATGAATAGAAGCCCAAATAGAAACTGAACACAACAAGAATATATGTATTTAAATATCTAGGGTTGGATTTATAAATGTTTGTAGTGAGTTCATTCTCTGCTCCGCTTGCTCTTCGGAAGCACAGGCCACAGGGCAATGCTGTAGCAAACTTTGCAGTGCTACTCACCAGACCAGTGGAGAAAACGCATTGTGAATTGCAAGTTTCAGAACATAACTTTAGGAACATAAATCTGTCTCCCATTTTCTTCTATAGGAAAGTGTAACTGCTTGATGTGGTGGTGGTGAGAAACCGTTGACCCTGAAATGGGTGGCCTCACCTAAGTAGAGGAAGAAATCAGAACTCTGGGCAGAGGTGATATCTTTTATTAGACCAACTACATATTTGCAAAAAAAGGTCTTTATTTGCAAGTTATTGGGCGCACGCACCCTTCTTCAGGCATAGGAGAATGCAAAGGTTGTAAAATTTCTCCTAGTGGAAAGGAAAATTCATATTTCATAGGAGAGCTGAAGGTGTTCTAAGATCTCCTGGTTGGAAAAGACCACAGAGCTGCCTCAACACAAGAGAAATTTCTTGCCCAGGAGAGTGTTGCATTAACCCCTTCTCCTGTGAAATATGAAACATCACACCCAGAAGGAAACTTAATTCAACATCTTGCTTGCCATCAGACAACTTTAAAGTAAATAGACTACTCTAACATTTATCTGAGCCTAATTTACACAAAATGAACTTTTCCAGAGTCAAAAGTGAATGTCTATTCACCTGCTTACCAGTTTATCTACACAGCTTAGATTAACTTGTGAAGATTGAATTGATTCAGTCTTGGGCTTTTTGGCTGTCTGTACTTAGCCCTTGTGTTTGCATTGTGGCTGTTTCAAAGCAGTTCCCTTTTCCTCTCTGTTCAGTTTATTTGCACATATCATGCCTCTGATAGAATGAGGTGTGTGGTCTTTCATGTAGCCAGATCCTATACTAATGACCGGGTCAGTGTAGACCAGTGTGGCTCCTTGAATTGCACCCAGTACTGGGTAACAGAATTCTCCATTTTGGGGGAAATTACACATTTGTCTCCACATTGTTAATGACAAGATCAGTAGGTAGCCACATTCTGTATTTTTAGCCTCAGTTTTGGTGTGGTCTTCAGAAAGGCCTTAGATGGTTTTTACTACCTGCCAGCATAACTTCTCTTCTCTCGTCTGGTGTGAACTCTTAAGTAGCGCACATATTCCACACCTCTTATCTTAGTCGGGCACTTGGAAAGCCGAAAGACTACCCTGTCTGGGTCTGACAAATATAAGGCATAATATTATGCATTAACATCATACTGATGGCAGTGCAGCCTGCATCATCATACTATCTCCCCAGTGGCCTCATGTATACATTGAACTGTGACAGCATGTATAACAGTCTTCTTGACAGGCAGTCCAGCACTACCTTCTGGTATCTCTGAAAGGAAAGTGAAATATGATTTGGTCCAGAAAGTGAGACAATAAAATCTCATGGTTGTTGCTATTGAACACACAGAAAATTAGTAAAAGAAAATTCTAAATGTCTTTTTGTCAAATTTAACATCCGTCACAAGATACTGTAAGAATATATTCAGCCAGAACACAGACGCTTGTGACAAACCCCCTGGGTAGAATTTGCCAAATTATACAGTCATCTCCTTTGGACATTAGAACAGTAGCAGATCTGTTGTCTTCCAGTGTTAAACAAACTAGTCTACAAATCACTCCAGTAGACAGAAATTTCATTCTAAGGATCCCTTAATCCCAGAGGCAGGTCTGCATATATTGATCCTTACTCATCTGCACAGTACCACTAATGTCAGTTGCTTAACAGATTTAAGCTTTGTCACATTACAAGGTAAAGAGAATAGCAACCATTATTATATATTTGCCTTGTTCATTATTTTGGGGGGAATATCAGTCATTATTACATATTTAATAGAGTACATAAATAATATAGAGATTTAATGTGCTTGCATTTATAGTTTCTTTATATCGATACAGCAAAGGTTCCTTTTTCCCCCCATCCTACTGGACAAAGTAGATAAGTATATCCTTGGGTTTTGTTTTGTTTTTTTTTTTTTAAATAAAAGCATCTTAGTAATGTAGTTTAGGTTTCTGATTTGATGTTAGGTATTTTATCTTGGACAGATACAATATTTATGCCCAAACAACCCCTTTATTTTGGCCCTGCCTCTATACATGAGCATTAGGTAAAATTTAAATGGTGACTCTGATATCATCAGTAGTATTTCTGTAAACCAGTAAATGGATATGTCCTGAGCTTAGAACAAAGAATATTTTTCCCCTTGCAGAACTAGCCTATTGCAGTATTTCCTATGTTCATCCATGACTCTCTGATTTCTTTTATTCAAAGAGGGAAAGCTCTTACTCTGCTTGGATGTGCTTGTTGGTGAATGCTTCCTTATCTGATAGGAATCTTAAATGTGATATTGAGAAAAAATATATCTGGCAAAATATTTCAGATACCTTTAGTTACCCATGAGCCAAAAATGCAGAATGCCAGTGAACTTGAGGAAGTTGTAGAGGAATTCAGCTACCAACATGGATATTCTTGGTGTAGGTCCAGGAACTCTCTGGGAAATTTTACTTCCCGAGTGAAAAGTGTAATTGCTGCAGGTCTTAAGAACATTTCTAGTAAACATTTGTTAGCTGGCACAGAGACTTTGATTTGGTTGAATGGTCATTTCTGCTCAAATACAAGAGATATGCAAGCACATAAGTAACTTTTCAAATGAATCTTAGAATTTTGTAAAGTCCTAATGCTTCAGCATTGATAAATCACTGTTACCTTTTTCAGCTCACAATAGAAATTGGACAGGAATACCTCCTGCTCCCTCTTTCCTTGACTTTTTCATTCAGATTTCTGGTTTTGTGACAGGGATAACAACAGCAGAGAGCATAAATTCACTGAGTGTTCTCAATCTGGATTTTAACTAATCATGATCATAATTCCTGATAAGATTCAGGAAGAAGTGATAAATCCACGTTTGTTTGCTTGTAGTCCTGAGGGCTTGGAGTACATTGACATTCTTATAACTTCTGAAACTTCCTAATTATGCACTATAAAGTTGTTTTGTCCTGAGTATCAATGAATCTACATGGATGGATGGGCATTTCTATAAGTTAGATGGGCCTTAATGAAGATGACAGCATACATTTTGTTTATATCATAAGTCTACATTGTATCACCAGCTAATCACATATTATCTGTGTAGAATGACAAGTAGATTTTGTATGGCAGAATACAAAACCTAAGGTCAGATGGGATACTATTTGTATCTTCAAAGAGGGGATTTATCCTCCCTAGCTTTAACATTTACTTTTGGGTTGTTGCACTTAGGGGATACTTCACTGGTTCATTTTCACTTAATAGTAACACTTAAAAGTGGCCAAGGAGGAGCCCGTAATATAACCTAGCGTCATTTGCCAGGATTGAGTCGACTGTGGACTTTGGCATTATTAGAGAGAAAACTTCTGTCTCATCACATCTGTCAACCTTGATGAAAAATTGAAAACAAAATTTGTCTGTTTTTGTCAATTTGTGCTTGTGCCTGCTGTTATCTTGGAAGGTCAGGATGTATAGAATAGGGGTGGCCAATCTGTGGCATTCGTGCTACAAGTGGCATGGGCAGCCTTTGTGTGGCATATGGCAGATCATGGAGGGGACAAGTATCAGAGATAAGACAGGAAGCAGAAAGGAGAGCAGCAGATTGGGCAGGAGAAAGGGAACTGAGTGGTACTTGGGGAGGGTGTGGCACAAATTTTTGGCACATCTGCCAAAAAGGTTGGCTGTCATTGATGTAAAATATCTTATGGCTGATTTTGATGAAATTAATGACACTTTCTTAATCATAAAAGGGAAGGGTTATGCTTAGGGGCAACCAATACAGGTTGAT
>NW_017729024.1:118360050-118365859 GCF_001723915.1 Gavialis gangeticus | reverse complement strand
GGGCACGCTAGAAGGGAGGAATAGGCTGCAGTTGGACCTAGACAGGTTACAAGGGTGGGTGGATGAGAATAAGATGGGATTCAACACTGACAAGTGCAAGGTGATGCACCTGGGGAGGAAGAACCAGCACCATACCTAGAGGCTGGGGAACTCCCTTCTCATCATTGCAGAGGCAGAAAAGGATCTCGGAGTCATCATTGATGCCAAGATGAACATGGGCCAGCAGTGTGGGGATGCAGTCAGGAAGGCCAACCATACCTTGTCATGCATCCACAGAGGCATCTCAAGCAGGTCCAAGGAGGAGATACTCCCCCTCTACTGCGTCTAGTTCTGGGCGCCGCACTTCAAGAGGGATGTGGACAACATGGAGAGGCTCCAGAGGAGGGCCACTCGCATGATCAGGGGGCAGCGGGGCAGGCCCTACGAGGAGAGGCTACGGGACCTGAACCTGTTCAGTCTCCGCAAGAGAAGGCTGAGGGGAAATCTAATGGCCTGTTACAAACTAGTCAGGGGGGACCAGCAGGCATTGGGAGAGTCCCTGTTCCCCTGAGCACCACCAGGAGTGATGAGAAATAACAGTCACAAGCTGGCAGAGGGTAGATTCAGATTAGACATCAGGAGGTGCTACTTCACTGTCAGGGTGGCTAGGATCTGGAACCAACTTCCAAGAAAAGTGGTGCAGGCTCCTACCCTGGGGGTCTTTAAGACAAGGCTAGACAAACACCTTGCTGGGGTCATTTGACCCCAGTACTCTTTCCTGCCATGGCAGGGGGTCGGACTCAATGGTCTGCTCAGGTTTATTCTGACCCTACAAACTATGAAACTATGAAAATCTTTCAGAATACGGAAGAAATTGACACTCAGTTGGACAGTGGTTCCTTTCTTAGTATTTGCAAAAGTTAGATCCTTGACAGATGTTTACTTTAAGATGAGATGGCATCTAATCTTTCAGTCCAACAATTGTGCATCCTGCCATGACACGTGCATGTCAGGATGTGCAGTTTTGGGATTGGGGTTCCCATCACATGAGCAGGACAAAACCAATCAGCTCATTGTCAAACTGTTCCCCAGCCCAACCAACGATCAGCTCAGTGCAAAGGGAGCCTGGCTTCAGGCTGCTGTAGTTTCGTGCTGGGCTCCCACTATACCAGGATCTATAAAGCCATGCGTGCTGCTGAGCTGAATGGCACACATGGTTTTGACAGGTTCTGGTGCACAGGGAGCCTGACACCAGGCTGTTGCAACCTGATGCTGGGCTCCCTGCACATTAGGAGCTGTATAACCCCTGTGTTTTGCCCAGCTGGGCTGCATAGGTGGTTTTAGAGCTCCTTGCACACATGGAGCCCAGCACTGGTAGCCTGGCACTCACAGTCCATATAATATGGAATAACTTTGTGGCTCATTTATTGCCTTATCACACCATAAATTGAGTTGTGTGTGTGGCCAGTTGCTATTTGTTGCAATTAACCTGTTCATTGAGTCTTAATTATAATATGTGTTGGGGGCCTTAGGCATAAAATTACCCATATTCATGCACATGCAGAAGTCAGTGTTCTTCATACTGCAGCTAAGGGTCTCATGATCGTATTACTGCCTGGTCACTGTGAATCACAAGAGACTAATTTTTATGACGGCTTAGGAGACAGAACTCATAATTAAATGTACAAGTCAGATAGTTAGTATTAACATTTTAATGAAGATATGGTCTATTTTTAATTATGTGGTATATCTGAACTGCAGATTGCTGTGTAATGTAAAGATATCTGTGCTAGCTTTAAATGAGAGGTGCTTTGCTAGCTTAATGGAAAGGTAAATTAACCCACACTGAGTTGTGACTGGACTGCTTCCAGTACTGGAACTAGCTCATCTGAAGCTAGCTTTGGTATCATCAGTCTGTAAGGAAGACACCATATTATGTGAACCCATGTCTGTATAAGCTCTGTTTCTCCTCAGCTCAGCTTTACACACTTAGTACAGTCTTTATCATCTTTGCTGCAAAGGGCTGTAGCTATTCTGAATCAGTGGCTTAGCTGGGGTGGCTGTGACTCAGTGTTCAGCTACAATGTTTGTAGCACTACAAAAATATGGTTATGGAGGCATCTACACTTGCATAACCCTCTGGCTGGAGCATGAGAGTCACCCCAAAGGCATGTCCTTCAGCGAGGAAGCAATAGGGGGCTGCTCCTCAACTCTCCCTGTCCACAGGAGACCCTATCAGTGAGTGGGACAGGGTCACTGGCAGGCTTTCTTGATCAGCTGTTGATGCCATGGCAACAGCTCAGTAGCTGATAGGGCTTCCTGCAATCTGCCCTCAAGGCAAGGGCTGATCAGGCTGGCTCCCCCAAAACCCATCAACTCCTTTTAATGCTGCAGCCCAGTCAATGTTGCTGACCAGTGGCACTGACTTATGGGCTTCTTGAAAACACAGCCCTGCTTGCCTCTAATTCAGTTATAATGTTTTGAAAGTCTTTTAAAAATGTTGTGCTGTTGTACACTGATGCAGGGTGAATATATTTAAATCACATTATCGTAACAATAATAATATTCAGTTTCCTGCCTTTTGCTTTGTAACAATAACTGCTTTATATATATTTCCATAATCTTTTATTTATTTTCTAAATTTCATCTCTTTGAAACCAAAACAATTTGCTGTTCTCTGGGTGTCTACATGTTCATTAATGTGCAGTGGTTACAAGTATTATATAACCAAGTACTAAATAAATGTACAGTAACTAGAGTTGCTTTGCATTAGCACTGGTGAATGCCTTTTTAGTGACACTACTGCACAGTAGTGTATTAGCGCTATCCATGCTGTGATGTGCTAGTGCACAATGTTATTAAACTACTGCACAGTTAGCTTTTTATGTAGACGAGCCCTTGTGGACAAGAAGATTTAGAATGTGAACAATAAAGAATCATTTTGGATGTTCAGTGACTTGTCTAGAAAAGAAAAAACTTTAACAGCTCTAAAGAGGAAGGTAGCAAGCTGATCCTCATATCCACTGCACTTAGGGCAAGAAGTAATAGGCTTTAATTGTAATAAGGGAGGCTTAAGTTAAACATTAGGAAAACCTTTCTAGAAACTGTAAAGGTTTTAGATTAGAATATATTACTTAGGAAGGTTGTGTGATATTCATCACTAGAAGTTCTAACACATTATTAGAAACATGTCCACCAGGAATGGTTTAGGTACAGTTGATTCTGCTTGAGCAATGAGATGAACTAGATGACCTCTAGTCCTCAGTTTTGTGACTCTGTGCGTACATGTGTATTACCATGAAAACTTCTTGACTTTCAGAAAAATGACAGATATGTTTGTCTATATGAAAACCATTAATGTAGTCACCATCATCATTTTTATGGTTAGTCCATGTAACTGAATGGCCCCATCAAGGCATACATTTGATAATGTAACCTTAAAAAGTCTTTTTCATCAGGCCAGGTGCTCTGGCTTTTAAAGTCAGGTCTCAGCAAGGCTGGACCAGGATAGTTGGTTCTTATAATATTTAGGAGGTTCTATATTAGGACTGTGAAAAGCTTCAGTAACTGATTTGATTCGGCAGAGATTTGGCTCAATTTGGCAGCCAAATCTCTGAATCAAATCAGGAGACCTTTTAATGGTCCTGAATCAAATTGGAACCCTCTGAATCAATTCGGAGAGATTTGATTATTCGGACATAGCTTTAAATGTTTTTTCTACATACCTCAAGGTACCAGGTGGCTCTTGAATGCTGAGATGGTGGAGCAGATGGAGTGTCCCACAGGAGTGCGGGGGTGGGGCGGGCAGTGGCAGCGGATCTGAAAGTGGATCAGCAGGGGACCTGGAAGTGGATCAGAAGCACTTCTGGTCCACTTCAGGATCCACCAGGGAGCGCATGGGGGGATTCCCCCCCCCCACCACCTCCTGGCTTGGCATCTGGTGCCTCCTGGGTCTGGGGGGGCACCTGGCATCCCCCCGTGGCTGAGTCTGGTGGGGTGTGGGGGGGTGGGTATCCTGCATGCTCAGCGGTGGACCTGGAAGTGGACTGGAAGTAGTTCTGGTCCACTTCCAGGTCCACTGCCAAGCATGCGTGGGCCCCCCCGCACTCCTGTGGGACGCTCCATCTGCCCCACCATCTTAGCATTCATGAGCTGCACCTGGTATTTCAAGGTATGTAGTAAAAAACATTTAAAGCTGTGTCTATGACTGAATCACTGATTCTCCAAATCAGCATTGAATCTTCAGATTTGGCCAAATCAAATCAGGACAGTGACCCAAATCAACAAATCGAATCACTGTCCCTGATTTGGGCCAAATATGAATCTGAATTGAAAACGGTCTGTTTTGCACACCCCTAGTCTATATTATTTCAAAGTAATAGTATAGATAATACAGCTGTGTGACATTAGCTGTGAATTAGTTTGCAGAAATATTGGTTTCACACCTAAACAATTGAATGATAGTGACTAACATATAATCAGGTGGGAAAGAAACAGTTGCTGACTGTACATTTTCCTTACTAAATGCAGTAATATCCCATCCTAGATATCTCCTAGTACATTATAATCACCCTTTCAGGTGTTGCCAAATGAGTCAGATTCTTCTTTTTTTCACATTGCCCTTCAAAACAGAGAACAAAATAAAAATGCAAATATTAGAAGAGCAGGGAAAACAAATTGGAAGGATAAGCAAATATATTAGAAGTCTTGCTTACCAACAAGTGACTTCTAAAAAGAGATTAAAGTTCAAAACTCTATTAAAAGGAAGAAGTGATGGAATGATTAGCTACAGCCAATAAGGACACGAATGAGATCTTTTGATGCTTCTCATCACATGAAAGGAGATTTGAAATGGCATCCTGTCTTTTTAGTTGCAAATTTAAAAGGAGTAGAGCCATCTTTCACTTTTGTAAATCTTTACCTCAAGACCTCTATGCTTATAATATTGCATGTTATATCAGTAAGCAAAATAGTAAATGTTTCAGTATTTTTAGCTTTTTAATCTTAATGCCTGAAAGAAGCGAGTGAGACAACTAAAAATATCAGAACACAAACTGCATGTATGGACAATCAAATGCTGAGGCCCTAAAGAGTAGAGAGCTTCCAATGCTGACACTGCAGGTGGAGCCAGAGGGGCAGGGGAGCTGTACACAAATCTCAGTGTGCTCTGCAGGCTCCTTTTGTCTGCCTGGCAACAGATGGCAGTAGTGCACAGGGCAACCTTCATTGGCTAACCCACATTGCCCTTGGTAAGCCTGTGTTTCCCTGCAGCACAATGTGGAAACTGTGAAGGGGATATATTCTGCTCCCTACTGGAACAGCAGAGTCCAGCAAATGATACATTGTCCCCCCGTGGGGGAGGATGCTGGAGGACTATAGGTGCAGACAGATGTAGAATCATAGGACCAGAAGGGACCTCAAGATCATGGAGTCTGGTCCTCTGCCATGGGAAGGAGGTTGTTGGGCTCAGACGAGCTCAACCAAGGTGCTTATACAGTCTCCTCTTGAACATCTCCAAGGGTGGTGACTGTACCACCTCTGCTGGGAGTGTGTTCCAGATTCTAGTTACCCTTATGGAGAATAAGTTTTTTCTTATGTCCAACATAAATTTTCCCTCTATTAGCTTGTGTCCATTGGTCCTCATCCTCCCTTGAGGTACTTTCCTGAAGAATTGTTCCCCTAGATCTTAGTGTTCACCCCAGCGTATTTTTAGGCAGCTATCAAGTTACCTCTTAGTTTTCTCTTACTCAGACTGAACAGGCCCAGTTCCCAGAGTGAAGAACTGCAGCTTCCCACTATAACTGAGAACACTTTGCAGGAAGCTTTCTGA
>NW_017729024.1:118321834-118355050 GCF_001723915.1 Gavialis gangeticus | reverse complement strand
ACTTTGCAGGGATCTTTCTGAGTTGCAACGATTCCCCGGACCAAACAGAAGTTCACTGTTGGTTCCAGGAGGAGGGGAATCTAGCTGCAGCTGGCAGCCTGTAGCCAGGTTCCCATAGCAACAGCCTTAGCTCATTGCCAGTGCTCCCTGCTTTCGGAATGGGAAGGGAGAAAGGTAGTGGAAGGAGCTCATCCTTGGGACTCCCCAACCAGTGCTGAAGGATGGGGGTGAATTGGAGCCCCCCCACCTGAGGAGGGGAGCTGAAAAAACCCCAAACTGAACTTCCTCTGCTCCCTTCCCCCTTCCCATTCTGAAAACAGTGACAGGCTGGGAGCTCTG
Organism: Gavialis gangeticus; assembly: GCF_001723915.1. Lineage (NCBI taxonomy): Eukaryota > Metazoa > Chordata > Crocodylia > Gavialidae > Gavialis > Gavialis gangeticus. Next base: position 118,354,711 of record NW_017729024.1, on the reverse strand, counting down.
TAAACACAAGTTACAGAAGAGGCTACATTTTGAAACATCTTCATCTGATACCTCATGAAATGGGGGGTCAGGTTTTTACCCAACTGGCTATTTTTTAAGTGGTCTGCAGCCATGCATTTTTTTGGTTGCAGCTATAAACTGCTTTCTGTGGCCAGATCAGGTGAACATTGTCATTTCTTGTCTGCACTCTATATTCTCTTCTGAGAGAAGCTACAGCACGTATAGACATTCCCTCTCCCAGGAGACACTCTCCTGCAAGTGATTAACCTTGGTTGTTCCCAGGTGATTTTTGTCCTGGAGTGACTATTTTTACTTTGGGAGAAAAAAGCCTAAACATCTGTACATTCATGATTTGTCCCAGGAGAAACTGAATAGCTGTTCACAGCCAAAGTCTAAGCAAATAGGAAGAAAACTTTAAGATATAGGCTAAAAAAGAGTGATTACAATTCATTCAGTTCATATGGGTATCTAGTTAAATAATTTTCAGGTAAATCAGGAGTTTTCTGTCTCTTTCTGTGTGTCATGATAAAGCTCACAGGCAAATGAGTCCACTGAGCAATCTTGAGTAGTAAATCAAATAGACGTTCTTACCACAGGATCTTAAAGCTTTACTTGTTCTCCAGAGACCAACCAGATATATGCCTAAATATTTCATTGTTTTGATAATAAAACTAACTAAATTATAACTTATACAGAAACCTCAGGTAAGTGGAATATGTTTGTATTTCTGCTCTCACCATGAAGACCTAAATTATGAAAGAGGAGTTCCGTTTTTTCAGGATAAATGGCTCCAAAGGTTATCTGGACCAGAGTTTCTCTAGCTTTTCCATTGTTCATACCTCCCATGGACTGCCTGCCTTCTCAGTAAAGGTCTCCACGATTCAGTTGTTCCACCTGAGAGGTTTGTCCCCATATTGCATCCTGAGAAGCACTAATCTTGCTCCTCTCTATAACTACTTCCATTTTTCCCCCTAGTTTATACTGTGTTAAAGCAAGTTAGGTATATACATTATAGTTGTTTTCTTGCAAATATAATGGTGTTTGTAGTTCATGGACCCAACAGTTGGGTACATATATAAGAAACTTTCCCAAGTTTTTTCTTCTGCATTATTTCAGTGTTATTGCTAAGGACAATACATTTGTAGCTCAGCCATAAAACACTGCATGGGAGCAAATTTATATTTTAATATTTTAATAGATTATAATGGTATTTGGCAATATATAGTATATTTTATATTCCAAGGTTTAATGCAAATCATGTATCTGGTACTAATCTTCTGTTCTGTTAGATAAAGATTTTTATACCTGTAATGTGAGGACCTTCCAGTAGTACACCAAGGAAGATGGTTGAGATCTGCAACATGTAGTTCATTATCTCTATCATTTTTGCTCCCCAAGAGAGGAATTGCACATGATATAGTTTTGTCTTTGGATGGTTATTTTAAAAAGAAATGTTTCTATGTGCTTTTGTTTGAGAAGGCAAGGGTGAAGAGATATACCTCACACCTGGAACGAAAGATAGTGGAGTTTGATAGTCCTTTGCTCCTAAAAGAGTTTGTTCCATAGTCTTGAACTGGTTCCCTAAGAAGCTCTGTCTTCTCCACAGGAAACCTTTACCTCAAGGTAGAAAATTCCACTATACTTAAGAAGCAGAGTTGCCAACCAGTGGTCTTCATCCAAAAACTTAGATATGTTGTATATGTGCCACCTTGTCCTTTCTTTGATCACAGGTTGGTGTTCTTAAAGATGGGAGCAGTAACAGCAGTTTACTAACAGTGAACATATTTGGCACCTTTTGAATGCTTTTCAACAGCTTGGTTTTAAATTTTGGAATTGGTTTTAGTAAGAAAAGGGATCAAATGAAACTTGCAATTCTATTTGAAATGAAATCTTTGATTTTGATTTTCAGTATTTCTGAACTTTGTCAACATGAAATAGAAGGAAATTTCAAAATTGGAAATCATTGTGAATTGAAAAATTAAGATGTTACATTTAGAAAATGGCAGATAAGTCACTTATAACAAGAAAATGTATCTTTACACTTAAATGTATCTCTTGGAAAATGTACCTTTAAATTTACTTATCTGCAGATATTTACATAGTGAATCAAGTTTGGAACACTTGGGTACAATTCTACTCCTTTCATATTCACCCTGTTCTACATGAGATTCTCAATGCAAAACAGGAAATTCAAATGAATACATTGAGTCCCTTAAAAAGGGGAAAAAAAGAATTCTATCGTGTATGCAGCAGAAATGATTGTTAAAAGTCCAGTTATGCAGTTAGACACACGAGAATCTAATAAGGTATAAATTTCAGACCAATATAGTAGGTAGGGTAGTCTGTAGCAAGAAAAGAGTAATAATGCGATAATCTACACATATACTTTAATTTACACCACGGTATACCTTTCTTCATCCATTTGTGCATATTTCACCATTTTAGGCTCTGTTATTCTCATTTACCAATGTAGAAATTACATCACCTCTGAATTTAGCTGTCAGTGTTTGTTAAATTATCTTGGCAAGAGCTAATCCATTTTAACATGTTTTAAAACTCAGGACAGCAGCATACAGTCCTCTTGTTTAAAATTCAGGAAGCAAATTCAGAATACTATTTTTCAAATTCAAGTTTTAATGTAAGAGTTAGGGAAGTACTTTATACTTAAGCTATCTATTTCTTTATTTCATAGCAGTAGTTTTAAAGAACGTAATTTTCTTCATTGTAATTTTTCCGTAGATCTTTACTGTAAAATGGCATGGGAGTGAATAAAAATCTCCTTAACAGGTGCATAAGTTGAGAGGAAGGTTTAGTTTGTAACATTCAAAACTATTGGTGAATTGTTTGAATTGTACATATCCTAATGAAGAACTAAATTCCTATCCAAACACATAATAGATTATTTGATATACATACAGCTGCATGTCAAACACTGAGTAGTCAGCAACAGAGTTGGGTGTTTTTACACGTGCTCCAGGAGGCAGGATTGAAAGCCTCTCTAATTAAAGTGCCCTCAGTGTCTCAGGTATCAGTATTCCCACACTTCAAAATGGCAGTGGGGACACTTTAGCCAAAACTCATCAAATGAGCTTTAGTTAAAGCATTCCCACCACCACTTCAAAACATGGGGAGACTGATACATGAGACAGAGGCTGGCTGGAGCATGCTAATTATCATGCTATAATTACAGTGCTATAATTATGGTGCATTGGAGCAGCCTCCTGGCACATCTACAAGCACCCCTTGTTTTTTCTTTTACTTATTGTTTCAAAGTAAAGAATAATAAAGATCAGCCCATTTTTTGACAACACTGAGTATAATGTCCCTTTGTCATTAAAATGTCACATTGCTAGTATTCTAAACTGACCTGCACAGATGAAATGTTTCACTTTAAGGCACTGACTATAAAAAATAAAGGAAGTAATCATGAAAGGTGCCAAGTAGAATTTAAAGCATGTGGGATTTAAGTGATTCTGATTGACCTAATGACCAACCTAAACTTCCCCTGCTGCAGCTTAAGCCCATTGCTTCTAGTCCTGTTCCCCATGGTCACAGAGAAACATCCATCTCCATCCTCTCTGTAATATCCCTTCAGGTATTTGAAGACTATTATCAAATCACCCCTCAGTCTTCTCTTCTCCGGACTGAATTACCCTAGTTCTTTCAGACTTGCTATAAGTCTTGCCTCTGAGGTGCCTATTTATTTTGGTGGCGTTGTGCTGGACTCTTTCCAAACAGTCCACATACTTCTTGAAGTGTTGGGCCCCAGACTGGACACAGTACTCTATGTGAGGCCTCAAGAGTGCAGAATAGAGCAGAAGAATCACTTCCCTTGATTTGCAAGAGACACTACACTCCTGTTAATACAATCGAGGATGCAAGTAGTGTTTTTTGCAATGAGCTCACTGTTGCCTTATATTCAGCCTGTTGTCTACTGTAACCTTCAGGTTCTTCTCTGCACTACAGCCTGGCTCCAGGGGTGGGCAAAATGCATCCTGCAGGCCAGATCCAGCCTACCAAGGGATTTTATCCAGCCCATAGCAGGTATCTCAGGCTCACCTGGCCCAGATGCGGGAGGCAACCTGGTCCGTGGCACGTGTGGCTGCATGTGCTGGGTTGGTGCAGCAGCTGAACTCTGCATCCTGGCAGTGGCAGCTCCTTCTGGCTGCCACTGCCAGTGTCACTGCCACCACCAGCTCCAGCCGCATTGTCCAGGCACCCTGGCCCATCTGCCGCACACTCATTGCCAGAGGTACTGGATGGAGCAGTCTCAGTGGAGCAGCCTGGGACCCTATGGAAAGGACACACTTGGCCAGATGCATTTGATGGGGTGATGGATGGGTGGGGAGTAACGTCCAGGCATGGTTTTCTGGTGCCTCGAGTTGGGGGGGGCATGTGCCCCCTGACACCAGTCAGCAACGGGGGTGGGATCCCCCACAGCCAATCCAGCTGACTGGGGTGGGAGGGTGGTCCTCTGGTGGCCGATCCCACTGACTGGGGGAGGGTTGCCTGCGGCCGATCTCACTCACTGTAAAAGTGGCTGCGCTGCTTCCGAAACTCCTGTGTCCACTTCCAGAAGCGGTGCAGCCACTTTTGCTGGTTGCCCTGCTTCCCGGCCAGCACTTGCAGGGGGGGTACTGGTACTTCTGCCTGCCCTCCTGCCCGCCGGCTAAATGGGGAGTGCAGCCTGACAGGGGGTGCACTAGCAGTCTCAGTGGGTGCACGTGCATCCCTTTATACCCTCTGCACATCACCCCTGCATCCAGGAGTGGGACAGGTGGGGCCAGGGCCAGGATCACGACATGGGGAATGGATTGCAGCTCTCCCCTGTGTCTGGGGCCTGGCCCCTTGCTGTTACCATCCTGCAATCCCAGCTCCAACCCTGGCCCTGCCAATGTGTCCCACTCCCAGGTCCTGCTCTATGCCTACCCACAGCTCCATCCCATGTGCCAGGCTGAGTGCACCCTACCCACGGGGTGGGGGGGTCTCAAGCCAGTCTCCATGGGGATCCCATCCAGCATCCCTGGACCACTTCAGGGGGTTTTCTGAGCTATTGTGGGCTGGGGAGGGTGCTGACTTGACCTGCAGCAGCTCACCAAACCTCCCTAAGTGGCCTTCCAGTCTAAATAATTGCCCACGCATAGCTTAGCCAAAACTTCCCCTGCCTGTTTTTGTGAAAGTAATTATTCCATCCCAAGGTCAGGACTTTCCACATGTTCTTTTTAAAATGATCTGTTGATTGATACCATTTTTCCAATAATTCTGGATTCTAGCCTTATCCTCTGAAGTATCAGCAACTCAACCCAAGTTGGTGTTGTCTGCAGATTTTCTAAGCATGCACTCACACCCATTTTCCAGATCATTAACAAAGATATTAAACAATGCCAGACCCAGGACAGACCCCTGGATATCCCCACTTGAAACCTCCTCCCAATTAGAGATTGAGTGATTGATGACTATTTTTGGGCACAATGGTCCAACCAATTATATATCTACTTCACACTACTTTCATTTAGTCTGTATTTCCTTAGCTTGTTAATGAGAATGTCATGGGAGACCATGTGAAGAGCCTTGCTAAAGTCATAGTATATCACATCCAAAGCTCTCCCCATCTCTACACCCTGTCACCCATTAGAGGAAAGCAGGCTGGTCAGTGATGCGGGCAGGGGCTACTGGGAAATGGAGTCCAGTGTGGCTAGACTTTGCCCACCTCCACCCTAGAGCAGTGGTTCTCAACCTTTTTCATTCCGGTACCCATTTGCCAAGTTCAGTGGCTTGTCCCAGTCCACACCCCCTGGCCCTGATGGTATCTGACCCAGAGTTCCCTGCTGGTGCCCCTCAGCCCCAAACCACAGCCTCCTGACCCCCCTGGGCTATGCTGGTGTCCCTCACTCCTGATCTGCAGGCCCCTGCGTATATGGGCACTGGCCCCGTGCTGCCCACCTAGGCACACAGCTCCCCACTGCAAAGGACTGCCCCCACGTCCTTCCTCTGCAGGCGCCTTCTCATCACCGCTCCCTCTGTCCTGCCATGCCCCCGATGCACACGTTCCTCCTGAACCCTCTGGACAGTCCCCTGGATTTTCAACTCTATAATTTCATTGTCACTGTCACCCAAGTTGCCTTCTGCCTTCATGTACTCAACTACTTCTTCTTTGTGAGCAGTAAACCAAGAAGAGCTTCCCCCTCAGTTGGCTTCTCTACCATCTGTATGAAAAATGTATCCTTAATACACTCCAGGAATTTGTTGGACTGCTTGTGGACTGCTGTGTTTCCCTTCTAGCAGCTGTCCCAATAATTGAAGTCCCTCATGATAAACTGGTCCTATAATTTGGAAGCTTCTGTCTGTTGCTTAGAGAAGGCCTTGTCTACCTCCTCCTCCTGCTTTGGCCTGTAGTAAATGCCCACCATGATATCCCCTCTGCCGCTCTCCACTCTGACCTTTACCCAGAGGCTTTCAGCAGACCTGCCTTCCATTTTATACTGCACCTCAAAACATGTGTACCTTACCTTTATACATAGAGCATCATCTTTTCCTTTTCTCCCCTGCCTTTCTTTCCTGATCAAGATGTACCATCCATGACCATACTTCACTCATGTGAACTATCTCACCACATCTTCCTAATCTCAGTTACATCATGATTCTGTGCTAGTGTTAGCACCTCCAATTCTTCTTCTTTGCTCCTCGTACTTCTTGCATTGATATATAAACACTTGAGGTATCAAACTGACTGTCCTATGCTCTCCCTGAGAACATTGCTAAAGCTTTTATTATTGTTTTCCCTTATTAATTTTTTTATCCAGGTCCCCAAGGCTCTTTATTTACCTCTGCACTTCTGTCTCCATTCCCAGTGAACCTTGTTTAAAGCCCTCCTCATTAGACTGGCAGGCCTGTATGAGAAGACACTTTCCTCTCTTTGTCAGGTGGACCCCATCTCTGCAGCAGTCCATCTTCTTGGAACATCACCCCATGGTCAAACAAGTCAAAACCTTAGAGGCAACACTATCTATGCAACCATAGGTTGATCTCCAGGATGTGTCTGCTCCTAGGCAGGACTTTACTCTTGACTGGAAGGATCCACAAGAACACCACCTGGGCCCCCATCTTTTTCACCTTTGTGTCCAAAGCCATGTAGTCACTTTTGTTATGCTCCAGGTTGCCCTAGGCAGTATTGTTAGTGCCCACATGGATGAGCAGCATGGGATAGTAGTGAGAAGGCTGGATGACTTTTGACAACCTTTTGCAGTGTCTCAGATGTGAGCTTCTGGCAGAGGGCCACTAAAATTTCAAAAGGAAAAATTGTTTTGAAATCCATAGCAAAAACATTTTTAAAAAATGCCAAAATGGGATGTTTTGATCATTTCAATTTTTTTTTCCTTAAAAAACTGCTTTTTAACAGAAAGAACCAGGATCACACAGGAACAAATGGATAAAAACTGTCTCTGAGTTAATTTAGGCTGGAAGTTAGCAGAAGGTGTCTAATCGACATCAAAGTGATGAGGTTTAGGCACATCTTTCTAATATGGGTTGTGTGGACAAAAAACCTCACCTAGCTCTAAGACTGGTTTTGATCAATTTTTGACATTGTTGCTTGTGATAGGAAGGAACTCAAGAGATTCTTTCCAATCTCAGGAGATTTATTCCACCTATATATTTGAATCTGAAGAATACTTTAATGGGTTTTTTTGTGAACAGTTTTGATTTGGATTAATGGTTGTTGAAAATTTTCATTCAGCTTGGCAGGTGGCATTAGGACCAGCTTTAAACTACTGACCAATTCATAAACTTCTTTACAAAACCATCCATACTTCTTTCTCCATCCCTTTCATCATATATAACTTTAGTGACATTACTGCTTCTTTTCAATCCTTGACCTAAGTGTAAGACCAAAATTGTAGTCAAGGGGGCTAATTACCATTCAGCTCTGGCTATTGTTAATAAAAGGAGCAGTGGAGTCCCAGATATAGAATAATTCTAATGAAATAATGAGCTTCTTGCCTACAGCAGACTGAGCCTTGTTTGATTTCTGCAATGATGAACTGACTCTGTCAAAATTTGCAATCTAGTCTAGTGAAATATTTTGCTATGAAAGTTTAATTCTCATTCTTTATTTATGAAAGCAATAGTGGTGTCACAACATGTTATAATACAAGTGCCATTTTGTGTGATTTATTTTAATGAGTGTCACTTGTTGACATGTTTAGTGATTGTTGACCTGTATTTAATGTTAAAAACTGTAAGTGTTCCAAAATGTAATAAATCAGCCATTGTATTTTTCACCCCCTCCCCCCTCAACGAAGCACTTATCTTTGCAGTGGTTTTACACCTAGGAAACTGCAGTGATCTTACAGTTTACATTAGGCATTTTTGAAGATTTGGACAAGGCAGTACAATTAGAATTTACCCTGCTGCTCTGGCCTCACCTTGGAGATACTTCACGTTTTAGTAAAAAATGGGAATTTAAAATGCTGTAACATGACTTCTCTCTATGTACCTTCTTTAGATAATCTAAGAAAATTCTGTCCTATACTCTCATACATTTGAAAATAAATGATCAAGTGCATTGCTTCTTTATGGAAAGTATGACCATTTGTACTTTTATTCAGCAGGTTTGAAGGGGAATGCATAACATTCAGTGGGACTGGAATTAGTAGTTCTCTAAGGAAACTATTTAGTTAAGGTTTGTTGTATAAGCCAGATTTTTTAACTTGACAATAAAAGATAAATAAGAGATCTTATAAGAAATAGCATACACATAATACTTTTTCATGGCAAAATAAGGGTTCATTATAACAGCCTTAGTACTGGCAATAAGATGAATAATAAGTACCAATAAAAAAGCCACAAGGTTCTCTCTAATTTACTGTTATTGTTGTGCTAAAACTATAAACTCCAAAAATGTTCATAACTCACAAAAATACTCTTGTATACGATGGTATTGACTTGTTGTGCTAAATGTGTCCTTTTTAAAGTAAATAGATAAGCTGTATTTGGGAAAAATAAAAACGGTTAGAGATTGTGTTAGGTTGCATATGCAGCAGTAAAGATCATACATTGTGTCCAGATAGTGAACTTTGTCCTTCAAAAAAGGAGCCTTCAACCTTAGATACCAATCAAAGAATCCTCTTATAGGTATGGAGCAGGAGTTGGAGTTGAATGATCTCTCATTTCTGGCTCATCTGTATGTTTCTTGTGAATCTTTGGCCAGTTGCTTAAACTCTCTATTCCTTTGTGTCCTTTTTTCAGTAGCATAACTGAGGGGTGGGTATTTGGGGAGGTGCTGCTTTTGTGGGGGGAGGTAAAAAAGCAGCTACTGCTGGCACGGGTGTTGCCCTGTTCATTGAGGCTTCCTAGGGCATGGAACTTCCCTGCTTTGCCTCTTCTTTTGATTAAACAGGAGTATAGTAACTATCCTCCTACACATGTTATCTTACTAGCACCATAGATATTTAGGTGGAAGATAAAGATGAGTATATATTTTTGTTATAATTCTATTATTTATGGCTTTTGCAAAGAATATATTTTGATTTCACATAATAAAAGATACTACTGCAGATTCTAAATGACCTGTTCTCCATGAAAAGTATGCACTATACCAGTAAAAACACCACCTGATCCTATGCACATAATGCAAACTTTCACTAGGAAACTTAACCAAAGTTTGGAAAGAAGCAGCTACAGCTTAAATTAAATACGATGTAAAATATCAACTTTTGTTTACATCTGTTATGTAAATGGAAATAACTCAAAGGAGAGGAAGAAGCAGTAAATCTGTAGGGAAAGAGAAGTTAGTAGAAGTACTTATAAACTACGTGAAGGGTTTTTTAAATAGATAAACCTAATTATGCAAAAGAATAAAACCATTAAAAGAGTAGAAGCTCTTTATTATCCAAAGAGTGCAGCAGTTAGCAGAGGGAGCAGGTAAATTGTAATGGGCCGTAAAACCATAATCTGTATTAAGCCCATATTTTTTAGTGCTTCCTAGTCTATCTTTTGAAAGTATTGGTTAGGTTTCCCTTGAGAATTATTAGTTTCCCAAGAGAATTACGAATTTAAAATATATAGTTTGCCGTTACAATTATCAGATTGGAACAAACAAGCCTTAACTGATCTATGAATAGCTAAGGATACTTAGAGCAACTCTACAGTTGTTAGTTAGCAATAGCTATATTTATAAAATGTACTCTACTCCAGTTTCTTTACCTGCTTTCCGACAGTTTTATTTTTATCTTGAAGAATACAGCACATGATTAACAGAAATGTCAGACTCTGACCATTCCTCCTCCTCTTTTTTCATCCAACTTTTAGCAGATGTTCTTAAAGCAAAATTCTTAGTTCACTTTTCAGTGATATGTATGCACTTCCAGCTCTTATATGACCATTAATTATAGTCATGTTGCTAAGTTTCACACCTCTCTTTAGTCCTTAGGATGCTCATATTTGTACCATGTTATTGTTTTTATTCATTAATTAATAATTATTCCTTGTAAGACATAAGTGTATGGAAGCAGTAGAATACATGGAAATACAGTTTGTCAAAGCAGTATTTAGAAAGTACTGGTGGTCAACCAAGAAAAAATAGAAATGGTGGTCTAAGTGCCTGATCCCATGAAAAGTTTTTAAGAGGCCTAGGCTAGGGGCAGAAGTTACGCATAAACTGGTTTAAGTGATCAGAAACTGGTTTAAACCTGAAACAGAACAGAAGCTCAGTGCATGTAAACTGCTTTCAAAATGGCAAAAACTGATTTAAGATAAACCTGGATGGATGTAATATTAGACTTAACTGATTTAGGTTAAACCAGTTTATGAAACTTCTGTCCCTGTTCCCTTCCTGGTTCAAGTTAAATCACAGTTCCCCAGCATCCCAGGATGCTTTGCAGCCCTTGGCTATGCTGTCTGTTCCAGTGGAGCAGGGACTACCTTGCCCTTTTGCTCCTTAGCCTGCTTCCAGCCTGCATCCGTCAGCCTGTAAGGGTGATGGGGGGTGGGGAGGGCAGCAGAACAGACCCCCCCCCATTCCTTCTAGCCAAGGTCTACACAGCATGTGGGAAGAGGGAAAGCCCCTGGTGGGGGCTTTTCAACCCTTGACAGCCCTTCCTCCCTCTCCCCACCCCCACCCCCTTCCAAGCTGCTGCTTACTTCAGCTGCTGTCATAGGAAGGAGGGGGAAGAAGTCCTACCTGCCCGGTGTCTAACCATGTGGTTCAGAATGGGTGCAGTGGGGGTCCCCCAGCCTGGGACAGCCCCAGGGAGCTGAGGGGAATTCTTCCCCCCCTGAGCCCCAGAGCTGCTTGCATTAGCCCTTGAAAGTCTCAGGAAGCAGACGGAAATTCTCTTGCTCCTCTGCAGCAAGTTTTGCCTCAGCTGCTACAAGTCTGAGGCAAAACTATCTGCAGGAGAGTGGTGTCCCGCACTGAGAGGGGCTATGCAGCGCCCTCCGGTTTGTGACAGATCTGGATTTATGGGATGAAGAAGGCACGAGACGTATATGGTTATAAAAAGGAGATTTATTGACTTGCGTCCCTTAATGATGGTGACTGGAACGTAGGAGTTACAAGTTACACCTGTTCCCGGTTCCGGCTCGGCAGCTTGCAAGCTAATTTACTCGGTACGGATATAGGGGGGTTGTTACGCCTGGGGAGCGTTGGCGGGAGATGACGGGTGATCAGCCCGGGGGGTAACTACAAGTCCGGCTGGAGTTACTGATGAATGGCGGTCTCCCTGAACAAAGGACGGGGAAACTTTTTATAACTTTTCTTATTAGGTTTTACTCTGTGTCAGCCAATCATGACTACAAATGGATTCTTCTTTGTCTGCTCAGGTTTCAACACAGGCTCTTCTCATCTTGTCAGCCCAGCCACCAGGACGGGGGCGTTTCTTTTCATTTGGGTGGTACTGAGTCTGTTTGGTCACAAGAGGGCGAGCACAGCACATTAATCTGATCTTACAGTTTTAGATGAGCTAATTATTTTGAGGCCTCATTTTTATCTCATTGCCATAGGTATGGTATCTTTTTTGACGTCATAGCACTGGGTTATATTCAATTCAAGGTTAGTTTCTCCCGTGTGGGGGGCTCGAGTGATCTGGATGGGGCACAGACAACGGTGTGCACACAGCACTGTTGTTAACTTGTACTTGACAAGTGGAAGAATTTCCCTCCGCTCCCTGAGGCTGTCCCAAGCTATCCGTCAGACTTGCAGGGGCTGAGACAAGCAGCTCTGGGGTTCAGGATTTGGAATTCCAGCACATCGGAGCAGCCTCCACACTCATGTATAGGTGCCCTTTGACTGTACTTAGCCCTAGTGTTTTCTTATCAGGAGCAATCACAGTGCTGTCAAAGCAAATCTAAGACTCTGAATCAAAGCATGTTAAAAGAAGTCAGAGGCTCCATTTGACTTTACTGAGCACTAGACCAGGAGCTAAGTCTGTCTTGCACAGATCAACTAGAAGAAAGAAACTTCCTGTCTGCTTGATGTAATCATGCCAAATAGGCCAGGTTTTTTTGCTTTGAGATTGCTAGTGATAGGTACAGGACTCAGGGACCTTTTTGCCAAAAGTAAACCTATGCAGAAAAATGGCAGAATGAAGGCTTAATGCTCCTTTGATAAGTCCGCTGAAGGTGGGGGTAACATGTCTACTGCTGCTCCCTTGCTCTAAAAGGAATAGTAAATTGACTTGCATACCTATGGCTATCTCCTTGGACTGTGGGAGTGGTTTTTGCTCATTGTTTGGGCAACTTTAAAAAGCACAGCTTTGTGCTGCCAGCCCCAAGAGTTCAAAAATAATGAATTAGGCTCCCTTTCAGAACCTTGAGATTAGCTTAAAAATAATTCAATGTTAAAAATAAGTTGTTGGGGTTTTTTGTTTTTTTTACTCTTTTAACCTTCATGGTACATTTGGATCACCACACCTTACCTCCTAATATATCTCAAAGGAACAAGGGCAGAATTTTGCCCTAAATACAAGAAATATTCATTTCTGACTGTATCTCACTGTCAGCAGTCTTAACTTGCACTCTTCTTTCAGTTCAGTAAGGATTTAACAAATGGCATTTTCTTTAGGTTTCTTTAAAGGGCACTGACAATATTTTTCATCATTTGGAAAATTGCAGTATATTGTTTTTAGTAGTATAATAACCACTTAATTGAAACTAAATTTTGTTCCTTAATCCCTGTTTTTCTCCCTTCTTACCCAGTCACTTGGTTTGGGTAAAACCAAGTGACTTCACTAAAGAGATGCTGTTTAAAAAATACTATTGAGTTTCTGTTTATAGGTACTGGGGACATGAATGATTGAATGAATGATGTAAGCATAGGAAAGGGAGCCCAGAATCACTGCGGGTTCAAACAGGCATTCACCACACCCAGTTTGGGTTTAGGCAGCTTACTTTAAGCCACTTAAGCCTGAACTGGGAATGGTGCATTTGCTGGTGTTGGGAGTGCTGCGGGCTGCCCGAGGTAAGTACCTTGCTGCTAGGAGAGGGGTTGTCAGGTCTGTGAGAGAAGAGGGGGTTGGTGGGGTCTGTGGTGGGGGCTTCAGGGGGTAAAAATAGCCTGTTCAGGGTCAAAGGGGTTGAGTAACTGGACTTACTCAGCCCCAGGGCTATGCTGTGAATGTGTATGGGGTTTCGCTAGGTCAGGTTAACCCTTTGTAGATTGGTTTAACCCTTTATTAATCTAAAATCAGTTTACCTTCTGAGGTGAACTAATTTATATCTGGCATGCCATTTTTGGGTGATTTTAAGTCCTGTGACTGCCTGCATAACCAGGCATTTAGATCAACCTAACATTGATTAGGTCAATCTAAATGTAAATGTTTGTACATACCTTAGAGCTCTAATAGGTATTCTTCCTCATTTTCTGTCTGTAAAATATGAGCAATAAATAGAACTGGTCAGAAAAATCTGATTAAACACCTTGTCTTCAGAATTTGCTGATTCTGAGAAGTTGAAAGTTTCTCTTGGAGCAGTTTAAATCTGACAAAGTTCTACTGGAAGCTCTCTTATTTCTTACCGGGCCAGCCAACTAGCCTCTTGGCATCTCAGGCTTCCAGGGTCCACATCTTCAAGGTAGCCCAATGGGTCAGTTCTTGGGCCTGGGTCTGTGTCTTTGAAGTCCACTGTGCAGACTACCCCTGAGCTAGGCCTCATGGTGCTCTCATAGAGAATTTGGAAAATGCTGTTCACTTTCAATTTCAACAAACTGTCAACAAACCCAAATTTCAAAATATCAAAGTCTTCCCTGAAACAGTACTGCCTTCATTTGGGTCAAAAATAATTCTCACTTGGAGTGGTATTGTGAAATGTAGTGTTTATAAAGAACTTTAAACATAAATGCTCTAGAATGTGAAGTATCATTACTTTAAATAAGAACAATATTTATGTGCCATCTGTGCATTCCACCTTTCTTCCATAGTCATATTTTTCTACCATGTGTTTTCTGTCTTCCCCTCAAATCTTTGTGTGTTGTTTTTCCTCACTTTATTTTTCTGCTATGTTGTTTTACTCTTTGATGTTCCATATCCATATTATGTTGTTTCTTTTCACCTAGACATTCTGATATATCCTCTTCAGATTTATCCAATCCAGTCCTTTGTGAAGATGCTTCTATAGTACCACACTGAAATTCACAAGAACCTTGCTCTTTGAAACACTAGCATTCAGCACTTCAAAGCTCCAGAGCCTCCTTACATATGTAATTCGCATGCACACTGAATTTTATTGTAGTCTTGCTACAGAGTTTTCTTTAAAACCTGTCTGTGCTGAAGTACTTGTTTTATTTTTAAAAGCCGATGGAATTGTACAGGCAATGTAAGATAATGAAAGTTGGGTCAGCTTTTCAAGCTGTCAAATATAGCAAGCTTTTAAAAACAAGTTATTAAAACTGGTATTTACTATTTATGTTTGACATTAAAGGTTGTAATACCGTTTCCAAACTATTGCCCTGTTTTGTATATACTTATGTATTTATGTATATACATTCTTAATTATTATTTAGGGAGGTTAGTGATTTAGGAATCAAATGAGAAGCTATTACCATTTTCTTCAGATATCTTGTCTGGTTGTGTGGATTTCTGGCCTTATGAGATTCCCACAGTAGGGGCTGACTTAGTGGAATTAAGAACATCACATTCAAAGATAACGCTGTGAAAGAATGTCATGGATGTTACAATGATCTTTATATAGCCATCGAAAATTACAAATATAATACACATTTGTAATATATCAATTACAAATATACAAGTGTGTGTGTGTGAAAGAGAGAGAGAAACATACTTATGTGACAGAGGAAAATAATTCCCTCTGTTACAGATTACCCCAGGGGCCTTCCATGCTTGGGATCTTTGGCTTTGTCTAGCCTGAGTAGCGTCCATAGACAACCAGACATGGCTTCTAGATTGGGGTGAGCCCATGGCCCCTCTTGTCCTTTGCCCTTCAGTCACCAATCTTCTCTGGTTACCTAGGCCTTCCTTGAGGGAAGTACTTCTTCAGAACTTTATTGCTTCAGAGGGGAAAGGAGTGCTCCTTGAAGTCCTAAACGGCAAAGCATATGGCTCCTTCTCAATAAAAAGATTTATTGGGCAAACTGCAGTCCAGCAAACAGAGCCCTTCTTGCCCTTCAAAGGGTTAAGCAGTCCAGTTGTCCCTAATTCAGCCTGCACACCCCCAAGTACCCCAAAATTAGCTCACGTTCTCTCTGTCCCATCCCCCTCCAGGACTCTTAGCTTTTCAAACTGCCTGGCCTATTGATTGATGCTTCTCTCTCTAAGGCTTGACCCCTTCCAGTGTCACCTTTTAAGGACGTTTTCCAATTCTACCTTGTTGAAATGTCAACAAGGCTCTTCCATTCTTTATGGTTGAATGTGTCTCAGGTCATGTGGGTAAGGCAGGTCTGGCTTCCATCTCTCTTAACCCATTCTTTTCCCCCTGTACTACCTAGTCTGGGAAACTGAAGCATGTAGCTTAATACAACACAAACACATTTACACTGAGAATATTACACAAAACCATAGTCTATCATACCCTCTACTTCAGAAATTTCTATGTGAAATGGATTTTCTTTTATACACATTCAGATGTGTTAACTATAGATGTCCCTTCCAGCCTTCACCTTTGCCTTTGCCATCTCCTGTCCTATCTGAGATTGTGGATGACACATATTTAACAGAATTAACAGGTTTGTTAAAATCTGACAGGGCCATAATGTGAGTGCTTCTGCTATGGCCATTAAAATCTTGAAAATATATGAAACTCCATTATATATTTTTGTATGATGGCAGCAGCTGGGAAGGCCCCAATCTTTGTGCTGGGCACTGTACAAATAAGAAGCAGACCCTGCAAACATCTTAAAAATCTAAATAGGAGTGACAGACAAAGAAGGTAGGATGGGAAACAGGGGCACTGAGAAATAAAGTGACTTCCCTGAGGTTTTGCGCTAGGTTACTGTCAGTGTCTGGGAACAGAATCCAAGTCTTTTAACGCTTAGTCAATTTCCCCTAGCCATTGGATGACATTGCTTCTCTAACTGGAGTGAATTAATTCCTGATATAACTATATTGCCAGTGACTTCACATCAGAGATGGATTTGGCCAATATCTTGTGATTTGTCTAATTTCCAAAACCCTCTATGCGTTATGATTTGCAACAAATACCAATAAATCTGTTCTTTAAGCTGCTGTTTATACTGTTGGAACTGTTGCTGGAGTAGGGAGAAGAGAGATGCGTGAGAAAACTCTTCAAAATTCACCTTATGGGTAGAAGTTAGTATTCAAGATCACGTCTCCCTACATTTTCAAACCAAGACCCTCCTAAATTTTCATTTAAGCCCCTGCAGGAAAGTAGGTTGATTTGAAATAGGCAGTTCCCTTTAATCTTACACATCCCTCTCTTGATGCAGTAAGTAATCCTGAAAAAGTGCTTGTGTCTTGCATGACCACCAAAACTTCTAGTGGTACATTTTTATTTGAGTTAAAAGCAGTGGGACAGAGTCTTACTAATGAGGTCTGCATTAGCCAAACATTTATCTGAGGGCAAAATTTGTCTGCATTTGAAAATACAGCTATTATTTATGTATAGAATCAACTGATTTCTATTGTTACAATGAGATATTAATTTTTCTTTACATTAAAAATGAAATTTCTAATTAAATAGTTCATATTTAGTTTATGTAAATGTACTATTTTATTTTAGCAAATTATTTTTATTTTCATCAACTATGAAAACAAGTGTACCATGGTATAGTCCCATAAGTGAAAGATTCATGGATTAGAATCCCTAGCTGGTACAGTGAAAGCGAGCACTGAATAATCTGCTTTACATGTTTTGGTATTCTCTTTCTGTCTTCCCACCCTTGCTATCAAATCCTTTTAAGAGAAATACATAGACATTATCTTGTTTTATGGGCTCAGAAAAGAAGTGCATGTGTCGTAACCCTTATCCTGTTTGTTTTTGAAGAAGGTGTAGAAATAATGTTCTTGAACAAGGGGTCATGTTCAGAGCATTCCATTTAGCTATGGATAAATCAATTAATGATAGCAATCTTATACAGGTGATGCTGTAGGGGAAGTACATCAGGCAATAAATAAACCCAAGATATGCTCTATTTATTTCCAGTGTGTGGAGAGCTTGTACAGCAATGATTGCATAAAACATTCAAAATTGGTTGAGACAGTTTTATTAGTTAACTCCTGAGTTTGCTTTTTCTGTGATTGGTCATGAAAAATTATTTATGGCCAACGCAAAACAGAGACTTAGCAGTCATGGTTTTTTGTAACACTGCTGGAAGACAGGGCATCATATCAGAAAATAGGCCATACTGGGCTAAAACCTTGGAGGCCATAGGTGTTTCTGCTTAGGTGCTAGTGAAGAAAAGAAGTTTCTTTTATGAAATATCCGACCTTGGGGTGTTTTTTTAGAAGCAATTCCTTTAGAAGACTAAAGGGCAGTGTGGACATTTTGAAGAGATGTACTTCAATGATGTGCCCTTTGCTTTCATATAAAATATACTTAATCCTCTGATATTAAATCTTGTTTGAAGAAACTGCATCAGTCAATCTGAGACACTTATAAACTGCTGCCAGCAATTCATAAAATGATGCCATTACTCAAAGTTTGAATCTAGAATCACAATTTTTCTCCCAAATGTAAGAATTCCCTGCTATCCCATCATCTTGATATGTGGGAGAAAATTTACTTTCAGTGGATGCCAGGATGGACATTTTATCATCCAAAGTTTTCCTTATTTGTTTTTAGATTTTGAGGCAAGTGAACAGAGTATTAATGTTTATCAAAGAAGAAGGCAAACCAACAAGAGATCCATAATAGTTTTAACTTCCAAAACTATTTAAGTTTATCAAAGCAGTATGAACTCTACATTCAGTTTTTTGTTTTCTAAAGCAAAGTCAGAGTGTCTGTTATTCTAAAAATCTACTGTGGCAGAAAACTCTGCATTTAACCCAGGGCTATCCAACTGGCCTGCAGGGTTAAATTATGGCCCCAGCTACCACTCCATCTCAGCCAGCAGTTATGAGCTCTAACTCTAGCTTCTCTCCCTTTGCCCTTATTTCCTGGCCTTGTCCCATGGCACAGGTTAGGGTGGCATGGTGCAGCTCGTGGTACTCAGGGAGCCCGTGGTTGGGGATCTGAGGCCGAGACCAGGGCACCTGTGCATGTGGTGTAGCTAAGGGGGTGCCTACATGGCATGTGGGCCATAGGGGGGAGGTATATAGCTCGTGGTGGTGTGGCTCAGGAGGCTGAGCTACACTTGACTGCTTAGAAGTTGTACAACCCTGATTTAACCTGAGGTGCTCACTCATTGGGTCACATATAAGCTTGCATGACCCTGCAAGAATCCATAGGTTAAATTTATAAGAGTATACACATACTGTATGAAGATACGTGGGTTGGACTATAAACATGACTATGCCTTTGCATCCATTGTAAAGATCTTCAAAAATCTCTTTCTGTCTCTCTGCCTCAGTGGTAACAGGAAATCATGGCAAAGTAGCGCTGGCAGGGACATTAGGGCTGCATCCAGATGGGAGCTGCCGTGTGGTGTGTGGTGCCACAGACATGTCTGCAGTGCCACATACTGCACATTCAGTTCATAGATTTCATAGACATTAGGGCTGGAAGGGACCTTGGAGGATCATCAAGTCCAGCCCCCTGCCTCAGGAGCAGGAAGTCAGCTAGGGTCAAAGGATCCTAGCAAGATAGACATCCAAATGTTTTTTAAAGTAGTCCAGAGTAGGTGCTTGCACCACCTCTGGCGGGGAGTCTATTCCAGACCTTGGAGGCTCAGATGGTAAAGAAGTTTTTCCTGATGTCCAGCCTGAAACGGTCATGGAGGAGTTTCTGACCATTTGACTTTGTTCTCTATGCTGCAAGGGAGCAGCATGGAGGGGTTTTTTGACCCTTGGATATCCAGGGGTCAAAAAAAAAAAATGCAGAAAAAAATGTTGAGCAGCGCATGCAGCACCAGCAGCAGCAGCATGTTCCACCCAAATCTGGAGTCTAGTTGGCTAGAGCCACGCTCCACTGCCAACCAGGCTCCGTGAAGCAAGATCGCCACTGCTGCAGTTCTGGGAGGCCCCTGAGACTCCAGGTAAAGCTACTGGGGCCAGCCCAGTGATGGACCCAGCCTCCCCTACCCCACCCAGAGTAAGTTGCAGTCTGCCAGAGTGCGCATGGCACAAAGTGCGCCACCACTTGTTGTTCCCAGGGACCCAAATGTCCACATGTGTTTGGACGCAGCCTAGGAGGACCTCTTAGCTATACCCCCTGCTCAAGGAAAGATTATCCATGACTGAACCTCCCAGCCAAATGCTTGTCTAATCTGCTTTTAAAACCTTCCAAAGAAGGAGATTCCATAAACACTTTTGAGTAGACTGTTCCAATGCTTGACCACCTTCAGTAGTGAGAGAGTTTTTCTTGATGCTCAACCTAAATATCCCTTGCTTCAGTTTAACAACTGCTTCTTAACCTGTCCCCAGCAGCCACAGAGAATAGTCTATCACCATCCTCTATATCACCTCTATAATACCTCTCAGGTATTTGAAAACTCACCAATCCAGAGCAAATGATTCAGCCTTTTGGTAGGTTCTTTCCTTGTTCTCCAAGTTACTGGTTAAAAAGTGATGATTCCTTTGGTTTCTATGTAATACTTTTCATAGATAGTTAAAAGTAATGTGTAAAATTCCGGTTTATAGTTGAGACATTTTCTGAGATTTAGAG
Organism: Gavialis gangeticus; assembly: GCF_001723915.1. Classification (NCBI taxonomy): domain Eukaryota; kingdom Metazoa; phylum Chordata; order Crocodylia; family Gavialidae; genus Gavialis; species Gavialis gangeticus. Next base: position 118,334,482 of record NW_017729024.1, on the reverse strand, counting down.
GAACACATAAAGTTTCTTTACTGCTCGGTGTAAAAAAGATTCTAAGATTTTAGTTTTAGGATTGAAAAGCCATCTGACTGAGGAAGTTGTTGCCTGTGAAATCTCATGCTTCTCCAAACCTCTGAGTCGGTTAGTTTCTAAGGTTCCACTCTGTCCTTCCCTCTGCTTGAAAGAACAATAAGGTGGTAGTCTTTAGTCTTGCACATCCGACCCTTTAAAATATCTTTCTTTCTTACTTGTTTTTGATCTTTATGAATTTATATCTGAAGCAATTTACTTGTGCTCTACTTTGGACATGGCTAAGTTAATTTTGAATGCACCTAGTGTCATTTTATTAATCAGTAGCACATTGTGAGCACAGTTAACAAATTGATGTTTGGAGTATTGGTAGGTGTTGATCATAATACAGTAGTTAAGAGTGCTCTTTTTTAAAGCTCAAAATAGTTAAAGGTATGCCATTTTTTTCTTAGAGGATTTATTATTTTCTTCTTTTTCCCTTTGTTGTGGAGTCAGAAACAGATGATTCCACAACAGTAGCCAGAGTGGCTCAGAAAGTGAATCTGGTTGACTGCTGATTAAGTAGGCATCTAAACAATTATATTCTGAAGCTAATAATCACTGTTCAATATATATCTTTTATGTGAGCAGTTTGGCCAACTCAAAAAAAGTGAGACAACCATTTTAATATGGGAAAAAGAACACAATAAGGAAAAATTACATTACAGAGTCCTCTCCATTATAGTTGAATCCTCAGATTTTGATCAAACCCTCCTCTCCTGCCAAGTCACCATTCCAGTGCAATAATCATATGCAGAAATATTAAGCAAACCAATTAACTGAAAATGAATAGGTCCTTGATAAAATGTGAAAATTTACTGCTGTACAATCACACTGTATCTCTTTCCACAAACTATATAAACATTTAAGACTCAGATATCTCAGATTTATTTAAAATAATGCTGTTAATTGCCTCTACATTTTATATTGCAGAAAGCCTTCTGTTTTAATTTCTATTATAAAAGTGATATACTATAGAACTGGGAATATTTGCTGTAAGTTAGTTAGTTTTGGTCATATTTGCTGAATTGAAAAATCAGCAAAAAATAATGTGAAGAAATGTATTTTTAGCAACAGACAAGTGGCAGTACCCATTTCCAAAAGGAGAGCCAGGAGCAAAAGTATAATTTACTGCACATGTATGACTAGTGTCCTTTGTTCTAAAATAGACAGTTCTAGCTTGCTTGCTAAGTATTCTTCATGTCACATGGCATATTAAATGTACAAGACTCCTTCTCTATTACCTGCCTTTCTTTCCAATGTTGATCATCCTATTCCAAATTCTTTCATTTCTCTTGTTAATGTACTATTCCATGCATCTCTGGGCTTTCTCTTTCCATTTAGTTGGTTCCCAAAATATTTATTGGACAATATTTCATTGCTGAGTCTTTTCTGATGCTCTGTTTTTATTGCAATCAATTTCCCCACAAAACTGTCAACATTCTTTTGAGGAGTCTGCATATAAGCATTTCAGTTTCTTCCCAAAACTTTTTTCATCATTTAGTTTTCACTGCCATCTAGCAAGGCTGATTTTATGTTGCTGTTGAATAGTTAATGTTTGTTCCAAGGCTGCATTTCTTTGACCTCCAAATGTTGTTCAGTTGCATAAATGCTGCTCTTGTCCTTTCTATATGGGTCTTCATCCTATTTTTCTGATTTTGGCTCCCAGGTGCTCAAATTTGTGTACTATTTACTTCTGATGGATATTGTTTACAAGTGATATGTTCTCTTGCGTCTATGTGGAATGTAAACATTAAATATAAATTTAAAGCCCTATGGATCCTAGAAGAAAATCTATCTGGGGTTTGAGGGAAAGTATTGGTTCAGGAGTTTGTCTTTAAAGAAAAGTTAAAACCTGATTGTGGGAGGTATACAACACCCTTCTGTCTCCTATGGCTCAAGCCTTCCTTTAACTGTTGGGTATTAGGGCACAACTGTTCCTAGTGGTAGGTTACTGCTGCTGTCTACAGGATTTCTTGCATCTATTGGTGGCAAGATACTGGACTAGCTAGATCTGATCCAGTGAGTCATTTCCTACGTTCAGCACCTTAACTTGCTAAAGACTTCTTAAAACAAGGGCTCTCAAAGCTGCCGTAAAACAGCCAGTGGGTCCCTTTGCACTGGGACAGCTGAAGATGTGGCCCTAAATGTCAAATATCTACTAAATTTCTGCCTATTGTTGCTTGTGTTTATCCTTCAAAGGGACCCCTGGAAAACGTATCTTAGTTATTTTGTTTAAATTGAGTATATTGCTTGTGAAAGGTACTGGTGACTAAATTAGCTAAGCAGACAGTTGTTTTGCTTTTACATTGTTTTAACAGGGACAGTGGAAGATGCACTTTCTTTCGCTGATAGCAGTTCAGAATAATCCCATTTTTACATCAGGTGCATAACCTGTAGTTAGGTCTACAAATCTTAGTCAGCAAGAGGAGATTATTAGAGTTATGAATAATGTCAACCGAGTAAGTATAATCTATTGAAAATGGTGTATGATCATCATCATTGGCAGCCCCTCTCAGTCAAGGATGATTGTCTTCCATGATTGTCTTATCTGTGGGTCTGAAGATGGCTGATGAGGTGTATTCAGCGACAGACTCTGTTGCAGCTCAGGCCCATGTTTCCATGCAGGGTGGGTGTCTCTGTGTTTTTGGTTCAGTCTGTGATATGCCACTTCTATTACTCTTTTTTTTTCCATCTCCTGTTTTCACTGTAAGTTTTCAAAGTACTGAGATACTTGCAGCAGACTCTTTCTCCATTTGGGGTGGTCCTAGGTGATAGTCTCCCACAAGTTGACATTAAAGTTGTAGTTTTTCAAGCTGGCCTTGAAAAAAAAAAAGTAAGTTCTTGAAGTGCTTACACTGGGAGAATAAAACTTGCTTTGGGAGTCTGGAATCAGACATCCAGATGATGTGGCTGGCCCAGTGAAATTGATTTTGGATGATCATCTCTCTGACGCTTGTGGTGTTTGCTTGTGAAAGAATGCTAATGTTAGTGCATCTGTCTACCCACTGGATTTGGAGGATCTTTCACAGGGAGCATTGATGGTACTTCTCCAGCAACTTGAGGTGTCTCCTGTCCATTGTCCACATCTTGGCTCCATACAGTAAGGTGGGGATTACGACTGCTTGATAAACCATGAGCTTCATAGGTGATGCGTAGCGAGGCACGTGCCCCCCTGAGATTGGCCCTTGCCAGCTGGTGAGTGTGGGCACTGAGAGAAGCGCTGGCGGCACTTCCAGTTTTGCTGCTGGTGCTTCTGGAGTCGGTGATTGGCTGCTGGGGGACCTCTCCTGCCCCACCCCCAGTTGGCGATTGGCTGCTGGTGCCCCCCCAGACTCAGGAGGCACCAGTCGCCCATGATGAGCTTAGTTTTGGTTCTGATGTTGTAATCTTCAAACACCTGTTTCCTCAGGGATCTGAAGGCTGCACTTGCACATTTGAGTTGATGTTGGATTTTTTTGTTGATATCAGCCTTCTGTGAGAGATGGCTTTCAAAGTACGGGAAATATTCTCCATTCTTCAGAGTCTCACTGACTCTGAATTACCAGAACTGGGGCGTGCTCATTAAGAGCTTGTTGATGGAGGACCTTAGACTTCTGAAGGTTAAGTGTTGGTCACATTTTCTTGTATACCTCGGTAAGGATGTTGACAAGTGGGTTTCGATAATACTACATTCACTGTTATTATAAGTAAACACAGGAAACATATTATGGTGTCCACTAATGTTTTCTAAGTGATGGATGTCTCATATCAGAAAAGCTTTCTGTCACAGTCTGGGCCCCAATAAAGCATACTAGATGAAATGCTAATATTGGATAGGGTGCTTAGCACTGCATAAACAGTGAATGGAAAGCTTAAAATAAATTATCCACCTGCCTTGGATTGTATATATCTGCATCACATCATTCAGTTTTGAAGTACATCAGCCTTTCATAAGGAATAAGTGGTTGTTCCTGTATGCTTGCAGTTCCAACAGTATTTTTATGAGGATATCTCAATGCTTCAGCTGAAATTCTACAGGACATTTACTTTAGCAGAAAGTTGACTACTGATGTTAAAATGTGGCTAGTTTTCATAGTTTTCAACTTTTATGGATGCAGAGGATTTCTGTATGCACACACGCGCACACACACGCGCACACAGATAAAACAGCACCAACTTTTTTTACAAAAGGAATTAACAAATAAGGTAGCTTTGTAGTTCTGCCATTCACTGAAAAAACACTAATAGGAACATAGGATGGAACGGGCTTCCTCAGCCATGAAGTCCAGTCCCCTGAATTCTCAGGAAATCATTAATCAAAAGAATGCCCAAAATTTACCACTCCAGCTGTGAGATGTACCATCTGAAACATCAGGAATTCCCTATAGCATGCCTCAGGTAAAATCACAGGAAATGATGGCAGTGCAGAAATGGATGTAGTTGGTTAATATTAAAATAGTGTTGGAATATATCACATCTTACATTAGTGTCCTATGTGTTGAGATAAAAATTTCCCCAACATTTTTTTTGTTGGTTCTTCATTTGGCTATTCCTTCAAAATGCTGATGTCCAATACTCACTTTGGAGAGTTGTATGCCTGTGATTATTGCTGTTTAAAGGGTTAGATAGCTAATCTTCTGTAGACTGCGGTTGGTGGGGGAAGACAGAGAGAGAACCATAAGAAGAAACCCTTTATACAAGCAGAATTCCTCTTGAGGAACAAAAATCATTGACTACTGAAGTTGCGTGCTTGTAGAAGAACACTGGAAAAGATCCAGATGGAAAGAAACTCAGAAAATGTAAATAGAAAGAAAATTAGCTAATAAAGATCCATGGACATCAGCATGTTGGGTGCAGTGACCCTAAAATGTGGTACATCAAAAATGTGTTAAAAAGCTGATGAGTTCCTTGAACACATTTACAAACCATTTAGTAACTACATCAGCATGGGCAAATTGAAGTTCATTGGTGTTGGAAATCAGGAAGGGATAGTTACTGGTTTAAAAGGCACTATTCAAGTCTATGGATAAAAGATGCATGTTTTCAGAATAACTTTTCTTGCTAAATGGCTGAAATTAAAAAGACATTGACAAAAAGAGTATTCCAGAAGATAGAATACCCAAACCAGCACAAATTGACACACCATTAGGGTTGTTTGTTAAGCTTAAAGAATGATATGGGGGGAAAATATACTCACAGCATCACTCTAGTATGAGATTATAACTAGTATCGTCAGTACCATCAAGCATTCTGGTTGTGAGCCAGGTGTAGATAAGTAGCTCTGTGGCAATGTCCATTTATTTTGTTCCTTTTTAGAACAAGCGAATACAGCTAATCAAATTGACACAGCCTGGTTTCACAAAGTCTCTTGGAGCAGTTCAGTCAATCAGGCTTTTTGGCAGTGGAAACGGTGGTGACAACAGCAGTAATGGAGGTTTTCATGCCACTTGCAGCTCCAGAACCCTCAACACCTTGTGTCTAGTACATTAAAATGATCCGATAATGCACCTTCTGGGGTTACTCAGAGATTTTTTTCAGTAAAATAACTATATCCAAAACAGACTTTTGTCTGATTGCTGACAGCTTAGCTCATCACCATGCAGTTGTCATTCTCAGCTCCAGATCTCTCAGTGTTTTAGATCAAGTACCTCCAGGGCAGAAAGACCTCTGGGGAATAGACTGAAGTTGGCAGGTTTGCTTAGAAACTTTAGCAGGGAAACACCCAGCCAACAAAATAGAATTACTGCTTCTGCTTTAAAGAATGAATGAGCAAAGCTGAGCAGAGTACTGCAATTAATAAAAGTTCAAGTTTTGAGGAAATAATAGAACTCAGTACAAAATACTAACTGTTCCTTTCTCTCTTTAATTTTTTTATGTTATAAGTATTTTTTTCCTGGGTTAGTGACAAAATTCTATTAAAAGTTATCTGCAATACACTTTGATTCTCTCTTTTTTATGAAAAAACTTACTAAGAGTTTAAAAGTTGTTTCAGAAATAGGGCCTACATTTGGGGTACACTGGAAATAGTAAAATATGCTAGCACAGTTGTACTAGAACCCTCTGAAAGAAGGACCAGCACAACACAGAATTGTAATAGCGCCCTTTTTTCTGCCTTCAAATTCAGACAGCCAGTGAGAAACAGTATGTGCATCTTTCCACAGCCCATCTCCTCCTTCCATGGACCCCCAGACCAAAAAAGGATTTGCCACAGAGGTGACCAAACCCCTGCCTGAGCTATTACAAAAGAACTATTTTGAGAAATTATGGCGGGATTTCTGTTACTCTTTGTGCATCCAAATGACAGTTTTACTAACATACAAGTGACCCTTTTGGCTCTTGCACTTAGTTTATGATTGTGTTACTCTCTAGTACTACTATCTACAGTGTGGATGGCTAGGCTGAGTTTGCACAGCTAGCTTCAAAAGAAGGGCTGGAGAATATGCTGGATAATGGCTGACTTGTGGCATGGTAAAAACACTGCTGGGAAGTCAGAGATGAAGGTTAAAACCCCTTTGGGTGAGGGTAGCCTATAACCTAGTACTCTTCCTGGGTGAGTACTATAACCACTCAGGTATTGTGGATGAGTCATACGAAATCCCTTCTCATTTTTCCCAGGACTTATAGCAGTGTACACATATATGTAACCATATAGCTCCCTAACCAATGCCATCACCGATTAGGTATGTTCAATATACTAGCCAAGTGCCTGTCAAGAATGACAGGGGTTGGGAGGGTAGCGGGAGCAGGAGGCGTTGGAGCCCCAGGCCCCCCCTCCCCCATCCAGGCCCACTCCCCCTTCCCTCTTGGTGCTTGGGGTCCGGATCTGCTCCCTCCCCTACCCACTGCAGCAGCGGGGAAAAGGGATGACTGGGCCTGAGGGTGGGGAGAAGTTGGGCCACTGAGGCAGAGAGTCAGGGGGGAGCAGTGGGCCTGGGCTGACCCAGTGGTGGTGGGGGGATGGGAGGAGTGGGCCCAGGGCCAACGCAGGGGTGAGGGAGGAGTGGACCCAGGCCCAACGTGGGGAGGAGGCTCGCTCCTCTTTTCCCCCCACAGCTGCCGTGTTGGGCTGGGCTGGCCCGGGTCTGGTGTCCCACACCCACCACACTGCTGTGGTGGGCCAGCTTTTCCCCCACTTGGGCTCATTTCCCACCTTCCCACTCCTGTGTTGGGCCTGGGCCCACTTCTCCCTTGGCCCCACTGTCACCGCCAATGCCACAGCACACCCGCTTCTCCCCACCCCCCTCCATTGGGCCTGCTTAAGGATGGGAGGAGCGGGGGAGGGGTGGTGGTGAAGGAGTGTGCCCTGGCCCGAAGGGGGCAGGAGGCCTGCTTCTTCCCTCCCCCAGCCACTGCTGCGGCCATGTCAGGCCAGGCCCGCTGTTCGCCAATCAGAGCGCAAATAAAGCATTACAGACAGACAGACTGACTTAGGCTTTTATAATATTCGAATGAACAAATTCTTATACATGCAATGTGTGGGGGTGGTAGAATTGCAAACTACATCAGTTCTAAAAGTGCCACTTATGCCTAGGTACAGACATTAAACTTAATGCATTTGAAGCACACACAAAGCCTGGGGAGGGGGGGTGGTACTGTGAGGGAAGGAGTCCAGGGTCTCTCTCCCGGCAGCCACTGCCAGAATGGCCCCTCTCCCCGGCTTTTCCCCCCTCCCCTGCCAATTGTCAACTATCAGCAGCAGCTGGGAGAGATAGGTGGGGAGGGTATTGGAGCCCCTCCACTATGAGGCCACCCCCACAGCTTGCTGGGTGGAGGCCTGGGAGGGGGACAAGCCCACATGGCATGGAGGCTCTGTGCATCCACTCCCCAACCCAAGCAACCTAGCAACCCAAGCAACCTGAAGCTTCAGAGCAGGTCTGCCCTGGCTTTTTACCATGCTAGGAACTGTAGTGGGGGTGGGGGAAAGGGAGCCTTCCTGCTGCACAGGTCTCCCCTACAGCTTGTTGGCTTGGAGAGTGGAGGGGGTCAGCCTGGGTCCATGCAGCATGAGGGCTCCCTTCCCCCTCCCTGCCCCATTTCCCAGTGCAGTGAAATATGGTCTGGGCAGCTCTACTGCAGCTGCTGCTCTCAAGGCTGGGGCAGGAAAAAGGTAGCCCCTGTTGCTGCTTGCTATTTGAAGTCTTGGGGGGGGCAGGCTAGGTCTGCATCATGGGGGGGTTCCCTCCCCCCACCCACTGAAGCCTCTTGACAGCAACAGCTAGCAGGTGCAGGAGGGGCTGCCCAGCCTGGCATTTCTCTGCTCTGGGAACTGGGATTGGGGCGTGGGAAAGACCCCAGCTGTGTGAGGGACCCTTGCAATAGGGGGCTTCCCCCCAACTGCAGCCAGCAGCAACTTTGCAAGTTCCCGGTGCTGCTCTTTGCTGTGCTAGGATCTCTGGTCTGGGGGTGGAGGGCATGTAAAAGGAGCCCCCCTGCTGGATGGTTCCACCCCAGCTTGCTGGATTGGATCTCGGAGTAGCCAGGCCCCCCTGTGGCAGAGTGCTCCTTTCCCCCAGTGGCAGCCAGCAGCGGCAGTGCAAATTCCCTGTGCTGCTTTTTGCTGCACTGGGAATTCAAGCTGGGGGTTGGAAAAGGAAGATCCAAGCGAAAAAGTTTGGGGGGGTGGGGGTCACCTGGTGGGGGGGACTCCTTTTTCACTACCCCCACTGCCAGGGAATTCCTACTGCTGCTGGCTGCAACTGGGGGAAGGAGCCCCTGCAGTGAGACCCTCCCTCTCCCACAACTTGCTAGCTGAGATCTGGTGGGGGGACAGGTCTGGGTGGTGGGGGGGGTTCCCTTCCCTCCTTTCTACCCCCTAACCATTGCTGACCTTCCCAGCTGGCGGTGCGGGGGGGGAAGGCTGCTCCAGCAGCTTGCTGGGCATTGGCCAGTGCAGGTGGGCACCAAGCCCTCTCCTCCCCCCTGTGCCCCCCCCACCCGTGCATACCAAATGGCACACAATTATTCAGTTGGAATACACTCTAACTTAAAGCACTTTATTTAAAGTGTTAGAGCACTTTCCACCAGGGGATTTTTGAACCTCTGTATTTAGCCTGTGTGGCTGGGTAAGGTCTATATAGGGCACACAAAATAGTAGAATTCTGCCCTGGATATGTAAAAAATGAACTTTATAAACTGGATTATACTCTTTTGTATCCTAATTTATTCATTGCTCAGGCTTTTTAGAAGTATATATAGGTATACTATTCAGGAAGAGCACACACCAATTGCAGATGCTTCTTTTGCCTGACGAAGGGTATTTATACCCAAAAGCTTGCAAAGAAGAATTTTTCCAACTATTTGAGTTGGTTTAATAAAAGATATACCCAAAGATTTGCCCAAAGAACCTTGTCTGCCTATGTCCTTAGACCAACACAGCTACAACATATACCCCTATATATAGACAGGAAGCACCTCTTCTGGCACATTTAAAAAGGCATTTAAAGCTCTTAAGTCACTGATTTATATTTTTAAATGTTATTCTGTTGTTCTGTAAGCTTTAAATTCAGCAAGATACTTAGGCATGTAAGTAGTCCCCTTGACATCAATAGTTATGTGCCTAAGTGAATCAAAATTTTTAATACATTCCTAAACTAGATTCTAATCAAAATGTTTTCAGGTTCCTTTTCTCTTAAAGAGAAGTTTAAAAAAATCACTGATTGTTTGACAGCCTCATGTCATCAATTTGTTGTTGCATCTTTTGGAAATATTAGCTATGGTCTCTACCATGAGATATCTTCCTTTAAGGCTAAGAGGTGTGATTTACTTTTTAATCTGACTTTATAACATATTTTGTTATTCGAGCACAATGAAGCATCTTTTATTGGTCCATTCACACATGCTTTGGATTCAGTAGTGTAAAGAAAAAAAACTGTCATCAAATATTTCCAACTAGTTGTAAAGAGTTTTGACAGTTGGTCTCAAAATCCAAACAGCATGCCTGAAAGTGACATTCCTTTTTCTTTGTAATTTTTTTTTGTAAGTCATGTTTACTTTGTGTACTGGTATTTGCTGTATCTTGATGTACTGGGTGATAGGCTAATTGAGAAAATGATTTGTTTAAATCTTTTTTCTGAAGCTGTTTTATAGTATATGGTCTGCTTGTTTCTCTGTAAACTGATGCTGCTTTAAAAGAAAGATATTATCATGGGTATTAAAGGAAATGTTAAAAAGCATAACATATACTGTGTGGACAATAGTCAGACCTCTTTGAGCCCTAGTGAATTAATGAAGTTCTGTTTATGATGTGATATGATGACACCAATTAAGTCTCTACTTATTCTGGGACAGAACAGAATAAGTAGAGACAGCTGGCCGAAATTTCAGTGTTAAAAGGAATATTTTAAAATTGAACATGCTAGTTTATATGCTAACTACTCCACTTAGCTTGGAAAGTGAAGGAGTTCCACATATTGGTGAAGAAAGCAGACCTTTTGGGTTGCTTTATAGTCCTGTTTGAAATGGTTAGCTATTGCTATGATGGAGTACAGATCTGGTTGTTCTGGAGTAGCCCTTGCTGGCACTGATATCAGTGCCAAGTACTAGTGCATCCTGGCTGAGGGTGAAGCATTGCAAAGGATGGGATATTGGGAAGGGTAAGGGAAAATCATAGAATCATAGACAATTATGCTTGAAAGGGACTTCAGAAGGTCATCTAGTCCAACCCCCTGCTCAAAGTAGGACCATCCCCAACTGGATCATCCCAGCCAAAGCTTTGTCTAGCTGGGTCTTAAAAACTTCTGAGGATTGAGATTTCACCACCTCTCTGGGTAACCAGTCCCAGTGTTTTATTGCCCTTCTAATGAGAGAATTTTTCCTAAAATCTAACCTAAACTTCCCTTGCTGCAACTTGACTGTTGCTCCTTGTTCTGTCATCCGCACTAAGAACAGTCTGCTCCATCCTCTTTCGAACTTCCCTTCAGGTAGTTGAAGGATGCTATTAATCCCCTCACAGTCTCCTCTTCTCTAGACTAAATAAGTCTAATTCCCTCTGTCTTTCCTCATAAGTCATGTGCTCCAGCCCCCTCATAATTGTTGTTGCCCTCTGCTGGACTTTCTCCAATTTGTCCACATCCTTTCTGGAGTGGGGGGCCCAAAACTGAGCACAGTACTCCAGATGTGGCCTCACGGGTGCTGAATAGAGGGGAATAATCACTTCCCTTGACCTGCTGGCAACACTCCTACCAATGCAGCTCAGTATGCCGGTAGCCTTCTTGGCAACAAGGGCACACTGCTGGCTCATATTCAGGTTATTGTCCACTGTAACCCGCAGGTCCTTTTCTGCAGAGTTGCTGCCCAGCCAGTCAGACCTCAGCCTGAAACTGGTGCATGAGATTCTTCTATCCTAAGTGCAGGACCTTGCACTTTTCCTTGTTGAACCTCATGAGATTTCTTGTGGCCCAATCCTCTAATTTGTCTAGGCCACTCTGAATCCTAGCCCTACCCTCCAGCATACCTATTAGACCCGCCCCCCCCAGCTTGGTGTCATCTGCAAACTTGCTGAGGGTGCATTCTGTGGTATCTTCCAGGTCGTTGATGAAAACATTGAACAAAACCAAAATACCACAGATCCACATACTTTCAAGTTTATGCAAGGCAGCATGAAGGAAAAATCCAACTTCTGGTGTAATTAGTGCAGGGTTCAGCAACATATGGCTGACTGGTCAGATCTTGCCTGCGGAGCCTGCATCTGTACTCATGTTGGGGTGAGGAAGCAAAGAACTATACAAGAGATGGGCAGGTGAGAAATATGCCCATGCCACCACCACTTCTCCCAGGCCCCAGTTTCCTGGCTGTGGTGTGGGTGAAGTTTCTAGCTGGTGGGGAGCCATGCTGCGGCTGGCAGGCAAGAGGAGGGGAGGGGAGGCCAGGAGAAGTGTACTGCAGCCAGAAGGGGCAGAAGGAAATGGTGGTACTATGGGCACAGCTCCCAGCTGCCTGGTTCCAGCATGGGCTCAGGCAAAGCCTTCCACTGCTGATATGCCACTGAAGCCACTTGGCCAGTGTCAAACCAGGACCAGGTTGTTCTGGCTCTCACAGCTTGTTACAGGTTGCCAACTGCTGACTTTCTGGGTCAGCAAAGCCATATATATGCTGTTCAGAAAATGGAAGCTCGTTCTTTATAAATTATAGGTACATGTGGACAGAAATGATACTAAAAATGTGGAAAATCTGTCTGAGAGAGAGTGCACATTTGTTTTTATTTTGGGGCATAATTGTTTCTTGGACTGAATTGTTTCATAATCTTAGTAACGAAAATACTTTCCACTAGGTCCTGAGAATAACAGCTTATGCTCAAATGAGTAGGCTGGAAGCAAGGCTAGATATTTGTTTTTAATGAGAGGTTGGATTCTGTAGAAATCAGGGTAATTATAGACATTTGCAGTGTTTTCACAAGCAAAAATTTCTCCTGGCTCTGCTTAGGACTTTGACATAAGGTATATGGAGTACTGCTTATATTTTGTCCTAACGCTGTAGGTGCTATGATTCTTACCATTTCTGCACTACAGCACCACAGCCAAAATGATGAAAAATGGATTTCCTAAGTTAGGCTCCTAAATTTCCAAAGCTTCTGGGTTATAGGTAATTTGAAAATCAGGCCATTTAATTAGG